>NW_027042999.1:0-624954 GCF_036013475.1 Columba livia | reverse complement strand
GCGTTATGGCATGATCTGTTTCGTTTCTCTTGGAGATCGATTGCTAAGCGTCTTTCCTCGGGCGACTGTGAAGCATTTACCATAGGAGAGAGGGACCACAGAGCAGCATTCAGTACTGCCTGCGACTGTCTTTGTTCCTTTACTAGCAGAGCTCCATTCCATTGGTCCGCATGAGAAATGCAGGACTGGGCAACATTGTGCAACACGCGGAACCTCGTCAAAAAACAGCGCAGCTGTGCACTCACTCACTCCAGCTTAAGCATGAATGGAGCCAGCACCAAGGCACACGCATGTGGACAGACAAACGTTTGTAGGCACAAATGATTTCACGCAGAGGGTCGTCCAAGAACAAGCACATATCTGCAGGTACCCTCCATATGTGTATTCTCGTGCAGCTACGTATACGTTTGTGCAGTGTGCTATACATCAACGGACGTGTTTACCCTCAGGCATGTCAGTACGTTTCCCGTACATCTTTCTGTCAATAGATGGGAGTGGGAGCGCTTGTGGATGTGTGCATGTTTGTGGCCACGCATTTGCTTGCGCATCAGTGTGTGAAAAGGTGGGTGCTTTTCTCTAGCTGCGTGTGCGTGCCCGTGGTGGTGGCTGCACATACCTGTGTGCTTGTGGATAGGTTTCTGCGTGGTTTTCGGTGAGGATTAGTCTGTGTGCACGTGGACAAACAGAAGGCATAGCAACTAGGTTCCAGCACTGAAGGAGGCAACAGGCAAGTTTTCCGATGCTATCTCTTTCTCTCCCTATACCTAGTCGTGCAAAGCAAGCCCATAAGCCTACGATCTTCAAGAGAGGTACAAGGAAGCATGCCGAACAGCGAAAATACCAGCAGCTCCTCGGTTCACACATTGTTTCTGATATATGCTTGAACGCAAATACGTTCATGCTTCTGTGAGATTAAAGACGTCCCTCTGAATATGTGACTGAGCACACTGGTGCAATTGGTTCTTTATACATTCAAGTCCTGGGGTGCGGGGCTTTCAGAACTGGCTCTGTGGAGACGTCTGCGTAGATGCCGCTGCCTGAACACGCACACTCGATTGTTTACCAAAACATATGCAGATGCGTTTTACCACGTAGTTTTGCATGCACAGACCTACCTCTGTTGGGAAGTGAGAACGTAGTGGCGTGTGCACGCACAGAAGAAGAACTGGACCACTTGCCTTTGTGTGAACATGAAACAGCCGTCTATACACTCGCAGACACGGGAACACGCATCAATGCAGTCACATAGGCACTAGCTTTTGAAGACAGGCTGTGCTGGTTTGGGCACTTTTCAGGCACACTCCTGAAAGCCGCGCACACTGCTATTCATTCGCTAAATGCCCTCTTCGGAAACATGTCTCTGGTCGATCTACCGCTCAGCTTTCTTCTCGTGTAACTGAGAAATGTCAGCGCAGGGAATCCGTCTCTGTCTAGCAAACGTCAATAATGCCTCACCTTTCCTTTGTTGCCTCTACCTAGATGGTTTCCCTTTTTTCTGTTATAGTGTTTTGAGAGCTGTTTAATGTTCACTATTTATAGAATGTTATTGGAAGTCGTTGTATTACTTAGAAGATGGCTCATGGGATAGGAGAATGGAATATCAACCATTTTCTCTTTAGATCAGTTGCTCAGACTCAGTTGTGAAAAACAGCGCTCGAGTATCATTGGCATTCAGAGGGTATTTAGTTACCTGGGAGAGAAGAAATTACTGTGTTTCCCAAACAAACAGCTAATGAAAATAATATAGAGAGGAACAACAAAAGGTACCTTTGTTTTGCTGGGCTGTTGAACATCCTCTCTGAAGAAACAGAAGACATCTTGAGTGGTTAATTCCCTTGGTCCATGAGAAATAAAGTGCAATAGCAGTAGTGCCCCAGCACTGTCCTCAGGTATAAAAAACTGCTGGGGCAGATCATCACTATCTCAAATTCCTAATGTGTAATATTACTAATCCGATTCCTTCTGAATGCTTGTCAATCTTGAAAGGCAGTTTTGGTTTGTACCTTTGTGCAGGAGCTAGGCCTATACAGGGTAGCGTGTATGACCTCTTTTGGGCTATTCCTTCAACAGTGCGTTGTTGGAAAAGTTTTTAGTTCCATTAAGGCAGCAAGGAGAGCCAAATCTTGGACAGAGTCTGAGACAAAATATCATATAATTTCTGTTTAAGGTTTTGTTGAGCACTTGCAGAAGCAATTGAGTTGTCAAGTATCATCCGAATCATAGAACAGTCACAATATGAACATGCCTCTTCATCACCTTTGTCTCTTCTCCTTTTCCTCTTTTCCATACTTTGAAATTTGGACTTTCTGCTAGAGCTTGTTCCTTAGGGCCAGAGGCTGTCAAGCCATGATGTCCGTTTCATGGAGCCTGATCACCTCTACCTCCTCTCCAGGTTTCTTCCCCTGCTTCTTTTTCCCTGTGGTCTTTTTTGGTGTTCTGCGGCTCACTCCCACCCACCCTCCCAGTCTTTCTGGTATTCTGTACGGGATGTAGGTCAGTCTAGGTTTCTTATAAGCAGTGCAGCTTTAAATGAGTTGAGAAGTTCAGGCCTTACTGAAAGCAACTAGACATTCAAGCCAGAGCCAGTGGTATTTGATGGTTAGCAATTCAAAAGCGAGTATTTCATTACAGTGTTGGTTGTAAGCACAGTGACAACTATGTAGTGACCTGTCTTAAATTATCTCACAGTTCTTCTGCAGAGGAGGTGGAAATAAAAATTAAGTATTGACACACAAACATTTTTAGAACAACTTTCTTTGGCAGTTAAGTTACCTTTGATAGGTGAACCTTCTCTCACGTGGCTGCTGTAAGGCAAAAATCAGTGCAGGCCTGAGCATAAAACATTGCTTTTCACATTGAGCCATATACCTTTATTCGAAGCTGGAGGCTTCTGCTCTGTGTCCCAGTCAGGCTATAGAGGTAAACAAGTTCTCTGCCTGCTACATGTACTGCCTGAGCAGTAGCTCCTTTCCTAATCTTTAGGTCAGAAGAAGTTGTCACATCACTGGAGAATAAAGCAAGGGTGAACCAAAGCCTGGTTATCGTATTTTACCTGTATATTCCCCAGTTTTTATTGGTGCAGCTACCGTATATTACCTGTATGTTCACCACATTTTCAGTAGTGCAGCTATCCTGTTTTACTTGTATATTTTCATATTTTTAGCGGTGGAAGTATCGTATGTTATCTGTGTGTTCGCCACATTTTTAGCTTTACGGTTGCCGTATTTTACCTGTGTTTTTGTCACATTTTTAGTGGTTCACATAGCATATTTTACCAGTTTATTAACCACATTCACGTACCGTACTTGTTGAATGATCTTTTTAGAAGAAGAAGAAGAAGAAGATGATGCACACCAAAAAGTGACAGAGGAGGTGAACTGAATGCAGTAAGAAGGTGAGTTAGCGTGCGGTGTCAGAGAGGAAGATGGGGAATCCTTGGGAGCCAGCGCGATCCCTGAGGAGGAATAAGGAGTTGAAAGGAGCTGACGAGGAGCCCTGAGGATGACTGGGGAGCCTTGGGGAACTGAGGCATGACCTGGGGAGCTGAGTTTTGGGGGACCGTGACCCTTGAGAGAATGGAGGAGACCTGGGGAGGACTGGAGAGTCTTGGGGAACGGAAGTGTGTCCTGGGGAGAAGGGGGGATTCCTGGGGAATACAGACAAGCCCTGGGTAGATGAGGTGAGCTTGGGGGACCCATGGAGAGCATTGCAGAGTCCTGGGGAGACCAAGGCAGATCAAGTGAGGCCTTGGGAGCCCTGGGGAAATGAGACAAGCCCTGGGGAGAACTTGGGTGCCTTGAGGAATCAAGGCGAGCCTTGGGCAGGACTGTGGATCTCAAGGGAGCCGTAGGGAGATGAGGCCCTACCTGGAGAGGGAGGGTCTGGGGAGCCCTGGAAGATGAGGGGAGGCCTTGGGAGTCCTGGAGAAGCAAGGCAAGCCCTAGTTTATTTTTTAGAAGAGATTCTTATGGAATCTAAGTCTGCTCTGTCCTTCAGTCCTTCCCAGAACATAGTTCTGGTAGAAGTTAGGTAGGATGTGTGGTCTTGCTAGAAATTCAGTGTAATGCAATAGCATTTTGATTATTTTTTTTTTAAGGAAATGTAAGTACATAATTTCAATAATAATATAGTTACTGCATTTAATGAGCTGTTGGGAAGTAAGATGTGGGAAAGCAAGATGTGTGGTTCCAGCCACCTGGATGATAAAGGAAGATCAATACTAACATGAGCATTTGGACGGTGAAAGACATAATACTTACATAATAATATCTAAAGGGCCTTGGACAGATTACTTTGAAGTTTGTTCCTCGTAATTGTAAGAAGTTATAGCCCAGACTCGTGTGAATGGCATCTCGGGCCGGATAACCGCCCCCAAGTGCCTGGGAAGTGTGTTCTTAATAACAGTTAGTGGAAAAACACCTTTTTGTAAACATCTTAGTCCATGCTCGTTCCTGTAAATCCTATAAATTGTCAATGGTGAATAAAGAAAGCAGCCTAGGCCTAGGTCAGCTCTCAGCTTGGCCACGCTCTGCGCTCCTTCCTGAACAAGATCTCTGCCTCTGCGTGAATTTCTGTCTGCGTCCCAGTATGCGTCGCTCCTAATCGCCGCAAATGGTGCCCTGTGCGAGTGTGTGACCCCTGGAATCTCTTCATTGAGCAGTGTGTTTGGCGGCGACCATGCAATCCAACGGGTGAGTAAATTTTATTTTTGGCTACATTAATCCTTACAGTATAGATAGGGACAAGCAGTCCTTGTTGAATGAGAGAGCTGCGGGATTGCGTTAGTATAGGGCAAGCCGCTTCTCAGGAACATAAACTGTATTTGCAGGTTTTACTGCAGCTGTTACGTTCTTCTGGTTATCGTACTTCTGAGAAGCAGGTAGCTTTGCTCCTGGTATGGGTGAGAGAGAATTGTGTTTGGTTTCCGAGTGAGGGGACTTTTGACAGTAAAATTTGGAAACAGGTCAGGGAACAGCTACATGCACAAAAGAATTCAGTTCCCAATAGTTTACATATTACTTGGAGATTTGTAAACTCTGCACTATCGCAGTTGCAGTCGGCAGAGCACATACTGCAAGGGCAAACAGGGGAGGATGGACAGAAAAACACAAATGAGCAGGTTGTTAATGATTTGAGTCTTGACAGCACTTATCCTTTTGAGTCTGGTTCTGTAGATCTCGAAAAAGAGTCGGTTTTATATCCATCATTAATGTCATCACAGCTGTGTAAAGATAAGGCCGGAATTTGTGTGGACACAAAGGGGTGATGCAAAATGCTGTGAAAAGGCTATGGAGAACGGTGATTTTTCTTTCGCCTTTCCAGTTACTTACAAACCATAACAACCACCAGAACATGACGGAATACCTGCTTCTGTGTATTGCCTTTCTGAAAATCAAGCAGCTTGTCAGGAATGTGAGTTAATTGATTTATTGGTTGTTGTTACAATTGTTTCTTTGTGATATTGTTTGTATAAATGCACTGTAAGCCTTCTCCCCACTTTTCCCACTCGTGCCGCAAGCCGCTCCGTGCTTCCACCCCCCCCTTCCTCTTCTCATGGTTTTTACTTACGAGATGGGGTTGGGAACGACTGTTTTCAGTCATGTTCCTAAGAAATTAGTACTGGGAGGTGTTTTAGAACATAGGAAAGCCCTTGGAAATATGAGGAAGGAAGATCTTGTGAAATATTGTAATTAAGGGTGGCTGCTGTGTAAGTTCAATGATTGGGAAAAGTGTCCGGAGAATAGAATCTTGAGGTATAACACTTTGCTGTTTCTAAAGCGAGAAGAGCAGGACAAAAATAAAACTCTACAAGAGATCATTGAATCATTTCAGACAGTTTTACAGGCAGAATGGTTTGAACTTCAACAAGCTGGGAGAGAATTAAATGATAACATACAAGTCATAGAAAACTTGCTGAACTCTGCGAGATACTTTTCCTTATTAACCTGTTTTCTTTGTAGGTATCTGTTTAAGCATATTACAGTTTAATAGGTCTTTGTCTGTTATATGGTACAGTAAGTTCATAGACTGTTAAATAATGAGAATGCATTGACTCAAAATGCGCATTTTGTGATAATACAGAATATCATGAGTAATTTAGTTCTTTACTGCGTGAATGTGATGGTAAAATTTTTGTGTGTAGAAGCTGTTACTTTTCTTTCTAGAATGCTAGCTTTATTCCGGTATCCAGACTTGCGCAGCTCTGTGATAGGCTGTGTCTCATCTCGATGTGCTGGATTTGGCTCTTTTGTATGCACATCAAGTAAAGAATCCTGGTTTTGGAATAACAGTTGTAGCACACCAGATGAGACACTAATAAAAGCCTTGCCCAGTCCAGCTTGTTGCTGCGGCGGCGGGGGGGGCGGGTGCCAATTGGGCTCCAGCGTGCACTGACCCGTTTTGTCAGGGAGACCCAGTGGCACCTCTACATGGCTGAGCAGTAAGCGGCCCAAAGGGGCAATGCAAAAATCGAGATATTGTCTTGAATAAGTGTAACTGTGATCTGTCTGCATGTTTGAACTTGGTATTTGGTTTTCATATCTGAGCTCAGCATTTTAATTTGCATATTTATATTTGGTACCAAAAGAATCTTGTTTGGGGAGATAATTACAATATGGGAACCGGTTCCGCTACTAAAATTTTACCTTGCTCCCCCTTAGGATGCATCCTTATACATTAGAGTAATTGCTCTTATTGTTATTTAATAATTTTGAGACCAGAAAAGAATTGAAGTTGTTAAACTCTGTAAGACATTGCAAACGGTAAATGGGGCTGAGGAACGTAACTATTGCTCAGCTAATTAGAATTGCATATAGAGTGTATTATGGCTGGAATTAATTGGGAAAATAAAAAAGCAAAATATCCCAGGCCTGTGCTGTACTGTTTGAACATTTCAGGCCTGTGTCAAGCTGCAAGATAGACTTAGCTCCCTGGCAGCTCCCACTTAGCACCAGCAATTAACGCCATCTGTGTGCCCTTGCCTCTACCTAAACTGCAGCAAGAAGAAAAAAAAAAAAAGAAGAAAAACCTGGCTGCCTGCTTTTAAAGCGGTGAAAGGGGGGTTTTCTCTCCCCACCCCTACCACTGCAGCAATGTTGTAATACTGAATAGGGCAGTCTGAGGGTGAAATTTAAAGGCATCCCTAGCGGATCCATAGTTCTAATGAAACTGAGAAATTAAACCAAAAATCTTTTAATAGACTTATCTTGTGGTAACTAATTGTAAAAGACTTCTTAGTAAATTCACCGTGATAGCTTTTGAGATTCTGGGAAAGAAAGACAGGCCATTTTTTGAAACCAATGGAATGCTAAATTTGGAACAAAGTTTTAACAGCTGAATTCTTCTATTTGCCAGAAAGCCCTATACCTCTTTTGGGTAAAGATTTGTTAAGTAAATTGTAATCTCAAATAATGTTTTTGAGAAATGTGTTCAGTTGCATGTCCCACAAGAAGCTGCTTGGATGGTGCAGATCTGCTTGCTGCAAGTGGGAAATCTCCAAGGAAATTTTGGATGCTGTGTTTCCACTAGTATGGGCAACCAAAGTATCGGTAAAGCAAACACTACACTGATAGAACTGAAACAGGACTTCGATCCGGTAAGGGAAAACAATATCCAAAATATAAGACAGCCAAAATGGTGTTAGAAACATTGATGAATAAATTTATGACAACCTTACAAGCTAACTGCATTCGATTGGACTTGCAGATTCATATTGGCTGCATTTTCCTGAAGAACCAGATACACATTTTGGTAAACATAGCAATGGAATGCAAACTTATTGACAAGCATGGGTGGACATCTCGTGAGAGGGGCAACGAGAAACTGGTGACCAAGAAACTGACCAACTGTGTATAACATTCCATTCCCATTCATACTTCATATAAAAGGGGGAGATCACGAGGAGCTCGGCCCTTTTCCCTTTCTCCTCATGGCTGACATTAGGAGAGGACCTTGCTAGTCGTCCCTGCGAACTGAGGCCTAGTGACAGACTGAATCCAGCTTCGATTGGCTGCAGAGTCCAATCCAGGACTTTGGGTGCAGGCTCGGCAGTTGCTGAGACTTCCAAGATTGGTTTTGTATATTTTCTGTTATTTTCTCTATTCTTATTAGTAGCATTAGTAAAACATACAGGTAAAATACCGTAGCTGCACCAGTACAAACTGGGGAATATACAGGTAAAATACAGTAACCGCAAGACTAAAACTGTGAAAATATGCAGGTAATATACGGAAGCTGCACCACTAAAAATGCGGAGAATATACAGGAAAAATACAGTACATTAACCACTAAAATTGTGACGAATATACAAGCAAATAATGGTTGCTGTAGCGCTAAAAATGTGCCGAACATCCAGGAAAAATACGGAAGCTACACTGCCAGAAATGTGGAAAACATACCGGTAAAATACGGCAGCTGCACCGCTGAAAAGGTGGCGAATATACAGGAAAAATACGGTACCTTCACCACTGAAAATGTGAAAATTTACAGGTAATATACAGGAGCTGCACCGCTAAAAATATGGTGAATGTATAGGAAAAATATGGTACCTGCATCGCTAAAACTGTGACGAATATACAGGTAATATACGGCAGTTGCACCGCTATAAAACATGGTGAATATACAGGTAAAATACTGTACATGCACTACTAAAAATGTGGTGAACATACGGGTAAAATACCGTAGCTGCACCAATAAAAAAGTGGGGAATAAACAGGTAAATTATGGTAGCTGCACCACTAAAACTGTGATGTATATACAGCTAAAATATGCTACTTCCACCAATAAAAATGGGGAGATTATACTAGCAAAACACAGGAAACGCACTACTAAAAATGAGGCAAATATACAGGTAAAATACGGTAGCTGTACCAATAAAAAACTGGTGAATATACAGGTAAAAAATGGCAGCTGCACGGCTTAAAATGTGAAGAACACACAGGTAAAACACTGTAGCTGCATGGCTAAAATTTTGTCGAATATACAGGAAATATACGGTAAATGCACTGCTAAAAATGTGAAAACATACAGGTAAAATACTTTACTTGCACCGCAAAATATGTGGCAGGCATACAGGCAATGTATGGTACCTACACCGCTAAAAATTTCACGAAGATACAGGTACAATACAGTACATGAACCACTGAAATTGTGGTGAATATACAGGTAAAATACGGTAGTTGCACCGCTAAAAGTGTGATGAACATACAGGAAAAATATGGTAGCGTCAGCACTAAAAATGTGAATATATAGAGGTAATATACAGTAGATGCACTGCTAAAAATTTGGTGAATATATGGGAAAAATACGGTAGTTACACCACTAAAAATATGGTGAATATACAAACAAAATATGGTAGCTGCACTGCTAAAGCTGTGACGAATATACAGTTAATATACAGTAGCTGCACTGCTAAAAATGTGGCGACTGTACAGGTAAAATACTGTACACGCACTATTAAAAATGCGGTGAACGTATGGGCAAAATACTGTAGCTGCATGAATACAAAAAGTGGAAAATATACAGCTAAGATATGGTAGCTGCACCACTAAAACTGTGATGAATATACAGCTAAAATACGCTACTTCCACCGATAAAAACGTGGAGAATATACTAGTAAAATATAGGACACACACTACCAGAAAATTGGCAAATATACAGGTAAAATACGGTAGCTGTACCAATAAAAAACTGGCGAATATAGTGGTAACATACGGAAGCTGCACTGCTGGAAATGTGGCGAATACACAGGTAAAATAGGGTACGTAAACCGCTAAAATTGTGGCAAATATACAGTTAAAATACGGTAGTTACACTGCAAAAGACGTGGTTAATTTACAGGTAAAATACAGTACACGCACTGTGTGTACACATACGCAGGCACGTCGCAACAAGAGCCAGATGCCATGAATGCATTGCAAAGAGCAAGTTTTATTTTAGTTACCTCTCTACTGGGGGATCTCCGAAGCCACGCCTAAGCTCCCAGGAAGAGGTGACACAAGCAAGGACGCAGGTGCTGGTGAATTCAGCACTGCTGGAAGATCACTAGGCCATTGAGCTCGCCTGTATTTCAAGGCTTCAGGCAGGCGCAGCCTCCCGCTCTTTCTCAAAACAAAGCAGGAATCTCAGACATAGTGATAAGGTGCCTAGAGTTTCTCACAGGCCTACGTTATCTAACACAGAGGTCCTACTCATCAAGCACACAAGGTCGGTAAAACAATTAGTGTGACCTATGTGCTTTTTCTACAGACAGGTGCAAGTCACTTGAGCGTATTTACATTTAACTAACCTCCTTGCCAAATCTTCCCCTATATCCCCATACACAACGCTAAAAATGTGGTGAATATTCCAGTAAAATAAGACAGCTGAACCAATAAAATCTGGCGAATATACGGGTTTAATACGGTAACTGCACCGCTGAAAAATGTAGCGAATATACAGGTAAAATATGGTAGCTGTAGCGCTAAAAATGTGGCGAACATCCAGGTAAAGTAAAGTTACACCGCTAGAAATGTGGCGAATATACGGGTAAAACACAGGACACGCACTGCTAAAAAAGGGGCAAATATACAGGTAAAATACGGCAGCTGCATCAATAAAGATGTGGCAAATATACAGGTGAAAAAAGGCATGTGCACTGCTAAAAATGTGGTGAATGTTCAGGTAAAATAAGGTACGTGAACAACTAAAAATGTGGCGAAAATACAGGAAAAATACCGTAGCTGCACCGCTAATTATGTGGCAAAACGGGACTGTACCTGGACCATCCCATCCCCTACACCAACTTTAAAACCTCTCTCTGCAATTCCCAGCACCTTCCCTACCCTGGTCCCTTCACTTAGCTTTCAGAGAGGCATGGGTCTGAATCCATCCGCAACAAAAAGAAACACCGCATCGTCTAGTGGGCATCTTCCTGCAGTCACCAGACTCCTTTAAAACATCTGCAACAGCAACAAAAAAACAGCAAGAAGAGCCAGTCAGTGCCAGCAATAAGTATTGCATCCATCGGTGATAACTATTTCCACAACTGCCACTTCTGCAAAACTCCCATGGCATTCCATTCACCTGCTCATTCCAGAGGTGGACGCTGAAGCCCTTGTCACTCATGGCACCTAAGACAGCAAGAAACAAAATGACTGTAGTGCTTGGGACAAGTCCCCAGCCCCATGCTCTTTCTAGCCTCTAGCCCAGCTCAGCGCAAGTGCTCATCTGATTCCAAAGGCGGCCTGCAAAGCAAGAAGGAAATGCTTCACTAATTCACCAGAAAAGGCCGTGCTCCTTAACACCGAGCAGCACCCCACCTTCTCAGCTGCCGGTCGGTGTGTGCCTTCACCCCTCTGCGCTTGTATCCAGCACCTGCTCAAGGTTTGCAAGGGTGAAAACTCATGGACTCCACACAATTCAATATGAATTCAAGCGAAGCCATTTATTACAGAAACAAGCCTCTTTATATATGCAGTTATTTCCTGATCACGTGTCCACGCTCCAAGCATGCATTAGCTGATTGAATATTGTCCATGTTCACGAGCCGTCCATGTGCCCGAGTCTCACTGCTAATAGGTCTGTTGATTTACATCTTTTTGAGGCCCTGAGGCCTCACTCCCACAGTAGGTGCTGTTCTTCAGCTTTGAAGCTGGCCTTGAGATTCCTTTGGCTAGTTCAGAAATAAATCTCCATCTAATAGAAACCCATCCCCACAACAACCTCAAGAAAATTCCTCAAATCACACACTATTTCCCCTTTTTGTTTCTGAACCAGCCAGGCCTTGTTTACAATGCGCGGAATCATCTTTGAAATACACTGCAGCATACAACATATGATTAACAACAATGATTACAGTTACATATAATGTAGCTAAGCCTTACATAATAAGATCAAACAACTACCCACCATTTGTCAAACCCTAATTCTACTATGGCAATCTTATTAACGTGCTGGTTTAGTTTGTCTAAAGTACTATGAATAGATCCAGAATGATTAAACAAGTTAATACAACATCTTGCTCTTAAATTCATCACAACCATGTCCTTATGATAACAACAAAAATCTCCAGCAACACAGTTTTGAAGGGTAACATGCCTAATACCATCAACATCTACTATTAATTGAGTTAGTATCTCAGAAGTTAGATTAGCCTGTTTAAAAGACCAATAGCTTAACTTTGATATGTCTCCTAAAGCTTTACCAGCTGCTAGACTAGGGAGGAGGAGTGCAGTAGATACTATGGTAGGAATGTCTCATAATTTTACCTCATTTTTGCATTGACTATCTAAGTGTAATATCACCCTTTTGGCTCTCCTGCTGTTTGTTCAAATTGCCATTCTCCACAGAAGGTACACCACCTGCTTGCTAATAGGCTTCTAGACCACCAGGTCTGTGAGCATCTATAACACTGAATTAGGATCCATGGTTTACATCTGAAATAGTCCTCACAACTTATCTCCCTCCTGTCCGTCTGCATCCGTTAAGTCTTTGTTGTCTTTATTCAGCCATGGCTTAACCCATTTCGCAGGAATCCACTTCGATCCTTGGCCTGTAATGACACAAACATAACCTTTTCCCCAGGTTATCAATTGATGTGGCCTTTTCCAATTACCATTAACTAGTGATTTGACCATAACTAATGTAGGTTCTTTCTGATTTAGCATGGTTTTGGGTCATACTTGCAAAGTGTTTCATCACAGGGCAAATTTAGGCTACACCACTTAGGTATAAGTGATTCATCACATACAATGCTTTTGACAATTGGGTTTGTGGTGTTTTCCCTACTTGTCCCCCCTTTTTGTTAAAAAAAAAAAACAAAACAGTTCAGAATCAGACGTGTGTGTTGGACCTTGACTATGTACTCAGAATCACAAATCAAATTTAGAGGTTCCTCCTTAAAAAGCTCTAAGTAATGTAAAGCTGCGCCAAGTTCTGCTAATTGGGTTGAACCTTCAATAATTTTTACAGAATGATGCCAATTGTTATCTTCATGCCAGACCACTACAGCTTTATGAGACTTCCCAGAACCATCAACAAAAACTGTGCAAGTATGTAGGATCAGACCCACTACAAGTATGATCTGTGACCTGATGTTAAAGACTTGCAGGTTCTGCATCAGTTTACATTTAGCCATGCCAAAAGCTGTACTGTTAAAAAAAATCAGCTAGTGTAATTTACAAGGATGTAGATTGCAAATAAAAAATCAAAATTAAATTTCACAAATGCTACATGTATGACAAAAGGTTCATAGCCTATTAAGACTTAAATTAATTCCCTGCATTTCTTGATCAGAGTAACAATCGTTATATCAGTCTGTTAGCAATCTCATCATACTGTCCCATAATAGCCACAGCTTGTTTCTATGTTGTAGCTATAAACAGACTATTCTGCAAGTGCAATCGAATACAGTTAGCTTTGAAGGTGGTCATAAATTTCTTCCTCAAAGTTTCTAACACCATTTTGGCTGTAATATTTATTGGATATTGTTTTCCCTTACCGGATCGAAGTTCCGTTTCACTTCTGTCAGTGTAGTATTTGCTTTATCGAAACATTGGCTGTTAATACTAGTGGAAATACAGCATTCGAAATTTCCTTGGGGATTTCTCACTTGCAGCAAGCAGATCTGCACCATCCAAGCAGCTTCTTGTAGGCCATGCAACTAAACACAATTCTCAGAAAGCATTATTTGAGCTTACAATTTACTTAACAAATCTTGACCCAAGAGAGGTATAGGACTTTCTGGAAACTACAAGAATTCATGTATCAAAACTTTGTTCCAAATTTGGCATTCTATTGGTCTCAAAAAACAGCCTTTCTTTCATTCTCTCCCACGGCCTCAAAAACTAGTACGGTGAATTTACTGAGAAGTCTCTTACAACTAGTTACCACAGAATAAGTCTATTCAAAAAAAAATTTTGGTTTAATTTCCCAGCTTCGTTAGAACTATGGATCCACTGGCAATGCCTTTAAAATTCAACCCTCATTCTCCTTCATGCAGTATGACAGTTCCCTAGCAGTAACATCGCTGGGGAGGGGGGAATAAAACCTCCCTCTTGCCCCCATCTGAGATGGCAGGATCTCCAGCCCAGCATGAAAACAGATCAGTTCGAACTCCACATCAAACCAACCTGGCTCCACTCCACACCCAAATCAGTACCAGTCTGACCCAGAGAAGCACTGAGCACTCTGACCCCCAAAAGCTGACCAGTGTGAAAAGACCGACCTCAGCAAGGAGGTAAAATGATGAGCTCTCTCCCCAGATGTGTCAAAACCTAGGAAAAAAGACAGAAGCAAAAAGAAACAACACCAACAACCCCTGATTCAAAGCCGAGAAGCAACTCGATGCCACAAGGATGGATGACAATACTCCAGGAAAAAAAAAAAATTAAAGAGACAGACCGGGGGGAGTAAAGCCCCCCTTTCTCCACTTAGCAGCGGGCAAACAGGTTTTTCCATTTTTTTTTCTTCTTTGTCTTCTTGCTGCAGTTCGGATGTAGGCAAGGCCACGCAGCTGGCGTAATCGCTGGTACGAAGTGGGAGGCTCTGGCAAACTCCTCGATTGCAATGAGCTGAGTTTATCTTGCAGCTTCACACAGGCCCGAAATCCATGTTCAGGCACAGGCCTGGGATATGTTGCTTTTTTGTTCTCCCATTTCACTCCAACCATAACACACTTCATACACAATTCCAACCAGCTCAAGAGTTATCACACTATCACAGTATGTTTGGGATTGGAAGGGACCTCAAAAGATCATCTAGTCCAAACCCCCTGCTGGAGGTGAGGTTGCACAGGAACATGTCCAGGTGGGTTTTGAATGTCTCCAGAGAAGGAGACTCCACAATCTCCCTGGGCAGCCTGTTCCAGTGCTCTGTCACCCTCACTGAGAAGAAGTTTCTTCTCAAATTTAAGTGGAACCTCTTGTGTTCCAGCTTGATACCATTACCCCTTGTCCTATCATTGTTTGCCACCGAGAAGAGCCTGGCTCCATCCTCGTGGCACTCACCCTTTATGTATTTATAAACATTAATAAGGTCACCCCTCAGACTCCTCTTCTCCAAACTAAAGAGCCCCAGCTCCCTCAGCCTTTCTTCATAAGGGAGGTGCTCCACTCCCTTAATCATCTTCGTTGCCCTACGCTGGACCCTCTCCAGCAGTTCCCTGTCCTTCTTGAACTGAGGGGCCCAGAACTGGACACAATATTCCAGATGGGGTCTCACCAGGGTGGAGTAGAGGGGAAGGAGGACCTCTCTCGATCTACTAACCACCCCCCTTGTAATACACCCTAGGATGCCATTGGCCTTCCTGGCCACAAGGGCACAGTGCTGGCTCATAGTCATCCTGTTGTCCACCAGGACCCCCAGGTCCCTTTCTCCTACACTGCTCTCTAATTTGTAATTTCCCAACCTATACTGGAACCTGGGGTTGTTCCTGCCCAGATGCAGGACTCTACACTTGCCCTTGTTAAATTTCTTCAGGTTATTCCCCACGCAACTCTCCAGCCTGTCCAGGTCCCGCTAGATGGCAGCACAGCCTTCTGGCATGTCAGCCACTCCTCCCAGCTTAGTGTCATCAGCAAACTTGCTGATAGTACACTCTATTCCCTCGTCTAAATCGTTAATGAATATATTGAATAATATTGGCCCCAGTACTGACCCCTGAGGCACTCCACTAGATACTGGCCTCCAACTAGACTCCACACCATTGACTATCACTTTCTGGATTCTCTCCTTAAGCCAGTTTGCAACCCACCTCACTACTCTATTGTCTAGACCACACTTCCTCAGCTTAGCTGTGAGGATGCTGTGGGAGACTGTGTCAAAGGCTTTACTGAAGTCAAGGTAGACCACATCCACCGCTCTGCCATCATCCATCCACCTTGTTACATTCTCATAAAAGGCTATGAGGTTGGTCAAGCATGACTTACCCTTGGTAAAGCCATGCTGACTGCACCTAATAACCCTCTTATCCTTGATATGCCTTGAGATGGCACCAAGGATTAGCTGTTCCATTACTTTCCCAGGGATAGAGGTGAGGCTGATCGGTCTATAATTACCCGGGTCCTCCTTCTTGCCCTTTTTGAAGACTGGAGTGACATTTGCTTTCCTCCAATCCTCGGGCACCTCCCCCGTTTCCCAAGACTTGGCAAAGATGATGGAGAGCGGTCCAGCAATGACTTCAGCCAGCTCCCTCAGCACCCGCGGATGCATCCCATCTGGACCCATGGATTTATGGATGTCCAGACTATTTAATTGCTTCCTAACCCAGTCCTCATCGAGTAAAGCAAACTCCTCCATTGACCTGGCTTCATCCGGGGTCTCAGGGGTACAGGGCTCCCCAGGACAGCCTCCAGCAGAGTAGACAGAGACAAAGAAGGCATTCAGTAATACTGCCTTCTCTGTATCTTCTGCCACCAGGGCACCCACCCCATTCATCAGTGGGCCTGCATTGCCTCTGGTATTAGTTGTATCTGCTATGTATTTGAAAAAGTTCTTTTTGCTGTCCTTGACCCCTCTCGCCAGCTGTAATTCTAAGGAGGCCTTGGCTATCCTAGCTGCCTTTCTACATCTTCTAACAGCAGCCTTATATTCCTCCCAAGTCACCAGCCCCTGCTTCCATGACATGTAAACTCTCCTCTTCTGCTCGAGCATACCCAACAGATCCCTATTCAACCACGCAGGCCTCCTGGCTCCCTTCCTTGACTTTCTTCGTGTGGGGATGCTCTGATCCTGAGCGTGGAAGAAGCAATCTCTGAATGCAATCCAGCTATCTTGGGCCCCTTTTCCTTCAAGCAGTCTTGCCCATGGGATTTCCCCCAGCAATTGCTTGAAAAGGCCAAAGTTAGCCCTGCTAAAGTCCAGGGTTGCAATTCTACTTGCTATTCTGTTCCTGCCACACAAGATGCTGAACTCCACCATCTCGTGGTCACTGCAACCCAGGCAGCCCTCAACCTTTACTGCTTCAGCCAGACCCTCCTTGTTAGTGAGGATGAGATCCAGCAGTGCACCTCTCCTAGTCGGCTCCTCCACGATCTGCATGAGGAAGTTATCATCAATGCACTGGAGGAACCTCCTGGACTGTGGCTGGCTGGCTGAATGGTCCTTCCAGCAAACATCAGGGAAGTTAAAATCACCCACAACAACCAGAGCCTGTGTCACGGTTGAGGCGGACAAACGACATGGACCAAGTTCCTTCAAGATTGAAGTAATAGGGTAATAGGTGCCATTTATTGCTACAAGTGCATTTTTATACAATTCTACCTGTTCATGTGTCTTTTCACTATTGGTTACAAGTTACAGCACTAACACCTCATTGGTTAATTTTGCTGTCATCCATGTTATTCTTCTATCCCCTTCTCTCTCATGGGTACATCTCTCCTCTCTCACGGGTACAACTCCATACCTCCGGATACTCCTTTACTCCCATCCTTCTCAAGGGTAAATCTTAATACCTTTAAGGCTAATCTCTACTCCCATATTTTCTGTCAAGGATTCCACAGACCCGCTGCAGTTTCCCACAATTCCCCCTTTTTTTATTTGTGCTAAAAATGCTGCCCTCATTGTCCGCTGCAGGGCCCTTTGCAGCAGAGAAATCATGCATGGCAACATTAGTAACACAACCACAACAATCATCAAAACGATCAGTCCTGTTTTCACTACTGATAACAACCACCCTGAAAGCCCCCAGCTACTAAACAATTTATTTAACCAATCCCATCCATCATCAACTTGTAACTTTTGTACCCCTTCTTTCAACAATTGTATGCTTTTATGAATTGACTCAGAATGATCTGACAAGTTCATACAGCACATGCCATCAAAATCTTCACACCCGTGCCCTTGAGCTAATAACAAAATTCTATTGCAGCTCTATTCTGCAGTGTAGCATGTCTTACAGAATCTACATCTAACAAAAGTCCACTTAAAGCCTTAGAAGTTCTGTTAGTTTGCTTAGCTAGCCAACAGTCTAATTTTTCTAAAGTATTTAGAGCTTTAGCTGTGCCAACACCAGGTACAAGAGATCCTAAAACCCTTAATCCTGATCCCCAAGAATCTACTCTGTCGTCACATTTTGACTTATATGCATGCAAAAAACGTTTTTCCCGTGTCGCTTTTCTGTGATCTGCTATCATGGATATTAGTATTATTACAGTTTGTTGCAATGCCTCTGCACCGACCACTATTTTGAAACAGTTGTGTGATGCTGCTGTAGTCATCAAGGGGGATGCCAACCAAGCATGTGTGGAACGGGTTTTCCGGAGATGCCATAGCTAGGCATATGGAGTCCTGGCCAGTCATGTGGGCTAAAGTAATCCACATGTTAGTTTTTGTCTGTGCAGGCATCCAAGATGAAGCAGCTGCAGCAATCGTCATTAGGAAGGCAACACAGGTTTCACATGTCGCGCAGGCAACCATTGTGGTCCTTGATCTGTAGAGACACAAGCATAGCCTCTCCTCCAGGTTAATAATTCATGTGGACCCGTCCATTGTCCTGTGCGCAAATCCCGCACCAACACTTTTGCCCCTGGACCCACCCTTTCTTGGGCCACTAAAGAGGAAAAGTGACGTAGAATGGGCGGCATCTGGGCATCATCAGAAACCTGCAAGAAGTTTAAAACATATGTGACTTTGGCCAAGCGTGCATCAGGTGGTTCACCCAACATTCCCCCTTTTTGTTTTAAAAGAAAACGCTTGAGTGTTCCATGAGCACGTTCCACAATACTTTGCCCTGTGGGAGAATGAGGAATACCTGTAACATGAGATACTCCCCAGAGCTGTAGAAATGAAGCAACTTTTCGGGATACATATGCTGAGCCATTGTCTGTTTTTACCTGTTGCGGAACGCCCAAGAATGAAAATGCACGCTGCCAATGGCATATTACATCTCGTGCAGATTCTGCAGTATGAGCAGTGGCAACGATAGCAGAAGAAAAGGTGTCTATAGAGACATGAACATACTTCAAGCGCCCAAATTCAGGTACATGTGTAACATCAGTTTGCCAAATTTGCAAGGCTCGAAGGCCACTGGGATTGGTACCATAATAAGTTGGAATATGCTGACCTTGACAATCAGGGCACGCAGCAACAATAGCACGTGCCTCAGAATTTGAAATGCCAAAGTGTCACCTCAAGGCACGATAGCCTTGATGATAGAAATGATGTGACGCTATTGCCTGTTGTTTAATATCAGGAACAGGTCCTAAAGTCACTGCTGAAACTAGAGAATCTGCTTTTGCATTTCCTTCTATTATGAAACCTGGTAACGTAGTATGACTTTTAACATGCATGACATAATATTCATGATGACGCTTCTGAATTTCAAGCCATAACAGTTTTAAAATACCAAATAACTTTTCATTAGACACATGTCCCAATACAGCTTTATCCAACCATTGTACAAGCCCAGCCACATAAGCAGAATCTGTCACAATATTCACAGGGCCAGGAAAGGCCTGAAACGCCATGGTCATTGCTCTAAGTTCGACCACTTGTGGTGATCCTTCCTGATATTCTACTTGATGTCGCCACTGTGGCCCATCCTTCCAAACAATGGCTGCCTTGCCCGTCCTTCCTGATCCATCTGTAAATACTGTAGGTCCATTTACTGGGCTCGATTGATTCAATTGCTTCTGACCAAATCTTACCTGACTGCCTAATTTAATCACTGGATGTGAGGGCAAATGATAACTGATTTGACCCGTATAATTCATCATAGCTGCTTGTAGTGCAGAACTATTAGCCATACACCACTCAAAATAATCACTTTGCACAGGAAGCATGATCGTTTCTGGATCTCTTGCCATTAATTCCATGCAACGTAATCTGATTTTAATAATTACCTGAGCCACCAGTTCAAAAAGACCTGCGGCTGTCTTTTTTGATTTGGCTGGCAAAAAGACCCACTCTAAAATATGTAGAGGATCTCCCCACTTCTCATGCTATTGTGCGATCACAGCAAAAGGAATGCATTGATCAATCAAAACAATTGCTTGTACAGACACTGTCAAATCAATTCTCCATACGTGCTTACTACTGATTGCTTGTTCAATTTTCGCAATGACCTGCTGTGCTTCTGTTGTCAAAGTGCGAGGGGCAGAAATATTAGTGTCTGCTCGCAAGAGATCAATCAATGGCTGCAATTGAGAAGAGGGGATTCCTACATAAGGCCTTACCCAATTGATCATTCCTGCCAATTTTTGCACATCATTCAGTGTTTTGATTTTTACTTGCAGTTTTATAGGTTGTGGTATCACTGTCTGATCCAAAATTTTCATGCCCAAATAAAGCCATGGCTGTTGTTGTTGCACCTTCTCAGGTGCAATAACCAGCCCATACTGATTTAATGACTCACGTGCTTTATTTTCCATTTCACTCAATTCTTGTGGCGTTGCTGCGGCCAACAAAATGTCATCCATATAATGATAGCAATACCCTGATGGAAACAAAGCACGTACTGGACTCAGAGCTTTTGCCACATACCATTGACATATGGTAGGTGAATTTTTCATCCCTTGTGGCAGCACTTTCCAATGATACCTTTTCGCTGGCTCTCCATTATTTACAGATGGAACAGTAAAGGCAAACTTTTCCATGTCTTGTTCTGCTAAAGGAATAGTAAAGAAACAATCCTTCAAATCTATTACAACAATTTCCCATTGCGTTGGAATCATTGTAGGAGAAGGTAAACCTGGTTGCAAAGCTCCATAGTTGCCATAACCTCATTAAGCTTTCGTAGGTCATGTAATAATCTCCATTTTCCAGACTTCTTTTTGATAACAAACACAGGAGTATTCCAAGGGCTATGTGAGACCTCTATGTGTCCCGCATCTAGCTGTTCCATCACAAGAGATTGCAGGGCTGTAAGTTTTTCCTGAGCAAGGGGCCACTGATTGACCCATACAGGTCTTTCAGTTAACCATCTTAGTGCTAAAGTGGGCCGAGAAACACCCTGCATCACAGTGACCCCTGCTAAAAATCCATAGCTATCTGTACTCCCCACTGCTCTAGGCAATCCCTCCCCCATAAATTCAGCGGGGCTGGGGCCACATAAGGTCTCACTGTAGCCCTTTGGTTTTCAGGATTAGCAATCACTATTGGTTTAGCTGACATCAAACTGTTTGCGACTCCACACAGTCCCATCACACCTACAGTATTTGAAACCAAGGGCCAAGAAGGAGGCCAGTCCTGTTGTGAAATTATAGTGACATCTGGACCTGTATCAAGCAGTCCAGTAAGGGTCACCTGGCTGGGAACAAAAGCATTCATTATGAGTGTACAAACCATTTGTGGCCTTTTCTCTGACACTGTTTGAGACCAAAAAATAAGTGGCTTTCCAGTTGAACCAGGTCCATTGTCCCCACGAAGAACTTGCTCAGTCCTAGGAACAGAACTCAAAAAGGGCACAAATTGAGCTAAAAGTGTTCCTTTTTGTATTGTCACAGGTGGTGTCGCTGTGGAAACCAAGGCACAAATTTGTCCTGTATAGTCCACATCAATAACCCCCACGTGTACCATTAATCCTTGCAGGGTACTACTTGATCATCCTATTAACAAAGCACTCAGTCCCCTGCCAATTGGCCCCCAAGCATCCAGGGGCACTTTATGCACCTCTTGAGTTGTTATAGTTACTGTGTGGGTGGTGGATACATCCATCCCGGCTGCTCCGCTGGTTTTTCCTGATAGTGCGTCACAGAGGACTGCATGTGCACTGACCCCAGAAACGGATTGCACGGGTTGCAAAGCGTTGTTGAAGGAGGCATTTGTATCTGCACGCGCCCCTTCGCGCTCTTCTTGTCGTTTCCCTGTGGCAGTAGCTGTCCGTTAGAATGATACCTAGAATGGCACTGCTTAGAAAAATGTCCCTTTTTTCCACATTTGAAGCAAGTTACTGAGGCTGTATCATAGACAGGTGTGTGTACAGCTTTTGAAGCCTGTTTGTTTGTACGTGGACTGATGAGTCTTACATGACCATTCCAACCGTGTTCATAGCACTTTTGATCTTTTCTTTTAGCTGCTGCCATAGCAGCAGCAAGTGCAGTCATTTTATGTTCCACTGAACCGACCTTGGCACAAGCAGTTATCATTGCTTCTAAAGTTGAATCCCCTGTAAAAGTTTCAATCACTTTTTGGCAATCTGAATTAGCATTATCACGAGCTAGCTGTTTTACTAGCAGTCCCCGGACATTCGCATCGAACACCTGACGTTCGACAGCCGCTTGTAATTTTTCAACGAAGGAAAGAAACGGCTCTTTAGGACCCTGCTTGATAGCAGTATATCTCTGTTTTGGTTCTGCCAGCTCTGCTGTTCTAATTATAGCCTGGATCCCTATGGCCTTCACTTGCTCAAGCACTAGAGGAGGCCATTGCGCTTGAAGTTGTGGATCAATAAACCACCCCGAGCCCATCAATACATCCACACCAGTAGCAGAATGGGGATCAGTGTCTGGGAAGCGTACGTTTACCACTGCTTGTGCCTCAGCCCTTTGCTGCCAAATACTTCGAAACACTGAGAGCTGTACAGGTTGTAAAATAACCTGAGCTAACTGAGAAACATCGTAGGGAGTCATAGCTTCCATAGATAACAAACGTAACAGCTGCATAACCACAGGGGAGTTAGGCCCGTACTGAGCAGTGGCTTTTTGCAAATCTTGAATTACTTTCCAGGAATATGAAACATGCTCATGGGGCTCACCCCCTGCAGGGTTATGGTATATGATGAGAAACGCCATAGAGTCAACAGGTTCAACGGGTGGCGCCTCAGTAACAGGGGTAGGAACCAATATAGTTTCAGATAAGTCCCAGTCCCCCACCGCCATAGCTTTTTCCTTCACCCTTTTCCAGAAATGCACAGGGTCCTGTGGTTTAATTGTAATCGAAGCTGGGGGTAAATCCCAACTGTTTGGTAAGTTCAGTTTACGCTCTGAAACTCTACCCCCACCCTCAGGAATTTGCTCTGCAGCAGCGGTGGAGGGGGGCGGGGGCAGGCTGGGGGGACCCAAATCTATAGGAATTACGTTATTTGGCTCGGTCTGGCTCACCACGGGGGGGTCCTCCCCACCTAAATCTTCAGTCAAGGGGGGATAGGAAAAAAAATGTCCATTTTTTTCTTCCGCGACTGATAGCGGCGGGTTGGGTGGTGGGCTTTGACGAATCTTTAGTAACAGGAGGGGTCGGAGTAGTACTTAATCTTGCTTTTTCCTCCGAATCTGGCCCAGGAGAGCCAGGAAGACCATCCCTCTCCGCCACCTCTGCCTTATCCTGTTGCTGTTTTAACTCTTTCAGAGTATCTAATAACAAGCGCCACGCTGTTAACAGTTCAGTTGCTTCCTTGGACCCTTGGGTAGCACTGTCAATCAGTTTATCTCCCAAGTCCATCCATTGTGACACACTAAATGCTGTCACAGGATTAACCTCTAAACCTTGTGTTTTGCCCCATAGTAACATTTTTCTTAAAGTCAGTTCCGGAAGGCTAACACCCTGCTTCTTCAGAAGCAGCTTCCATGTGGATAATATAGTACCCTCTTCTTTAGATAAGTTTCCCACCATGTTCCCGGTAGCTTACCTACTCCTTAGCGAGGTGTCTTTTCAACGAACCGGATCTTCGGCAGCTCTCCTCACAGTATCACAGTATCACAGTATGTTTGGGATTGGAAGGGACCTCAAAAGATCATCTAGTCCAATCCCCCTGCTGGAGCAGGAACACCTACGTGAGGTCGCACAGGAACATGTCCAGGCGGGTTTTCAATGTCTCCAGGGAAGGAGACTCCACAACCCCCCTGGGCAGGCTGTTCCAGTGCTCTGTCTCCCTTACTGAGAAGAAGTTTTTTCTCAAATTTAAGCGGAACCTCTTGTGTTCCAGTTTGATCCCATTACCCCTTGTCCTATCATTGTTTGCCACCAAGAAGAGCCTGGCTCCATCCTCATGGCACTCACCCTTTATATATTTATAAACATTAATGAGGTCCCCCCTTAGTCTCCTCTTCTCCAAACTAAAGAGACCTAGCTCCCTCAGCCTTTCTTTATAAGGGAGGTGCTCCACTCCCTTAATCATCTTCGTTGCCCTACGCTGGACCCTCTCTAGCAGTTCCCTTTCCTTCTGGAACTGAGGGGCCCAGAACTGGACACAATATTCCAGATGTGGTCTCACCAGGGCGGAGTAGAGGGGAAGGAGGACCTCTCTCGATCTACTAGCCACCCCCCTTCTAATACACCCCAGGATGCCATTGGCCTTCCTGGCTACAAGGGCACAGTGCTGGCTCATGGTCATCCTGTTGTCCACCAGGACCCCCAGGTCCCTTTCCCCTACACTGCTCTCTAATATGTAATTTCCCAACCTATACTGGAACCTGGGGTTGTTCCTGCCCAGATGCAGGACTCTACACTTGCCCTTGTTAAATTTCTTCAGGTTATTCCCCACGCAACTCTCCAGCCTGTCCAGGTCCCGCTGGATGGCAGCACAGCCTTCTGGCATGTCAGCCACTCCTCCCAGCTTAGTGTCATCAGCAAACTTGCTGATAGTACACTCTATTCCCTCGTCTAAATCGTTAATGAATATATTGAATAATATTGGCCCCAGTACTGACCCCTGAGGCACTCCACTAGATACTGGCCTCCAACTAGACTCCACACCATTGACTATCACTTTCTGGATTCTCTCCTTAAGCCAGTTTGCAACCCACCTCACTACTCTATTGTCTAGACCACACTTCCTCAGCTTAGCTGTGAGGATGCTGTGGGAGACTGTGTCAAAGGCTTTACTGAAGTCAAGGTAGACCACATCCACCGCTCTGCCATCATCCATCCACCTTGTTACATTCTCATAAAAGGCTATGAGGTTGGTCAAGCATGACTTACTGTCAGCCATGCTGACTGCACCTAATAACCCTCTTATCCTTGATATGCCTTGAGATGGCACCAAGGATAAGCTGTTCCATTACTTTCCCAGGGACAGAGGTGAGGCTGACCGGTCTATAATTACCCGGGTCCTCCTTCTTGCCCTTTTTGAAGACTGGAGTGACATTTGCTTTCCTCCAATCCTCGGGCACCTCCCCCGTTTCCCAAGACTTGGCAAAGATGATGGAGAGCGGTCCAGCAATGACTCCAGCCAGCTCCCTCAGCACCCGCGGATGCATCCCATCTGGACCCATGGATTTATGGATGTCCAGACTATTTAATTGCTTCCTAACCCAGTCCTCATCGAGTAAAGCAAACTCCTCCATTGACCTGGCTTCATCCGGGGTCTCAGGGGTACAGGGCTCCCCAGGACAGCCTCCAGCAGAGTAGACAAAGAAGGTGTGGCAGATGGCAATCCCCCTCCCTCTTTTAATATGGCACATCTTCCCCTTTCTCTGCTATTTGAGGCTAACAGCTTCTTTTGTTTGGCCCAGAGCACCCTGGCTCCTGGGACATTAGCAGAAGGGAGTGCCAAGGCACACTGGGCCGCGCCCAGTGTGGGGGATGTTTGAGGGCTTCAGGGGCACCCACACTCAGTGTGGGGGGTGCAGAGAAGCTTATACAATGCCTACAGTCAGGTCTGATCAGATAACAAAACGGGACTCTCGTCGAGACTCCGCCCATTGCCGCTGGTCTCTTGGAGCACGAGCTTAGCCACTGCCGCCACGAGAGCCCCCCTCCCCGGGATGGAGACTCCGCTTGCCTCGCCGCCACGGTGTAAGTAAAACTTCTCGCAGGATTGCGAGTATATTTTCTTTCCGTGCACACTTGCACAAGTACTTTATTTCCTCGCACAATCGCGAGTGGCCGCCGAGAGCCCCTCGCACAATCACGAGTATATTTTCCTCCCGTGCTTCCACATAAGCACGTGTAGGATTCCGTGCACATTTGCACGTGTAAAATAACTCTCGCAGGACTGCGAGCGTATTATAAATTTACTCTCGCGACATCGCGAGTGCACACTTTCCGTACTCACTGCGAGTACGTGTATCTCTATAAAAATAATCCCACACCGTGCTTAGGCAAGTGTGTACTCCTCCGGGACTCGGGGACGGCTCCGGCACTGTTTTGGTGAAGCCACGTGCATGCACTCTGTGGACCTCCTGTTGTATTAGTGGCTGCCCCTCTCAATAATTTCCTCCACTGATATCCGAACCTGTATTTAAGTCACATTCGGAGTGCTAAAACCCTGTGCCTCGCTGGTCTAATAAAAGTTGGTTTTGGACCTTGTGGTCCCTAAAATTGATCTGTGGGTTGCTCTGTGACATTTCTGGCGTAGTCGGCAGGATATCAGAGATGGAGGAATTATTTGGAGGGTTGAGTAATATCTCTGCAGTAATCTGGGGTCTTGCAGTTATGTGGGCTGTGGTGTGTGCCAGTTTGAGTGTTTACTTAAAGATAACACAGGATCTGTGTAAACTTAAGGACCGAATGGAGGAAAACCTTTCACGGGAGAGTGAACGATTTGACTCTTTAAGGCAGGACTTTTCGTGGCAAAACAAACAGTTTGACTCTTTAAAGAAAAACCTCTCGTGGCAAAATGAGCAGTCCGAGATTGTTAAGCAGGACCTCTTGCGACAAAGCGAATGGTTTGACTCTTTAAAGGAGGACTTTTCGCGGCAAAGCAAACAGTTTGATTCTTTAAAGCAAAGCCTTACGTGGCAGAGTGAGCAGTCTGACTTTCTTAAGCAGGACTTTGCGCAGCAGAGCGAAAAGTTTGACTCTTTGAAACAAAACCTTTTGCGGCAAAGCGAACAGTTTGAGTCTTTAATACAGGACTTTTCGCGGCAAAGCATACGGTCAGATTATTTAGAACAGAGGTTTGGCTTGTTAGAACAGAAACTTGGTTTTTTGGAACAGAAACTTGAGTTTTTGTTATTTAATATAAGAGCCGCCTCTAGTGTCTCCCCCATTCAGGCATGCGCCTCAGCCCCCCCGCTTCTCGACAAAGGTACTGATTTTGAAAACAGTGTTGATGTGTGGGGGGTAGAAACAAAGGACGTGTGTCCTCTTATTAGAACTGAGACACATATGGATGGACGAGGCAGAAATCCACGCACGGCTACCCATAGCACGCCATATTCAGGACTGGAGCTAGGGGATTTACAAACTAGATTCTCACGGAAGCCGGGCGAGACAGAGACTGAATATCTTTGGCGCGTTTCGCTTACTGGGGGTGACAGAATATTATTGAGTAAGGATGAGGCCACAGGTTTCTGGGGCCCAGGGGTATTTTTAAGTGATGGTCCAGACGGTGATCAGTCCATTACATCTCGTGTCGCTTACTGGGCTGGTGGTATAGACCCCAGGGAACGTGGGGAGCCAGTGGCAATTGTTATAAAAGGTTTATCAGATCTTGCCGAGGGAGTTCAAAAGGCGTCTTGTATACAAGCAATGTATGAAAGAGGCCGGCAGTCTCCCCCTATAGCGGCGCCGGTGGATCCGGTCCACCTTCGGCTGCTTATTAAAGGATTACCGGATGCCTTAAAAATATATGTCCAGTCCCTTAAGGAAAAAATTCAGGGGGCTATTGATCGTAATAAGCAAAATCCCCGAAGTCCTCCTGAACATGTATTAACCTGGGCGGAAATTTTACACAATGTGGTTACACATGGGCGCGAGATGGGGTGGGTAGACCCGAGCGGCAGCCCGTGTAGAAGCCGGACGGTCCGGAAGATGAGCCGAGCCGAGCCTCTTCAGGGACCGCCCCCCACCAGGCCGCCCCCCCCGTCACAGAAACCGGAGCGTTTTTCAAATCAGAGTAGCAGCTTGCAGCGGAGCGACCTGTGCGCCGCGCAGCCGCTTTGGGAGTGCCCCGAACACTGCTACATAAGCTTTCCACTGAGCATTTACAGGAGCTAGTGGAATATTTAGAGGGAAGATCAGAGAACCAAGAGGAGGCACCGGTAACCGCCCCCCTCCCTGAGGACAAGCGAAACACTAAACCTTTCGTATCCTCACAAAGGGAGTCAAAAAACTAGTAAAAGCGGATGGGAACCGGGACCGCCCCACCCGCTTTGTATTTTCTTGCCAATGGTCCAGTGATAAAGAGCCATACATACATATCCCCGTGGGTCCAAGGCGGATAAGTGTGAAATTTCTAATTGACACGGGCGCACAAATCAGTGTTTTGAACAGGCGGCAAGCTGACAAACTCAGGATTAAACCATCAAGGAAAGCCATCAATATAGTGGGGGTAACGGGTGTAGCAGAGAGGTGTCCTTTAGCTCGAAGCCACCTTTTGCTGCCTGGGGAAAAGCGGACAACGGCTGTGGAAGTTGCCCTGAGCCCTTATAAGGCGAACATATTGGGATTTGATATTTTGGCAGGTAGACGGTGGTGCTTACCTAATGGAGAGATTTGGAGCTTTGGGAGTCACAGAGCAGAGGTAGCCCGTATTAGAATATTGCCATTTACCTCTGCACCCTTGCAGCCCGAAAGAACCACTGACATTAGGATTTTGCAACTTGCTCCTGCTCCACCCACATCTACAATAACCTGTACCCCACGATACCCCCTGCCAAATGCAGCAAAACGGGGCACTACGGAGGTTATTAATGATCTTGAAGAAAGACAAACAATTAGCCGCGGTGTCCAGACGGCCCCCTCCCCGTACCGGCAACTCGGGCGGTCCGGCATAGCAAAGCCCCACCCCGCGAGTGCCGGCCACTGCCCCGGGACTAGCGGTGCGAGACGGAGCAGCCTGAGAAAGCTGCTAGAAACACATGTCCAGTACGGGCATAACCCGAAAAACGGAGGCAAACCTCCCCTCGTAAAACTTCTGTCGCCTCCCGGCTGGCCGCCCCCCCCGCCACCATTCCGGGCATCCAAGTCCTGGTGGTGTGGGGCGGGGCAGCCCGGCCTCGGGAGCGCTGGCAGGCAACCACCTCCCCCGGGTTGGCCGCCTCCCCCCCGCTCGCTGCGGGTGGGCGCGCCCCCCTCCACTCTTGCGAACTGGAGAAAAAAAAAAAAAAAAAAAAAAAAAAAAAAAAAAAAAAAAGAAAAAAAGCCGCGGCTTGGGACCAGTGACCCCGCCCCGGCTCAGTGCTCTCTGAGGGTCAGAAGCAGCTCCCATTAGGACCCGGCAATGTGCCTCAGCACTGCTGCTTACTAAAAGTAGCTGCTAATATTACTTGCTATCAAAAAATTTACTGGCACTCCACTGCAGCTAAATGGGGCATTATGGAGGTCATTAATGATTTTGATAAAGAGTCAATAACAGGAAACCACTCGATAAAGACCCACCCCCAGAACAAAAGGTCCAAGAGATATTTTCTGCTCAGAATCTTCTGAGCTAGTTCAACATGTTAACTATGAAAGCCCGGTTCCAAAGGGACCAAGATCTGTTTTTGTGTTTTCTTGCAGGGCGAAGGAAGATGACAGGGTGGAAGAGAAGTACAGATGCGTGCGACGGGGTGGAAGAAGATCCTCCTAACTCCAGCAAGGGATGGAAGAGCATCCAGATGCCTTGGAAACAACACCAACAATGACAGGGTGGAAGAGGATCCAGCTAACAACACCAAGCCATTCAGAAGGAAGGCAGCCACTGGAATGGAAACTAACGAACTGTGACTGATGCTGGGACTCAATAATTACCTTGGGCAATTGTTGATTGTTGTAATTACTTCAATTCTATTGTTGATTGCTATTAATAACTGTTTGGAGGGGTAAGTCAACATATGTTATATGGTGATCCACAGTGGACATTAAGGCTCACTGGCAGAAGTGTCCTCTTTTTACTTTGGAGGCAAGAGGTAACTGTTATACCACTCCAGAGTTCTGTCAGACCATGACTGTAGTCACAGGGTGGGATTGTGGCAGATGGCAACCCCCCTCCCTCTTTTAATATGGCACATCTTCCCCTTTCTCTGCTATTTGAGGCTAACAGCTTCTTTTGTTTGGCCCAGAGCACCCTGGCTCCTGGGACATTAGCAGAAGGGAGTGCCAAGGCACACTGGGCCGCGCCCAGTGTGGGGGATGTTTGAGGGCTTCAGGGGCACCCACACTCAGTGTGGGGGGTGCAGAGAAGCTTATACAATGCCTACAGTCAGGTCTGATCAGATAACAAAACGGGACTCTCGTCGAGACTCCGCCCATTGCCGCGGGTCTCTTGGAGCACGAGCTTAGCCACTGCCACCACGAGAGCCCCCCTCCCCGGGATGGAGACTCCGCTTGCCTCGCCGCCACGGTGTAAGTAAAACTTCTCGCAGGATTGCGAGTATATTTTCTTTCCGTGCACACTTGCACAAGTACTTTATTTCCTCGCACAATCGCGAGTGGCCGCCGAGAGCCCCTCGCACAATCGCGAGTATATTTTCCTCCCGTGCTTCCACATAAGCACGTGTAGGATTCCGTGCACATTTGCACGTGTAAAATAACTCTCGCAGGACTGCGAGCGTATTATAAATTTACTCTCGCGACATCGCGAGTGCACACTTTCCGTACTCACTGCGAGTACGTGTATCTCTATAAAAATAATCCCACACCGTGCTTAGGCAAGTGTGTACTCCTCCGGGACTCGGGGACGGCTCCGGCACTGTTTTGGTGAAGCCACGTACATGCACTCTGTGGACCTCCTGTTGTATTAGTGGCTGCCCCTCTCAATAATTTCCTCCACTGATATCCGAACCTGTATTTAAGTCACATTCGGAGTGCTAAAACCCTGTGCCTCGCTGGTCTAATAAAAGTTGGTTTTGGACCTTGTGGTCCCTAAAATTGATCTGTGGGTTGCTCTGTGACAGAAGGCATTCAGTAATACTGCCTTCTCTGTATCTTCTGCCACCAGGGCACCCACCCCATCCATCAGTGGGCCTACATTGCCTCTGGTATTAGTTTTATCTGCTATGTATTTGAAAAAGTTCTTTTTGCTGTCCTTGACCCCTCTCGCCAGCTGTAATTCTAAGGAGGCCTTGGCTATCCTAGCTGCCTTCCTACATCCTCTAACAGCAGCCTTATATTCTTCCCAAGTGGCCAGCCCCTGCTTCCACGACCTGTAAACTCTCCTTTTCTGCTTGAGCATACCCAACAGATCCCTATTCAACCACGCAGGCCTCCTGGCTCCCTTCCTTGACTTTCTTCGTGTGGGGATGCTCTGATCCTGAGCGTGGAAGAAGCAATCTCTGAATGCAATCCAGCTATCTTGGGCCCCTTTTCCTTCAAGCAGTCTTGCCCATGGGATTTTCCCCAGCAATTGCTTGAAAAGGCCAAAGTTAGCCCTGCTAAAGTCCAGGGTTGCAATTCTACTTGCTATTCTGTTCCTGCAACACAAGATGCTGAACTCCACCATCTCATGGTCACTGCAACCCAGGCAGCCCTCAACCCTTACTGCTTCGACCAGACCCTCCTTGTTAGTGAGGATGAGATCCAGCAGTGCACTTCTCCTAGTCGGCTCCTCCACCATCTGCATGAGGAAGTTATCATCAATGCACTGGAGGAACCTCCTGGACTGCGGCTGGCTGGCTGAATGGTCCTTCCTGCAAACATCAGGGAAGTTAAAATCCCTCACAACAACCAGGGCCTGTGACTGTGAGGCCACTCTCAGCTGCCCATAGAAGGCCTCATCAACTTCCTCAGCCTGATCTAGTGGCCTGTAACAGACGCCCACAACAGTGTCACCCCTGCCAGCCTGCCCCTTGATCCTGACCCATACACTCTCAACTCGCTCGTCATCCACTCCTGGGCAGAATTTAGTACATTGTAGTTGCTCTCTCACATAGAGAGCAACTCCACCACCACGCCTGGCTGGCCTGTCTTTCCTGAAAAGGGCATAGCCATCCATGACCACATTCCAGTCATGTGAACTGTCCCACCATGTTTCCGTAATTGCCACCAGATCATAATCTCCCGACCGAACATAGGATTCTAACTCCTCCTGCTTATTCCCCATGCTGCGCGCATTGGTGTACAGGCATTTCAGGGAGCGAACTGAGCACACCAATTTCTCCCTAGGGGCATAGGAGGCCACCCGGTCCTCATCAGTTTTAGAATGCTGCCCCACTGGGACAAGCCCATCTACAACCCCATCCCCCTTCGAGCCTAGTTTAAAGCTCTCCAAATGAGCCCAGCTAATTCCTGCCCCAGCATCCTTTTGCCCCTGCGAGATAAACCTTTCCCACTTGACACTGTCCGGACTGGTGACTTATAAAACCAACCATTATCAAAAAATCCAAAGCCCTGTCTGTAGCACCAGTCTTGGAGCCAACCATTAAGAGACTGAATTTTCCTATTCCATCCCACATCGTCCCTTGAAGATGGAAGGAGTGAAGAGAAGATCACTTGAGCCCCTGAGTCTTTCACCATCCTTCCCAAGACCTTGAAGTCGTTCTTCATTCCCCTCAGACTACGGGAAGCAGCTTCCTCCCCATCTGTCTGGAAGACCAGCAGCGGGTAGTAGTCTGTCGGGTGCACCAGTTTGGGGAGCTCTCTAGCAATATCCTTGATCCGGGCTCCAGGTAGACTACAAACTTCCCTAAGGTGAGGGTCAACCCTGCATATTGGGCCCTCTGTTCCTTTCAGAAGGGAATTTCCTATTCCTTCTTTCTTTCTTATCAGAGGCAGTCTTAAGTTGTGAAGTCAACCGCCTCTTCCTATGTGATCTTGTAGGCAGGCTTGGCACCACCTCCTCACCTGCCTCTTCTTCAAGATCCAGGGCCTCAAACCTATTACGGAGGGGCACCTGGGGAGACAAAGCAGGCAGGGAGGGGGGCTGCCCATGACGCCGAACCGGAATACACTTCCAACCCTCGTCGTCTTCTAGGTCCCCTGCCTCTGCCTGACAGCAACAAGGGCGGGGCCGTCTCAGGACTTCCGCCTCTGTCCGAGAGGGCAGGAGGTCCATCTCCTTTTGGGGGGTACCTCCCTGGGACCTTGCCGACTGGTCCATCAGGGTGTTACTCCACCAGTCGATCTCCCTTTCGCACTCCCTGATGGTCCTCAATCTCAACCTCCTCCTTAAGTTTCACAACCATGTCAAGCAGATCTTGCACCTGCTCACACCTCACACAGGTGGACTGCTGGCCTCCCTCCCCCGGCAGCAGCAGGCTCTGGCACTCCCTGCAGCCGGAGACCTGAACAGCCACCGTTTGGGACAGAACCTCCTCAGTCTGCGTAGCCACAGTTTGTTTGAGACAAGCTCTCCTCCTGGAGGCGACCATGGTCGTCAGCAGTCTGGGATTCCTGCAATAAGTTAGAGGGGCTGACAAGCGACAAGTTCTCTCTGCACCCTGCTACACAAGCTACCACCCCCGCTGCTGCAGCACAGTGTGGGTGGGACTCACCCGCTACACAAGCTGGTTGCTCCTCCCTGCACCTGGTGGACAGCGACTAGTCGCTGCCCTCCCAAAGGATTTTTCAAGGCAAGGGGAGAGGGTGTGGTCGCCGTCACCGTGGGAACGCCCCCCGCCACGTCAGCCGCTCTCTCGCAATGGCTGCCGGGGCTGCAAGGATCGGGACTCGACGGGAATCACGCTGTCCCTGTACGTTTCCCTCTGAGCTTCCTAATCTCGGCTGAACCTCGTGGTCGGCTGAACCCCGCCGGCTCCTGCTCTCGCTGGGCTGGCTCCAATCAGCTGACTTCGGCTGTTCACAGCTTCACGCTGTCACCTTGTCATGCGAGATCCTCTTCAGGCAGGATCACGTCGGGGTCACCAGATGCCACGGTTGAGACGGACAAACAACAGGGACCAAGTTCCTTCAAGACTGAAGTAATAGGGTAACAGGTGCCATTTATTGCTACAAGTGCATTTTTATACAATTCTACCTGTTCATGTGTCTTTTCACTATTGGTTACAAGTTACAGCACTAACACCTCATTGGTTAATTTTGCTATCATCTATGTTATTCTTCTGTCCCCTTCTCTCTCACGGGTACATCTCTCCTCTCTCACGGGTACAACTCCATATCTCCGGATACTCCTTTACTCCCATCCTTCTCAAGGGTAAATCTTAATATCTTCAAGGCTGATCTCTACTCCCATATTTTCTGTCAAGGATTCCACAGACCCGCTGCAGTTTCCCACAGGCCTGTGACTGTGAGGTCACTCTCAGCTGCCCATAGAAGGCCTCATCAACTTCCTCAGCCTGATCTGGTGGCCTGTAACAGACGCCCACAACAGTGTCACCCCTGCCAGCCTGCCCCTTGATCCTGACCCATACACTCTCAATTAGCTCGTCATCCACTCCTGGACAGAATTTAGTACATTGTAGTTGCTCACTCACACAGAGAGCAACTCCACCACCACGCCTGGCTGGTCTGTTTTTCCTCAAAAGGGCATAGCCATCCATGACCACATTCCAGTCATGTGAACTGTCCCACCATGTTTCTGTAATTGCCACCAGATCATAATTTCCCAGCTGAACATAGGATTCTAACTCCTCCTGCTAATTCCCCATGCTGCGTGCATTGGCGTACAGGCATTTCAGGGAGCGAGCAGAGCACACCAATTTCTCCCTAGGGGCATAGGAGGCCACCCAGTCCTCATGAGTTTTAGAATGCTGCCCCACTGGGACAAGACCAGCTACAACCCCATCCCCCTTCGAGCCTAGTTTAAAGCTTTCCAAATGAGCCACACTCTTCAGTTCCATTTACCTTTTACAATTCACAGATGTCAAAAAACAGTATATTAAGCATCAATCCATTTTCCTAAATCCAAATCAGTTCATATTCTAGTAGCTTTTAAATACAACCTCATACAATACCAAGTTCACATCCAACATAGCATTTAGGTGTTTGGATGGTTGGAGGTTGTTTTGTTTGTTTGTCTGTTTGTTTGTTTGTTTGTTTTTTGTGTTTTTTTTTTGTTTGGTTTGTTTTTGTTGTTGTTGCCGTTGTTTTGTTTTTTTTTAATGCAAAGCAGAGTTTAACAATTTAAGTTCTTTTCTGGTCTCAAAATTACTAGATAACAATATAATCAATTACACTAATGTCTAAGGGGGAGCAAGGTGGAATTTTAGCAGTGGAACCAGTTTCCATTTTGTAATTATCTCCCCAAACAAAATTATTTTAGTACCAAATAGAAATATGCAAATTAAAATGCTGAGCTCAGATATGAAAACCAAACACCAAGTTCAAATATGCAGATAGATCACAGTTACACTTATTCAAGACAATATCTCAATTTTTGCATTGCACCTTTGGGCCGATCACTGCTCAGCCAGGTAGAGGTGCCGCTGGGTTTCCCTGACAAAACAGGTCAGTGTGCGCTGGAGCCCCATCGGCACCCGCCCCCCCGCCGCCGCAGCAACAAGCTGGACTGGGAAAGGCTTTTATTAGTGTCTCATCTGGTGTGCTACAACTGTTATTCCAAAACCAGGATTCTTTAGTTGATGTGCATACAAAAGAGCCAAATCCAGCACATCGAGATGAGACACAGCCTATCACAGAGTTGCGCAAGTCTGGATACCTGAATAAAGCTAGCATTCTAGAAAGAAAAGTAACAGCTACTACACACAAAAATTTTACCATCACATTCACGCAGTAAAGAACTAAATTACTCATGATCTTCTGTATTACCACAAAATGCACATTTTGAGTCAACGCATTCTCATGATTTAACAGACCGTGAACTTATCGTACCATATAACAAAGACCTACCAAAATTGCAACATGCTTAAACCGATAGCTACAAAGAAAACAGGTTAATGACGAAAGCATCTTGCAGACTTTAGCAAGTTTACTGTGACCCGTGTGTTATCAGTTAATTCTCTCTCAGCTTGTTGAAGTTCAAACCGTTCCGCCTGTAAAACTGGCTGAAATGATTTAATGATCTCTTGTAGAGATTTATTTTGTCCTGCTCTTCTCGCCTTAAAAACAACATGAATTGCAACAAAGTGTTATACTTCGAGATTCTATTCTCTGAACCCTTTTCCCAATCATTTAACTTATACAGCAGCCACCCTTAATTACAACATCTCACAAGATCTTCCTTCCTCATATTTCCAAGTGCTTTCCTATGTTTTAAAACACCTCCCAATACCGATCTCTTAGGAACACAACTGAAAACAGTTGTTTCTGACCCCATCTCGTAAGTAAAAACCATGAGAAGAGGGAGGGAGGGGGGAAAAGCACAGGGCTGCTTGCAGTGTGAGTGGGAAAAGTGGGGAGAAGGTTTTTTATGGTGTACTTATACCACAAAGAAACAAGTCTAATAGCAACCAGTGAAACAATTAACTCACATTCCTAACAAGCTGCTTGATTTTCAGAGAGGCAATACACAGAAGCATGTAATATGTACTGTAAAACTCGCAAATAACATGTTGATAGCAAACATTAGCATTCTCTACTGCTAATCTCAACACCCATGCTTCCTTAACTTCTAAGTTTTCAACCTGCTTATTGATGGCCTCTTGAAGATGGTCAATAAATTGCATGTAATTCTCATTGGGACCCTGATAGTAGTTATAAACGATTTGGCTGCTTTGTTGGTTTCAGACACCTCTACTATAGCTTGATATGCGAGGTCTGTTGACTGCCTCAGGATTTCAGAAACTTATCAGTGCCTGTAGTTGTGGTGTGCCAATTAGTGTCTCTTCCTAGAGCTGTGGGATACCCACCCCTTTCAACGAATCCCCATAGTTCCGTCCTAAATGATCTATAGCTGTTACATTCCATAGGTCAAATTTTCCTTTGAGTCTCTCATGGTTTTTATCTGATCTCGGGGCAACTTGCACACATACTCCTTTTAACTTTTCAAGAATATGCTGCAAACCCTCATCTTCATCCGAGTCATCAGATAACGTGGACTTGAACGGTGCTGGAGAATCATTAGTAACAGGTGGGTTCGGGGTTTGGAACAGTGCTTTTTTTTTTTACAAATCTAGTCCAGAGAAGCCACCCCCCTCCACTGTCTCTGCATGTTCCCGTTGCTCTTTTAATCCTCTCAAAGTCTCTAGCAACAAGTGCCATGTTATTAACAGTTCAGTTGCTGCTTTGGATCTTTCACTAGTGCTTTGCCCCATAGTAACTTAGTCCTTCGTAAAGTCAATTCCAGAAGGCTAATACCCTGCTTCTTCAGAAGCAACTTCCATGTAGATAATATAACACCATCTTCTTTAGATAAGTTCCACCCCCCTGTTCCCGGTAGCTCACCAACCCTTGGCGTGGTGTCTTTTCAAGGATCCGGATCTTCGGCAGCTCCCCCCTGCTTCTCTATCAGCTGTACCGGGCTCCGTCTCCACAGTTTGTCTCCGGCTGTCACAGCTTCACTGCTGTCTCTTCTTCATGCGAGATCCTCTTCATGCAGGATCACGTCGGGGTCACCATATGTCGTGGTTGAGACGGACAAACGACATACACCAAGTTCTTCCAGGATGAAAGAAGTAGATGCCATTTATTGCCACAAGTGCATTTTTATACAGTTTTACCAATTAAAATGTCTCTTCATTATTGGTTACACGTTACAGCAGTAACATCTCACTGGCTGATTTTGCTATCATCAATGTTACTCTTCTACTCCCTTCTCTCTCACGGGTACATCCTTAACATCTCCGGATACTCCTTTACTCCCATCTTTCTCACGGGTAGGCCTTCATATCTTCAAGGCTAATTTCTGTTTCCATGCCCTCCGTCAGGGAATCCACGGACCCACCATAGTCCCCCCCACACACGTCAATCCTTCCTCGGTTTTGCTTTATTGCATCTACCTAGATTATTTCCCTTTTCTCTGTTCACTTGAGCAGTCATGGCTGTGCTGTGTTACACACAGGCACAGCCAATGCACACCAAGTGTCAACAGACACAGTCCGCTGAGCTCAACACTAGCGCAGATGCACATGTGTGACGAAATCAACCCACATGCTCGTGGAGAGAATGAAATGGACTCACACGCGTGTGGAGCTACTCATAGATACAGCAGGCGCTAATGAACACAGACTTTCAGGCACTCTGTCTCCACGCAAACAGGGACCGGTCTGCAGGTATCCTAGACGTTGGTTATTGAACCCACCATATGGACCTGCGCAAAACTCCCAAGATTTACTTGCTAAGTAAATAAGAGGTGCAGATTTATCAAGTCCAATGCATTGAAGCCTTGTGCCAGCTGCCTGTTAAATTTGCATTTTCTTTAATTACACTTGAAAAATGTAGTATTTAGTTTTAATGCTCATTTTCTGAGAAAGAGTTAAGCTAGTCCCCAGAAGTCTTCTTTCAGTGGCATAGAAAACACTTTCTTCTTTGAAAACAGAGAGGAAGGATTCAAGACAGCTTTTTGATTTCTTAGGGTAGAGGAAAGGAAAGGAAAAAACTCTGAAACTGCTTTCAGGTCAATAAGGCTGAAAATTCTTTTCCCTTGAGGTTTCTGGTCATGTAGAGCAAATTCCAGGCTTGGAAGAGCCTGCTGGCAACTGCTAAGGGTGTTGTTACCTTTTTAAGACACCAACAGTAAAACATTCCATCCTTCCATGCTTCATCCACAACCAGAAAAGCCCTTTAAATATAAAAATTCTGATAACTGTATTGCTTCTGGAAACTGGCTCACTTCCTCTCTTGGGATCTCAGCACTATTATAATCTTTCCTTGGTCAGCCACTGCCTTAGTTCCATGCTCCATGGCAACACTCTGCTATCTCATCACAAAAGTTAGATACAGATATCTAACATGTTTGGCTGCTGCCACATATCTCCTTCCTCATAAATTTAGTGTAAGCCTTCCAGTTTCATATATACCACTGATGGATAAACACACATGTAGAAGGAACTTCATAGTAAGTGTGAGTTACCATCTACTAGAACATGAGTACTGAACACAGGCACTTCCAGGTTTTCTAACTATTCCACTCTGTAGATGGCACAATGTATATTCAAGACAAAAACATACAAACAAAAAAGCAACAAGCCCCCCCTACATCCATAACATACTTCTCCCCTGCCCCCCTTTCTGTACACTAATATCAAGCTTAGGAAGACTTAGCTAAGCTCAAAGAAAGAAATTTGAGACCTACCCTCTTCTTTCTAAGTATGCCTTTCCTCCCTAAGGTAGAGCTGTCTTTCATGCCTACTTTAGGATACTTCTCCTTGTCGTTTTCTAAAACAACAAACAAAATACTACCTCATAAGCTATTTTTTTTTTTTTTTACTTTGTCAAGTGTTGTCTCAGTCAGCTTCACTCAATCATGTAAGCCTTTAGCCAAACACTACTGTTTGCTTGACTACATTTGAGCAGACTTACTCCTTCATATACAGCTGTGCACGTCAATATTTAATAATACTCCATTTACCTTCTCCAAGCACTTAAATACCAACAGCTATTCCCAGCCAAGTCACATGTCCACTTGACATAGGTTCTTACCTTGGAGACATCAGCAGCATATGTTTACCAAAGATCACATAAGTAGCCAAGCAGTCAGAGATACTTTCCCAGAATATGCACCCAGCAGTTTATAGCTTGGGGACTTTGAAAAGAAGAGGAAATGTCTTTGTGCACAATAGATGTGGATGGAATAATATTACCTTATGTCCCATCTTTCTAAAATTGGACTTGATTTGTCCTTGTCTTTATCATCCCGAATAACAGCATGTTAAGCATGCTCTGGCTCACTAAGTTTTTTAATGTAACACTGATATAAAGGACAAGAAAGAGAAGTAAGAAGTCCTTTATATTCACAATGGATTTTACAGCCTGCAGCAAATAATTTCTTGCTATTGAAGAGAGCTTCCATTCTGTTGCAGGCTGCTCAAAATAGCATACCAAGCTCGTGTCCAATCGAATAGACTTTCCTTCTGTAGCCAGTCAAAGCTGACACTGTACAACAGTGATTTGCTCTTGGAGAGCAGATTTATTAACACACCACAAGGACCGCAAACCCAGAAATCCTTCGCTGCATTCTCAGTGTTCACCTTTCCATTATGCCCCTAATTATCTCCAAAGGAGTTTATTCCTTGTAAGCTTCTTGTTCAGGCTGATAAGCATTTCGTTCTGAATCCTCTGCAGATCTTGGATTTAATCCTCATGCTCTTAGCTGAGAAACTAAGCAACTGTCTCCAGTATTACAATGCGCATCTCCCACTCTCCCCAGCTTCTCTTTCAGTACAAGATCCTTCTTTGCTTAACAAGAGGCCTCCTCTTGAGGTGCAGACTCCTATCAGATGGCCCTGGGACTCTTCTGTTCACTTGATCGTACAAATGGAATGACTCAATCCAGTCCTTATAACTGCTTGAGTCCTTCTCCTTCCCTGGGCTTGTGACAAAACCTTTACTTTCAAACACATGAATTGCAGTCTCCACTTCATAAAACTCTATGTCTTCCCTGCTTTAAGCCACAGTTCAGACTACAGATGATAGAATGCACCACTTACCAAAAGGAGTTCTAGTTCTATTATATATCCTGGTTTTCAGTGAAATGTGATGGACCCATGACTTTTGGTTTATCGATGAGAAAATTTGATTCTACTCGTATTGATGAGTGTGGTCTCTAAATTCAGTTGCTGGCAGATGCCAAAGCTATGTCCACTTTAAAATAGTGTCATTTTCATGCGATTTTTCATCATGTTAATTACAACCTCAAGAACTGTATAAAGTGGAAGAATTCCCACAATTTTCAGTGTTTTTCTATTAATTTCTCCTCATCAACTCTCTTCATTATGATAAAGCTCTAAATAGTTAAGAGTCTATATCACCTTTGGACTCAGATGGAAGGTTATATTATATTAATCAAGACTAACCTGCTCCTTCATGTTCAAATAAGATGCTAATCCAGTAAATTATTTCTTAAGCATTGATCTAAGGCAGTTAATGTAAAAATAATTTTCCAAAGTAATAACATCTCAAATAAGCATATACTGCACAGGTTATATTCTCACATAAGAACTTTTCTTGAAGAACAATGTTTTACATTGCTCCTTAGACTACGCTGAGGGCTATTTCAATGTAGGTATTCAAAAAAGATAAATGTAGTCATGTGATTCACTTTTTCTGTTAAGAAAACGTTCCACCTTCTACATTATGAACGACTGGAAATAAAATCTTCTGCTCTGCAAAAAGAAACAAATAAACAAAAACCGTAAAAAAAGCAAACCCTCAGAAGTTAACAGAAAACTTCTTCGACAGTGCTCAGAGTGCAATCTTCCTCTGGAAGAAGCTACTCCAATGGCTTCTCTACCCAAACATGGGCATGTTTCATTAAATTTTAAAGATAAATACACATCGTAAGCCACACGCTGATGTACCCTGTCTTTCCATAAATGTTCTGGATTGTGGGTCCAGATTTATAGACTTTAAAGAATAGAGGAAACATATAATGATATACTAACCTGACGTTACAGAGCTGGCAATGGTATCATTTTTGCATCATGCCTCTGAATCCTATTTCAGCTAAACCATAGTCTCTCTCGGAGATGAGCTTTCAGACTTGCTTTAGAAATCTCAAGAGATAAAGAGTCAAACAGCACACCTAGGTAATATAGATCTGTAATTTAGTTTAAGAGGTATCTAAATACTTTTGTTGAATTCAACACAACATCACAAACAGGAAGACTTAGAGCGTGGGTCTCATGTGAATATCACAAAAGCAGGTTTGTATCACATAAAATGGAACTAATATTCCTGTACATGCTCTTCTGTGGCAAGACAGGAGGATAATAAATACACTAATAAAGACATACATAATTAGATATGCAAATGAATTTCAAATTCATTTGAATGAAATTACACATTTGAATGAGGCAAACACTGAAGAAGACTGTCAGTTTGCTAGTGAGGTTGCATAAGCCTGAACCACGCTTCCTGTTTTTAAGAAAGCTGGTGGAAAAAAAATAGGCTGGAGACCTTAAAGACTGATGGCAGCTGTAGAGATAGATTCATGCTGCCAGGTCCAACACAAAAGAGCATCCAAGGTTTGCCAACATAACTTGATTGTCTGTTGGATAAAGGGTGGGGAGTATTCCTAGAAACAACAAAAACCGGCAAGTGTTATCTTTTCGGTATTATAAACTTGTAAACAAATCAGCAGTAAAAACACACTGGTAGAGCACTAGTATTCCAAGAAAGTTGGTCAGGGCTCTGAATTCAAATTATTAATACTAATTATTATGATGATGAGTCATCATCGACAACTTAAACCTTCCTTAATTAAGGTTTATTAATGAAGACTAAGGATTGGTGTTAGTTTTGTGCTTAATATATTTACTGTGCTGAAGGCTTATTTTACAATGCGCTGCTTCCCTTCTGAAGTATGAAGCTGAAAACTTACAAAGCAATTAGATGTGCACTAATTAATTGCAGTTTAAGGAATCCTTTCCGGACAATTAATCTTGCCTTAAAAACTCACACAGGTGGAAGCATGTTTAATGCTAATTTAACATTCATCAGTCTTTTAATGGGTTTCTTTATCTAAGGGTCATCAGTATGTAATATTATTTATCTCACCATTCAGTTGGAGAGGGGGGAAAACGCTAATTTTATCTCATCTTGACAAATTTGCAGAAAGAACAGAAAGCAAATAATTTTGTGCTCCAGATGATCATTTTAAATCCAGTAGCGACCAAAGTAATTAATCTGCTTGTATGAATGATGAGTCGATACCATAGATGGCATGTCCAGCTAGACATGTATCTATATTCCGCACCTCACGTTCCTTTTCAGTAGGAGAAACTGGTCGAAGTATGGTATCTTCCTGTTAGCCTTTGTGAGAGATTCTCTAAACAAAATACATTAGAACAAGAAGGAACCAAACATAGTACTTCTGCTACCTATTCTTATGCTGTTAGGAGGACAAACACCTATTTCTAGCCCCAAATTGTTAAATCCGTCCCCTGCCCCCAAAGGTAAGTACAAGATTATATCTTCTCCTTTGAGTTGCAGTAGTACTGAATTGCAGAAATTAATCCAGGAAAGTTTAGAATGTCTGGGGGGCTTCTGTTTGTTTGGTTATTCTTTTCGGTTTGCTTCCTCCTCTCCATCCCCCTCCAATTACAGTATAACGAGCCCTGCAAAGAGCAAACCTGACAAGTGACCAAAAGTTTATTTGTTCCCGTGTTTTTTCTCTGTTGGTAGAGAAAGTCATAAATAATAGATTTAAAAAACAGAAAAGGCACAATTAACTATGTCTTTAGAAAGTCTTTTACTTGCCTGTATTTTGTTGTTGAATATAGTTTACAGCACTGTAAAATATACTAAGAGGAGACGAGTAACTCCATCCCTAAACTCAGAAAAGTAAAAACATCATCCAGATGGAGCAAATTACTGAAGGTAGGTGTTTACTTGGGTGCAACTCCAAGTTTGACCCTGTTTCCAAATAGAAGTGAAAGAACAGCAGAACAGGAATATATAATTAATACTAGAGAGATTCAGGTATTAGATAGTCAAAACACTCTCACCTTTATAATGATTAAATATAGTACTTCTGCCACTTACACTTCCCAGCTTGGAACAATAAAACGAGAATCGTCCTTCTCATGAAACCTTTGGCTATATGATGAACTCTTTCACAGAGGAGCGCATTAGTCTAAGAATAGCTTCAATATAGTTTCTTATGAACAAACTACCATGGCTCTTACTTTTCCCCATCGGAGATAGACTATGACAGAAAACCCTGATGAAATTTGAGCTTATCCCATTAGAATCATAATGTACTATTTCCAGGAGCCTAATTTTTGCTTAGGACTTTTTTTTCAAAGATATAACAATTTTTTTTTAAAATATGCAATTTGATTGCAATAGAGTGAGAATGCCCCTGAACACAGTGCTACAGGTTCTTTGGAAGAAATATGTAATACGTAAAAAATAATAATCTGCTTTTGCGACATTTGACCGTAAATTACTTGAATGATAATTAAAATTAGAGTATAGAATACAAGAGACTATTTCAGAACAGACTATAATTAGTCTAATAGACTTCTCTTTCTGTTTATTTCTCAGTCTCCATCAACAACCAGCACAACCAGTTAATCGTCATGGGTTGCATCTGCTATTATACATACAGGGACAGCAGTGTAGTTATCTGAGGAGGCGAATTTTTTTCTTCGCACAGGTATTCAGCTTTTCTTCTATTGCTGCTGTTGCCGAAGTAGTAAATATTTAATGTATTCAGTTATAAATGTAAACAGCAAACTGGCAACAGCTGTAAGGGTAGTACAAGAACACGTGGGAAAGAGCTGCGAGTTGTATATCTGTAAAGCTAAGATATATAATCAAAATCTCGCGTATTTTGTACTTGGAAAGTAAGATTAACTTGAAACGGACATTGGAAAAACATAGAGAACTCAGAGTGGCACCTGTATGTCTCTGATCATGCCTTTACTATGGTTTTATAGGGTAAATGAAAACTGCTGTTGTTTCTCAGATACAACTAGTGTTGTCTGACTAACAAATAGCTCCTATGGCAAAGACAAAAACCAAAACAACCTGAAGCCACACGTATGTTTGTATACATTCCCCTGAAATACAACCAGGTGTTTAAGTCAGAGTTGTAGAAAATAAATTTAAAAATAAACTCAGTTGTGTTCAGCTAGGAATACATATAAATATTGTTTTCTTAATCTCCCCACACCTATGCAATTTCCTAAATCATGTTTAAGAAAGAACTATAGATAGTGAGGTTTAACACATTGGTACGTTGTATTAGAAAGCCCAGTTTCATGCCTTTTGTTTTTCTAGAATATTTTTAAAGTCCTAGAGAAGTGGGACTGCTCAAATACTGTAGATGTTAAACCTGAGACTGAAAAGGGATACAACTTTTTTTTCAAACCTTTACTTTTTTCCCACACAATAATTCCAATTTAAATCAGAATCGGAAACACAAAAATAATACTTGTAATCAAAAATTTGTTTTCCTCCTGCACTTCAATTAAGGGCTGAAAATATTAAAATAAAAAATAAAAACTAAGAGTTCTCCTTCTGCCTGGAAACACCAGGGAAAAAAAGGATTCCTGAATCAGAAAAATAAATGACAGCATTCAGGATCAAGAAAAAGGTACATACTTAGATCAGAACTTTATTTTAGGTATTGACTCTCTTTCAAACGAATCACAGGGTTGTAGTTTCTGTCTCAGTTACACGTGCTTCACTTCTCTTATGCAACAATACTGGTTTTGCTCCCTGAAAAAAAAAATAAAAATAAATAACTAAATAGAGTTTGTAGGAGAAGAAGGAAGGAGGACAAGGATGACCCTTATTATTTAGGCACTACCTTGAGACTTAAAAGCTCTTGCCGTTGACACAGACTTCTTGTAGTTTTGGACAGGTTGCATAGGATGCGAATGCCGAGTGACTAATTGTAGACTAACCACGTTCCAAACACTGATGGTTCTTGACGTGGCCTGACAACATCTTCTCAAGGTATGATGTCTCTTTCTTTTAACTCCTTCTCTGAAAAATCAGAATGATATGTAGCTGCTTCATGGAGGTGTCATCCCTCCTCAAGAATGTCTGTACCTTGTAAAAAAGTGCCTCTCAACATGAAAAGTAGTATTGCTGTGATGGAGAACCCTCAAACACCTTTGGGAGAACTCTAGGAGAAAAGAAAGGACTGGAAATTGGTTGTTTAGTATAAAAGGAAGGATAAATGGCCACTGGAAGTACAATGAGATAAAAACAGCTACAAGCCTGTCAGAAAGTTACATCTCTGTTTTGTCCCTTTTAAAAGAGAGTTCTGACATGAAGGAAACCTGCATCATAGAATTCCATGTGATTTGTGATTTTTTACTACCAAGGATTATCTTCTCTTGTTTCAACATCATAAATACATCTCTGGCTTGAAATAAAACAAAACTAAGAGAGCTTTTGCAACCCCAGCATATTTAGGGAACAAAGCCCGTAAAGGGGCTGTCCCCAAAATGAGCTGGAGCCAGTCAACCAGGGAAAAAAATCTCTGTCTTCTCAGCAGGAGCACATCCATTGTCTCCGCCACCTGTGGCTGGCAACACGTGTATTCCTGTATTCTTTTACCTCAGCTTTCCTTTACAGACCAAACAAAACATCAGCCCCCTGAAGGATTCTAGCTACAGCAAAACCAAAGAAGTGTGTTAAGAACCTGCTCTAATCCCATTCTGAGAGTACCATCTAGTCTCTCCCCTTGACTGCTCTGTTCCAGCTTGACCTTTTAATGCAATATTAGTGGAGTTCCTTAGTTTTGGGGGCCAGGCTTTATTTCAAACACTCTGAATCTAGAAAAATATAAAATATGCCTCTAGGGAAGGTGAAAAATCTAGCTTCAAGCTCCTTTCACTCATGTATTTGGCTCAGCATTTCCTCTGTAAAGGAAGGGTTTTCACAAGCCATTTGCAGCAACGCCAATCACTTTGGCCACTAGACTGTCACAAATAGGCTATTTTCTTCAGCATGGTTTGTGATGGAAAATCTGTATGAGTTAGGTTAATCGAAGAATTAATTAAATGGCAAAATTCACTTGGTGCAGGGGGAGTTCCTTCCTGTATTTCTAACATGGCTCCAAGGAGAGGTGAGCTCAGTGCAAAAGGAGGCTTTCTTTGTTTAAGTTGACACACCTTTTCCCAAGTGATTGTTCAGGAGCTGTTCAGGTTTTTCTCAGTAGTAGTTCACTGATTCCCAGCCACTTCTCCTCCTTTGCCACCACAACATCTACTTTCTCAGGAAGGAGAGCGAGGATATGAGTACAAGTGGTTTTAATAGGAAATGCAAGAAAAGACATAACCAACCTTTGAAATCTGTTGCAGAGATTCTTAAACCCTGATGGTCTTAGCTATTATTCAGAGACATTTCCAGTGAAGTTGTTTTGACTGAATTAATCTTCAGAACTACATTCACGAACTCCAGAATTGAGCCCAAAATTTACTGCAAATAATAAGTAAAAGACAATTACAAAAATAATTTCAAAGCTATTGACTTTTTTCTTTATCGATTTCTGACTTTTACTGCATCTTACAGGTAAACCAATAGTCCAAACTTTGGCCGAATTCCTATGAAATAGTAGTTCTGTTAACAGCTTCTTGACATTGCTCTCTTATTATTTAGCATCTGGGTTTGATATTAATTATTTAGCTTGTATAGCAATGGCTGTCACAGAGTAAACAACAAAATAGTAGCTTCAATTACAGAAAGCAAAAACCAGCCCACCACAAAGAATAGAGTAAAATTGTTGACAACACAAACTATGGAATTCTTTTCTCTCAGTTGCAGAAATGGACTGCCATTTTTCTGTCTGGGGAGTTTTGGCCTTTCTGAGTTTGGCTCTTGTTGTTTTGTTGATACTGAACATTTCACACTATATGAAAAAGAAGCAAGGTAAGTAATGTCTCTGTAAGGAATGGAGTTTGAGGGGTTAAAGTGTTTGCAGAGAAAGCCATCACTGCTTGGAGATTTCAAGCCAACAAATGGATTAATTATCTTTCGGCAAGAATGATTCTAGTAGAGAGCATGCAACTTTTAAACATGTTTAGGGGAGCCAGGTATGATTATACAATGGTTGCTAGCTGCCCAGTCCACTGCCAAACACAGCTACCTGAGTCCACTCTCTGAAGAAAAACCAACAGAACACGTACAAGTTGAGGAATTAAGTTTTGGCTAAATTTGTATTTTTAATGTACATTTTTAACATCTGTAACTTCCTTTATTAAGGTGTACTTTTCATGTAACTGGTTATTATTCCTACTTTAGTTTAAAAAGAATTTTAAGTAGCTGCACTGATACAAAATACATTTGAGAAAATTTTATCTTCCCAAAATTCCTGAATGCTTATTTGAATTTCAGATTTCATGCACATTTTATGCTTAATTAGTTTGTTTTGAAAAAGTCCAAATTGCTTTTCATCGTGGGATGCTAATGTAGCTCTTAAATCAATGTGTCACTCACAATAAGGAACTGATTTGTTTAATTCACGTTAGAGGGCGACTACAGTCATACTCTTGTTTCGGTTAAAATTAACTATGACTTTCAACAGATTTGATGATGCCATTGCAACCTCTCTTATGCATGCAATTCTGTAGATTTCAGTTGCACATCCTCACCACGCCCATTCAGAGAAAAAGTGCGTTTCCACAGGGAAAACTGCACCTGTGCTATATGCACATGGGTGCTCAGGCAAACACTAGTGGGTTCAATCACGTTAAACACACATATGTACATAACCTACATAAACAGGCCTATGCTTATAAACTAACCTCACCAAGTACAAGCGAATTAGAATATGACAGGATATTAAAAGAAAAGCAGGGGGACAAATGAAGGTCCTCAGAGCCTAGAGCATTCAATTTTACTGTCTACGGTGAAATCAAAAGCACGTCAGTTGGACAATTATCTGAAGTGTTCTAAAAATAGCGTGTTTCATTTGTCCTTTATTTTTTTTTAACAAATTTTCCAGCTAAAAAGTATAAAGACTATGAAGACAACAGTCCAAGGTAAGATTGATAAAATATTTCTTTCTGGAAAGGTTGAAATAAGCAATAAATAATGAGAGACGGCTTTGGAGGGACAGCATAGGGAAAAATCCAGTATATGTCATGAAGCCTGCCTGGAAACACCAGAGAGCACGCTGGTTGTGGAAAAGAAAAATCCGAAGAAAACAGGAAAAAAATGATATGGAAGTGATGTACTCCAGTCATTTCATCAAAAATGAAATAATTGCATGTTAATATGATAATTTTGTATACTGAAGTGCAAGATATAGAGCTAAAACAATATTTACTATCACTCAAACTCAATAAGTCTATAATAATTTAAAATAAATATCAGGAAACAATAAGTTACAATAGATAAAAACATGTATTTACATTTCATACCCTTATTTTATACATGATGTTCAAAAGCAATGAAATGGAGTCTGTATACAGCTGCTGGATACCTAATGATCTGTTTCAAGTCTGTTTCTCTTATCCCATAGTAAAAAAAAAATAGGCCAAACTTTAAAAAACAGAAATGGAAAGGGTCTCATGTCAAGCAAAATATAAAAGGCCCTTGAAACAAATATACAAAAGCCTTCACCTGTTTCCCCTATCCAATCCTCAATTACAAATTTACCTGAAGTTGGGAAGTCTCTGTCTACTGCTGCCTGTTCAGTTGAAAAATATCACGGTAAAAGTGGTGTTAGATTCCATTATTTCATTCCCTTGACAAGGCACAGTACATGGATGCAAAAGGAACAAGGTTGCTCAGTGCTTCCCACTAACAATTCCCATTTTACAAACATGGTTAAAAATATTTCCGAGCGACATGGGCTGATAAAACACAGAACACCGTTCAAAATTCAAAGCTGAACTTTGCCTTGGTCTTCTCTAGTTGGGTCAACGTAAACATTTTAGTTGAATCAAGACTGGAGTATTTAAGAACATTGCCCCAAGAGACCCATTTAATCCTTTAGTTTGTACTGCAAAGCGGGCTCAGAGGACATGAAGTGGGTTCGTTTCAGTGATCAATAATACCTCTAGAACTACATCAAATGGTAGCTTAGTGGTCTTGAGATTAGCTTTATACTTAAGTAAGTTCCAGGAAAGAAGAGTTCTATTCTTGGCTAGATAACAAATCTCTCTTCAGAACATGCACATAGCCATTTCTGTGCTGTGTCCCCACACTTGTTTCCTCCCCCACCCCGATATTTTTGGTCTTGTTTTTCAGATCACATACAATCTGCTTGCTACTGCCACATGCGTGTAAAATGTTTAAAGTCTAATAGTGAAGTCCTAAATCAAGCATATTCTGTGAATTAAAAGTATTTTTCCGTTGCCCTTCTAGCTATGATGGCTACTACACAGAAGATGACCCAGTTTATGGCAATCTCAATCAAGATATTTTAGGTAAGCTTCACTTTGAGAACATGTGTCTGTTCAGAGGCTGTGATAAATGTGTAGTTAAAAACTGACTGACCAACACTTTCTGTGTTTCTCAACACAGAATTAATACCAGCTTGGGATAGAACTGCAAACCATCATACTGCACTACTCTTTTTAAGACCAGGTCTCATACTGAATTGGATTTTTTGCAGTCCAAATGATCCTGTTCAGCCAAATATCTCAAAACCAAGAGCTGTTCTTCATGTAAAGCTGCACCAGTTGAAATAACAGCTTGATCCATGCAGTTACAGCAATCTAAGACACATATTACTCCCTGCCCAAAGTCAATGCTCCCACACAAGCTGGTAGAAACAGACACAGACCAGTTCTCTGTTGTGGCTGTCCACAGATCATCAGCAATGTTGACAAATATGCTGGAACAAGTCTGAAAACTGTGAGGAAATAATCTGTTTTACTGATGGCTAAAATGAGATACGTGATGAAAAAATGACTTACACCAGATTTTTCAGAAAACTGGAAGTAGAGTCAGGAATACCATTTAATCATCAGCTGCTGCAACTCACAGCCTCTTTTGTGGCCCAGTATAAGTTTGCCCATGCTGAAAAATACCTTATTATGTGGTTACGCTCTAATTGCAAGATGTACCCCTAGCAGTCTAAAATGACGCCCACTTAGTGAATAATGAGAAACTTTCCATCCATATGAACAGAAAATGCTTTTCATTTTCACAGTATGCATGTCTGAATTTCTTAGCTATTCGCCCTTCTGTTAATAGAGAAAGAGATCTGTGTGTGAATTCAAACCAAAACAAACTTCTACCAAAGTAAACTGGGGGAAGTTGGTTCTGTAACAGGGAGGATCTGTTAATTTGATCTTTTAAGACTCAGTAGTGTGCCTTAATAACTAAAACATTTTTCTACTTTGATAAACTGTAGAGGAATGTTGTTACGGGCAGATGAAGTCCCAGCCTCAAAGGCCAGTTAACCAGCTACAGGTATCTCTAAGTTTAATTCTGGATTTCTGAATTAGGGTAATGTGGTCTGTCTCAGAATTTTTGTGTGTATCCCATGACAATATATAACAAAAATTTTCACACTGCTCATCACGAAAATTACCATGCATTAGTGTCGTAGTTCATCAAGAAATTTAAGCACGGACTTGACCCTTTATTCCATCTGGGACATTAATGAGGGAGCAGAATAATTATAGACAGCTCATTTCCATCCATATGGCATAATAAAGCTCAGACACAGGCATGCAGATCAGGCTGAATTGAGCCTACATCTAATGCCATGGCTTATGTAAAGAATTACTTGTATTTATTTTGGACATCATTCAAGTGAAAACACAAGCGGCATCATGTGATAATCATGAGTTTGACTGGCTCTCTCTTGCCCAACACAAAATCTATATGCCTTAAATAAATGCCTGTTTTTGTATCGATTTATATTTTGTTGAGATACCTGGTTGCCTAAAAGCATGCAATCTTCAGCTGAAATTTGTCTGTAATTGAAGCATTCCTAGCATTGATTTTGTGAGTTGATTTCCAGCTTCTCTCTCAGGATACTTCCAGGTGGTGGAAAATTTATTTTTTTTTTCTTTTCAAATCTAGACATTTGCTTTATTAACTTCACAGAAACAGACTAACCTATGAAAATTCCAATATGAAAAATGTTTGATAATTTGGCTTGAAACACACAGAGAAAAACATGGGAAAGACACACGAGGCATACATTTTGCACTGCAAATGAGATCATATTTACAGACAAGAATCACCCATCTTTAGTTTTCTGCACAGACCAAGCCTATGAAAAATGTTGCTAGTAACTGGATTATAATTTAAAAAACAAACAAACAAAAACAGTAAGAAGAAAAAGAGATCAAATAATGTCTTACATCCCAAAGAACTTGGACCAATTATATAAAGTACCCTCAGTCCCACAGTGAGTCTTTCCAATAATAGCTGCCACTACCCTGTGGAGGGGTTTTGATAGATAAAGATTTGTTGCTGAATTAGTCTGGCTCAAACGAATCTCAAGGCCGCTTCGAGAAGCTGAGAACAGAATCTGCTGTGAGAAAGAGGTGTGTTCCTCAATCAGCGGGGTCCCATCATCGGACGTATCATCAGTGAGACTCCAGCGCATGGACAGCCCATGATACTCATTTAGCGAATCCATGCTTGGAGCGTGGACGCGTGATTAGAATATAGTTGCATATATAAGGAGGCTTGTTTCTGTAATAAATGGCTTTGCGTGATTCACATTGAATCAGAATGCTGAGTCCTTTATCGTTCCAACAAATGGTGACCCCGACGTGATACTCTGGCGTACCACTACAATCGGGGAAAAGCCTGGATCGGCCCAGCCGGGAGTGGCTTCAGCTGGACTGAAGACTGGACAGAGGCGTAAGGACGCCCCGGGAATAAAGTCGTCAACGCAGCAAAGGGAAGAGGTGAGTGGCTGGGAGCAGGAGGAGGGAAGAGTAAAGTTATGGGGCAGAACGTGTCATCTGAAGCACAAGCTGCAGTTAAGTTCCTCCTGCATATTCTCTCTATGAGAGGACTTACATAGGAAAAAAGTAACTTATGTAGGCTATTAATTTGGTGTAGAATTCAAGGCTACCCGGGAGAAAACGAGAAGGCTTTTAAACGTTAACTTTGGGACGATAAAGGGCAGAAAATATGGAATAAGGTCAGCAATGGATATGATAAATAAACTAAATCATTAGAGACTACATGGAAGCTTATAATTTCCACCTTAAAAGACTTTAAGGCTGAGTGGGCTGCAGTTGCCGGAATTTTTACAACGTTGCAGCCTGATAGGAAACCTAATAATAACCATAAAGTTTACTCGGATTGTGTCTTTCGACCCCCTCCCCACTCCATCCCCCGTTGTGCCGTCGGCACCCCCGATGATACAGCAGTCTGTTGCGGAGGGAGGAAAATTACCGAGTGGATGGACTCCTATACCATTACCCGACTCTAGAGAGATCAAGAAGTCTAAAGGACTGGAATCAGACAATTTGTCAAAAGAACTGGTGAAAGCTAAGAAAGCTAAAGTCGTAAATATGTGTAATATCAGTCCTTTTACTGATTCGTGCCCGCCTTTACCGCCTTCTACCCGTCTAACTCCTACGAGAGAGCAGAAGGAGTCGCCGGATAAGAACTGGGCAAAAGAACTGTGTGAAAGATCAGATCAGCTATTAGCGAGTGAATCCAACAGTCAGCAATGCGGTCATGCTGATTGTGACGGGAAAGGGGATGCGCTTGAGGACTCAGGTTGTAGGAATAATTATGATGCTACAAAGTATTGCCGAGAATGTGCACTGTTCCGAACCCCCCTGTTACTAATGATTCTCCAGCACCGTTCAAGTCCGTGTTATCTGATGACTCGGAAGAGAATGAGGGTTTGAAGCATTTTTCTTGAAAAGTTAAGTATGTGTACGAGTTGCCCCGAGATCAGATAAGAACCATGAAAGACTCAAGCAAAATTAGACCTATGCAATGTAACAGCTATAGATCATTTAGGACAGAACGATGGGGATTCGTTGAAAGGGGCAGGTATCCCACAACTCCTGGAAGAGACACTAATTGACACACCACAACTACAGGCACAATAACTTTCTGAAATCCTGAGGCAGTCAACAGAGCTTGCATATCAAGCTGAGAGGTGCCTGAAACCAACAAAACAGCCAAATCATTTGCAACTATTAATCAGGGTCCCAATGAGAATTACATGCAATTTATTGACGACTTTCAAGAGGCCATCAATAAGCAGGTTGAAAACTTAGAAGCTAAGGAAGCATTAGTATTGAAATTAGCAGTAGAGAATGCTAATGTTTGCTATCAACATATTATTTGCGAGTTTTACAGTACCTATTATGTGGTCCTGTGTATTGCCTCTCTGAAAATCAAGCAGCTTGTTAGGAATGTGAGTTAATTGTTTTACTAGTTGTTTTTAAGTGCGCCGTCAAACCTTCTCCCCGCTTTTCCCACTCACACTGCAAGCAGCCCTGTGCCTTCCTCCCTTTTCCCCCTCCCTCCCTCTTCTCATGGTTTTTACTTGCAAGATGGGGTCAGGAATTATTGTTTTCAGTTGTGTTCCTAAAAAATCGGTATTGGGAGGTGTTTTAAAACTTAGGAATTATGAGGAAGGAAGATCTTGTTAAATACTGAAATCAGTGTTGGCTGCTGTATAAGTTAAATGATTGGGAAAAGTGACTGGAGAATACAATCTTGAAGTATAACACACTGTTGCGATTAATGTTGTTTTTAAGGCTAAAGGAGCAGGACAAAATAAATATCTACAGTTTTACAGGCGGGGCGATTTGAACTTCAACAAGCTGAGAGAGAATTAACTGATAATACACAGGTCAGAAAACTTGTTAAAGTCTGCAAGATGCTTTCCTTATTAACCTGTTTTCTTTGTGGGTATCTGTTTAAGCATGTTGCAATTTTGGTAGGTCTTTGCTATATGGTACGATAAGTTCACAGTCTGTTAAATCATGAGAATCCGTTAACTCAAAATGTGCGTTTTGTGATAAGTAATTTAGTTCTTTACTGCATGAATGTGATGGTAAATTTTTGCGTGTAGTAGCTGTTATTTTTCTCTCCAGCATGCTAATTTATTCCAGCATTCAGACTTGCGCGACTGTGTGACAGGCTGTGTCTTATCTTGGTGTGCTGGATTTGGCTTTTCCATAAGCACACCACGTAAAGAATCCTGGTTTTGGAATAACAGCTGTAGCGCACCAGATGAGACACTTGCATATTTATATTTGGTACCAAAAGAATCTTGTTTGGGGAGATAATTACAAAATGAGAACCAGTTCCACTGCTATAATTCCACCTTGCTCCCCCTTACGATGCATCCTTACACATTAGAGTAATTGCTTATATTATTATCTAGTAATATTGAGACCACAAAAGCATTTAAAATGTTAAACTCTGCTTTGAAAAAAAAATAAAACAAAAAAACAAAACAAAACAAACCCAAAACACCTAAATGCTATGATAGATGTGAATTTGGAAGAGGTTGTATTTAAAAGTTGCTAGAATATTAACTGATTTGGATCTAGGAGAATAGAATAATGGATTGATGTTTATTATACTGGTTTTTGACATCTGTAAATTGTAAAAGGTAAATGGAGCTAAGGAATGTAACTATTGCTGAGCTACGTGGAATTGCATATAAAGTGTATTATGGTTGGAATGAAATGGGAAAACAAAAGAGCAAAATATCCCAGGCCTGTGTGCAGCTCACTGTAACTGAGAAATTTCCGAGAAGACCCTCCCACTTCATACCAGCCATTATGCCAGCTGCATGACCTTGGGTATATCTAAACTGCAGCAAGAAGAGAAAGAAAAAAACAAACAAACAAACAAACAAAAAACAAAAAAAAAACTGGCTGCCTGCTTTTAAAGCGGTGAAAGGGGGGTTTTCTCTCCCCCCCACTGCAGCGATGTAAGACTGAATGGAGCAGTCTGAGGGTGAAGTTTAAAGGCATCCCTAGCAGACCCGTAGTTCTAATGAAATTGGAAAATTAAACCAAAGATTTGTTAATAGGCTTATTCTGTGGTAATTATTTGTAAGAGACTTCTCAGTAAATTCACCATGCTAGTTTTTGAGGTCATGGGAGAGAACGAAAGAAAGGCTTTTTTTTGAGACCAATAGAATGACAAATTTGGAACAAAGTTTTGATACATGAATTCTTGTAGTTGCCAGAAAGTCCTATACCTCTCTTGGGTCAAGATTTGTTAAGTAAACTGTAAGCTCAAATAACGTTTTCTGAGAATTCTGTTTAGTTGCATGGCCTACAAGAAGCTGCTTGGATGGTGCAGATCTGCTTGCTGCAAGTGAGAAATCTCCAAGGAAATTTCGAATGCTGTATTTCCACTAGTATTAACAGCCAATGTTTTGATAAAGCCAATACTACACTGATAGATCTGAAACAGGACTTCGATCCGGTAAGGGAAAACAATATCCAATAAATATGACAGCCAAAATGGAGTTAGAAATGTTGAGGAATAAATTTATGACAATCTTACAGGCTGACTGCATTCGATTGGACTTGCAGATCTGTGTATGAAAGAACCTGTGGCTATTGTGGGACAGTATGATGACATTGCTAGAAGACTGATATACCGACTGTTATGTATCAATTGTCACTCTGATCAAGAAAATGCAGGGAATGAATTTAAGTCTTAATAGGCCATGATCCTTTTGTCATATATGTAACATTTGTGAAATTTAATTCTGATTTTTTTATTTTATTTGTAATCTATGTCTTTGTAAATTGCACTAGCTGGTTTTCTTAACAGCACAGCTTTTGGCATGCATAAATGTAAATTGCTGCAGAACCTGCAAGTCTTTAACATCAGGTCATAGGCCATACTTGTATTTGGTCTGATCCTACATACTTGCAAAGTTTTTGTTGATGGTTCTGGGAAGTCTCATAAAGCTGTAGTGGTTTGGTGTGAAGATAACGATTGGCATCATTCTGTAAAAATTATTGAAGGTTCAACCCAATTAGCAGAACTTGGCACAGCTTTAAATTACTTAGAGCTTTTTAAGGAGGAACCTCTAAATTTGATTTGTGACTCTGAGTACGTAGTCAAGGTCCAATGCATGTATCTGCTTCTGAACTGTGTTTTTTGTTTTGGTTTTGTTCTTTTTTTTTTAAACAAAAAGGGGGGAGAAGTAGGGAAAACACCATAAAACCAATTGTCAAAAGCATTGTATGTGATGAAATACTTTGGAAGTGTGACCCAAAACCATGCTAAATCAGAAAGAACCTACATTAGTTATGGCCAAATCACTAGTTAATGGTCAATGGAAAAGGCCACATCAGTTGATAACCTGGGGGAGAGGTTATGCTTGTGTCTTTACAGATCAAGGGCCGCAATGGTTGCTGGCACGAAACGTGAAACCTGTGTTATCTTCCTGACAATGATTGTTGCAGCTGCTGTGCTTGGTTGGCATCCCCCTTGATGACTACAGCAGCATCACACAACTGTTTCAAAATAGTGGTCAATGCACAGGCATTGCATCAAACTGTAATAATACTAACATGGCACCTTGGATTAATTGCCTCCTGGAAGCAGATCTTGAACCACAGGAACTGGAATTGCTGGCATCTATGCCCATGGACACTTGTATCCAGTCGGTTTGTGAAAAGTGCCAGGACAATATGCTAAAGCATGAATGGATAAAACTGCAAAATGCTAATGCTACCCTTGGTGACTATAGAAATGAAACTCATTGGTGCAGTGCCTCGCAGAAGAATCCAAGGGATGTCATTGATAATGTAGGAACAGCGACCCCAAAACCTCCTGTATGGTGTATTCTTGATCTGTGGAGATAGAGCCTGACCAGGAATTCCTTCTAATGCTGTTGAAGGACTGTGTATTTTGGGACTATTAACTCTCTTAATGCCCAATGTATCTATGATAATAGATCCCAGAAGAGCAAGATGAGAAAAACACTTTTTGTGTGTATATGAGTCAAAATGTGATGATAATGTAGATTTTTGGGGATCAAGGTTAAGGGTTTTAGGATCTCTTGTATCTGGTGTTGGCACAGCTAAAAGCTTTAAATACTTTAGAAAATTAGGATGCTGGCTAGTTAAGCAAGCTAACAGAACTTAAAAGGCTTTAAGTGGATTTTTTTTAGATGTAGATTCTGTAAGACATGCCACATGGCAGAGTAGGGCCGCGACAGATTTTTTGTTATTAGCTCAAGGACATGGGTGTGAAGATTTTGATGGGATTGGTTAAATAAATTGTTTAGTAGCTGGGGGCTTTCAGGATGGTTGTTATCAGTAGTGAAAACAGGACTGATCATTTTGATGATTGTTGTGGTTGTGTTACTCATGTTGTCTGCTGCAAAGGGCCCTGCAGCGGACAATGAGGGCAGCATTTTTAGCAAAAATAAAAAAAGGGGGAATTGTGGGAAACTGCAGCGGGTCTGTGGAAACCTTGACAGAAAATATGAGAGTAGAGATCAGCCTTGAGATATTAAGATTTAGCCTTGAGAAGGATGGGAGTAAAGGAGTATCCGGAGAGAGGAGAGATGTACCCGTGAGAGAGAAGGGGATAGAAGAATAACATGGATGATAGAAAAATTAACCAATGAGATGTTAGTGCTGTAACTTGTAACCAATAGTGAAAAGACACATGAACTGGTAGAATTGTATAAAAATGCACTTGTAGCAATAAATGGCATCTATTACTTTCATCTTGAAAGAACTTGGTCCATGTCGTTTGTCCGTCTCAACCACGACAGATGTGTCAACCGAGGACCTTAGAAAATGGCAGGAGGAAGTACTTGAGGTAGCTATTAATGTAGTCCTACTATGCAGTTTGTCGTAATGTTTCTTTTTCCTTAATATATAATATCTATAGGAATAAATTCAAATCTCGCTGTGCCATATCATATTTGCAAGAGGTATTAATCAATTAATTCAACATCTGCCTTAAAATAGGAGTTTAGGATAAATTGGTTAAGACTGTCAAATGAGACAGACTAAAATAGATGACACCACTAGTAAACCTGGAAAAAATAAATATTTTTTTTATTACATCCATGCTGATTGCCTGACATCTCAATTAACTTAGAATTACAATTTTCTCTTGGCTTGTTTACCTATGAGTTTTTGCTTCTACAATTGTATTGGAGGCTGTTCAGATTTGGATACTCACTGTTTTTTGTGGGGGGAACCACACAAAACCAATAATGTTCATAATTAAAAGCTTGAGTAAATACATTGTAATTGATATTGCTGTCATCACAAGTTGTTTAAAATAATCTCACCTGAGCAGTTAAACAGCTTGTTGTTGTATATGTCAGTTTCGGCAGATGTTAATTGAATTTGAAAATTCCAGCCCTAACTTACATGGATGTTCAAGTGGAGAGATTTGGAAGTTTCTAACTTTTTGAAGTAATTAGATAAGCAGGCATATTAAAAAATGAGTGTTCAAAGAATCTCATTAAGTTGCATGATGAACTATCAAAAATTTAGCAGATTATTCTGTATACTGAATGAATCAGTCTGCCTGCAGGAAAAGGTTCATTAGAGACCAAGTATCACGATGAAAGTCAAATCAAGACTGCACAGCTAAGTGTAATTCTGATACTACTTAGGGAGATGTATGCCATATGAAGATTTTCTCATTGTTCTGAAAAGGTCCTGTATGTTCCAATAAAATACAAGTTTTTACTGGAATAAATGCTTGGGGTGGAAAGCTGATGTGTAGTACAGCACAGATATGTTGGTGTCCTGGTTTTGCTAAAAACAAGTTTCTCTTTTAGTGAATTTGCCTGTCAGTTAAAACCTTCATAATGGCTGCATTTTCCTGAAGAACCAGACACATGTTTTGGTAAACCTAGCAATGGAATGCAAACTTATTGATAAGCATGGATGGACATCTCGCGAGAGGGGCGACGAGAAGCAAGTGAGCAAGAAACTGACCAACTGTGTATAACATTCCATTCACGTGAATACTTCATATAAAAGTGGGAGATCACGAGGATCTCGTCCCTTTGCCCTTTTTCCCTTCTGCTTATGGCCGACATTAGGAGAGGACCTTGCTAGTCGTCCCTGCAAACTGAGGCCTAGTGAAAGACTGAATCCAGCTCTGATTGGCTGCAGAGTCTAATCCAGGACTTTGGGTGCCGGCTCTGCAGTTGCTGAGACTTTCAAGATTGGTTTTGTATATTTGGTATTATTTTCTCTATTCTTATTAGTAGCATTAGTAAAACATTGTTAATTTTTCCATCTCTCTTCTCTCTGTCCTTCTTTTCCTCCCAGTCGCCTCTCCTTAGTGGAAAGGGGGGAGAGGGAGGGGCAAAACAGGGGAAGTGGGGGGGGAGAGGGCGTTAACAATACATCTGCCAGGGTTTTATTGTCACCCCGCAATCTTAACCCTCGACAGATATTAGGCGCCCAACATGGGGCCCAGAGAAAGGGGTAAATTTGAAGATTTTTGGCTTTTCTACTGCTCTAACGTACCTTTCAATTTTCTTGGCACGGTGTCAGCTCATAGAGTTGTGATACTTGCGCGTCCGTTTGCTTTGGATATTATTTAGTTGTATTAAGGCAAAGTGAATTACACTGATTTAAAGATGTTATGCCATAAGTTGTATCAGTTATTTTCTACATTGTGCTCACTGATTCCATATCTGTGTTGGGCCTTCTTTTAAAATCGAAGTATTCATTATATAACAACAAGGAACTGGACAATGGTCATGATGATACTGTGTGGTTTGTCACTGGTTTATTTCATTATACTGCAGCTGCTAATGAATTTCTACTCGCTTCTGCTTTACCTTGAAAAGCCTCCAGGAGAGATTAAAGAGCAGTACGGCTTTGTGTTTGCTAATTGGTCAAGCGATTCTTTAGAAAGGCTAACTAACAATACTTTCGTTTTTTCGCTAGGACAGTTCGCAAATGTTTTAGAGAGCTTTGAATATCCTTGGAGTTTTGATAGAACTGTGATGGTGTTATCTGGTTTGCTGAATGTGTGTCAGTTTGTGCTTCTGTTAAGAGAAATGGCGTTCAACAGGAGGTTTGCGTCTCTTTTTAGTCCTGAGTGCTTTAGCAAAAAGCACTCCTAGCCGCTCGAGAAAGAGCAAAACACAGAAAGCTGCCGCTGCAGCCACTGCCCCCCCAACGGCGGCTTTGCAGGCTGAAGCTATAGCTCCTCCGCAGAGTTCCTCTGCCGAGGTCGCTGCAGATAACATTACTTCTCCAGCCTCAAAGGCTAACAAGGCAGCCCCCCCTTCTTCACACACTGGTCACTGTTGCTGCTGTAACCACAGTAACCACTGTGACAGTCATTCCGACTCTGGAAATAAATCAAATGATGGTGAACCCATATCAGCATCAGTTGCCGGTTGTAAGAAAGTCACTAGAAAGACTACCCGTGCAGCACATGATGGCACAGGGCCAACATCAACCCAAGGGGCACTATCAGGACAGGGAGGAGATGAAGTGACCACCACTCGGTCCTTTTCTCCAGGTGAACTGAGAGATCTGCGAAAAGACTTTAGTCGTCATGAAGGCGAGAATATTTTAACCTGGCTGCTCCAATGCTGCGACAATGGGGCAGAAACAATTGAATTGGAAGGTGGTCAAGCCAGGCAGCTGGGATCTCTGTCAAGAGATTCCACCATTGATAGGGCAATTTCAAGAGAGTCTAATGCCACTACCCTCTGGACCCGACTCCTGGCAGCTATGAAAGTAAGATTTCCCTACAAGGAAGATTGTATATCCAAGTTAGGGAAATGGAATACTATGGAGAGAGGTATACAGTTCCTGAGAGAATTAGCTGTGCGAGAGATCATCTATTTTGGATCAGACAACCAAGAAGGGACAGTCCCAGATAGAATCAATTGTACACGATCTCTGTGGCGCAGATTTGTACAAAGTGCACCCCCTGCATATGCTAAGTCATTGGCAGGAATGGTCTGGTCAGCTGGAGGTGTACAAAATATTACTGAAGTGATTGAGCAGCTCCGGAACTTTGAGGACAGCCTTGCTGGTTCTCTACGGGCTTGTGTGTCTGCTGTGGAGAAACTGTGTGAAAAATCTGATGACCGGTTTGAAAAGCTGTTGCAAGAAATCAAAGAACTCAGAGAAGACACATACCATTCACGACCTGCACAAACCTATGTTTCAGCTATTAGGAAAAGGCGTTTCCAATCTCTAGAGAGAGGACAGAGGCAGCCCACAAAAAGAGGTTCACTGTGGTTCTTCCTACATGAGCAGGGAGAAAACATGAATAAGTGGCATGGAAGACCTACTTCAGAACTTCAAGAATGAGTACGTGAGATAAAAGGAAAAACTCCTAGGAAGGTGGCTGCTCCAGTTTACAAAAGGAGCAGAAGAGATTCTGATGCTCTCAAAGGAACCTCTAATTCACACCCAGAGACTGTGCAAAACAGAAATTAGAGGTGCCCTGCCTCCAACCAGGTGGAGGAAAGGGATAACAGAGTATATTGGACTGTACAAATACAATGGCCTGGTACAACACACCCCCAGGAGTACAAAGCTTTAGTGGACACTGGTGCTCATTGCACAATAATTCCTTCTAATTATAAAGGAACGCAATCCATCAATATTGTTGGAGTGACTGGGGGATCCCAGGAACTGACTGTTGTAGAGGCTGAAATGAGCCTAACTGGAAAAAAACTGGCAAAAGCATCCCATTGTGACTGGTCCAGATGCTCCATGCATCCTTGGCATAGACTACCTCAGGAGAGGGTATTTTAAGGACCCAAAAGGGTATAGGTGGGCATTTCGTATAGCAGCTGTGGACACTGAGAAAATTGAACAGCTGTCTGATTTGCCTGGTTTTTCAGATGATCCTTCTGTTGTAGGACTGCTGATGGTTGACGATCAGCAGGTGCCAATTGCTACCACGACAGTGCATCGCCGGCAATATCGCACCAATCGAGACTCTTTGATTCCTATCCAGAAGTTGATCCATCAATTGGAAAGCCAGGGTGTGATCAGTAAGACTCGCTCACCTTTTAACAGCCCAATCTGGCCAGTGCGTAAGTCTAGTAACGAGTGGAGACTAACTATAGACTATCGTGGCCTGAATGAAGTTACACCACCACTGAGTGCTGCTGTGCCTGACATGCTAGAACTGCAGTTTGAACTGGAGTCAAAGGCAGCTAAGTGGTATGCCACAATTGACATTGCTAATGCATTTTTCTCTATTCCTGTAGCAGCAGAGTGCAGGCCGCAGTTTGCTTTCACCTGGAGTGGCATCCAGTACTCGTGGAATCGCTTGCCCCAGGGGTGGAAACACAGTCCTACCATCTGCCATGGACTGATCCAGACCACGCTGGAGCAAGGTAAAGCTCCAGAACACTTGCAATATATTGATGACATCATCGTATGGGGCGACACAGCGAAAGAAGTCTTCAAGAAAGGTGAGAGAATAATTCAGATTCTTTTGGATGCTGGTTTTGCCATAAAACGAAGCAAGGTCAAGGGACCTGCACGAGAGATCCAGTTTTTAGGAATAAAATGGCAAGATGGCCGTGGTCAGATCCCAATGGATGCGATCAACAAAATTGCTGCAATGTCTCCACCTACTAATAAAAAGGAGACACAGACTTTCTTGGGCATTGTAGGTTTTTGGAGAATGCATATTCCTGACTACAGCCAGATTGTGAGCCCTCTCTATCGAGTGACTCATAAAAAGAACCAATTTGAGTGGGGCCCAGAACAATCACAGAATCACAGAATCACAGAATCGACTGGGTTGGAAGAGACCTCAGAGATCATCGAGTCCAACCCTTGGTCCAACTCTAGTCCGTTTACTAGATCATGGCACTAAGTGCCATGTCCAATCTCAGTTTAAAAACCTCCAGGGACGGCGAGTCCACTACCTCCCTGGGCAGGCCATTCCAATGCCTGATCACTCTCTCTGTAAAGAATTTCTTTCTAATATCCAGCCTAAATTTCCCCTGGTAGAGTTTAAGCCCATGCCCCCTTGTCCTATTGCTAACTGCCTGGGAGAAGAGACCAATCCCTACCTGGCTATAACTTCCCTTCAGGTAGTTATAGAGAGTGATGAGGTCACCTCTAAGCCTCCTCTTCTCCAGACTAAACAACCCCAGCTCCCTCAGCCTCTCCTCATAGGTCTTATGTTCAAGTCCCTTCACCAGTCGTGTTGCTCTTCTCTGGACCCGCTCCAGCACTTCAATGTCTTTCCTGAACTGAGGGGCCCAGAACTGAACACAATACTCCAGGTGTGGCCTCACCAATGCAGAGTACAGGGGAAGGATCACTTCCCTTGTCCTGCTGACCACGCTGTTTTTGATACAGGACAGGATACCGTTGGCCTTCTTGGCCACCTGGGCACACTGTTGGCTCATGTTGAGCTTCCTGTCAATTAGCACCCCCAGGTCCCTTTCTGTCTGACTGCTCTCCAGCCACTCTGCACCCAGCCTGTAGCGCTGCAGGGGGTTGTTGTGACCAAAGTGCAGCACCCGGCATTTGGCCTTATTGAACTTCATCCCATTGGAATCAGCCCATTTTTCCAGTCTATCCAGATCCCTCTGCAGAGCCCTCCTGCCTTCCAGCAGGTCGACACTCCCTCCCAACTTGGTGTCATCAGCAAATTTGCTGATGATGGTCTCAATCCCCTCGTCTAAATCATCAATAAAGATGTTAAACAGGACTGGACCCAACACTGACCCCTGGGGAACACCACTAGTGACTGGCCGCCAGCTGGATGCAGCCCCATTCACCAGCACTCTCTGGGCCCGGCCCTCCAGCCAGTTCTTAACCCAGCGTAGAGTACACTTGTCCAAGCCATGGGCTACCAGCTTTTGCAAGAGTATATTATGGGAGACAGTGTCAAAGGCCTTGCTGAAGTCCAGATAGACCACATCCACAGCTTTCCCCTCATCCACCAGGTGAGTCACCTGATCATAGAAGGAGATCAGGTTGGTCAGACAGGACCTGCCCCTCCTAAACCCATGCTGGCTGGGTCTGATCGCTTGTCCATCCTGAAGGTGCTGTGTGATTCCATTCAGGATGATCTGCTCCATAACCCTGCCAGGCACCGAGGTCAGGCTGACAGGCCTGTAGTTGCCAGGGTCAGCTCTGCAGCCCTTTTTGTGGACTGGGGTAACGTTGGCCAATTTCCAATCATATGGGACCTCCCCAGTGAGCCAGGACTGTTGGAAGATGATGGAGAGCGGCTTGGCAAGTTCTTCTGCTAGCTCCCTCATCACCCTAGGATGGATCCCATCTGGTCCCATAGACTTGTGAGGATCCAGATGGCTCAGTAAATCACCAACTATGTCCTCCTGGAATACAAGGGGCCTATTTGGCTTCCTATCTCTGCCAACCACCTCCAGAGATGAGTTGTCCTGAGGGCCACCTGTATTACTGGTAAAAACTGAGGTAAAGTAGGTATTAAGTACCTCAGCTTTCTCCTCATCTTTGTTAACTATATTTCCTTCAGAGTCCAACAGAGAATGGAGGTTTTCCTTGCCCCTCCTTTTGTTATTAACATATTTGAAGAAGGACTTTTTATTATCCCTGACAGAATTGGCCAAGTTAACTTCAAATTGCACTTTTGTTTCCCTGATCTTTTTTCTGCATGATCTAGCTATTTCCATAAATTCTTCATAAGTAGCCAGCCCTTTTTTCCACAGTCGGTAAAGTCTCTTTTTATTTCTGATTTCATTCAAAATCTCCCTGTTTAGCCAAGCCGGTTGTCTTCCCCGCCGGCTAGCCTTTCGGCACACTGGTATAGCCTGTTCCTGTGCACTCAAAACCACCTGCTTGAAGAATGTCCAACCCTCCTGGGCCCCCTTGTTTTTAAGCATTGTTTCCCAGGGTATGCTCTGAACTAGACTTCTGAATAGGCAAAAATCCGCCCTCCGGAAGTCCAGCGTAGAGGTTTTGTTAATGGTTCTCCCTGCATCTCTGAGTATTGAAAATTCTATTATTTCATGGTCGCTATGCCCCAGGCGGCCTCCAACCACCACATCTCCCACCAGCCCTTCTCTGTTTGTAAACAGTAGGTCTAGCGGGGTCTTGCCCCTGGTGGGCTCATTTACCAGCTGATGAAGGAAATTGTCCTCTATACACTCTAGGAACTTCCTAGACTGCCTCTTCTGTGCAGTATTGAGCTCCCAGCAGATATCTGGCAGGTTAAAGTCACCCACAAGAACAAGGGCCAACGACAAGCCTTTGAACAAATTAAGCGTGAGATAACTCATGCAGTGGCCCTTGGACCAGTTCGGAATGGACTAGATGTTAAAAATGTGCTCTACACCGCAACCGGAGATAATGGACTTACCTGGAGCCTCTGGCAGAAAGCACCAGGAGAAACCCGAGGTCGACCCTTAGGTTTTTGGAGTCGAGGATACAAAGGATCTGAGGCCAACTATACTCCAACTGAAAAAGAGATACTAGCAGCATACGAAGGAGTTCGAGCTGCTTCAGAAGTGACCGGTACTGAAGCACAGCTCCTCCTGGCACCTCGACTGCCGGTGCTGAGCTGGATGTTCAAAGGGACGATTCCCTCTCCACATCATGCAACCAAAGTTACGTGGAGTAAATGGATTGCATTGATCACACAACGAGCTCGAATTGGAAATCCCAATCGCCCAGGGATCTTAGAAGCGATTACAGACTGGCCAGAAAGCAAAGACTTTGGGATGTCTCCAGATGAGGAGGAAGTAAAACGTGCTGAAGAAGCACCACCGTTTAATACTCTTACAGAGACTGATAAGCAGTATGCACTGTTCACAGATGGATCCTGTCGTCTTGTAGGAAAACATCGAAGGTGGAAAGCTGCTGTGTGGAGTCCCACACGACAAGTTACAGAAGCCACTGAAGGACAAGGTGAATCTAGTCAATTTGCAGAAGTGAAAGCCATCCAGCTGGCTTTGGACATTGCTGAACGAGAGAAGTGGCCAATACTTTAACTCTATACTGACTCATGGATGGTAGCAAATGCCTTGTGGGGGTGGCTACAGCAATGGAAGAAAAGCAACTGGCAGCGCAGAGGTAAACCCATTAGGGCTGCCACACTGTGGCAAGACATTGCTGCTCGCCTCGAGAGCCTGCCTGTGAAAGTTCGGCATGTAGATGCTCATGTACCTAAAAGTCGAGCCACTGAGGAACATCTAATCAACCAACAAGCGGATCAAGCTGCTAAGATTAAAGTAGCTGAGGTGGACTTGGACTGGCAACATAAAGGTGAACTTTTCCTAGCTCGGTGGGCCCATGATGCTTCAGGGTATCAAGGTAGAGATTCAACATGTAAATGGGCTCACGATCGAGGGGTGGATTTAACTATGGACACTATTTCACAGGTTATTCATGAATGTGAAACTTGCGCTGAAATCAAACAAGCGAAACGGTTAAAGCCTGTATGGTATGGGGGGCGATGGTTAAAGTATAAGTATGGAGAAGCTTGGCAGATTGATTATATTACACTTCCACAAACACGTCAAGGTAAGCGTTATGTACTTACAATGGTGGAAGCAACCACTGGATGGTTGGAAACATATGCCGTACCTCATGCTACAGCCCAAAATACTATCTTGGGCCTTGAAAAGCAAGTCCTTTGGCGACACGGTACGCCAGAAAGAATTGAATCAGACAACGGTACTCATTTCAAAAACAGTATTATAGACAATTGGGCCAAAGAACATGGTATTGAGTGGGTATATCATATTCCATATCATGCACCAGCCTCTGGGAAAACTGAAAGGTACAATGGTTTGCTAAAAACTACACTAAAGGCACTTGGTGGTGGAACCTTTAAAAACTGGGATTCACATTTAGCAAAAGCCACTTGGTTGGTCAACACCAGGGGATCCACCAATTGAGCCGGGCCTGCCCAATCAGAAATTCTACGGACTGTAGAAGGAGATAAAGTCCCTGTAGTACACATGAAAAACATGTTAGGAAAGGCAGTCTGGGTTACTCCTGCCTCAGGCAAAGGCAAGCCCATTCCTGGGATTGTTTTTGCCCAGGGACCTGGCAGCACCTGGTGGGTGATGCTTAAGGATGGAGAAGTTCGGTGTGTACCTCAAGGGGATTTGAGTGTAGGTGAAAATATGCAATACTGAACTGCATGATGTGAATTGCCATACTAACAGTGTTTAATAAGTGTCTTTCAGATCAAGACAGTGATGATGAAACCAGAGCTAGCTTCTTCGAGTGGCGCCTGACAACTTCTTCGAAGTTGATGTCTTTAACCCACAAACAGTGGTCATGAGATGCACTTGTACCATTTTTCCTGCCCTGGGAGACTGTCGTGACAAAATGAACTTAATGAACTTTTTAAAGGATGGTCCACTAATTACTCCTGTGTATATATGTACATATGCATATATATATATATAGTAGTAGTGATTAATTAGATTGTATTGATAGATTGTATTGATAAGGTTTAAGCATTCAGTGAATGGCATATTATAAGGGGTGGAATGTCCTGGTTTTGCTAAAAACAAGTTTCTCTTTTAGTGAATTTGCCTGTCAGCTAAAGCCTTCATATTAGCTGCATTTTCCTGGAGAACCAGACACATGTTTTGGTAAACCTAGCAATGGAATGCAAACTTACTGATAAGCACGGATGGACATATCGTCCCTTTTGCCTTTGCTTTTTCTCTTCTGCTTATGGCCGACATTAGGAGAGGACCTTGCTAGTCGTCCCTGCAAACTGAGGCCTAGTGAAAGACTGAATCCAGCTCCGATTGGCTGCAGAGTCTAATCCAGGACTTTGGGTGCCGGCTCTGCAGTTGCTGAGACTTTCAAGATTGGTTTTGTATATTTGGTATTATTTTCTCTATTCTTATTAGTAGCATTAGTAAAACATTGTTAATTTTTTCATCTCTCTTCTCTCTGTCCTTCTTTTCCTCCCAGTCGCCTCTCCTTAGTGGAAAGGGGGGAGAGGGAGGGTGAAAATGCGGGAAGTGGGGGGGGGGGGGGGCGTTAACAATACATCTGCCAGGGTTTTATTGTCACCCCGCAATCTTAACCCTCGACAGTTGGGCTTTATTTTCTTAAGGCTTTGCAGACTTTTTTTCTTTTTTCTTGGTGTTGCTTATTTCATGACATTCATCTAAGAAACCCTTAGCTGAACATCTGAGGACAAAACACAATCTAGTGTCTCTGTCTCTCTATAATCCTACCAAAAAGGTTTTCCATACAGGCTTCAGGTATACTTTGAATCAGCGTATAATTCAAACATTGAGGTGGGAAGGGTCTGATATAAAAAGATTCAGATGGTCCAGGCCTTTGCCTCCAGCTTTTAGAAAATATATGCCGAATGGTCTGAAAACTACAAAAAAATGACTGGTTACAATCTGTGGTAAAACTCGGAAAGTAAGCATCCAGCAGTTAGTTTTTTAAAAAGGTACAGTGTTAGAAGTCTTTCAGAAGTAAGTTTTTGTTAATCTTTGTGTGTTGACCTAAGGTCTGAATACCTTAGAAGTGCTTATTGAAGGAATTAACTTGAAGTCTATTTAATGCTATGAAGACTTGATCTAATTAATTTTAAATGTACTGCATCACAGATAAGGTAGAAAAGCAAAAAACCCCGATGTCTGTCTTATTTTTTCCAGCTTTGAATATAACTTGAGCAAAGTCTTTATCATTTAGTTATGTTTTACGTTATGCTAGGGAAGATATATTTAACTGAATATTGAAGGCGTTAACAGCTTTTGTTATGAGGAAAAACCTACTTTTACAGATTAGTATTTATACCTGTATATTTATATATGCTATAAAAGATGGAATCTCATAGATTTTGTTCAATTTAAGAAAATCATATATTATATTGACTTTTTTAATTTGAAATACAAAAGTAAATGGAGTGAGCATTTGAACTGGCTGAGAGTATGGTTAGTGTAACCCTTTAAAAAAAAGGGCTTTGGCTATGGATTATTAAAGCTACTGTGCACATTTTACCTGTTCTATATTCTGATATGTCTTTTCAGTTAGGATACATAAAGTTCTATGCTATTAAGTGTGAACATTTAAAATATCTTTATGAGATCCAAATACTTATTAGTGAACCCTTTGTTTAGTGACAGTCTTGAGTCGGGTAAACATAGCTGCTTAAGCACATGTACTATTTTTATTATTTAAGTCACATGCATTCAATCATGAGAAGTCCTGCTACAGCTTTAGTACCAGCAGAGTCATATGTTTGGGGTACAGATCTTCTCTTTTGGGAAAGATTAAGTTTCTGTAATTTATGCAGCATTAGCAATAGATTTAAGCAATATTTTTTTTTTATACACACCTTATCATATGCACTCTATACAGATTTGAGAGGTTGTGGCTTGCTATAGATACGTTCTTATATCTAACAAGGCATTGGTTAGAAATGTAACTTTTTTTCTGCAATATCAAAAAAGTTTGCAGTCAGATAAATTTTAATAGCAAGAGTATTTGTCTTAGAGGTTCATTATGAAATAAACTTGTGTGGAAGTCACATTTATTTGAAGATGGCTGCTTCTCTGTGGATGTCTTATCGGTTCTATTTAAATCCATTTGAGTTGCGGTCTTCTGTTTGTTTTTCAGAGAGAATGTCAAGGTTCATCAAAAGGTTTGCATTTAGCTTAACCAGTGCAAGAACTGATTGGAAATAAGTGGGAATGATACCTTAATTAATAGTGAATCTTGCAGTTCAGTACTTAGAAAATATTTCCCATCTGAAATTGTTAGTGTAAATCTTGAAGAACTGGTTGCAAACAAGTTATCTCCACTCTTTGTTCCACTCATGCCACTTAGGACTCTATAAGCCATGCTTTTAAATTTGACATGAAATGGAAAGGTAGTACAGATAAACAGTTTTATTGTAGAAAAGTGTTTTCTAAGATGAAACCTGTTTGCAAATGAGTCATACAGGGTGTGTTTAAAAACATTTCTGGTTTGGTTTTGAGTTCAACTAGGTTTTATTTAGTATTTATTTTCAAATTGTAGGTGAAGAAAGTGATACCGATACAGTTTCAGTAAGAAGAAAATTTCAAGACATTCACTTACAGGTAAAAATTTCTGATGTCTAACGTAACGGAATAATTTTATGTTCAATAGACGTGATTGAATTATTTGAATAGCTTACATATGCCTGTGGTGTTGATGCAGTCAGCAGAAGACTCCATGTAGCCTGCATATTAATGCATATTTTCAGCAAGTATAACAAGAGAGAGGTTCAATAAATAATGTCATGAAGGCAAATATGAAGTAATATTTTATCTTGGTATTATTAGTATACCAGAGAAAGCCATACAAGCCATTCCAAGCATGAAACAGGCAACTCTGAGAAAGGCTACGATAGGTATGGAAAAAGAATAACCAGATGAATCAAAAATGAAAAAACTTATAAAAATATGATCATTCACCTGAGAGCCTAACATAAACAGGTAACATAGTGTTTTGTTTTTTAAAACAATAAATAAATCTGAGATAATGGCTACCATAACAAAAGCAGACTGGAATATCCTGCTGTTGTTTCTCAGACCAGACTATGGGCTACCCAGAGTAGTTACACTGAATGCAGAAAAGTACAACACACATTGTGTGTGTGCAGCCATACTAATCCTGTGTTCTGCTTGCTCAAATACCAATTACGAAAATTGAATTTACTGTCCTTGCTTGTTCAGCATAGTGCTAGGCATTGTCATGTCTCTGACAACAACTAATACAAACCACTTCAGAAAGCAAGAGTTTCACTAATGGAAAACATTTGCTGTTTATCACCAAATGCTTTTAGATTTTACATAGAGGTGAATTAGAGAGTAGGCCTTAATTTGTATATGAACTCAGGGAATATTAATAATATATATATAAAGATTTGCAGCTGTAATTACCAGTGATTTGTAACCTAACACTAGGACTCTTTTCTTTTTTTTTTTTCTTTGTTGTTTGGGGTTTTTGGGGTTTGTATTTATCAGTAGGTCTTCTGAGGCAGTGTGTGCTTTCTGCTGCATCAAGAAACTAGCTATTTATCTCTTTTTTTTCATATGTCTTCACATACGGTTCCCTCTTGGGCTATTTTTAGCATAAAATATCTTCATTAAAAATAAGTTTATGCAGCTTGGGTAACCTCATCTGAATAATAGTAGTTTGAAACAAATCTAAGTAATGTTGTTTGGGTTTGTCAGTGTCAGTATCTTCTGTGTTTGCCTAAATTTGAAGGTTGTAGAGAAAAAGGGAGTTTTAGCTTTATTTTGGGTTTGGAGATAAGGGAGATTAGGGGCACGAAGGATTCTGTTACATGGTATGGCTTCTGTTTCCTTCTCAAGTTGCCAGGGATGTATAGATTATCCAGGTGCATATATATCTCCATGTATAGATTCTCATATTTGGGAAAGGGATTAAACTATGACACATAATGTAGAATTTGCAAAAATAAATAGCCTTTCCAAGATTAAACTGCTAACTCTTAAAAATTGTTACTGAAGTCTGACTAGACATTTTCTTCCTTGTCTGAAACTTACGAAGGCCCTTAGGACCATAACTATACAGAATCTGTTATCGTAAGGAGAGAGTAGGAGAAGTCAAATATTTTAGTTACAAAGCATGTTTCTATTAAAATTTATTAGAAATATTTAATTTATTGAAAACACAGAGGCACTGTTTATCCAGCAGTAAAGTTCAACGGACTGGATTCTTGAAGAGAAGACAGACATGATTTTGCTTATGGCAAAATGTGTTTGAAAAAATAGAAAATAAATAACTTGTATACATAAAAGCAGCTTTTCTTAAATAGCCCCAGGAAAAAAGAAAATGCATAGTTACAAAATTCAGAAGCATTACGCTCCATTAAATGAAAGCGTAGTTTTTTGTTTCTGGAATGTCATGAATGGCTTTGGGTTGGCTGGTAACTGGTACTCAAAGTGGTACTTTACTAGTAAACTTCCTTTTTTCAGAAGTTCTCCAGACTTGATGCAAACCTAAAATAGAATTTAGGTGTAAATACTTCAAGCCTAACAATTACAAAAAGCATTATGTTAATCATGCTTTATGGCAAGCAAAGCTGCGCTGGTACTAGCCAACTACAATGCTTTAAAGTAATATAAAAATAGAGTAACAAAACCTGTTGGATAAGGCTCTTCCTTCTGATCAGAAATCACGAAGAGCAAAGCAGTCTTCCTCTACAATGAAAACATTTTAGATCTCTGTCTATCTATCTATCAAGCTATTTTAAGATGGGGGGAGGGGCTCCAACACATCTCTTTTTTTCTGTCTTCTATAGTCTGTGAAATCAATATGGTTAGGAAAAACCTTTTATTTTTTTTTCCTAATAGATTCTATGTTAATAATCCATTTAGCCTGGCAAAAAAGCTTAATGAAATATGCTATTACAGTAAGACTTGTTTCTAAGTCATATACATTAGTGGAATTGCCCTAATAGATTTGGGGCTTTTTTTCTTCTTCTTGTTTTGTTTTGTCATTAATTTGGTTGGGTTTTTTTAATAGGCAACCAAGCTGCTGTTTGCAGAAGGAAAGTAGAATTGTCAAATGAATGTTCTTCATCCAGACCTCCACAGTTAGGATTTTCTGATGTTCCCATATCAACAAAGACAATCACCATACCCAGGCATCAGACTTCCCCAGAACTGAATAAAACTTGGTGTGATAGTATCTTGGAAGAATACCAGTCTGCAGATGAGGAATGCTCCTGGAGCAATGTAACTTTTGCAGACTTGTATCCAGGGATGTCAGAGTAACTTACAAGGCTCATGACAAAGCACACTCGGAGAAAATACATGTTTGGACAATTAAGGCACAGAAGACACCCTTCTGGAAGACCAAAGCTCAGTGTCACCTTAGTCAAAATAAGAGGGTTCAGACCTCCTAAACTGAAGCGAGCACAGCCTAGCATATGCAGCAGTAGACATGAAGACATCCAGAATCAAACTTTCGGAAATGAGAATAGAGAACTTTGTGATGACAAGAGGTCCATTAATAATTTGTCTGGTGTGGTACCTTATTCTTACATTGATACAAATGAAATCAAAATGGACTGCTCTGACTCAAGTTTAGTACCTAGAAAAGGCCCAAAATTCTCCAAACGGACTGTTTTTCCTGATGTTATAACTACAATGGGAGAGACGTTTCTAGTTGAAGATGAGTTACAGACTACTGTCTCACTTAATCCAAAATGCAAAGAAAGTGAAAAATTTGCTTACCAGTGTCCTTCAGAATACTGTTTTATAACGTCTGCTGCCAGTTCAGGGTCAACAGGACTTCATCCGGTAAAAGAGAGTAAAACTCAAAAAAATTACTTTTCTTGTGGTGATACCTCAGAGTTGTGTTCATCTACTTGCAGTTCCTATGGCAATAGTCATGCTTTTACACCTGTCACAAACTGTTCTCTTGCAAGAGCATCAAATACTTTGCTCATAAATCCCGAAAAAATAACCTCTGAAAGACAAATTCCTTTCGAGCACAAGCACTTATTTTCCTTGTTGTCTACAAAGCGGAGTCCTTCAAAGATGCCCCAGAAATACAAAGATGCATTTGAAAAGCTCTACTACAAGCTGTGTCCCCAAGAAATCCAAAAGCCTTTGACATTGACAAGATCTCTTGCAAATTCACAGAACCTTGAAGGTAAAGGAAGATTAGTGAAGAGTAATTTAAGTCATTCTGTGAGGTCCCATACACCGTGTGATAGAGAATTTGACAGGATCTATGAGCAATTGTGTAGTGGGGGTGTTACAAAACTTCCTGGGTTTCAGAGAGCTTCAAATTTAAAGAAGTATGAAGGAATACAGATGTCTGAAACTGTAAATGCTCTGGTTAACTCACCTCTTCAAACTTTATCTGTATCTCCCAGAGTTAAAAGACTGGGGAATTTCCAAAACGATCCTCTTTGTTCACCAGTAAAGCGACTGAGAGGTATACCAGAATGTTATCTTTCTTCAACAAAATGTGAACAGATTGCTCACAGAAGAAACGCTGAACTTCAGACTGATGGCATGAGGTTTTTGAACCCATACATTGTCAGTAACCCCAGCATTTTTGACAGTCACAACTGCCAGAGTCAGGTACTAAAGGACCTTGTAAAACAATAATATTGTGCAATCTTTGATATTTGGAAAGGGGCTTAAAAATAGATTAGAGCTGGAAGCTTTTTAAACAAGTGGCAGCTTACTTCTTGTGCTATTTGGTCAGTAGAGTTGTTTTACAACTTTGGGGTTTGGGGGATTTTAATTTGCTAAAATATAAGTCGTATCAGGTCTCCTGGATCATGTGAGGAAGTTCACTATATTTAATAACCTTGAAAGTGGTTATACAATGCTCAATAATAGATTATGTTTTAATGGACTGTGTCACTGGTTTAAATAATCTCAGACAGTGAGCCTGTTAATTAAGGTGGTGTCCTTCTGAAATGATAACACTTTGTAGGTGAACGAATTGAGGCGAACCAATTAAACTTTACCTGGTTCCACTGAAATCATTAGACTTGTTGATTTAAATATTAAATCCAGCCCTTATTTCCAGGTTCCCAGTCATTTCTTCTGAGGCAAGCTGTGACATAATACATGAGTTTTTCCATCGATGTAATCTGTTAATGCTTTATTCTCAGGGCTCTGGATTTCATGCTGCGTCAGATAAAACTTTTCTTGGTGTTCCTGGTACTTCCTTGCAAGGTTAGTTTCAGAGACTTTATGAATTACTGCTTTAGCAATCACAAGCACTTCTTCAAGGGTAGATCTACAAATCTCAATAGACCGCTGTCTAGGTGACAGCTCTTCTTCCTCAGTAACAGTTGGGTATGTTCAAGTGTTCCTTTAAGGAATCTATACAGAAAAGGGTTTTCTGAATCACATGTAAACAGCAATTTAAGAAGCTTTTCCTTAGGTTAACTGGGACTTTTCCTACTAAAGTGTTGCTTATACCCATTGGTTTTCTCCCTTCCTTTTTTCTATTTTATTTAAAATTTGCTGTTGCTTTTACTTTACATATCTACCTGTTCAGCAGGAAATGCATACTTTATTAATCCTACACTTGAGTAACCACATGCTTTTGTTTGGATTCTTCATCTTTACAAAAACTTGCAATTGAGTTGTTGCATGCTACTGTCACTTGCTTAGGTGAATTAGATTGTTAGCCTGGATAAAAAGGCTTTTGCTAATTCAGGACAGTAGAATTTTAGAATTTTAAAAATACACCACCAAAACTAGCTTCGTTTAAGATTCAAAAATGCTAATATTCTGATTTTCTTTTTAAAATCTAATTTTGGTTTAAAGCATGTCTGTAACAACATGAACTTTTGTTCCTACTAAGTTTGGTTTATTTTTATGAACCTTGTCATCAAGATAACAACTAACATGTAAAGGAAAATACTGAAGAAGATGCCTTGAAATATTGTCAACTGGTATACAAGAAGAAAATAGCAGAAGAAATGTACTTCTTTGCATGTTTCTTGCCTTGTTGCATTTTCATTGCTGGTTAATTGTAAATCATTTGTTTATTTGAGGTGGACATCTGTTTATTTTGCCTTCCTCAAATTTTAACTAATACTTTATGTATTATGTTTTTTTTTTTTTCTGGTATCAGCAGTTCCTTCTACGTTTTTCTAATGGCATAAGCATTTTTGCAGAAATATAGCTTATACTTAAGTACAGTGTGCAAAATGTATTGGAAATTAAGTTTTGCATTAGAATATTTTTGTAAGGAAACTTGCTCATTGAAGTATGCCAGTGAAGTATTACCCATGTCTTAACAGGCTAACATTTTAACAATATACAGTAGTGTCCATGCTACTCAGCATTGTTCTTACCCTTTTCATACTACTGTTTTCTACCACCAGAATCTGGGATTGCAGGTACCAACTCTGATTGGCCTAGTGCAGTGAAGAATTACAGCAGTCCCAGAAATGCACAGTACTGTCGCAAAAGGTAAGTTCTTCCTCAAAAAGAAAATCCAAAAGAAATTCTTGGTGCTTTACGTCTATATTAAAGGTGTGGAGGCTGTTGCTTACATGTGTCCTTCTAGAATGAAAATCAGAACGGATGCTTGGGAAAGCCCAAGCTAATCAGACCTGCAGACTCAAACACTGGGAAGCAAGTGTCTGGACAAAACTAGCCAGACTTCAGCATGGCTGGCCAGTGAACGTAAGGTAGTAAGATGGCTTGACTGAATAGCTACTCCAGTCCTTCTTTCTGTTCCTTGTAGACGCATTTATTATTTTAGATATAACTCAGATGGACTGCCAGCTGACAAGCTTCCTTGGGCCTGTAGTGTGTCGTTCTTGTATATGGTTCCAAGGAGTGAAGCTCTTGTTTAATGGCTATAGAGCCCTCAGAAGTTTTATGCTTAAGCCACGTGGCAAAATGCTGCATTTGTAATGAATGGTGGTGGAAAGAAACCAGTATTGTCTTCCTGTCTCAAACTTGATAGCTTTTCTGGAGAAGGTGATTATGAAAGACGTATTTCAGAAAAAGCAATGTTCATAACTAAAACTTTTCTTGAGCTCTGTGTGACTGCTGTTGTACAGCTATAGTGCTATACTGAATTGTCAGATGTAAACCAAAATGGTTCAAAATGTGCCGTTTCTTAAATAATATGCAAGGAAATAATTACATTCTCACTTGTATCTTTCCTTTTTAGCTATTGGTGAATACATTCCGAGCTTACATCGGGAAGTTTAAGAGATACTTATATAATTTAGGTTAAGAGAGTAGCATTACGGAGACATTAAAATGACATAGGATGAAAAGTGTTCTCTCTAGCTGAGAGCACATAGGAATGTGGACAAGGAGTCCGGCTGCTGTTTACAGTCAAGATGTTCAGATATCTTGCTTTGATGATTTGTTTCAATTTCATTCTGTTCATCAGAGTTTTGGCAGGCATAGTATTTTTGTGTAATTTACTTTATAATCTTAACCATTCTTTTCTATAGGGTATCTAGAAAACTAAGCTACGCTGTGGGTAAAGATGACAAATCCCAGCAATCGCTTGGGTGACTTCCTGGTTGAAACCCACCAAGGAGCATTCATGGACTGCTACAGAAAAAACTTTGCTTTATAAAGTTTGGGTTTGTTTTGTTTTTTCTTTCTTCTTCCAAGAATCAGGGATGTATTTTATGTATGTGTCATGCAGTTAGTCCTGTTTTATGCTTACCTGTAATGTAAATCTTCAGGACTGGTTCATCCCTTCTGACAGGGCGCTTAGTCCTTTGGCTTCATCAGGTATTGCAGGGAATCAGGGTTCCGTTCTATGGCAAAGTTTAAATTTTGTAGTTAGTAGTGTTTGTTCTAACAGTGTGATCAGTATTTTCTTGTTATCTGCTAATAAGCTTTGATTCTTAACATATTAGTCGTAAGGTGAGAATCAAGCTCTTTTTGCGGGATTCCTGCCTCTTTGTGCTTTATAAGGGTATTGACACTACATGAAAAATTCTAAATTGGGATGGATGATTGAAGTGCAGTATTAGGCGCTATGACTTGTTATATGCCTGCTATGTTAAATTTTCTACATAGCTCACAGAGTGGATTGTTCAATAAAACTTTATATGTTTCAGTGAATTTGACAGTTATATTCTGTGTTCTGACAAAATATATGTTCTAAATAAAAACCCGTTCTCAACAAATATCTGCTTTCAACATTTTATTTCAGGTATGTGAATGCTCATGAGGAGTTTGTATCCCTACAGCAAATACATCAGAGTGATGTGGCTGGGTCCCACAGGTTTTCATTGCTGCATTGTTTGCCAGATAAACAGTGCCTCTGTGTTTTAAATAAATTAAATATTTCTAATGAATTTTAATAGAAACATGTTTTGTAACTAAAATATTTGACCAACCTACAAAAGATTTAGCTGTACCAATCAGTTCTTGCACTGGTGAAGCTAAATGCAGACCTTTTGACGAACCTTGACATTCTCACTGAAAAACAAACAGAAGACACACTCTAATATCCTCAATTTTTTGCACATTAGAAGTAACAACCAAACCTTATGTGTGACTTCTCCTACTCTCTCCTTACTATAATAGGTCCTGTATAGTTATGGTCCTAAGGGCCTTCGTAAGTTTCAGACAAGGAAGAAAATGTCTAGTCAGACTTCAGTAAAAATTTTTAAGAGTTAGCAGTTTAATCTTGGAAAGGCTATTTATTTTTGCAAATTCTACATTATGTGTCATAGTTTAATCCCTTTCCCAAATATTAGAATCTATACATGGAGATATATACATATATATACACCTGGATAATCTATACATCCCTGGCAACTTGAGTAGGAAACAGAAGCCATACCATGTAACAGAATCCTTCGTGCCCCTAATCTCCCTTATCCCCAAACCTAAAATAAAGCTAAAACTCCCTTTTTCTCTACAACCTTCAAATTTAGGCTTTTCAGAAAACTTACTGAAGTGAGGATCAACTCACACCTCAGGGTTCAAAGAACAAAGTAGAAAAAAAAAGAAAAAAAATTTGGATATAGTCTGCACTGTTTTTTACAAGTCATTGCTGTCAGAGACCTGAGATGCTGTGATATTTATGTAAGTAGCAAGCAAGAGAGGAACAATGATAGAACAGCAGAGAAGTTGTATTAGAATTCCTGGTGCTGCACAGTTAGAGAGCTCTTACTTTATTCTACTTAGCTAATAACTTAGAACAGGTGAAATATGTTACCATAATCCATCCAGGAATTTTTCTAACATTGTCTTGAACTATCACATCCACTTTTACTTTCTCTTGTATTTTCCCATCACGTACATACAGATTCTTAGTGGGGGAGGAGAAAAAAAAAAAGTTAAATTCAAAACACAGAAGATACTGACACTGACAAACCCAAACAACATTACTTAGATTTGTTTCAAACTACTGTTATTCAGATGAGGATACCCAACCTGCATAAACTTATTTTTAATGAAGACATTTATGCTAAAAATATCCCAAGAGGGAACCGTATGTGAAGACAAATTAAAAAAAAAAAAAAAAAAAGAGATAAATAGCTAGTTTCTTGATGCAGAATAAAGGACACACTGCCTCAGAAGACCTACTGATAAATACAAACCCCCAAATCCCCAAACAACAAAGAAAAAAAAAGAGTCCTAGTGTTAGGTTATAAATCACTGGTAATTACAGCTGCAAATCTTTATATATATGTTGTTAATATTCCCTGAGCTCATATACAAATTAAGGCCTACTCTGTAATTCACCTCTATGTAAAATCTAAAAGCATTTGGTGATAAACAGCAAATGTCTTCCATTAGTGAAACTCTTGCTTTCTGAAGTGGTTTGTATTAGTTGTTGTCAGGGACATGACAATGCCTAGCACTATGCTGAACAAGCAAGGACAGTAAATTCAATTTTCGTAATTGGTATTTGAGCAAGCAGAACACAGGATTAGTATGGCTGCACACACACAATGTGTGTTGTACTTTTCTGCATTCAGTGTAACTACTCTGGGTAGCCCATAGTCTGGTCTGAGAAACAACAGCAGGATATTCCAGTCTGCTTTTGTTATGGTAGCCATTATCTCAGATAATGGAATGGCTTGTATGGCTTTCTCTGGTATACTAATAATACCAAGACAAAATATTACTTCATATTGGCCTTCATGACATTATTTATTGAACCTCTCTCTTGTTATACTTGCTGAAAATACGCATTAATATGCAGGCTACATGGAGTCTTCTGCTGACTGCATCAACACCTCAGGCATGCGTGTGGGAAACTGCAGCGGGTCTGTGGAATCCTTGACAGAAAATATGGGAGTAGAGATCAGCCTTGAAGATATTAAGATTTACCCTTGAGAAGGATGGGAGTAAAGGAGTATCCGGAGATATGGAGTTGTACCCGTGAGAGAGGAGAGATGTACCCGTGAGAGAGAAAGGATAGAAGAATAACATGGATGATAGCAAAATTAACCCATGAGATGTTAGTGCTGTAACTTGTAACCAACAGTGAAAAGACACATGAACTGGTAGAATTGTATAAAAATGCACTTGTAGCAATAAATGGCACCTATTACTTTCATCTTGAAAGAATTTGGTCCATGTCGTTTGTCCGTCGCAACCGTGACATCTGGTGACCCCGACGTGATCCTGCCTGAAGAGGATCTGGCATGACAAGGAGACAGCGTGAAGCTGTGAACAGCCGAAGAAGGGCTGTCGAGACGGAGCCCAGTACAGCTGATAAGAGCAGCCGAGGAGAGCTGTCGAAGATCCGGACCGTTGAAAAGACACCTCGCTAAGGAGTAGGTGAGCTACCGGGAACATGGGGGGAAACTTATCTAAAGAAGAGGGTACTATATTATCCACATGGAAGCTGCTTCTGAAGAAGCAGGGTGTTAGCCTTCCGGAACTGACTTTAAGAAAAATGTTACTATGGGGCAAAGCACAAGGTTTAGAGGTTAATCCTGTGACAGCATTTAGTGTGTCACAATGGATGGACTTGGGAGATAAACTGTTTGATAGTGCTACCCAAGGGTCCAAGGAAGCAAATGAACTGTTAACAATGTGGCGCTTGTTATTAGATACTCTGAAAGAGTTAAAACAGCAACAGAATAAGGCAGAGGTGGTGGAGAGGGATGATCTTCCTGACTCTCCTGGGCCAGATTCGGAGGAAAAGGCAAGATTAAGTACTACTCCGACCCCTCCTGTTACTAAAGATTCGCCAAAACCAACCAAGTCCATATTATCTGACACGGATAAGGATCCGCAACACTTTCTTGGGAAGTTAAAAGGAATAGAGGAGGAGCGTACGTATGTGTGGCCCCGAGATCAGAAAAAAATTATGAAAGAGTCGTATACATATGTGTGGCCCCGAGATCAGATAAAAGCTATGAAAGACTCACATGAAAAAACAGCGTTGGGTTATATAAGATCTCGGGAGGGGCCCCTGGAGCACTGGTCAGAGCAGTGCGTTCAACCCACTGCTCCGCCGTCATCAATCACGGCTCAAACATCTGCTCTACCATCATCAACCGCGGTTCTGCCATCTGCGTCACCGCCATTAATCACAGTTCAACCCTCTGCCCCGCCGCTATCAGTCACGGAAGAAAAAAATGGACATTTTCTTTCCTGTCCCCCCTTGCCTGGAGATTTAGGTGGGGAGGATCCCCCTGTGGTGAGCCAGACCGAGCCAAATAACGTAATTCCTATAAATTTGGGTCCCCCCAGCCTGCCCCCGCCCCCCTCCCACGCTGTTGTAGAGCAAATTCCTGAGGGTGGGGGTAGAGTTTCAGAGCGTAAACCGAACTTACCAAAAAGCTGGGATTTACCCCCAGCTTCGATTACGGTTAAACCACGGGACCCTGTGCGTTTCTGGAAGAGGGTGAAGGCTAAAGCTCTGGAAATTGGGGACTGGGATTTATCAGAAACTATATCGGTTCCTACCCCTGTTACTGAGCCGCCACCCATTGAACCTGTTGAATCTATGGCATTTCCCGCCATATACCGTAACCCTGCAGGGGTGGAGCCCCATGAGCACGTTTCATATTCCTGGAAAGTAATTCAAGATTTGCAAAAAGCCACTGCTCAGTACGGGCCTAACTCCCCTGCGGTTATGCAGCTGTTACGTTTGTTATCTATGGAAGCTATGACTCCCTACGATGTTTCTCAGTTAGCTCAGGTTATTTTTCAACCTGTACAGCTCTCAGTGTTTCAAAGTATTTGGCAGCAAAGGGCTGAGGCACAAGCAGTGATAAACATACACTTCCCAGACACTGATCCCCGTTCTGCTACTGGTGTGGATGTATTGATGGGCCCGGGGCCGTATATTGATCTGCGACTTCAAGCACAATGGCCTTCTCTAGTGCTTGAGCAAGTGAAGGCCATAGGGATCCAGGCTATAATTAGAACAGCAGAGCTGGCAGAACCAAAACAGAGATATACCGCTATCAAGCAGGGTCCTAAAGAGCCGTTTCTTTCCTTCGTTGAAAAATTACAAGCGGCTGTCGAACGTCAGGTGTTCGATGCGAATGTCCGGGGACTGCTAGTAAAACAGCTAGCTCATGAAAATGCTAATACAGATTGCCAAAAAGTGATTGAAACTTTGCCAGGGGATCCAACTTTAGAAGCAATGATTACTGCTTGTGCCAAGGTCGGTTTAGTGGAACATAAAATGACTGCACTTGCTGCTGCTATGGCAGCAGCTAAAATACAATGTCAAAAGTGCTATGAACGCTGTCGGAATGGTCATGTAAGACTCATCAGTTCACGTACAAACAAACAGGCTTCAAAAGCTGTACACACACCTGTCTATGATACAGCCTCAGTAATTTGCTTCAAATGTGGAAAAAAGGGACAGTTTTCTAAGCAGTGCCATTCTAGGTATCATTCTAACGGACAGCTACTGCCACAGGGAAATGACAAGAAGAGAGCGAAGGGGCATGTGCAGACATAAATACCTCCTTCAACAATGCTTTGCAACCCTGGCAATCCGTTTCTGGGGTCAGTGCACATGCAGTCTTCTGCGACACACTATCAGGAAAAACCAGCGGAGCAGCTGGGATGGATGTATCCACCGCACACACAGTAACTATAACAACTCAAGAGGTGCATAAAGTGCCCCTGGATGCTTGGGGGCCAATTGGCAGGGGACTGAGTGCTTTGTTAATAGGACGATCAAGTAGTACCCTGCGAGGATTAATGGTACACGTGGGGGTTATTGATGCGGACTACACAGGACACATTTGTGCCTTGGTTTCCACAGCGACACCACCTGTGACAACACAAAAAGGAACGCTTTTAGCTCAATTTGTGCCCTTTTTGAGTTCTGTTCCTAGGACTGAGCAAGTTCTTCGTGGGGACAATGGACCTGGTTCAACTGGAAAGCCACTTATTTTTTGGTCTCAAACAGTGTCAGAGAAAAGGCCACAAAAGGTTTGTACCCTCATAATGAATGCTTTTGTTCCCAGCCAGGTGACCCTTACTGGACTGCTTGATACAGGACCAGATGTCACTATAATTTCACAACAGGACTGGCCTCCTTCTTGGCCTTTGGTTTCAAATACTGTAGGTGTGATGGGACTGGGTGGAGTCGCAAACAGTTTGATGTCAGCTAAACCAATAGTGATTGCTAATCCTGAAAACCAAAGGGCTACAGTGAGACCTTATGTGGCCCCAGCCCCGCTGAATTTATGGGGGAGGGATTGCCTAGGGCAGTGGGGAGTACGGATAACTATGGATTTTTAGCAGGGGTCACTGTGATGCAGGGTGTTTCTCGGCCCACTTTAGCACTAAAATGGTTAACTGAAAGACCAGTATGGGTCAATCAGTGGCCCCTTGCTCAGGAAAAACTTACAGCCCTGCAATCTCTTGTGATGGAACAGCTAGCTGCGGGACACATAGAGGTCTCACATAGCCCTTGGAATACTCCTGTGTTTGTTATCAAAAAGAAGTCTGGAAAATGGAGATTATTACATGACCTACGAAAGCTTAATGAGGTTATGGCAACTATTGGAGCTTTGCAACCAGGTTTACCTTCTCCTACAATGATTCCAATGCAATGGGAAATTGTTGTAATAGATTTGAAGGATTGTTTCTTTACTATTCCTTTAGCAGAACAAGACATGGAAAAGTTTGCCTTTACTGTTCCATCTGTAAATAATGGAGAGCCAGCGAAAAGGTATCATTGGAAAGTGCTGTCACAAGGGACGAAAAATTCACCTACCATATGTCAATGGTATGTGGCAAAAACTCTGAGTCCAGTACGTGCTTTGTTTCCATCAGGGTATTGCTATCATTATATGGATGACATTTTGTTGGCCGCAGCAACGCCACAAGAATTGAGTGAAATGGAAAATAAAGCACATGAGTCATTAAATCAGTATGGGCTGGTTATTGCACCTGAGAAGGTGCAACGACAACAGTCATGGCTTTATTTGGGCATGAAAATTTTGGATCAGACAGTGATACCACAACCTATAAAACTGCAAGTAAAAATCAAAACACTGAATGATGTGCAAAAATTGGCAGGAATGATCAATTGGGTAAGGCCTTATGTAGGAATCCATCCCCTCTTCTCAATTGCAGCCATTGATTGATCTCTTGCGAGGAGACACTAATATTTCTGCCCCTCGCACTTTGACAACAGAAGCACAGCAGGTCATTGCGAAAATTGAACAAGCAATCAGTAGTAAGCACGTATGGAGAATTGATTTGACAGTGTCTGTACAAGCAATTGTTTTGATTGATCAATGCATTCCTTTTGCTGTGATCGCACAATAGCATGAGAAGTGGGGAGATCCTCTACATATTTTAGAGTGGGTCTTTTTGCCAGCCAAATCAAAAAAGACAGCCGCAGGTCTTTTTGAACTGGTGGCTCAGGTAATTATTAAAATCAGATTACGTTGCATGGAATTAATGGCAAGAGATCCAGAAACGATCATGCTTCCTGTGCAAAGTGATTATTTTGAGTGGTGGCAGAAAAGGAGAGTTTACAGGTCGTGGAAGCAGGGGCTGGCCACTTGGGAAGAATATAAGGCTGCTGTTAGAGGATGTAGGAAGGCAGCTAGGATAGCCAAGGACTCCTTAGAATTACAGCTGGCGAGAGGGGGTCAAGGACAGCAAAAAGAACTTTTTCAAATACATAGCAGATAAAACTAATACCAGAGGCAATGTAGGCCCACTGATGAATGGGGTGGGTGCTCTGGTGGCAGAAGATACAGAGAAGGCAGAATTACTGATTGGCTTCTTTGTCTCTGTCTACTCTGCCGGAGGCTGTCCTGGGGAGCCCTGTACCCCAGAGACCCCGGATGAAGCCAGGTCAATGGAGTTTGCTTTAGTCGATGAGGACTGGGTTAGGGAGCAATTAAATAGTCTGGACATCCATAAATCCATGGGTCCAGATGGGATGCATCCGCGGGTGCTGAGGGAGCTGGCTGAAGTCATTGCTGGACCGCTCTCCATCATCTTTGCCAAGTCTTGGGAAACGGGAGAGGTGCCCGAGGACTGGAGGAAAGCAAATGTCACTCCAGTCTTCAAAAAGGGCAAGAAGGAGGACCCGGGTAATTATAGACCGGTCAGCCTTACCTCTGTCCCTGGGAAAGTAATGGAACAGCTTATCCTTGGTGCCATCTCAAGGCATATCAAGGATAAGAGGGTTATTAGGGGCAGTCAGCATGGCTTTACCAAGGGTAAGTCGTGCTTGACCAACCTCATAGCCTTTTATAAGAATGTAACAAGGTGGATGGATGATGGCAGAGCGGTGGATGTGGTCTACCTTGACTTCAGTAAAGCCTTTGACACAGTCTCCCACAGCATCCTCACAGCTAAGTTGAGGAGGTGTGGTCTAGACAATAGAGTAGTGAGGTGGGTTGCAAACTGGCTTAAGGAGAGAAGCCAGAGAGTGGTAGTCAATGGTGCGGAGTCTAGTTGGAGGCCAGTATCTAGTGGAGTGCCTCAGGGGTCAGTACTGGGGCCAATATTATTCAATATATTCATTAACGATTTAGACGAGGGAATAGAGTGTACTATCAGCAAGTTTGCTGATGACACTAAGCTGGGAGGAGTGGCTGACACGCCAGAAGGCTGTGCTGCCATCCAGCGGGACCTGGACAGGCTGGAGAGTTGGGCGGGGAATAACCTGAAGAAATTTAACAAGGGAAAGTGTAGAGTCCTGCATCTGGGCAGGAACAACCCCAGGTTCCAGTATAGGTTGGGAAATTACGTATTAGAGAGCAGTGTAGGGGAAAGGGACCTGGGGGTCCTGGTGGACAACAGGATGACCAGGAGCCAGCACTGTGCCCTTGTGGCCAGGAAAGCAAATGGCATCCTGGGGTGTATTAGAAGGGGGGTGGCTAGTAGATCGAGAGAGGTCCTCCTTCCCCTCTACTCTGCCCTGGTGAGACCACATCTGGAATATTGTGTCCAGTTCTGGGCCCCTCAGTTCCAGAAGGACAGGGAACTGCTGGAGAGGGTCCAGCGTAGGTCAACGAAGATGATTAAGGGAGTGGAACACCTCCCTTATGAAGAAAGGCTGAGGGAGCTGGGTCTCTTTAGTTTGGAGAAGAGGAGACTAAGGGGGGACCTCATTAATGTTTATAAATATATAAAGGGTGAGTGCCATGAGGATGGAGCCAGGCTCTACTCGGTGGCAAACAATGATAGGACAAGGGGTAATGGGATCAAGCTGGAACACAAGAGGTTCTGCTTAAATTTGAGAAAAAACTTCTTCTCAGTGAGGGTGACAGAGCACTGGAACAGGCTGCCCAGGGAGGTTGTGGAGTCTCCTTCCCTGGAGACATTCAAGACCCACCGGGACATGTTCCTGTGCGACCTCACCTAGGTGTTCCTGCTCCAGCAGGGGGATTGGACTAGATGATCTTTTGAGGTCCCTTCCAATCCCAAACATACTGCGATACTGTGATACTGTGTAATAGTTCTGCAGTACAAGCAGCTATGATGAATTATACGGGTCAAATCAGTTATCATTTGCCCTCACATCCAGTGATTAAATTAGGCAGTCAGGTAAGATTTGGTCAGAAGCAATTGAATCAATCGAGCCCAGTAAATGGACCTACAGTATTTACAGATGGATCAGGAAGGACGGGCAAGGCAGCCATTGTTTGGAAGGATGGGACACAGTGGTGCCATCAAGTAGAATATCAGGAAGGATCACCACAAGTGGTCGAACTTAGAGCAATGACCATGGCGTTTCAGGCCTTTCCTGGCCCTGTGAATATTGTGACAGATTCTGCTTATGTGGCTGGGCTTGTACAATGGTTGGATAAAGCTGTATTGGGACATGTGTCTAATGAAAAGTTATTTAGTATTTTAAAACTGTTATGGCTTGAAATTCAGAAGCGTCATCCTGAATATTATGTCATGCATGTTAAAAGTCATACTACGTTACCAGGTTTCATAATAGAAGGAAATGCAAAAGCAGATTCTCTAGTTTCAGCAGTGACTTTAGGACCTGTTCCTGATATTAAACAACAGGCAATAGTGTCACATCATTTCTATCATCAAGGCTATCGTGCCTTGAGGTGACACTTTGGCATTTCAAATTCTGAGGCACGTGCTATTGTTGCTGCGTGCCCTGATTGTCAAGATCAGCATATTCCAACTTATTATGGTACCAATCCCAGTGGCCTTCGAGCCTTGCAAATTTGGCAAACTGATGTTACACATGTACCTGAATTTGGGCGCTTGAAGTATGTTCATGTCTCTATAGACACCTTTTCTTCTGCTATCGTTGCCACTGCTCATACTGCAGAATCTGCACGAGATGTAATATGCCATTGGCAGCGTGCATTTTCCTTCTTGGGCGTTCCGCAACAGGTAAAAACAGACAATGGCTCAGCATATGTATCCCGAAAAGTTGCTTCATTTCTACAGCTCTGGGGAGTATCTCATGTTACAGGTATTCCTCATTCTCCCACAGGGCAAGGTATTGTGGAACGTGCTCATGGAACACTCAAGCGTTTTCTTTTAAAACAAAAAGGGGGAATGTTGGGTGAACCACCTGATGCACGCTTGGCTAAAGTCACATATGTTTTAAACTTTTTGCAGGTTTCTGATGATGCCCAGATGCCGCCCATTCTACGTCACTTTTCCTCTTTAGTGACCCAAGAAAGGGTGGGTACAGGGGCAAAAGTGTTGGTGCGGGATTTGCGCACAGGACAATGGACGGGTCCACATGAATTATTAACCTGGGGGAGAGGCTATGCTTGTGTCTCTACAGATTAAGGACCACAATGGTTGCCTGCGTGAAATGTGAAACCTGTGTTGCCTTCCTAATGACGATTGCTGCAGCTGCTTCATCTTGGATGCCTGCACAGACAAAAACTAACATGTGGATTACTTTAGCCAACATGACTGGCCAGGACTCCATATGCCTAGCTATGGCATCTCCGGAAAACCCGTTCCACACATGCTTGGTTGGCATCCCCCTTGATGACTACAGCAGCATCACACAACTGTTTCAAAATAGTGGTCGGTGCAGAGACATTGCAACAAACTGTAATAATACTAACATGGCACTTTGGATTAACTGTCTCCCGGAAATAGACATTGAACCACAGGAACTGGAATTGCTGGGATCTGTGCCCATGGATGCTTGTATCCAGCTGGTTTGTGAAAAGTGCCAGGACAATATGCTAAAGCATGAATGGATAAGATTGCAAAATGTTAATGCTACCCTTCATGACTACAGAAATGAAACTCGTTGGTGCAATGCCTCGCCGAAGAATCCGAGGGGTGTTGTTAACAATATGGGACAGCGACCCCAAAAACTCCCGTACGGTGTATTCTTGATCTGTGGAGATAGAGCCTGGCCAGGAATTCCTTCTAATGCTGTTGGAGGACCATGTAGTTTGGGACGATTAACTCTCTTAATTCCCAATGTATCCATGATAGCAGATCACAGAAAAGCGACACGGGAAAAATGTTTTTTGCATGCATATAAGTCAAAATGTGATGACAGAGTAGATTCTTGGGGATCAGGATTAAGGGTTTTAGGATCTCTTGTACCTGGTGTTGGCACAGCTAAAGCTCTAAATACTTTAGAAAAATTAGATTGTTGGCTAGCTAAGCAAACTAACAGAACTTCTAAGGCTTTAAGTGGACTTTTGTTAGATGTAGATTCTGTAAGACATGCTACACTGCAGAAGAGAGCTACAATAGAATTTTGTTATTAGCTCAAGGGCACGGGTGTGAAGATTTTGATGGTATGTGCTGTATGAACTTGTCAGATCATTCTGAGTCAATTCATAAAAGCATACAATTGTTGAAAGAAGGGGTACAAAAGTTACAAGTTGATGATGGATGGGATTGGTTAAATAAATTGTTTAGTAGCTGGGGGCTTTCAGGGTGGTTGTTATCAGTAGTTAAAACAGGACTGATCGTTTTGATGATTGTTGTGGTTGTGTTACTAATGTTGCCATGCATGATTTCTCTGCTGCAAAGGGCCCTGCAGCGGACAATGAGGGCAGCATTTTTAGCACAAATAAAAAAAGGGGGAATTGTGGGAAACTGCAGCGGGTCTGTGGAATCCTTGACAGAAAATATGGGAGTAGAGATTAGCCTTAAAGGTATTAAGATTTACCCTTGAGAAGGATGGGAGTAAAGGAGTATCCGGAGATATGGAGTTGTACCCATGAGAGAGAAGGGGATAGAAGAATAACATGGATGACAGAAAAAGTAACCAATTAACCAATGAGATGTTAGTGCTGTAACTTGTAACCAATAGTGAAAAGACACATGAACTGGTAGAATTGTATAAAAATGACTTGTAGCAAGAAATGGCACCTATTACTTTCATCTTGAAAGAATTTGGTCCATGTCATTTGTCCGTCTCAACCGCGACACATATGTAAGCTATTCAAATAATTCAATCACGTCTATTGATCATAAAATTATTCCATTGCGTTAGACATCAGAAATTTTTACCTGTAAGTGAATGTCTTGAAATTTTCTTCTTACTGAAACTGTATCGGTATCACTTTCTTCACCTACAATTTGAAAATAAATACTAAATAAAACCTAGCTGAACTCGAAACCAAACCAGAAATGTTTTTAAACACACCCTGTATGAGTCATTTGCAAACAGGTTTCATTTTAGAAAACTCTTTTCTACACTAAAACTGTTTATCTGTATTACCTTTCCATTTCAAGTCAAATCTAAAAGCATGGCTTATAGAGTCCTAAATGGCATGAGTGGAACAAAGAGTGGAGATAACTTGTTTGCAACCAGTTCTTCAAGATTTACGCTAACAATTTCAGATGGGAAATGTTTTCTAAGTACTGAACGGCAAGATTCACTATTAATTAAGGTATCATTCCCACTTATTTTCTACTACATTCCTAAATTTCCCAACAAAGACAGTGAGGACCTTCTACTATGCTTCCTTTTCCTAGCTGCTTCTTGTCAAGACTGCCTTAGAACTGCCAAGGCAAGAAATAAGACAGACTTAATAATATTAAAAAGCAAGTCCAAATCTTCCAACTTAATTTTTAGGTATTCTATGTGGTATGTTTGTGAATGAAACACAATAAAGCATTTCTTTGCTAGGTGTATCAGACCTTCCAATTCATCACTAGCTAAAGCCTTAGTCTTTCATGATCAGAAAACATGTAGCTGCATTCTAAGTTCTCATTTCTGAAATTCCCTGGCTGTTATATCGTTGTCCCATGATCGTGTTCATCACAGGGAGGGAAAGAGGAAAGGAGAATACCCCTGAAAATGGAAAAAAAGAGTGAAAGATCTGGTTATGATACCTACGACATCGCTGCCTCTTGACACTATCCTTAAATTATTAAAAAGTGAATGAAAATATATTCCAACTTATCCCATCTTCCGTTTTTGTCCCCTGTCACTGCAGTCATCACCTAAATCTTCGTGGACACCTGCTGCCATAGAGCTAAAATAAAGACACATATGAAAGAAACTGTATCTTTGTGGGAAACAACACAATTTCACATCATCTGGTGAAAATGTTGAGCAAACGGAGGGTCATCTTTGACAGTTTACCTGACCCAGCAGAATTGTTTTATTAGAACTGAAACCCATACTTGTCAGATTATCAAAGTTTCTTCCCACATGACTAAAAGAAAAAAAAGTTATCACTTTATCCACAGGAAACCAGTTACCAAGCATCAATAGTGAAGGAAGCAGTAAAAATGTTAATGTTATCATCTGGAAAAGTTTCAGCCTCCAATTGCTGCTCTAACAGCTGATACTCGCTTTCTGCCATTCAGTATTCTTTATCCAGTAGAACTGGGCACAAATCTGGCACACTGCTCCCTAAACGGTCAGAAATTACTAGACTGCTATAGAAATGAGAGGTTCTTGTATAAAGGTAACTCAAGTGTCCAAGAATGGTTGACTCCATCATGTCAATTAAAAGTTCTTAGAAATAGGTTGTATCATACAACAAGTTGATCTGCATACAAACTGAATATCCTTCTAGGTGTGAAACATCACAAAAGTGTAATTTTAAATATGTTTTCAATGTATTGTCAATCATACTTCAAATCACTAGAACATTATTAGCAGAGGATCACGGCACTGCACAAAACAGAAAAAAAAATCAAGTATCTTCTCCAGGGAACCCTGAAGTGTTTTAAAGGGCCAAAAGGGAAATTCGGGAACACCTTTGTTGCTCAAGTGCAGGAGAGAGAGGAAAAATGAAAACTTCCACCTTTCTCTCTGAAAAATTTGACCAATAATACAGGAAGTTATTTCACTGGAAATGCACTCAATACAATGTTATCTAAAGGATATATCATTACCTAAAAGAGATATCTTACAGAAGAGTTGAACATATTAGTACGGAGGTAACTGTAAACTGTAAAGTTTTGACTTTGATACAATCTTCTAAACTTAAATACACTTAGATAAATATACAATGCAGATTGAACTTTCCCCTTTCTCTCCAAATTAATTATTCTGTGATACTACCCTAATAGATACAGGGAATTGTTCACATATCACTGTACTTTGCCATGCTACTTCCTGTGAAACCAAAGGAGGTAGACCTAATAATTTTCCCATTTAAGGGAAGACCAATACTTTCATGTACAGGTGAGAGCTGTTTGGTTTATTTGTACCTGCTGTTGATAGGCTTCGCATACTTTCAGAACAAAAGTACTGTATAAAACCTGGAAGAAACACTGCCTTCGCTAAGAAGTGTCTCTGAATGAATACTAAAGATGGAAAAAACCTGCTAAAACTAAAATTTTAGCTAAAGCAGCTAGAAATACTCTTTTTTCTTAAGAGTTGGCATGTCCTGTTGCTAACCTTTTGTATATTAAAAAAACCCAAACACACACACACACACAAAAACAATCCAAACCAAACTCCACAAACCCCCAAACCAGAACACCTAGGTGAATTTACAAGAGGAGGAGGAGGAGGAGGAGTGGATAATCATATTATCGCACACTGCTATGAAGCTACCAGAGTCTGAACTGCATCACTCATTTATCCCATGAGTGCAAAAGACACAAAGGACACTTAAAGAAGCTAAGCTACAGACGCCTCTGAAATTCGTTTCCTGTATTTCACTACACGGGTTGAGAAAACACAAGGTTACATTTTCTAACTTTGCAGAAATTATTTTATCATTCAAATACATATTTGAAATTACACTCTCAAATGACAGGAGGACAAATTTCAGATGATTGCTATTTTCTGTTTTCCCTCAAGAAGGAAGCAATCATCTGCCTTGGTAACAGCTATGCGTGTGAAGCACCTAATATATACCAGAGTATTTAAACACTCATTTTTTTAATATGCCTGCTTATCTAATTATTTCAAAAAGTTAGCAACTTCCAAATCTCTCCACTTGAACATCCATGTAAGTTAGGGCTAGAATTTTTAGATTCAATGAATATCTGCCAAAACTGACATATAGAACAACAAGCTATCTGTTTAATTGATCAGGTGAGATTATTTTAAACAACTTGTGATGGCAGCAATATCAATTATAATGTATTTACTGAAGCTTTTAATTATGAACATTATTGGTTTTGTGTGGTTCCCCCCACAAAAAACAGTGAGTATCCTAGAGAGTTTGGCATAAAACCAGGATGTCTTCTATTAAGTCAAGACTCTTTGGATAAGATAATCTATGGCACTTATTTTCTTAAACACTTTACCTGCATTCCTTTCACTTCCTCTGTTACACTGCAATTAGAAACAGGAAAAGAAGAAACATCAGAAGAATATTAGAATAGTAATTAATGGATGCCTTTGTTTACTTTGGTACATCTCACAACTAGGCACTTCCTAAATAATAATTCCGTTTCCATCAGGTTCCCCACGGCCTGATGAGAAAAGCCACAAATGCTATACATGTTAAAGGTTACCTGATAACTTACTTCTTGTCATACTATTGCTGTTAAAATCGCTACAAGAATGTAAGCTTTAGCTACCTTGGCCCAGGCTAAGACAGATAATTCCTCTTACAGTCCTTAATGTATTTAGTCTGTAAAGTTGTGCAGCAAGGATTAGTAGATGATGCACAAGGTATTACCCAGGAGTGGAAAAGGAAAGGGAAATACAGCCCCTTTACTCTCTCCATTAGCTACTCTCTTGTTTCCCAAGACTGAATTTTACCCCTTGTCCCCTCACTCTGTGGGGTTCCAAACAGCTTCTGTGTTAATTTCCAAGGCACACCACATAACTTAGCTTTTTAGGCAGATATTGGGAACGTAGCAACAAGGTGACTTTTGGCAGTTACGGCAGAAACACTGAGATTTAGAATAAATTCACTGTTGAGTTCTTACGAGGGAGTTCAGGAAACAGTAAAGAAATAACTGCTTGTTTAATGTAAGTACTCAGAATAAAAAAATACAGATCACACAACAGTAATGGCTTTAGTCTGGCAAAGACAGCAAGTGCTGAGACTGCAAAGATACTTTAATTACTTTAGCATTATTTTGCAGGAAAAAAAAAAAAAAAAAAAGAAAAAAAAATCTAATGATGAAACCAGTAAAAACTCTGGAATTGAAGAGCTGATTACCTGTACCACGATAAATTGATTCAATGCTTGTTAACTTCAATGACAATATTCTGATGAGATCCAAAAGTACACATCCCCATCAGCCAGGATGTAAAAAAAAAAAATATTTATTTTTTCCAGGTTTACTAGTGGTGCTTACCACTGGTAAATGGTCATCTATTTTAGTCTGTCTCATCTGACAGGCTTAACCAATTTATCCTAAACCCCTATTTTAAGGCAGATGTTGAATTAATTGATTAATACCTCTTGCAAATATGATATGGCACAGCGAGATTTGAATTTATTCCTATAGATATTTTATATGAAAGAAAAAGAAACATTACTACAAACTGCATAGTAGGACTACATTAATAGCTACCTCAAGTACTTCCTCCTGCCATTTTCTAAGGTCCTCGGTTGACACATCCTCCCATGATTTTGGTCCTAGAAATAACAAGAGTGATCAGTATAAACACAGCTTTTCTTATAGCACTATATATACCCAGTATCATTCTAACAAACATAAACATTTAGGAAGAACATATTACATAGTAACAACTCATTACCAAATCTGAACAGCCTCCAATACAATTGTAGAAGCAAAAACTCATAGGTAAACAAGCCAAGAGACAATTGTAATTCTAAGTTAACTGAGAAATCGGGCAAAACAAAACAAAAACAAAACAACAACAAAAGAATCACATGCTAAGTCTAACAACACTAAGCTAAAATCCAAGGAGCATTACAGCCGCACATGCCATGAAGAGAGCGAAAAAGGCAAATTATTTCACTCTTAAAATTTTATTGAATGCATGCTGACTACATGGTATCTGAGGTTAGTTAAAGCCACAGTTAAGGCTTGACAGGACTGAGATCCATATTAATTCCATACTGAATAGAGGTTAGTAAACCAAAAGTATAAGCCAGCCTTTACAAATCAACGGTTGTGAATTACAGTGCTGTATGCCACCCTCTCCTTCTCTTGATGGACAACGTATACAAAATGCTATAAAATGCAAGTTTCCCAGTCTATAAAAGCCTTTAAAAGGTAAATCATATTTGGTGCAATGATTAGATAAGGCTTGGTACTGTGGTAGCACATCACGTGTAGGTGTGCTAAGTTCTACTTTACAAGAATTGATAAATTAACTTACGAAACATAATAATCACTTCAGTGATGGCAGAACATTTCATTTCCCTGTAAAGCCACCAATACAGTGCACACACAGGATGAGATTAATTACTTTCTTTTGACATTCCCTAGCTTAGGAGTCACTCAGTTTACAACCATCTTCTAATTTCTTAATATGTAATTTTAAACTAGAAATAGAAGTAGCCTCAGACATTTTGTATTTGAGGTAATCACTAACCTGGGAAAATAAGGGTGTGTTCCTGTTATTTCAATTTCATTGGGAGAAGATCAATCTTTCAGCCAGTCTACCCAGTAGTTCCTTTTGGCTGTTTGGAATTCCTGCAACACTTCACTAGACTGACAGGAGCCCTCAATTGTAAATAATTTCTTACACCACCCCTGTGAGAAAATGAGAGTGGCATTCAGCAGTTGCACATGAAAACTATCCTATAGCAGTAGTAACTGGTGTATTTGATAGGGTATAACCAAAAATTTCAAACTCCATGACCTTAGGAATCACAAAGTCAATGAAAGTTAGCTAATGCTTTTTCCCAGAGTATGCATTTATGCAGACTGCAAAGCAAGATTGTGCATCAAACTGCAAACAAGCAAAAGAAATGAAACAAGGAAAAACTATAATGTTAAAATGTTGATGTTAAGGAAACAGCAGCTGTCATTTGTCTTGTGTGACCTGAGAATGGCCTGTCTTTTCTGAGTGCTGCTCTGTACTTCTTTTTGGAAACTACCAGTTACCCCATTGACTGGCAAAGCTCACCCAGCTGCACAGAGTGAGTTTGAAACCTGTGGTTCTTCTCAAGGTGAATATGGTGACAAAATCATTAGCCATTCTCAGCACACATCTACCTTAAATAAAACCTACCCCCCCTGTGATGATGATATAGGCAGCCCAGCTTCTCCAGACACTCACAGCTGGCATCTGCATCAATCTTGTTGACAAAGACACTTCTTGAGAGCAAGTGCTAGACTGTTTTTTTCTCTCCCAGGCGGGGCTTTGAAGCAAAAGCATTCCTGTGGGCTCTGGCAGCCCTCAGGATCAGCGGCTCAGCTCTGCCCCTTCACCGCTCGTATTTGCTAAGGGTTATAATGTAACATGAGCTAACATTAGGCTTTCTTTTTCCTTTTCTGCTGCCTATTAAACTAGCAAGAAGCATTCCGATAATCAGGTCAACTTACAATATACCTTCATGACTTCAAAGCACCTCCCCAACAACAAGTTGCAGCTTCACGTTGGTTTAGAAGAAGACTTTGGGGAGTCACACTTGAAAGTTTTTTTTCATGTGCCACTTGTTTTCACTGAGATGCTTTATGAACAGCTGATGAATTCAGAAGAATGACACCAATAGAAAATGGTGACCATAATGCATTTATCTCAAACAGCTGTGTATCAAATGATGCTTAAGTAGTTAAAGGAAATTTATGTTAATCAACTTATAAAAATCTAGATAGAATCTTATGACTTGTCCCAAACACATGTGGAGTCACTGTAGGTAAATGTTTTTTGATATGATGTGCCAGAGTGTTTACATTAAGCAGTAAAGATATTTGCTTCTTAATTACACAGCTTTCTGCTCAATGATTTTAGATCAAAGTGTGGAAAATTACCATGTCAGCTACATTAAAATTTAGCTTAACAAAAAATGGCTAAGAATTTCCTTAGACATATAATTTTTTTAAATACAACACAACACTCCTCCTGAATAGGTAATTCACTTCATATAATTACAGTTAGACAAATTAGACAAGTTTAAATTGAAATATTCTCTTTAAGATGCCTTTATAAAAAAGAGTCTGTGTAGATAGATAGTTTGCATTTTTTCAATGCCCATGACTTCGTTAGTTTAAAAACCCAGTTTAAACTAGCAATATGCGTTGGATCTTGACTACGTACTCAGAATCACAAATCAAATTTAGAGGTTCCTCCTTAAAAAGCTCTAAGTAATTTAAAGCTGTGCCAAGTTCTGCTAATTGGGTTGAACCTTCAATAATTTTTACAGAATGATGCCAATCCTTATCTTCACACCAAACCACTACAGCTTTATGAGACTTCCCAGAACCATCAACAAAAACTTTGCAAGTATGTAGGATCAGACCAAATACAAGTATGGCCTATGACCTGATGTTAAAGACTTGCAGGTTCTGCAGCAATTTACATTTTACATTTATGCAAAAGCTGTGCTGTTAAGAAAACCAGCTAGTGCAATTGACAAAGACATAGATTACAAATAAAATAAAAAATTTAAAAAAATCAGAATTAAATTTCACAAATGGTACATATATGACAAAAGGATCATGGCCTATTAAGACTTAAATTCATTCCCTGCATTTTCTTGATCAGAGTGACAATTGATATATAACAGTCGGTATATCAGTCTGCCAGCAATCTCATCATACTGTCCCACAATAGCCACAGGTTGTTTCATAGACAAATCTGCAAGTCCAATCGAATGCAGTCAGCCTGTAAGGTTGTCATAAATTTATTCCTCAACATTTCTAAGTCCATTTTGGTTGTCATATTTATTGGGTATTGTTTTCCCTTACCGGATCGAAGTCCTGTTTCAGATCTATCAGTGCAGTATTTGCTTTATCGAAACATTGGCTGTTAATACTAGTGGAAATACACTTGCAGCAAGCACATCTGCGCCATCCAAGCAGCTTCTTGTAGGCCATGCAACTAAACAGAATTCTCAGAAAACGTTATTTGAGCTTACAATTTACTTAACAAATCTTGACCCAAGAGAGGTATAGGACTTTCTGGCAACTACAAGAATTCATGTATCAAAACTTTGTTCCAAATTTGTCATTCTATTGGTCTCAAAAAACAGCCTTTCTTTCGTTCTCTCCCATGACCTCAAAAACTAGCATGGTGAATTTACTGAGAAGTCTCTTACAAATAATTACCACAGAATAAGCCTATTAACAAATCTTTGGTTTAATTTTCCAATTTCATTAGAACTACGGGTCTGCTAGGGATGCCTTTAAACTTCACCCTCAGACTGCTCTATTCAGTATTACATCGCTGCAGTGGGGGGGAGATGATTCACGCCATGTGGGGACCCCGCTGATTGAGGAACACACCTCTTTCTCACAGCAGATTCTGTTCTCAGCTTCTTGAAGTGGCCTTGAGATTCCTTTGAGCCAGACTAATTCAGCAACAAATCTTTATCCATCAAAACCCCTCCACAGGGTAGTGGCAGCTATTGGAAAGATTCACTGTGGGACTGAGGGTACTTTATATAATTGGACCAAGTTCTTTGGGATGTAAGACATTATTTGATCTCTTTTTCTTCTTACTGTTTTTGTTGGTTTGTTTTTTAAATTATAACCCAGTTCCTAGCAACATTTTTCATAAGCTTGGTTTGTGCAGAAGACTAAAGATGGGTGATTCTTGTCTGTAAATATAATCTCATTTGCAGTGCAAAATGTATGTTTTGTGTGTCTTTCCGCTGTTTTTCTCTGTGTTTTTCAAGCCAAATTATCAAACATGTTTCATATTGGAATTTTCATAGGTTAGTCTGTTTCTGTGAAGTTAATAAAGCAAAAGTCTAGATTTAAAAAGAAAAAAAAAATAAATTTTCCACCACCTGGAAGTATCCTGAGAGAGAAGCTGGAAATCAACTCATGAAATCAATGCTAGGAATGCTTCAATTACAGACAAATTTCAGCTGAAGGTTGCATGCTTTTAGGCAACCAGGTATCTCAACAAAATATAAATCGATACAAAACCAGGCATTTATTTAAGGCATATAGATTTTGTGTTGGGCAAGAGAGAGCCAGTCAAACTCATGATTATCACGTGATGCCGCTTGTGTTTTCACTTGAATGATGTCCAAAATAAATACAAGTAATTCTTTACATAAGCCATGGCATTAGATGTAGGCTCAATTCAGCCTGATCTGCATGCCTGTGACCGAGCTTTATTATGCCATATGGATGGAAATGAGCTGTCTATAATTCTCCTGCTCCCTCATTAATGTCCCAGATGGAACAAAGGGTCGAGTCCGTGCTTAAATTTCTTGATGAACTATGACACTAATGCATGGTAATTTTCGTGAGGAGCAGCGTGAAAATTTTTGTTATATATTGTCATGGGATACGCACAAAAATTCTGAGACAGACCACATTACCCTAATTCAGAAATCCAGAATTAAACTTAGAGATACCTGTAGCTGGTTAACTGGCCTTTGAGGCTGGGACTTCATCTGCTCGTAACAACATTCCTCTACAGTTTATCAAAGTAGAAAAATGTTTTAGTTATCAAGGCACACTACTGAGTCTTAAAAGATCAAATTAACAGCTCCTCCCTGTTACAGAACCAACTTTGCCCAGTTTACTTTGGTAGAAGTTTGTTTTGGTTTGAATTCACACACAGATCTCTTTCTCTATTAACAGAAGGGCGAATAGCTAAGAAATTCAGACATGCATACTGTGAAAATGAAAAGCATTTTCTGTTCATATGGATGGAAAGTTTCTCATTATTCACTAAGTGGGCGTCATTTTAGACTGCTAGGGGTACATCATGCAATTAGAGCGTAACCACATATTAATGTATTTTTCAGCACGGGCAAACTTATACTGGGCCACGAAAGAGGCTGTGAGTTGCAGCAGCTGGTGATTAAATTGTATTCCTGACTCTACTTCCAGTTTTCTGAAAAATCTGGTGTAAGTCATTTTTTCATCACGTATCTCATTTTAGCCATCAGTAAAACAGATTATTTCCTCACAGTTTTCAGACTTGTTCCAGCATATTTGTCAACATTGCTGATGATCTGTGGACAGCCACAACAGAGAACTGGTCTGTGTCTGTTTCTACCAGCTTGTGTGGGAGCATTGACTTTGGGCAGGGAGTAATATGTGTCTTAGATTGCTGTAACTGCATGGATGAAGCTGTTATTTCAACTGGTGCAGCTTTACATGAAGAACAGCTCTTGGTTTTGAGATATCTGGCTGAACAGGATCATTTGGACTGCAAAAAATCCAATTCAGTATGAGACCTGGTCTTAAAAAGAGTAGTGCAGTATGATGGTTTGCAGTTCTATCCCAAGCTGGTATTCTGTGTTGAGAAACACAGAAAGCGTTGGTCAGTCAGTTTTTAACTACACATTTATCACAGCCTCTGAACAGACACGTGTTCTCAAAGTGAAGCTTACCTAAAATATCTTGATTGAGATTGCCATAAACTGGGTCATCTTCTGTGTAGTAGCCATCATAGCTAGAAGGGCAACGGAAAAATACTTTTAATTCACAGAATATGCTTGATTTAGGACTTCACTATTAGACTTTAAACATTTTACACGCATGTGGCAGTAGCAAGCAGATTGTATGTGATCTGAAAAACAAGACCAAAAATATCGGGGTGGGGGGGGAAACAAGTGTGGGGACACAGCACAGAAATGGCTATGTGCATGTTCTGAAGAGAGATTTGTTATCTAGCCAAGAATAGAACTCTTCTTTCCTGGAACTTACTTAAGTATAAAGCTAATCTCAAGACCACTAAGCTACCGTTTGATGTAGTTCTAGAGGTATTACTGATCACTGAAATGAACCCACTTCATGTCCTCTGAGCCCGCTTTGCAATACAAACTAAAGCACTAAATGGGTCTCTTGGGGCAATGTTCTTAAAAACTCCAGTCTTGATTCAACTAAAATGTTTACGTTGCTAGTTCTGCTGCATATATCTCTGAAAGAGGGATATATATCCTGTGACCACGCAGAAAAAGAAACTGAGGCAGAGAGGCATTGGCTCCAAAGAGATTTGTTGCTAGAGCTTGATTAATAACTCAGGAACGTTAGACTTTCTATCTTCTGCTCCAGAACTCCCGAATTTAGCACAGTAAGCTCCGATTACATGAGCAATGCAACATCAGCCAACCTTACCAAAACCTTGCTCAGCATTAGTTTTGTAAATGACTGTGATTTTTCATCGTAGAAATCTCTGCCTAGCAGCACTAAAAGACAAACCAAAAAGGCACTCCCTCATCCCACAGCTCTCCAGGAGCTCTTTTAATATCCTGCCATATTCTAATTCTCTAGTACTTGGTGAGTTCAGTTTATAAGCATAGGCCTGTTTATGTAGGTTATGTACGTATGTGTGTTTAACGTGATTGAACCCGCTAGTGTTTGCCTGAGCACCCATGTGCATATAGCACAGGTGCAGTTTTCCCTGTGGAAACGCACTTTTTCTCTGAGTGGGCGTGGTGAGGATGTGCAACTGAAATCTACAGAATTGCATGCATAAGAAAGGTTGCAATGGCATCATCAAATCTGTTGAAAGTCATAGTTAATTTTAACCGAAACAAGAGTATGACTGTAGTCACCCTCTAACGTGAATTAAACAAATCAGTTCCTTATTGTGAGTGACACATTGATTTAAGAGCTACATTAGCATCCCACGATGAAAAGCAAATTGGACTTTTTCAAAACAAACTAATTAAGCACGAAATGTGCATGAAATCTGAAATTCAAATAAGCATTCAGGAATTTTGGGAAGATAAAATTTTCTCAAATGTATTTTGTATCAGTGCAGCTACTTAAAATTCTTTTTAAACTAAAGTACGAATAACAACCAGTTACATGAAAAGTACACCTCAATAAAGAAGTTGCAGATGTTAAAACTGTACATTAAAAATACAAATTTAGCCAAAACTTAATTCCTCAACTTGTACGTGTTCTGTTGGTCTTTCTTCAGAGAATGGACTCAGCTGTGTTTGGCAGTGGACTGGGCAGCTAGCAACCATTGTATAATCATACCTGGCTCCCCTAAACATGTTTGAAAGTTGCATGCTCTCTACTAGAATCATTCTTGCCAAAAGATAATTAATCCATTTGTTGGCTTGAAATCTCCAAGCAGTGATGGCTTTCTCTGCAAACACTTTAACCCCTCAAACTCCATTCCTTACAGAGACATTACTTACCTTGCTTCTTTTTCATATAGTGTGAAATGTTCAGTATCAACGAAACAACAAGAGCCAAAGTCAGAAAGGCCAAAACTCCCCAGACAGAAAAATGGCAGTCCATTTCTCCAACTGAGAGAAAAGAATTCCATAGTTTGTGTTGTCAACAATTTTACTGTATTCTTTGTGGTGGGCTGGTTTTTGCTTTCTGTAATTGAAGCTACTATTTTGTTGTTTACTCTGTGACAGCCATTGCTATACAAGCTAAATAATTAATATCAAACCCAGATGCTCAATAATAAGAGAGCAATGTCAATAAGCTGTTAACAGAACTACTATTTCGTAGAAATTCGGCCAAAGGTTGGACTATTGGTTTACCTGTAAGATGCAGTAAAAGTCAGAAATCGATAAAGAAAAAAGTCAATAGCTTTGAAATTATTTTTGTAATTGTCGTTAACTTATGCATTCAACTTATGCATTTAACTTATGCATTAAAAGGTCTAGCTGGAACAGAGCAGTCAAGGGGAGAGACTAGATGGTACTCTCAGAATGAGATTAGAGCAGGTTCTTAACACACTTATTTGGTTTTGCTGTAGCTGGATTCCTTCAGGGGGCTGATGTTTTGTTTGGTCCTTAAAGGAAAGCTGAGGTAAAAGAATACAGGAACACACGTTCCCGTGTTGCCAGCCACATGTGGCGGAGGCAATGGATGTGATCCTGCTGAGAAGACAGATTTTTTTCCCTGGTTGACTGGCTCCAGCTCATCTTGGGGACAGCCCCTTTATGGGCTTTGTTCCCTAATTATGCTGGGGTTGCAAAAGCTCTCTTAGTTTTGTTTTATTTCAAGCCAGAGGTGTGTTTACGATGTTGAAACAAGAGACGAAAATCCTTGGTAGTAAAAAATCACAAATCACATGGAATTCTATGATGCAGGTTTCCTTCATATCAGAACTCTCTTTTAAAAGGGACAAAACAGAGATGTAACTTTCTGACAGGCTTGTAGCTGTTTTTATCACATTCTACTTCCAGTGGGCATTTATCCTTCCTTTTATACTAAACAACCAATTTCCAGTCCTTTCTTTTCTCCTAGAGTTCTCCCAAAGGTGTTTGAGGGTTCTCCATCACAGCAATACTACTTTTCATATTGAGAGGCACTTTTTTACAAGGTACAGACATTCTTGAGGAGGGATGACACCTCCATGAAGCAGCTACATATCATTCTGATTTTTCAGAGAAGGAGTTAAAAGAAAGAGACATCATACCTTGAGAAGATGTTGTCAGGCCACGTCAAGAACCATCAGTGCTTGTAACGTGGTTAGTCTACAATTAGTCACTCGGCATTTGCATCCTATGCAACCTGTCCAAAACTACAAGAAGTCTGTGTCAAAGGCAAGAGCTTTTAAGTCTCAAGTTAGTGCCTAAATAATAAGGGTCATCTTTGTCCTCCTTCCTTCTTCTCCTACAAAATCTCTTTATTTATTTTATTTTTTTTTTTTTTTCAGGGAACAAAACCAGTATTGTTGCATAAGAGAAGTGAAGCACGTGTAACTGAGATAGGAACTACAACCCTGTGATTCGTTTGAAAGAGAGTCAATACCTAAAATAAAGTTCTGATCTAAGTATGTACCTTTTTCTTAATCCTGAATGCTGTCATTTATTTTTCTGATTCAGGAATACTTTTTTTTTCCCTGGTGTTTCCAGGCAGAAGGAGAACTCTTAGTTTTTATTTTTTATTTTAATATTTTCAGCCCTTAATTGAAGTGCAGGAGGAAAACAAATTTTTGATGACAAGTATTATTTTTGTTTTTCTGATTCTGATTTAAATTGGAATATTATCTGGAAAAAAGTAAAGGTTTGAAAAAAAAATTTGTTTCCCTTTTCAGTCTCAGGTTTAACATCTACAGTATTTGAGCAGTCCCACTTCTCTAGGACTTTAAAAATATTCTAGCAAAACAAAAGGCATGAAACTTGGATTTCTAATACAACGTACCAATGTGTTAAACCTCACTATCTATAGTTCTTTCTTAAACATGATTTAGGAAATTGCATAGGTGTGGGGAGATTAAGAAAACAATATTTATATGTATTCCTAGCTGAACACAACTGAGTTTATTTTTAAATTTATTTTCCACAACTCTGACTTAAACACCTGGTTGTATTTCAGGGGAATGTATACAAACATACGTCTGACTTCAGGTTGTTTTGGTTTTTGTCTTTGCCATAGGAGCTATTTGTTTGTCAGACAACACTAGTTGTATCTGAGAAACAACAGCAGTTTTCATTTACCCTATAAAACCATAGTAAAGGCATGATCAGAGACATACAGGTGCCACTCTGAGTTCTCTATGTTTTCCCAATGTCCGTTTCAAGTTAATCTTACGTTCCAAGTACAAAATACGCGAGATTTTGATTATATATCTTAGCTTTACAGATATACAACTCGCAGCTCTTTCCCACGTGTTCTTGTACTACCCTTACAGCTGTTGCCAGTTTGCTGTTTACATTTATAACTGAATACATTAAATATTTACTACTTTGGCAACAGCAGCAATAGAAGAAAAGCTGAATACCTGTGCGAAGAAAAAAATTCGCCTCCTCAGATAACTACACTGCTGTCCCTTTATGTATAATAGCAGATGCAACCCATGACGATTAACTGGTTGTGCTGGTTGTTGATGCAGAGTGAGAAATAAACAGAAAGAGAAGTCTATTAGACTAATTATAGTCTGTTCTGAAATAGTCTCTTGTATTCTATACTCTAATTTTAATTATAATTCAAGTAATTTACTGTCAAATGTAGCAAAAGCAGATTATTTTTTACGTATTACATATTTCTTCCAAAGAACCTGTAGCACTGTGTTCAGGGGCATTCTCACTCTATTGCAATCAAATTGCATATTTTTAAAAAAAATTGTTATATCTTTGAAAAAAAAGTCCTAAGCAAAAATTAGGCTCCTGGAAATAGTACATTATGATTCTAATGGGATAAGCTCAAATTTCATCAGGGTTTTCTGTCATAGTCTATCTCCGATGGGGAAAAGTAAGAGCCATGGTAGTTTGTTCATAAGAAACTATATTGAAGCTATTCTTAGACTAATGCGCTCCTCTGTGAAAGAGTTCATCATATAGCCAAAGGTTTCATGAGAAGGACGATTCTCGTTTTATTGTTCCAAGCTGGGAAGTGTAAGTGGCAGAAGTACTATATTTAATCATTATAAAGGTGAGAGTGTTTTGACTATCTAATACCTGAATCTCTCTAGTATTAATTATATATTCCTGTTCTGCTGTTCTTTCACTTCTATTTGGAAACAGGGTCAAACTTGGAGTTGCACCCAAGTAAACACCTACCTTCAGTAATTTGCTCCATCTGGATGATGTTTTTACTTTTCTGAGCTTAGGGATGGAGTTACTCGTCTCCTCTTAGTATATTTTACAGTGCTGTAAACTATATTCAACAACAAAATACAGGCAAGTAAAAGACTTTCTAAAGACATAGTTACTTGTGCCTTTTCTGTTTTTTAAATCTATTATTTATGACTTTCTCTACCAACAGAGAAAAAACACGGGAACAAATAAACTTTTGGTCACTTGTCAGGTTTTCTCTTTGCAGGGCTCGTTATACTGTAATTGGAGGGGGGTGGAGAGGAGGAAGCAAACAAAAAAGAATAACCAAACAAACAGAAGGCCCCCAGACATTCTAAACTTTCCTGGATTAATTTCTGCAATTCAGTACTACTGCAACTCAAAGGAGAAGATATAATCTTGTACTTACCTTTGGGGGCAGGGGACAGATTTAACAATTTGGGGCTAGAAATAGGTGTTTGTCCTCCTAACAGCATAAGAATAGGTAGCAGAAGTACTATGTTTGGTTCCTTCTTGTTCTAATATATTTTGTTTAGAGAATCTCTCACAAAGGCTAACAGGAAGATACCATACTTCGACCAGTTTCTCCTACTGAAAAGGAACGTGAGGTGCGGAATATAGATACACATCTAGCTGGACATGCCATCTATGGTATCAACTTAAGCAACCTCACTAGCAAACTGACAGTCTCCTTCAGTTTTTGCCTCATTCAGATGTGTAATTTATTTCAAAGGAATTTGAAATTCATTTGCATATGCAATTATGTATATATTTATTAGTGTATTTATTATCCACCTGCCTTGCCACAGAAGAGCATGTACAGGAATATTAGTTCCATTTTATGTGATACAAACCTGCTTTTGTGATATTCACATGAGACCCACGCTCTAAGTCTTCCTGTTTGTGATGTTGTGTTGAATTCAACAAAAGTATTTAGATACCTCTTAAACTAAATTACAGATCTATATTACCTAGGTGTGCTATTTGACTCTTTATCTCTTGAGATTTCTAAACCAAGCCTGAAAGTTCATCTCCGAGAGAGACTATGGTTTAGCTGAAATAGGATTCAGAGGCACGATGCAAAAATGATACCATTGCGAGCTCTGGAAGGTCAGGTTAGTATATCATGATATGTTTCCTCTATTCTTTAAAGTCTATAAATCTGGACCCACAATCCAGAACATTTGTGGAAAGACAGGGTACATCAGCATGTGGCTTACGATGTGTATTTATCTTTAAAATTTAATGAAACATGCCCGTGTTTGGGTACAGAAGCCATTGGAGTAGCTTCTTCCAGAGGAAGATTGCACTCTGAGCACCGTCGAAGAAGTTTTCTGTTAACTTCTGAGGGTTTGGTTTTTTTATGGATTTGTTTATTTGTTTGTTTTTGCAGAGCACACGATTTTATTTCCAATCGTGCATAATGTAGAAGGTGGAACGGTTTCTTAACAGAAAAAGTGAATCACATGACTACATTTATCTTTTCTGAATACGTACATTGAAATAGCCCTCAGTGTAGTCTAAGGAGCAATGTAAAACGTTCTTCAAGAAAAATTCTTATGTGAGAAAATATCCTTTGCAGTATATGCTTATTTGAGATGTTATTACTCTGGAAAATTATTTTTACATTAACTACCTTAGATCAATGCTTAAGAAATAATTTACTGGATTAGCATCTTATTTGAACATGAAGGAGCAGGTTAGTCTTGATTAATATAATATAACCTTCCATCTGAATCGAAAGGTGATATAGACTCTTAACTATTTAGAGCTTTATCATAATGAAGAGATTTGATGAGGAGAAATTAATAGAAAAACGCTGAAAATTGTGGGAATTCTTCCACTTTATACCATTCTTGAGGTTGTAATTAACATGATGAAAAATCGCATGAAAATGACACTATTTTAAAGTGGACATAGCTTTGGCATCTGCCAGCAACTGAATTTAGAGACCACACTCATAAATACGAGTAGAATCAAAATTTCTCATCGATAAACCAAAAGGCACGGGTCCATCACATTTCACTGAAAACCAGGACATATAATAGAACTAGAACTCCTTTTGGTAAGTGATGCATTCTATCATCTGTAGTCTGAACTGTGGCTTAAAGCAGGGAAGACATAGGTTTTATGAAGTGGAGACTGCAATTCATGTGTTTGAAAGTAAAGGTTTTGTCACAAGCCCAGGGAAGGAGAAGGACTCAAGCAGTTATAAGGACTGGATTGAGTCATTCCATTTGTACGATCAAGTGAACAGAAGAGTCCCAGGGCCATCTGATAGGAGTCTGCACCTCAAGAGGAGGCCTCTTGTTAAGCAAAGAAGGATCTTGTACTGAAAGAGAAGCTGGGGAGAGTGGGAGATACGCATTGTAATACTGGAGACAGTTGCTTAGTTTCTCAGCTAAGAGCATGAGGAGAAAAACCGAGATCTGCAAAGGATTCAGAATTGCAGAGAGAAATCCCATCAGAGTTCCAGACCCGAGCGGACGGAGGAAGAAATGCAGCCGACTCAATATGAGTGATAAAGCATACTTCAACTTTATTGCCCGAGATAGCGTGCATTTATACCAAATACCATAATTATGCATACTTGTCTCTATCTAATAGGCTAAGCACTAAAAGGTTACATTTACTTACTCCACCTACTTGGGTTTAGCTAGCTATGCGTATCCCGCATTCTTCTGACTCTTATCTCTTCAAAAATATCCTGACCCTGCTTTAGTTAGTACTTTTCCGTTCCCCCCTTTCCCACGGCCTAATAGACAAGCTAACTAAGGCCTACTTATGTCAACTAAAATGGGCTCTGCTCGTACAGTTGCTTGGTGGACTCATGTCCGTGCTCCTTGAGCCAATCCCCGACATCTCCCCCCTTTTCTTTTTTTTACGAGCAGAGCCTGCCCAAGTGTCTGCTCTAAAATCTTCTTAATACATGATATAGCACAACTCAAGCATATTAATGCAACTACTACTATGATTAAGAGAGCCAGAGCACTCTGCAAAAGCCCTTTTACCCATCCTCCTAGTCCAAACCAGTTCATGAGGCCCTCTAAGCCAAAGAGGCCTACATCCTCTCTGATCTTCTGTGAATGGTCCGTAAGTTGTTTAATCTCCTTGTGGATGGATCTCGACTTATCCTGTAAATCCATACAGCACATTCAGTCAAATTCCTCACATCCATGGCCATGGGCTAATAATAAAAGTCTCCTGTGACTGTATTCTGCAGTGTAGCATGTCTTACAGAATCTACATCTAACAAAAGTCCACTTAAAGCCTTAGAAGTTCTGTTTGTTTGCTTAACTAGCCAGCATCCTAATTTTTCTAAAGTATTTAAAGCTTTAGTTGTGCCAACACTAGATACAAGAGATCCTAAAACCCTTAACCCTGATCCTCAATAATCTACATTATCATCACATTTTGACTCATATACACGCAAAAAGTGTTTTTCTCGTCTTGCTCTTCTGTGATCTATTATAATAGATACGTTGGGCGTTAAGAGAGTTAATAGTCCCAAAATACACAGTCCTCCAACAGCATTAGAAGGAATTCCCAGTCAGGCTCTATCTTCACAGATCAAGAATACACCATACAGGAGGTTTTAGGGTCGCTGTCAATGACATCCCTTGCATTCTTCTGTGAAGCATTACACCGTCGAGTTTCATTTCTGTAGTCACCAAGGGTAGCATTAACGTTTGTAGTTTTGTCCATTCATGTTCTTGTATACTGTTCTGACACTTTTCACAAACCGGCTGAATACAAGCATCCATGGGCATAGATGCCAGCAATTCCAGTTCCTGTGGTTCGATGTCTGCTTCCAGGTGGCAATTAATCCAAAGTGCCGTGTTAGTATTATTACAGTTCGTTGCAATGCCTCTGCATCAACCACTATTTGAAACAGTCGTGTGATGCTGCTGTAGTCATCAAGGAAGACACCAACCAAGCATGTGTGGAACGTTTTTTCCAGAGACATCGTAGTTAGGCATATAGATAGTCAGTCATGTTGGCTAAAGTAATCCACATGTTAGTCTGTCTGTGCAGGCATCCAAAACACAGCAGCTGCAACAATCATTGTCAGGAAGATAACACAGGTTTCACGTTTCGTGCTGGCAACCATTGCAGCTCTTGATCTGTAAAAACATAAGCATAACCTCTCCCCCAGGTTATCAATTGGTGTGGCCTTTTCCATTGAATGTTAACTAGTGATTTGACCATAACTAATGCAGGTTCTTTCTGATTTAGCATGGTTTTGGGTCATACTTACAAAGTGTTTCATCACAGGGCAAATTTAGGCTGCACCACTTAGATATAAGTGATTCATCACATACAGTCCTTTTGACAATTCCCCTTTTTGTTTAAAAAAAAAAAAAAAAAAAAAAAACCAAACAAAACAAAACAAAAACACAGTTCAGAATCAGATACGTGCGTTGGATCTTGACTACGTACTCAAAATCGCAAATCAAATTTCGAGGTTCCTCCTTAAAAATCTCTAAATAATTTAAAGCTGTGCCAAGTTCTGCTAATTGGGTTGAACCTTCAATAATTTTCACAGAATGATGCTAATTGCTATCTTCACGCTAAACCACTACAGCTTTATGAGACTTCCCAAAACCATCAACAAAAACTGTGCAAGTATGTAGGATCAGACCAAATACAAGTATGGCCTATGACCTGATGTTAAAGACTTGCAGGTTCTGCAGCAATTTACATTTTACATTTATGCATACCAAAAGCTGTGCTGTTAAGAAAACCAGCTAGTGCAATTGACAAAGACATAGATTACAAATAAAATAAAAAATTTTAAAAAATCAGAATTAAATTTCACAAATGGTACATATATGACAAAAGGATCATGGCCTATTAAGACTTAAATTCATTCCCTGCATTTTCTTGATCAGAGTGACAATTGGTATATTAGTCTGTTAGCGTTCTCATCATACTGTCGCACAATAGCCACAGGTTGTTTCATAGACAAATCTGCAAGTCCAATCGAGTGCAGTCAGCCTGTAAAGTTGTCATAAATTCATCCCTCAAAGTTTCTAACTCCATTTTGGCTGTCATATTTATTCGATATTGTTTTCCCTTACCGGATTGAAGTCCTGTTTCAGATTTCTCAGTGTAGTATTTGCTTTATCAAAAACATTGGCTGTTAATACTAGTGGAAATACAGCATTCAAAAGTTCCTTGAAGATTTCTCACTTGCACAAGCAGATCTGCACCATGCAAGCACCTTCTTGTAGGATATGCAACTAAACAGGATTCTCAGAAAACGTTATTTGAGCTTACAATTTACTTAACAAATCCTGACCCAAGAGAGGTATAGGACTTTTAGGCAAATACAGGAATTCATGTATTTAAACTTTTTTTCAAATCTGGCATTCCGTTTGTCTCAAAAAACGGCCTTTCTTTCGTTGTCTCCCATGCCCTCAAAAACTAGCATGGTGAATTTACTAAGAAGTCTCGTACAATTAATTACCATAGGATAAGTCTATCAACAAATTTTTGGTTTAATTGTCCAGTTTCATTAGAACTATGGGTCTGCTCAGGATGCCTTTAAACTTCACCCTCGGACTGCTCCATTCAGTATTACATCGCTGCAGTGGGGGGAGAGAGAACCCCCCTTTCACTGCTTTAAAAGCGGGCAGCCAGGTTTTTCCAGTTGTTTTTTCTTTCTGTGCAGTGTAGATATAACCAAGGTCACGCAGCTGGCACACGGGCTGGTACGAAGTAGGAGGCTCTGGGAAACTTCTGAGTTACAATGAGCTGCACACAGGCCTGGGATATTTTGCTCTTTTGTTTTCCCATTTCATTCCAGCCATAATACACTTTATATGCAATTTCAAGTAGCTCAGCAATAGTTACATTCCTTAGCTCCATTTACCTTTTACAATTTAGAGATGTCAAAAAACAGTATAAACCAGTATAATAAGCATAAATCCATTATTCTATTGTCCTAGATCCAAATCAGTTCACATTCCAGCAACTTTTAAATACCACTTCATAACTTCATACAATACCCCAAGTTCACATCTATCATAGTATTTTAACAATTTAAATGCTTTTCTAACAATATAAGCGATTACTTTAATGTGTAAGGATGCATCCTAAGGGGGAGCAAGGTGGAATTTTAGCAGTGGAACCGGTTCCCATTTTGTAATTATCTCCCCAAACAAGATTCTTTTGGTACCGAATATGAATATGCAAACTAAAATACTGAGCTCAGATACGAAAACCATATACCAAGTTCAAATAAGCAGATGGATCACACACCAATTTAAGACAATATCTCAATTTTTTGCATTGCACCTTGAACCGCTTACTGCTCAGCCAGGTGGAGGTACCTCTGGGTCTCCCTGACAAAATGGGTCAGTGCGCGCTGGAGGCCCATTTGGCATCCCCCCCCCCGCAGCAAGCTGGACTGGGCAAGGCCTTTTAATTTTATTTTTTTTTTTTTATAGTGTCTCATCTGGTGTGCTACAACTGTTATTCTAAAACCATGATTCTTCACTTGATGTGCATACAAAAAGGCCAAATTTAGTGCACCGAGATGAGAGACAGCCTGTCACAGAGTTGCGCAAGTCTGGATATTGGAATAAAGCTAGTACGCTAGAAAAAAAAATATAACAGCTACTACACATAAAATCTTAACATCACGTTCACGCAGTAAGGAACTAAATTACTCATGATCTTTTGTACTATCACAAAACGCGCCTTTTGAGTCAACCGATTCTCATGATTTAACAGCCTGTGAACTTACTGTACCATATAACAAAGACCTACCAAAATTGCAACATGCTTAAACAGATACCCACAAAGAAAACAGGCTAATAAGGAAAACATCGTGCAGACTTTGGCAAGTTTACTGTGACCTGTGTGTTATCAGTTAACTCTCTCTCAGCTGTCTGAAATGATTTAATGATCTCTTGTAGGGATTTATTTTGTCTTACTCTTCTCGCCCTAAAAACAACATTAATTGCAACAAGGTGTTATACTTCAAGATTCTATTCCCCAGACACTTTTCCCAATCATTTAACTTATACAGCAGCCACCATTAATTACAATATTTTACAAGATCTTCTTTCCTCATATTTCCAAGTGCTTCCCTATGTTTTGAAACACCTCCCAATACCGATTTTTTATGAACACGACTGAAAACAGTAATTTCTGACCCCACGGAAAAGCACAGGGCTGCTTGCAGCGTGAGTGGGAAAAGTGGAGAGAAAGTTTTACGGTGCACTTATACCACAAAGAAACAATTCTAACAACAACCAGTAAAACAATTAACTCACATTCCTGACAAGCTGCTTGACTTTCATTTCAGAGAGGCAATAAACAGCAGCACATAATATGCACTGTAAAACTCGCAAATAACATGTTGATAGCAAACTTTAGCATTCTCTACTGCCAATTCCAAAACCAGTGCTTCCTTAACTTCTAAGTTTTATACCCTGAGTCCCCAGGAGCACCCCTTTTCCCGTCACGATTATCATGACCACATTGCCGACTGCCAGATTCACTTGCTGTTAGCTGATCTAATCTGTCACACAGTTCTGTTGTCCAGTTCTATTTTCAGTGACTTCTTCTGTTCTCTTGTGGAAGTTAGAGGGTTAAAATGCAGGAAAAGCAGATTGGTAAAATTGGTAAAAGGACTGATAGTACACGTGTTTACGACTTTAGCATTCTCAGCTTTCACAGGTTCTTTGAGTAAGTTGTCTGACACCAATCCTCTGGACTTGCTGTTCTCACCAGGGTTAGATGATGGTACAGGAGGCTAACCGTTTGGCATTGTTCCTCCCCCTGGACCGGACTGCTGAACCATCGGGGATGCTGAAAGCACAGCAGGGGATTGAATAGGGAGGGTATCGCAGACACAAACCGGGTGAACTTCACCGCAACTTTCAGGATACTTATCAGGCTGCAACGCTGCAAAAATTCCGGCAGCAGCAGACCGTTCAAGCTTCCATGTAGTTACTAATGACTTAGCTTCTGTATCTCCATTGCTGAATTTATCCCATAATTTCTGCTCTATACTGTCCCAAAGTTCAAGTTTTGAGTCACTAATGCTCGTAACAGTCTTTTCAGGTTTTAATTGCTTCACTGTAGTATTTATCAGTTTCCAGATGGTTACAAGGCCGAGAATATATTTTTCGCGGTGACTAATTGCCTTCCACAACACAGTTCCCATCTTTTTCCAAGTCTCTATTTGAAAAACTCCTGACAGGTCAGCAGGATACCTATTGCCTCTGCACCAAGTTAGTAGTCTTTTAAGGTTCTTCGCTGATAACGCAGATATGCCTGTTTCCATCGGCGGAGCGGAAGGCTCCATTTTGCCGAGTTTCTGTGAAGCTACCGCGGCTAAATTCTTTTCCACTTTATGACGCTTAATATTATTAATTACTTCCCTCCACGGTTTCATCAGTTTCTTAGCTGTTTTATCCTCGTCTATGACCATATCCCACAACACATCCCCCAATTTCCTCCACTCTCCTTCATCAAACAATAAATCAGGATCCTGAAAACACCCCTTAGTTTTCCCCGTTGCTACTAGAACAGCTAGCTGTTTAACGCAACTATGATTAACCCCTCGCTTTTCTAAAAAGCTTTGTAATACATCTAGGGCTACGTCTAAATCCATTTCTCTGTTATTCATCATTTTAATCCGTTTCTCCGTTATTCATCACTATAGTACGGTACCTCTTGCTAAATTAAGAGACCTCTTGCAGCCCTTGTTTCCTGTAGCCCAGCACTGGCGAACTTCAGTCGGTTCAGGCTTCGGAGTCGACACACCGCAGCACAGTGTTCGGTCGCTCTTGCCCGCCGGTCGCTGCTCTCCCGGCGCCTTTTGCTCCCGTCTGCCAATTCAGGTCCCCTGTTCGGGCACCAATTGCAGAGAGAAATCCCATCAGAGTTCCAGACCCGAGCGGACGGAGGAAGAAATGCAGCCGACTCAATATGAGTGATAAAGCATACTTCAACTTTATTGCCCGAGATAGCGTGCATTTATACCAAATACCATAATTATGCATACTTGTCTCTATCTAATAGGCTAAGCACTAAAAGGTTACATTTACTTACTCCACCTACTTGGGTTTAGCTAGCTATGCGCATCTCGCATTCTTCTGACTCTTGTCTCTTCATAAATATCCTGACCCTGCTTTAGTTAGTACTTTTCCGTTCCCCCCTTTCCCACGGCCTAATAGACAAGCTAACTAAGGCCTACTTATGTCAACTAAAATGGGCTCTGCTCGTACAGTTGCTTGGTGGACTCATGTCCGTGCTCCTTGAGCCAATCCCCGACACAGAATGAAATGCTTATCAGCCTGAACAAGAAGCTTACAAGGAATAAACTCCTTTGGAGATAATTAGGGGCATAATGGAAAGGTGAACACTGAGAATGCAGCGAAGGATTTCTGGGTTTGCGGTCCTGGTGGTGTGTTAATAAATCTGCTCTCCAAGACCAAATCACTGTTGTACAGTGTCAGCTTTGACTGGCTACAGAAGCAAAGTCTATTGGATTGGACACGAGCTTGGTATGCTATTTTGAGCAGCCTGCAACAGAATGGAAGCTCTCTTCAATAGCAAGAAATTATTTGCTGCAGGCTGTAAAATCCATTGTGAATATAAAGGACTTCTTACTTCTCTTTCTTGTTCTTTATATCAGTGTTACATTAAAAAACTTAGTGAGCCAGAGCATGCTTAACGTGCTTTTATTCGGGATGATAAAGACAAGGACAAATCAAGTCCAATTTTAGAAAGATGGGACATAAGGTAATATTATTCCATCCACATCTATTGTGCACAAAGACATTTCCTCTTCTTTTCAAAGTCCCCAAGCTATAAACTGCTGGGTGCATATTCTGGGAAAGTATCTCTGACTGCTTGGCTACTTATGTGATCTTTGGTAAACATATGCTGCTGATGTCTCCAAGGTAAGAACCTATGTCAAGTGGACATGTGACTTGGCTGGGAATAGCTGTTGGTATTTAAGTGCTTGGAGAAGGTAAATGGAGTATTATTAAATATTGACGTGCACAGCTGTATATGAAGGAGTAAGTCTGCTCAAATGGAGTCAAGCAAACAGTAGTGTTTGGCTAAAGGCTTACATGATTGAGTGAAGCTGACTGAGACAACACTTGACAAAGTAAAAAAAAAAAAAAAGAGCTTATGAGGTAGTATTTTGTTTGTAGTTTTAGAGAACGACAAGGAGATGTAGGGGGCTGTTGTTGCTTTTTTGTTTGTATGTTTTTGTCTTGAATATACATTGTGCCGTCTACAGAGTGGAATAGTTAGAAAACCTGGAAGTGCCTGTGTTCAGTACTCATGTTCTAGTAGATGGTAACTCACACTTACTATGAAGTTCCTTCTACATGTGTGTTTATCCATCAGTGGTATATATGAAACTGGAAGGCTTACACTAAATTTTTGAGGAAGGAGATATGTGGAAGCAGCCAAACAGGTTAGATATCTGTATCTAACTTTTGTGATGAGATAGCAGAGTGTTGCCATGGAGCATGGAGCTAAGGCAGTGGCTGACCAAGGAAAGATTATAATAGTGCTGAGATCCCAAGAGAGGAAGTGAGCCAGTTTCCAGAAGCAATACAGTTATCAGAATTTTTATATTTAAAGGGCTTTTCTGGTTGTGGATGAAGCATGGAAGGATGGAATGTTCTACTGTTGGTGTCTTAAAAAGGTAACAACACCCTTAGCAGTTGCCAGCAGGCTCTTCCAAGCCTGGAATTTGCTCTACATGAGCAGAAACCTCAAGGGAAAAGAATTTTCAGCCTTATTGACCTGAAAGCAGTTTCACAGTTTCTTCCTTTCCTCTACCCTAAGAAATCAAAAAGCTGTCTTGAATTCTTCCTCTCTGTTTTCAAAGAAGAAAGTGTTTTCTATGCCACTGAAAGAAGACTTCTGGGGACTAGCTTAACTCTTGCTCCAAAAATGAGCGTTAAAACTAAATACTACATTTTTCAAGTGTAATTAAAGAAAATGCAAATTTAACAGGCAGCTGGCACAAGGCTTCAATGCATTGGACTTGATAAATCTGCATCTCTTATTTACTTAACAAGTAAATCCTGGGAGTTTTGCGCAGGTCCATGTGGTGGGTTCGATAATCAACGTCTAGGACACCTGCAGACCGGTTCCTGTTTGTGTGGAGACAGTGTGCCTGAAAGTCTGTGTTTGTTAGCGCCTGCTGTATCTATGCGTCGCTCCACACGCATGTGAGTCCATGTCTTTCTCTCCACGAGCATGTGGGTTGATTTCCTCGCACAAGTGCATCTGCACTAGTATTGAGCTCAGCGGAGTGTGTCTGTTGACACTTGGTGTGCGTTGGCTGTGCCTGTGTGTAACACAACACAGTCATGACTGCTCAAGTGAACAGAGAAAAGGGAAACTATCTAGGTAGAGGCAACAAAGGAAAGCTGAGGCAGGACTGACATTTGCTAGACAGAGACGGATTCCCTGCGCTGACATTTCTCAGTTACACGAGAAGAAAGCTGAGCGGTAGATCGACCGGAGAAATGTTTCCAAAGAGGGCATTTAGCGAATGAACAGCAGTGTGCGCAGCTTTCAGGAGCGTGCCTGAAAGGTGCCCAAACCAGCACAGCCTGTCGTCAAAAGCTAGTGCCTATGTGACTGCATTGATGCACGTTCCCGTGTCTCCGAGTGTACAGATGGCTGTCTCATGTTCACCCAAAGGCAAATGGTTCGGTTCTTCTTCTGTGCGTGCACACGCGACTACGTTCTCGCTTGCCGACAGAGGTAGGTCTATGCATGCAAAGCTAAGTGGTACAACACGTTTGCATATGTTTTGGTAAACAATCGAGTGTGCGTGTTCAGGCAGCGGCATCTACGCAGACGTCTCCACAGATCCAGCTCTGAAAGCCCCGCACCCCAGGACTTGAATGTATAAACAACCAATTGCACCCGTGTGCACAATCACATATTCAGAGGGGCGTCTTTAATCTCACAGAAGCACAAACGTATTTGCGTTCAAGCGTATATCAGAAACAAGGTGTGAACAGAGGAGCTGCTGGTATTTTCTCTGTTTGGTGTGTTGTAGTGCATTCTCTGTATAAGCCACTAGATGGCAGCACACACCGTGAAATAATTAACCTCAGTCTAACCCTAGGTATATGCAGTTGTTTCTTACTATAGATGCATTGGATGCTAAAAATTCCCCCAAATTTTAATGAATATACAATAATTGTGTGAGTACAAGCATCGCAAGAGTATCCAGTTTTTGGAGCACTTATGGAGCATGACAAAGCCAGACAGAGACTGACAAAGCCCCACAGAGCCCAACAGGGCTTGGCAGAGCCTAATAGAACTCCACAGTGCCCGACAAATCCTGACAGCACTTGACAGCAAACAGTGGAGTCTGGCAGGGCCCGACAGAGGCTATCAAAGCACGACAGAGCCTGAAAGAGCTCACCAAAGCATTACAGAGCCCAACAAGTCCCAGGAAAGCTTGAAAGACCCCAACAGGGCCAAACGGAGCCTGATGGAGCCCGACCATACCCAACAGGGCTCCACAAAATCCAACAGAGCCCTACAAATCCTGACATAGCCTGGCAAAGCCTGATAGACCCTGCCTAAGTCTGACAGAGCCCGACAAATCCTGCATAAGGGAAGAAAGCCTGACAAAGCCCGGCAAAGCTTGACAGAGCCTGACAGGTGTTGACAGAGCCTGACTAAGCCTCACAGTGCCTGACAACGCTCAACAGGGCCCACAGAGCCATGCAAATCCTGACAGAGCACAACAGAGAACAACAGATTTCCACAAAGCTATCCCGAGCAAGCCAAATCCTGACAGAGCGTGACAGGGCCCAACTGAGTAGGACAGAGCCCAGTAAAGCTGGACAGAGTTTCACATTGCCAAACAAAGCCTGACAGAGTCCCACAGAGACCAACAAAGCCTGACAGAGCCAGAGGAGCCTGGCAGAGCCCAGGAAACCTGACAGGGATAGACAAAGCCTGAGAAGGCCTGACAGAGCCTGGGTGCTTGTGCAAAGGTTTCTGCCTGTTGTTCGGTGAGGAATGGTGTGTGTGCACGTGGACAAACAGAATGCGTAGCAACTAGGTTCCAACACTGAAGAAGGCAGAAGGCAAGATTTCCCACCCTCGCTCTTTCTCTCCCTATAACTATTAAACATTGTAAGGAACCAATCTTTTACTTATTTGACTGTGTACTAGTTGCAGTTCCAGTGACATGGAGAGCTCAATCATCTGAGACATGAAGCTCTTCAGAAACTCCGCCGAAACAGACTGCATTCTCTGTAAATAAGCTAGATGGCAGCAAAGACTGTGAAATAAGGATCACCTGTCTAACCCTAGGTATACGCAATTATTTCTTCCTATAGATGCGTTGTATGTTCAAAATTGCCTCCCGCTCTTGCTCAAAACAAAGCAGGAATCTCAGACATAGTGATAAAGTGCCTAGAGTTTCTCACAGGCCTACGTTATCTAACACAGAGGTTCTACTCATCAAGCACACAAGGTCAGTAAAACAATTAGTGTGACCTATGCGCTTTTTCTACAGACAGGTGCAAGTCACTTGAGCGTATTTACATTTAACTAACCTCCTCGCCAAATCTTCCGCTATATCCCCATACACACCGCTAAAAATGTGGTGAATATTCCAGTAAAATAAGACAGCTGCACCAATAAATAACTGGCGAATATACAGGTTTAATACAGTAGCTGCACCGCTGAAAATAAAGTAAATATACAGGTAAAATATGGTAGCTGTAGCGCTATAAATGTGGCGAACATCCAGGTAAAGTTACACCACTAGAAACGTGGCTAATATACAGGTAAAACACGGGACAGGCACTGCTAAAGAAGTAGTAAATATACAGGTAAAATACGGCAGCTGCATCAATAAAGATGTGGCGAATATACAGGTGAAAAAAGGCACGTGCACTGCTAAATATGTGGTGAATGTTCAGGTAAAATAAGGTACGTGAAAAACTAAAAATGTGGCGAAAATACAGGTAAAATACCGTAGCTGCACCACTAGTTACGTGGCAAAACGGGACTGTACCTGGACCGTCCCATCCCTTACACCAACTTTAAAACCTCTCCCTGCAACTCCCAGCGCCTCCCCTGCCCTGGTCCCTTGACTTAGCTTTCAGAGAGGCATGGGTCTGAATCCATCAGCAACAAAAAGAAACACTGCATCGTCTAGTGGGCATCTTCCTGCAGTCACCAGACTCCTTTAAAACATCTGCAACAGCAACAAACAAAAAACAAGAAGAGCCAGTCAGTGCCAGCAATAACTATCACATCCGTCAGTGATAACTATTTCACAGAATCACAGAATCGACTGGGTTGGAAAAGACCTCAGAGATCATCAAGTCCAACCCTTGGTCCAACTCTAGTCCATTTACTAGATCATGGCACTAAGTGCCATGTCCAATCTCAGTTTAAAAACCTCCAGGGACAGCGAATCCACCACCTCCCTGGGCAGGCCATTCCAATGCCTGACCACTCTCTCTGTAAAGAATTCCTTTCTAATATCCAGCCTAAATTTCCCCTGGCAGAGTTTAAGCCCATGCCCCCTTGTCCTATTGCTAACTGCCTGGGAGAAGAGACCCATCCCCACCTGGCTATAACTTCCCTTCAGGTAGTTAGAGAGAGTGATGAGGTCACCTCTAAGCCTCCTCTTCTCTAGACTAAACAACCCCAGCTCCCTCAGCCTCTCCCCATAGGTCTTATGTTCAAGTCCATTCACCAGTCGTGTTGCTCTTCTCTGGACCTGCTCCAGCACTTCAATGTCTTTCCTGAACTGAGGGGCCCAGAACTGAACACAATACTCCAGGTGTGGCCTCACCAATGCAGAGTACAGGGGAAGGATCACTTCCCTTGTCCTGCTGACCACACTATTTTTGATACAGGACAGGATACCGTTGGCCTTCTTGGCCACCTGGGCACACTGATGTCTCATGTTGAGCTTCCTGTCAATTAGTACCCCTAGGTCCCTTTCTGTCTGACTGCTCTCCAGCCACTCTGCGCCCAGCCTGTAGCGCTGCAGGGGGTTGTTGTGACCAAAGTGCAGCACCCGGCACTTGGCCTTATTGAACTTCATCCCATTGGAATCAGCCCATTTTTCCAGTCTATCCAGATCCCTCTGCAGAGCCCTCCTGCCTTCCAGCAGGTCGACACTCCCTCCCAGCTTGGTGTCATCAGCAAATTTGCTGATGATGGTCTCAATCCCCTCATCTAAATCGTCAATAAAGATGTTCAACAGGACTGGACCCAACACTGACCCCTGGGGAACACCACTAGTGACTGGCCGCCAGCTAGATGCAGCCCCATTCACCAGCACTCTCTGGGCCCAGCCCTCCAGCCAGTTCTTAACCCAGCGTAGAGTACACTTGTCCAAGCCATGGGCTGCCAGCTTTTGCAGGAGTATATTATGGGAGACAGTGTCAAAGGCCTTGCTGAAGTCCAGATAGACCACATCCACAGCTTTCCCCTCATCCACCAGGTGAGTCACCTGATCATAGAAGGAGATCAGGTTGGTCAGACAGGACCTGCCCCTCCTAAACCCATACTGGCTGGGTCTGATCCCTTGTCCATCCTGAAGGTGCTGTGTGATTCCATTCAGGATGATCTGCTCCATAACCCTGCCAGGCACCGAGGTCAGGCTGACAGGCCTGTAGCTGCCAGGGTCAGCATCCATCGGTGATAACTATTTCCACAACTGCCACTTCCGCAAAACTCCCATGGCATTCCATTCACCTGCTCATTCCAGAGGTGGACGCTGAAGCCCTTGTCACTCATGGCACCTAAGACAGCAAGAAACAAAATGACTGTAGTGCTTGGGACAAGTCCCCAGGCCCACGCTCTTTCTGGCCTCTAGCCCAGCTCAGCGCAAGTGCTCAACTGATTCCAAAGGCAGCCTGCAAAGCAAGAAGGAAACGCTTCACTAATTCACCAGAAAAGGCCATGCTCCTGAACAACGAGGAGCGCCCCACCTTCTTAGCGGCTGGTTGGTGTGTGCCTTCACCCCTCTGGGCTTGTGTCCAGCACCTGCAAAAACAAAACAAAGGCACATCCTCAAACACTGCCAAAAAGCACAGCTTGCCCCCATCCAGACCCACCTCCCGCTCCTTTACCTTGGCCACTCCCCCATTTGGCCCCAGCCCTATGGGCTGCCACCTCCACCACGTGGAGGCTCAGGCACCATCTGTGAAACACAACCAAAGGATGCTTATACCTGCCCCAGCAACACAACCCCTAAAAACAAGCTGCTGCTTCAGCCCTGCACTCAATGCTCACCTTGCCCTAGTAGATGCAGTGCTGATACCCACGTTTCCTTATTGTTTTGTTTAATAGGTGTGAAGCAATCAAGCAAATTTATACAGAGGCACCTGGCACACCTTCCTTCTGACACCGCTCACCAACCCACCTTCTTACAGTGCTCCACCCACCTCCTCTGTCGCTCTTTTGTGCACATGTAGTCCCCTGGCCTCTGAAAAAATGTGCATCAAACAAGTCACCCGGATGCTGACAATCAAGAGGTCAACCATTCCAGAGGTCTGCTTTCCAGTTAGAAACACCGCCTGGAGTCCAGCTACAGCCTGCCATTCAAAAAACAGTCCAAACATTAAGACCCACCCATACAAGCCTTAACACCTTACAGATTAAACCGCCTTCCATCCCACCCAACAGCCCCTCCCAGAAGGCTCCGATCCTTTTCATAAAATGCTGTGGAAGCGACTGCCCAGACTCCCTTCCCACGGCTGCTCCATCCCAGATAACTGCACAACCTTTGCCTACACAATCTATGCGTATCAACCTATTAACAACCATGGACGCTTAGCGCTATTCCACCAGACACGACTCAACGCCTCCAGGCAGAGCAGTTCCAAGCCAAACGCGCATGTGCACGCAGTCCCTTAAACTGGATGGCTAGAAAGCAGAGCTGCCAACGCAGCCCAGAACGACACCATAAAACACAGTCGACTGAAGAAGTCCAAGGCGCAAAACCCATCCATGCTTTCCGCTCATTACGCAAGAACACTGGCTCCCAATTGGCACTAGGCCAATCAGCACTGGCATTCCAGAGCCCAGGAATGCACCTGAGAAGACTGCCCTGCCCCTCGAGCACAACAAGCGCCAGCATCGTCTAACAGGCGCAAGGCAGGCTTCGTAAACTACTGAACAGTGCAGTCCCCTTCTCCCAGGGACTCACTTCCATTCCCCAAGACTCTCCAATCCTCCCCAGGTCTCCTCCATTCTCCCAAGGGCCACGGTCCCCCAAAACTCATCTCAGCTCCCCAGGTCGTGCCTCAGTTCCCCCAGTCATCCTCAGGGCTCCTCGTCGGCTCCTTTCAGCTCCTTATTCCTCCCCAGGGATCGTGCTGGCTCCCAAGGATTCCCCATCTTCCTCTCTGACACCGCACGCTAACTCTCCTTCTTACTGCATTCAGTTCACCTCCTCGGTCGCTTTTTGGTGTGCATCATCATCATCTTCTTCTTCTGAAAAAGATCATTCAACAAGTAGGGTACGTGAATGTGGCAAATAAACTGGTAAAATATGGTACGTGAACCACTAAAAATGTGACAAAAACACAGGTAAAATACAGCAGCCGTAAAGCTAAAACTGTGGCGAACACACAGATAACATACGGTACTTCCACCGCTAAAAATATGAAAATATACAAGTAAAACAGGATAGCTGCACTACTAAAAATACGGCGAATATACAGGTAATATACGGTAGCTGCACCAATAAAAACTGGGGAATATACAGGTAAAATACGGTAACTGCAAGACTAAAAATGTGAAAATATGCGGGTAATATACAGAAGCTGCACCGCTAAAAATTCAGAGAATATACAGGAAAAATATGGTACATTAACCACTAAAATTGTGACGAATATACAGGCAAATAATGGTAGCTGAAGTGATAAAAGTGTGCCGAACATCCCAGAAAAACACGGAAGCTACACCGCCAGAAATGTGGCAAACATATGGGTGAAATATGGCAGCTGCACCGCTGAAAAGGTGGCGAATATACAGGAAAAATACAGCACCTTCACCACTAAAAATGTAAAAATATACAGGTAATATACAGGAGCTGCACCGCTAAAAATATGGTGAATGTATAGGAAAAATATGGTACCTGCACCGCTAAAACTGTGATGAATATACAGGTAATATACGGCAGTTGCACCGCTATCAAACGTGGTGACTATACAGGTAAAATACTGTACACGCACTACTAAAAATGTGGTGAACATACGGGTAAAATACCGTGGCTGCACCAATAAAGAAGTGGGGAATATACAGGTAAACTATGTTAACTGCACCACTAAAACTGTGATGAATATACAGCTAAAATATGCTACTTCCACCGATAAAAATGGGGAGACGATACTAGCAAAATACAGGAAACGCACTACTAAAAATGCGGCAAATATACAGGTAAAATACGGTAGCTGAACCAATAAAAAAATGGTGAATATACTGGTAAAATATACAGGTAAAAAACTGGTGAATATACAGGTGAAAAAGCTGCATGGCTTAAAATGTGAAGAACATACAGGTAAAACACGGTAGCTGCATGGCTAAAATTTTGTCGAATATACAGGAAATATACGGTAAACACACTGCTAAAAATGTGAAAACATACAGGTAAAATACGTTACCTGCACCGCAAAATATGTGGCGGGTATACAGGCAATATACGGGACCTACACTGCTAAAAATTTCACGAAGATACAGGTAAAATACAGTACAGGAACCACTGAAATTGTGGCAAATATACAGGTAAAATACGGTAGTTGTACCGCTAAAAGTGTGATGAACATACAGGAAAAACATGGTAGCTTCAGCACTAAAAATGTGGCGATAAGGATGTCATCCATGTATTGAATGATTGTCGTGGTCGGGTCACTGCGCCAAACTGGTGTCAGCGCCCGATCCACCGTGATCTGGCAGATGGTAGGCGAGTTGATCATTCCTTGAGGCAGCACTTTCCACTGGAAGCGTAGGTTAGGACGTTGACTGTTTGGAAACACGATAGAGAAAGCAAACCGTTCCTTGTCTTCTTCATGTGAAGGTATTGAGAAAAAACAGTCTTTAATATCAAGAACGGCACAAGGTTGCCCCTCTGGTATCATGGAGTTAATGGGCAGCAACGTTTGAACAGGACCCATTGGTTGAATTGTCTTGTTTACTTCACGCAGATCATGGAGGAGACGAAACCCTTCACCGGTTCGCTTGGGTATTACAAAAACAGGAGTGTTCCAAGGGCTGGTAGAAGGCTCTATGTGACCCCGTTGCAGTTCGCGGTCGACTAACTCGAGAAGAGCATCCATTCGAGGCTTTGATAGGGGCCACTGCTCGACCCACACTGGATCGGACGATTTCCATGTCAGTTTGATCGGTGGAAGTGGGTATGCGGCAGTGGCCCTCACGGTAAATTTGTCACGCTGGTTTTCAATAGGGCTAAAGCGTCCCTTCCCAACAGGGGTGGGACTCCTGGCAAGACATACGGGAAGAGAATAATGTTTTTTTCCGGTCCCTTTTCTGTGTGAATTGTGATTGCAACCAATTGAACACTCTTCCGAGCTCAGGTTAGTCCCCCAACTCCACCCACCATTGGAGCATCTTCCAGTTCCCAACACGGAGGCCAGTTTGCCTCAGGGATAACTGTAACGTCTGCTCCGGTATCGATCAAGAAGGGGACACTAATGGTGGTGCTATTTGGGGTATTATAAAGGGAGCAGATCCCCCACACCACTGGCGGGCTATCACACGTTACGGCCAGAGCCACCCTGGGGTCTCGCCCCCAGGGGGTGGTGCTTGCTGTCCCTGAGATGAAGGCAGGTTTGGCTGGACAGCCGGTTGTGCTGTAAGGTTGGTCACCTCTTGAGGGGGCAGTGGATTCGGGGGAACCGGTTTTTGGGGCACCGGGTTTGGAAGCACTGGGTTCGGGAGCACCGCACTCCATGTGGGGTTGGCGTAATTGGGCCGCCTCATATCCCAAGTGGGAGAGGGCTGTGCACGGCCCAATTGCCCTCTCCCCCACCCGTTTCCCTGGGTCTTAGATCTGCATTCCCTGGCGAAGTGCCCCCTCTTTTCACAGGCCCAGCACGGTCCTTTGGGTCGGTTTTGGTGTGAGGGGAGCGCTGTTGACGGATTTGACGGATCCCCCAACTGAGGGCAATTTGCTGTGACATGGCCTGCCTGGCCACATTTAAAACATACCATCATGTTAGTTATTGCGGTGCGAACAGATGCCTGGATCGGGGCTAGGTGCTCTTCTTTCGCAACATGTTTAATCATGTCCGCGATGCTGGACCCTGCTGGCAGTGATCGCAAAATATCTTTGGTCGTTGAATTGCACTGCTGGCGTAGGCGTTCTGCTGCGACTGGGCCCTTTGCCTCCGAAGGCAGTGTCGAGGAGTCGATCGCTGCCTGGAGGCAATCTACAAATTGCGTGAAGCTCTTGCTTTCACTTTGTTTTATTGTTGACCATGGCGATGGTTTGGCAATAATTCTACAGGCTGTGTGAATAGCCTCTCTGGCTGCACGTGTAGTTGCCGTGACTTCTTGGGCCCGCAAGCCCTGGGCCTGTAACTGGGGGGTGATCATTGTTGGATCCGAGCCCATTAGCCGCTGCAAGTTAGAACCATGTAGTGGGTGATCCGCCCCAGTTACTTGGGCCAGTTGTTTCGTACAGTTGTCCTCCCATTCTTGTTTAAAAACGATCATCCCTGCTCAGTCAAAGAACAGCCTACAGGCTTGTTTAATATCAAACGGGAGCATGTTGTCTCCCCCAAAAACACCGTCTATGAGGGTGGAGACCATGGCAAAATTAAGCCCTTTATCTGCGATGGCTTTAACAATCGCTTGTATATCCTTAGGGTTTATCGGTGTGTGAACCCATTGTCCCCCGTCCGACACGCGGACCGGGAATGCCAGCACGGCCGATGGGGCCCAGTTGGCACACGCTATCTTAATCTTCCTCCAATCCGTAAGAGGTCGACACTCCCTCCCAGCTTGGTGTCATCAGCAAATTTGCTGATGATGGTCTCAATCCCCTCATCTAAATCATCAATAAAGATGTTAAACAGGACTGGACCCAACACTGACCCCTGGGGAACACCACTAGTGACTGGCCGCCAGCTGGATGCAGCCCCATTCACCAGCACTCTCTGGGCCCGGCCCTCCAGCCAGTTCTTAACCCAGCGTAGAGTACACTTGTCCAAGCCATGAGCTACCAGCTTTTGCAAGAGTATATTATGGGAGACAGTGTCAAAGGCCTTGCTGAAGTCCAGATAGACCACATCCACAGCTTTCCCCTCATCCACCAGGTGGATGATCATAAAAGGAGATCAGGTTGGTCAGACAGGACCTGCCCCTCCTAAACCCATGCTGGCTGGGTCTGATCGCTTGTCCATCCTGAAGGTGCTGTGTGATTCCATTCAGGATGATCTGCTCCATAACCCTGCCAGGCTCCGAGGTCAGGCTGACAGGCCTGTAGTTGCCAGGGTCAGCTCTGCAGCCCTTTTTGTGGACTGGGGTAACGTTGGCCAATTTCCAATCATATGGGACCTCCCCAGTGAGCCAGGACTGTTGGAAGATGATGGAGAGCGGCTTGGCAAGTTCTTCTGCTAGCTCCCTCATCACCCTAGGATGGATCCCATCTGGTCCCATAGACTTGTGAGGATCCAGATGGCTCAGTAAATCACCAACTATTTCCTCCTGGAATACAAGGGGCCTATTTGGCTTTCTATCTCTGCCAACCACCTCCAGAGATGAGTTGTCCTGAGGGCCACCTGTATTACTGGTAAAAACTGAGGCAAAGTAGGTATTAAGTACCTCAGCTTTCTCCTCATCTTTGTTAACTATATTTCCTTCAGAGTCCAACAGAGAATGGAGGTTTTCCTTGCCCCTCCTTTTGTTATTAACATATTTGAAGAAGGACTTTTTATTATCCCTGACAGAATTGGCCAAGTTAACTTCAAATTGCACTTTTGTTTCCCTGATCTTTTTTCTGCATGATCTAGCTATTTCCATAAATTCTTCATAAGTAGCCAGCCCTTTTTTCCACAGTCGGTAAAGTCTCTTTTTATTTCTGATTTCATTCAAAATCTCCCTGTTTAGCCAAGCTGGTTGTCTTCCCCGCCGGCTAGCCTTTCGGCACACTGGTATAGCCTGTTCCTGTGCACTCAAAACCACCTGCTTGAAGCATGTCCAACCCTCCTGGGCCCCCTTGTTTTTAAGCATTGTTTCCCAGGGTATGCTCTGAACTAGACTTCTGAATAGGCAAAAATCTGCCCTCCGGAAGTCCAGCGTAGAGGTTTTGTTAATGGTTCTCCCTGCATCTCTGAGTATTGAAAATTCTATTATTTCATGGTCGCTATGCCCCAGGCGGCCTCCAACCCCTACATCTCCCACCAGCCCTTCTCTGTTTGTAAACAGTAGGTCTAGCGGGGTCTTGCCCCTGGTGGGCTCATTTACCAGCTGATGAAGAAAATTATCCTCTATACACTCTAGGAACTTCCTAGACTGCCTCTTCTGTGCAGTACTGAGCTCCCAGCAGATATCCGGCAGGTTAAAGTCACCCACAAGAACAAGGGCCGTCGATTTTGAGACATCTGCCAGCTGCTTGTAGAATAATTCATCTCCTTCATCGTCCTGGTTGGGTGGTCTGTAACAGACACCCACGAGGATGTCAGCCTTGTTGGACTTCCCCCTGATTCTGGTCCACAGGCACTCAACCTTGTCACTGCTGACCTCAAGTTTAACAGAGTCGAGTGACTCTCTAACATATAAAGCCACCCCTCCACCTCTCCTACCCTGCCTATCTTTTCTGAAGAGCTTGTAGCCACACATAGCAGCACTCCAGTCATATGAGTCATCCCACCATGTTTCTGTGATGGCAACTATGTCATAGCTTTCCTGCTGCACGATGGCTTCCAGCTCCTCTTGTTTGTTGCCCATACTGCGTGCATTAGTGTACATGCACTTCAAGTGGGCTGCTGATTTCCCTCTTAATTTGGGCTTTCCATCCATAGGCTGATTTTTGGAGAGCCCAGTTTCAATCCCTTCCCCCTTCAAACCGAGTTTAAAGCCCTCCTGATCAGCCCTGCCAACTTATGGGCTATAGTCCTCTTGTTCTCCCTAGAAGGATGAAGCCCATCTGATTTGAGGAGACTGGGTACCACAGAGCTTGGCCCATGGTCAAAAAACCCAAAATTTTGACGGTGACACCAGTCCTTAAGCCACCTGTTGATGAGATGGGCTTTTCTGCTCCTCTCTTTATTTAGTTCCTCATCCATCCCAGCTAGCACAGGAACTGAGGCAAATATCACTTGTGCTCCCGTCCCATGAACTGACTGACCCAGTGCTTTAAAGTCCTTTTTAATTATCTTGATACTTCTTCTGTTGATGTCCTCGCTGCCAGCTTGGACTACTAACAGGGGATAGTAGTCTGAGGGCTGAATTAGCTCTGGAAGTCTTCTATTAATGTCCCTCACCCTGGCCCCAGGAAGGCAGCAGACCTCCCTGTGGGATGGGTCTGGGCGACATATAGGGCCCTCTGTTCCCCTCAGAAGAGAGTCGCCGACTACTACCACTACTACCACTACTATCATCACATTTTGACTCATATACACAAGAAAAGTGTTTTTCTCGTCTTGCTCTTCTGTGATCTATTATCATAGATACATTGGGCGTTAAGAGAGTTAATAGTCCCAAAATACACAGTCCTTCAACAGCATTAGAAGGAATTCCTGGTCAGGCTCTATCTCCACAGATCAAGAATACACCATACAGGAGGTTTTGGGGTCGCTCTCCCACATTATCAATGACACCCCTTGGATTCTTCTGCAAGGAATTACACCATTGAGTTTCATTTCTATAGTCACCAAGGGTAGCATTAATATTTTGCAGTTTATCCATTCATGTTCTCTTATATTGTTCTGACACTTTTCACAAACCAGGTTGATACAAGTGTCCATGGGCATAGATGCCAGCAATTCCAGTTCCTGTGGTTCAATGTCTGTTTCCAGGAGGCAATTAATCCAAGGTGCCATGTTAGTATTATTACAGTTTGATGCAATGCCTTTGCACCGACCATTATTTTGAAACAATTGTGTGATGCTGCTGTAGTCATCAAGGGGGATGCCAACCAAGCATGTGTGGAACGGGTTTTCCGGAGATGCCATAGCTAGGCATATGGGGTCCTGGTCAGTCATGCTGGCTAAAGTACTCCACATGTTAGTCTTTGTCTGTGCGGGCATCCAAAACACAGCAGCTGCAACAATCATTGTCAGGAAGATAACACAGGTTTCACGTTTCGTGCAGGCAACCATTGCTGCCCTTGATCTGTAAAGACACAAGCAGAGCCTCTCCCCCAGGTTATCAATTGATGTGGCCTTTTCCATTGACCATTAACTAGTGATTTGGCCATAACTAATGTAGGTTCTTTCTGATTTAGCATGGTTTTGGGTCACACTTGCAAAGTATTTCATCACATACAATGCTTTTGACAATTGGTTTTGTGGTGTTTTCCCTACTTCTCCCCCCTTTTTGTTTTAAAAAAGAACAGAACCAAAACAAAAAACACAGTTCAGAAGCAGATATGTGCATTGGACCTTGACTATGTACTCAGAATCACAAATCAAATTTAGAGGTACCTCCTTAAAAAGCTCTAAGTAATGTAAAGCTGTGCCAAGTTCTGCTAATTGGGTTGAACGTTCAATAATTTTTACAGAATGATGCCAATTGTTATCTTCACACCAAACCACTACAGCTTTATGAGACTCCCCAGAACCATCGACAAAAACTTTGCAAGTATGTAGGATCAGACCAAATACAAGTATGGCCCATGGCCTGATGTTAGACTTGCAGGTTCTGCAGCAATTTACATTTTACATTTATGCATGCCAAAAGCTGTGCTGTAAAGAAAACCAGCTAGTGCAATTGACAAAGACATAGATTACAAATAAAATAAAAAAATTAGAATTAAATTTCACAATGGTACATATATGACAAAAGGATAATGGCCTATTGAAACTTAAATTCATTCCCTGCTTTTCTTGATCAGAGTAACAAGCAGTATATCAGTCTGCTAGCAATCTCATCATACTGTTCCACAATAGCCACAGGTTGTTTCTATGTTGTAGCTATAAATAGACAAATCTCGAAGTCCAATTGAATGCAGTCAGCCTGTAAGGTTGTCATAAATTTATTCCTCAACATTTCTAAGTCCATTTTGGCTGTCATATTTATTGGGTATTGTTTTCTCTTACCAGATAGAAGTCCTGTTTCAGATCAATCAGTGTAGTATTTGCTTTATCGAAACATTGGCTGTTAATACTAGTGGAAATACAGCATTTGAAATTTCCTTGGAGATTTCTCACTTGCAGCAAGCAGATCTGCACCATCCAAGCAGCTTCTTGTAGGCCATGCAACTAAACAGAATTCTCAGAAAATGTTATTTGAGCTTACAATTTACTTAACAAATCCTGACCCAAGAGAGGTATAGGACTTTTAGGCAAATACAGGAATTCATGTATTTAAACTTTGTTCCAAATTTGGCATTCCATTGGTCTCAAAATATGGCCTTTCTTTCGTTCTCTCATGACCTCAAAAACTAGCATGGTGAATTTACTAAGAAGTCACTTACAACTAATTACCACAGAATAAGTCTATTAACAAATTTTTGGTTTAATTTTCCAGTTTCATTAGAACTATGGATCCACTGGTGATGCCTTTAAACTTCACCCTCGGACTGCTCCATTCAGTATTACATTGCTGCAGTGGGGGGGGGGAGTGAGAACCCCCCTTTCACTGCTTTAAAAGCGGGCAGCCAGTTTTTTCCAGTTGTTTTTTCTTTCTGTGCAGTGTAGATATAACCGAGGTCACGCAGCTGGCATACTGGCTGGTACGAAGTAGGAGGCTCAGGGAAACATCTCAGTTACAATGAGCTGCACATAGGCCTGGGATATTTTGCTCTTTTGTTTACCCATTTCATTCCAACTACACTTTATATGCAATTTCAAGTAGCTCAGAAATAGTTACATTCCTTAGCTCCAGTTACCTTTTACAATTTAGAGATGTCAAAAAACAGTATAAACCAGTATAATAAACATAAATCCATTATTCTATTTTCCTAGATCCAAATCAGTTCACATTCCAGCAACCTTTTCCTAACTCACATCTATCATAGCATTTTAACAAGTTAAATGCTTTTCTAACAATATAATCAATCATTCTAATGTGTAAGGATGCATCCTAAGGGGAGGCAAAGTGGAATTTTAGCAGTGGAACCAGTTTCCATTTTGTAATTATCTCCCCAAAAAAGATTCTTTTGGTACCAAATATGAATATGCAAACTAAAATACTGAGCTCAGATATGAAAACCATATACCAAGTTCAAATAAGCAGATGGATCACAGTTACACCAATTTAAGACAATATCTCAATTTTTTGCATTGCACCTTTGGGCCGTTTACTGCCCGTGGAGGTACCTCTGGGTCTCCCTGACAAAAAAAGTCAGTGCGCGCTGGAGCCCCATCGGCCCCCCGCAGCGAGCTGGACTGGACAAGGCTTTTTTTTTTTTTTTTTTTTTTAGTGTCTCATCTGGTGCGCTACAGCTGTTATTCCAAAACCAGGATTCTGTACATGGTGTGCATAAGGGAAAGCCAAATCCAGCACACCGAGATGAGACACAGCCTGTCACAGAGTTGCGCAAGTCTGAATTCTGGAATAAAGGTAGCATGCTAGAGAAAAGAAAAAAAATAACAGCTACTACACACAAAATTTTACCATCACATTCACGCAGTAAAGAACTAAATTACTTATGATCTTCTGTATTATCACAAAACGCACATTTTGAGTCAACGGATTCTCATAATTTAACAGACCGTGAACTTATCGTACCATATAACAAAGACCTACCAAAATTGCAACATGCTTAAACCGACACCCACAAAGAAAACAGGTTAATGAGGAAAGCATCTTGCAGACTTGAGCAAGTTTACTGTGACCTGTGTGTTATCAGTTAACTCTCTCTCAGCTTGTTGACGTTCAAACCGTTCCAGCTGTAAAACTGTCTGTAATGATTTAATGATCTCTTGTAGAGATTTATTTTGTCCTGCTCTTCTCACCTTAAAACAACATTAATTGCAACAAAATTCTATTCTCCGGACATTTTTCCCAATCATTTAACTTAAACAGCAGCGAACACTGATTTGAATATTTAACAAGATCTTCCTTCCTCATAATTCTGAGTGCTTTCCTAAGTTTTAAAACACCTCCCAATACTGATTTTTCAGGAACACAACTGAAAACAATTATTCCTGACCCCATCTTGCAAGTAAAAACCTTGAGAAGGGGGAGGGAGGGGTAGAAAACACAGGCTGCTTGCAGCACGACTGGGAAAAATGGGGAGAGTGTTTTACGGCGCACTGAAAAACAACTAGTAAAACAGTTAACTCACATTCCTAACAAGCTGCTTGATTTTCAGAGAGGCAATACACAGAAACACATAATATGTACTGTAAAACTTGCAGATAACATGTTGATAGCAAACATTAACATTCTCTACTGCTAATTTCAACACCAATGCTTCGTTAGCTTCTAAGTTTTCAACCTGCTTATTGATGGCCTCTTGAAGATGGTCAATAAATTGCATGTAATTCTCACTGGGACCCTGATTAAGAGTTGCAAATGATTTGGCTGCATTGTTGGTTTCAGGCACCTTTATCATAGCTTGATATGCGAGGTCTGTTGACTGCCTCAGGATTTCAGAAAGTTATCGTGCCTGTAGTTGTGGTGTGTCAATTAGTGTCTCTTCCAGAAATGCACAGGGTCCCGTGGTTAAACTGTAATCGAAACTGGGGGTAAATCCCAGCTTTTTGGTAAGTTCGGTTTATGCTCTGAAACTCTACCCCCACCCTCAGGAATTCGCTTTTCAGCAGTGTGGGAGGGAGGCAGGGGCAGGTTGGGGGGACCCAAATCCATAGGAATTACGTTATTTGGCTCGGTCTGGCTCACCATGGGGGGGTCCTCCCCACCTAAATCTCCAGGCAAGGGGGGATAGGAAAAAAAAAAAGTCCATTTTTTTTTCTTCCACGACTGATAGCGGCGGGGCAGAGGATTGAACTTTGAGTAATGGCGGTGACGCAGACAGCGGAACCGCGGTTGATGATGGTAGAGGAGAGGTTTGAGCCGTGATTGATGACAGCGGAGCGGTCGGCCGAACGCACCGCTCTGACCGGTGCTCCGACTGGTGCTCTGAGGGCCCCTCCCGAGACCATAACGCTGTTTTTTCATGTGAGTCTTTCATAGCTTTTATCTGATCTCGGGGCCACTCATATGTATATGAGTCTTTCATAGTTTTTTTCTGATCTCGGGGCCACACATACGTACGCTCCTCCTCCATTCCTTTTAACTTTCCAAGAAAGTGCCGCGGATCCTTATCCATGTCAGATAATATGGACTTGGGTGGTTTTGACGAATCCTTAGTAACAGGGGGGGTCGGAGCAGTACTTAATCTTGCTTTTTCCTCCGAATCTGGCCCAGGAGAGCCAGGAAGACCATCCCCCGCCGCCGCCTCTGCCTGTTGCTGTTTTAACTCTTTCAGAGTATCTAATAACAAGTGCCACGTCGTTAACAGTTCAGTTGCTTCCTTGGACCCTTGGGTAGCACTGTCAAACAGTTTATCCCCCAAGTCCATCCATTGTGACACACTAAATGCGGTCACAGGATTAACCTCTAAACCTTGTGCTTTGCCCCATAGTAACATTTTTCTTAAACTCAGTTCCGGAAGGCTAACACCCTGCTTCTTCAGAAGCAGCTTCCATGTAGATAATATAGTACCCTCTTCTTTAGATAAGTTTCACCCCCCCTGTTCCCAGTAGCTCACCTCCTCCTTAGCGAGGTGTCTTTTCAGTCGATCCAGATCTTCGGCAGCTCTCCTCGGCTGCTCTTATCAGCTGTACCAGGCTCCGTCTCCACAGCTCTTCTTCGGCTGTTCACAGCTTCACGCTGTCACCTTGTCATGCGAGATCCTCTTCAAGCAGGATCACGACGGGGTAACCATATGTCACGGTTGAGACGGACAAACGACATGGACCAAGTTCGTTCAAGATGAAAGTAATAGGTGCCATTTATTGCTACAAATGCATTTTTATACAATTCTACCAGTTCATGTGTCTTTTCACTATTGGTTACAAGTTACAGCACTAACATCTCATTGGTTAATTTTGCTATCATCCATGTTATTCTTCTATCCCCTTCTCTCTCACGGGTACATCTCTCCTCTCTCCGGATACTCCTTTACTCCCATCCTTCTCAAGGGTAAATCTTAATATCTCAAGGCTGATCTCTACTCTCATATTTTCTGTCAAGGATTCCACAGACCCGCTGCAGTTTCCCACAAAAAACAATGACAGAGAGAGAGAGACTGCGAGAAGCACAGGGGGTTGGAGGAAGAAAGAGAGGAATTAGGAGCCCCACAGAGAGACGGAGGACAGGAAAAAGAAAAAAAGAAAAAAGGGGCGGGGGGCAGGGAGGAGCACGAAGGCTCAGAACAGGAATGAGGATGGGAACAGTGCCATACAGAAGGAAAAAAGCTGGCAACTCTCAGCCCGACAAAGGCATAGAGAGAGAAGGCGAAGGAAGGGAGGAAGGAAAGCCAAAGACAGGAAGGTAGGGATACAGAGCAGCAGGTATGTACACGGAGAGGAAAAGAACAGGCCAGAGAAAGCGTGGGGAAAAAGGAGACGGAGGGCCAGGGAGGCAACAGGACACACAAGCTGGGGCCGAGGCCCCAAGGGCCAGGGACTCACAGCAGCTCTCGCTCTTGCAGCTGCCGGGAGGCTTCTAACAGCTCAGGTGCTCCTGTCTCCTCCTCTCCTCCCTTCCTCTTCCATAACTCCGGGCGCTCAGCTGTCCTTCAGCCTAGGAGAATGCATTGGGGTGTCGGGACTCCTACGAGACGAGGCTTCAGGGACACAGAGCCTCGCTGGCTCACTCGCCACGCAGCCGTCCCGCTCCAGGATACGTGCCTTGTTATATTTCATTAAATTTTTCCCTGCCCAACTCTCCAGCCTGTCCAGGTCTCGCTGGATGGCAGCACAGCCTTCTGGCGTATCAGCCACTCGTCCCAGCTTGCTGATAGTACACTCTATTCCCTCATCCAAGTCATCGATGAATATATTGAAAGTTGACATAGGGGAGAGGGCCATCCCGGAAACGTCCCCTTTAGGCAGGAAAACGGGGCAGGGAACATTTCAGCGTGATGCCAGGTTGTGCTGGGCAGGGCAGCTCCGGCCTGTGTGTCTGCACTGTTGAGTAGTTTACGAAGATGTTTTAAAGGAGTCTGGTGACTGCAAGAAGATCCCCACTAGACAATGCGGTGTTTCTTTTTGTTGCGGATGGATTCAGACCCATGCCTCTCTGAAAGCTAAGCGAAGGGACCAGGGCAGGGGAGGCGCTGGGAGTTGCAGGGAGAGGTTTTAAAGTTGGTGTAAGGGATGGGACGGTCCAGGTACAGTCCCGTTTTGCCATGTAACTAGCGGTGCAGCTACGGTATTTTACCTGTATTTTCGCCACATTTTTAGTTGTTCACGTACCTTATTTTACCTGAACATTCACCACATTTTTAGCAGTGCACGTGCCTTTTTTCACCTGTATATTCGCCACATCTTTATTGATGCAGCTGCCGTATTTTACCTGTATATTTGCCCCTTTTTTAGCAGTGCGTGTCCTGTGTTTTACCCGTATATTCGCCACATTTCTAGTGGTGTAACTTTACTTTACCTGGATGTTCGCCACATTTTTAGCGCTACAGCTACCGTATTTTACCTGTATATTCGCTACCTTTTTCAGCGGTGCAGTTACCATATTAAACCCGTATATTCACCAGTTTTTTATTGGTGCAGCTGTCTTATTTTACCGGAATATTCACCACATTTTTAGCAGTGTGTATGGGGATATAGTGGAAGATTTGGTGAGGAGGTTAGTTAAATGTAAATACGCTCAAGTGACTTGCACCTGTCTGTAGAAAAAGCACATAGGTCACACTAATTGTTTTACTGACCTTGTGTGCTTGATGAGTAGAACCTCTGTGTTAGATAACGTAGGCCTGTGAGAAACTCTAGGCACCTTATCAGAGCGGGAGGCTGCGCCTGCCTGAAGCCTTGAAATACAGGCGAGGTCAGCAGGCCCAGTGATCTTCCAGCAGTGCTGAATTCACCAGCGCCTGCGTCCCCGCTTGTGTCACCTCTGCCTGGGAGCTTAGGTGTGGCTTCGGAGATCCCCCAGTAGAGAGGTAACTAAAATAAAACTTGCTCTTTGCAATACATTCGTGGCCTGTGGCTCTTCTTGCGACGTGCCTGCGTACGTGTACGCACAGTGCGTGTACCGTATTTTACCTGTAAATTCACCACATCTTTTGTGGTGTAACTACCGTATTTTACCTGTATATTCGCCACAATTTTAGCGGTTTACGTACCCTATTTTACCTGTGTATTCGCCACATTTCCAGCGGTGCACCTGCCGTATGTTACCACTATATTCGCCAGTTTTTTATTGGTACAGCTACCGTATTTTACCTGTATATTTGCCACTTTTTTTGTAGTGCGTGTCCTATATTTTACTAGCATATTCTCCATGTTTTTATCGGTGGAAGTACCGTATTTTAGCTGTATATTTGTTATAGTTGAACTGTTTTTTTTGTAAGCTGTATTCGGTTTTGTAAACTATGTCCAAGATTCTTACCTCATCTTGAAGCTTTGCAGGTTGTATTCAGGTTCTTATCTTAGTTTGAGAATAGAGAGCTGAAAGTTAGTCCTTATCTTATCTTGAAAGTGTAGGATGTGCATCCAAGAGTCTCACAGGATTCTATAATGAGCATATGGATAGTGCGCATGTGCTGTGACAAGAGGTGAAAAGCACACGAGTGAAGAAGACTACTTACTTCATCCTGAAGACCACCTAATCGACCACCAGAGGACACTGCGCATGCTTAGAGTAGTTCCAAAGATGTCGTAATTGATATTGCGAAATAGTTGTGGAATCTAATGAATATGCAATACATATGTTGTAAACCTAATGAATATGTATGTGACCAAATTGTATAAATGTAGTGGAGTTCAAATCAGTGGTTGAAACCAGCTTTGGGTGCGAACCTCTGGTTTCCCAGTGCTGAAATAAAAGCACCGCATATAACTACGTTCGTGGTTATGTGTTTTCGCTTGCTAACATTTTTGGCGACCCAGGTGGGACCTCGTGGGCACTGCTGAAGCGAATCGCGTCTCGATCCCGCTCCGGCTAGCACCGAGGTATTCTTAGGGAGCGCATCGGACGCGACCGACCCTCCGCTGCTCTCGACGGACCTCTGATTGGTAAGAAGGTGCTTTTATTATTTGGGTTTTGGGTACCTAATATTTGGTTTGGTTTGGTTTGGTAGCCTGCCGGTCAGACGCGGCGAAAGCCATGCTCGGTTGGGCAGGGAGCTCCCGAGGTACAGCCTAGGCGCCGTCCGTCAGACAGAGGAAAACCTCTGTAGGTTCGGCATTTGGTTTGGTTTGTGTATTTGTTTTGGTTTGGTTTGTGTATTTTTGTGCACCGGATAAAGAATCCTGTTTTTGGGATAACAGTTGTAGCACACCAGATGAGACACTAATAAAAGCCTTGCCCAGTCCAGCTCACTGCAGCAGCGGTGGGGGGAGGGTGCCAATGGGGCTCCAGCGCGCACTGACCTGTTTTGTCAGGGAGAGCCAGCGGTGCCTCCACCTGGCTGAGCAGCGAGCGGTTCAAAGGTGCAATGCTAAAACTGAGATATTGGCTTGAAGAAGTGTAATTGTGATCTGTTCGCATATTTGAACTTGGTATTTGGTTTGCGTGTCTGAGCTCAGTATTTTAGTTTGTATATTTATATTTGGTACCAAAAGAATTTCTTTGGGGAGATAATTACAAGATGAGAACCAGTTCTGTTACTGAAGTACCACCTTGCTCCCCCTTCAGATGCATCTGTACACATGAGAGTAAATTAGTGGGGGAAGTGATTTGAATGTGAAATTCTGAGTTAGCTGTATTGCAGTTAGTGTTGTTCTGTGGATAGATTGATTTGGATCTAAAATTAATGTAAGGGATTGATGCTTAATATGCTGTCTATTGACATCTGTAAGAAATTACAAAAGGTAGGAGCTGAGGGACCTAACTATTGCTCAGCTAATTGGAATTGCAGAATTGCATATAAAGTTTATAGTCGCAGGAATTAAATGAAGAGAGAAAAAGGGCAAGAGGAGCCCAAGCCTATGCCCAGCAGCTTCCCCTTGATAAGCTGCGGCGAAAGAAAAAAAAAAAAAAAAAAAAAAAAGGTGAAAAGCTGACTGCCTCTCCTCCGGGCTCACCGCCCGCGAGGGATGAAGCGGGGAGGGGCAGAAGTAGGAATTCGGCCAGTAATAGAGAAATTCCTGCAAATAGGGTTATTAAAGGAATGTGAGTCCAGTTATAACACCCCTATGTTGCCTGTCCGCAAGCCAGATGGGTCATATTGGGTGGTTCAGGACTTATGAGCTATAAACAAAATAGCTGAGGACCTCTACCCAGTGGTAGCAGACCCATACACCCTTCTGAGAGTATTAACACCTAATTTGACTTGGTTTATCATTTTAGATTTAAAAGATGCTTTCTTTTGCCTCCCTCTCCATGAAGCTAGCCAGACAATACGTGCATTTGAATGAGAGAACCCTAAAAATAAATGTAAAACCCAGCTCACATGGACGGTGTTGCCACAAAGATTCACGAATAGCCCGACAATATTTGGAAATCAGCTTGCTAAAGATTTTGAATCCTGGGAAGCCTCGTCTGATGAGGGACAGATGCTACAATATGTGGATGACATTTTAATCGCTACTAGAACCAAGGAGATGTGCATGACCTGGACTGTATGGACCAGAAACACCTGCAATGGAATAAGGAAGCCACACGAGCCTTTAAAGAACTTAAAAAGGCTTTGATGTCAGCCCCTGCTCTAGGACTCCAATATGTGAGTAAACCATTTTTCCTATTCTTTCACGAGAAACAGGGAATAGCCTTGGGTATATTGGCACAGGATCTTGGCCCATATCAACGAGCAGTGGCCTATTTCTCCGAACAGTTAGGCGCAACTGCAAAGGGGTGGCCTGGATGCCTGCAGGCAGTTGCCGCAGTGGTACTGAATATACAGGAGGCCTGGAGATTTACCATGGGTCAGAAAATGACTGTGCTAGCATCCCACACAGTGTCTAACAAGATGGTGTAGAAATTATCGTCACTAACATTGTCAACCCAGCTTCTTTCCTCAGTGGTAACTTTGGAGAACCAGTTCATCATGACTGCCTGGAGACCATCGAAGCAACATAATCCAATAGACCAGATCTAAAAGACATTCCTATTGAAAACTCTGAAAACGGAAGCAGCTAACCGTGAGGCTTGTGCATGTGCACAGAGCAATTTGGAAAGAAAAGGGACTTTTGAACTCTCAAGGCAAACATATCAAACGTGCGGAGGAGATATTGAAACTACCGGAAGCAGTTCAACTTCCTAAGAAAATGGCAACCATGCATATTAAGGCACACCAGAAAGTGAGCTCGGAACCAGAAAAGGCTGGCGGACAGAGAGGCAAAACAAACGGCTAAGCAAAAGGTAAAAACAGAAAGTGCTCTAGTCCTTGGTGGGCAGGTCTCTTTAAAATGTAAGCCAGAGTATACTAAAGAGAATCGAAACTCATCATAGATTTAGAGGAATCATATAATAAGGAAGGGTGGGTTCACATCCCCCAGGGAAAACTTATTGTCCCCTTTCACCTAGTTTGGCCTTTAGTAAGGGAAGAACATAAGAAAGGATTTTGGGGAGTAGAACCACTATGCAAACATTTGATTAGGGAAAAAGGAGCTAGAAATTTGTATATCACTGTAAAACAGGTGACAGCAGTGTGATCTTTGCCTCCAGACTAATCCCAAAAATATGCCCAAGCTAGAAATGGGTCAAATGGGGAAGCGGAATGCGCCTGGACCACAATGGCAAATTGAGATTTCAGAACTCCCAGGAAAAGGGGGGTACCGATATTTGTTGGTATTAACTGATACTTTTTCAGGTTGGCCAGAAGCATTCCCTACCAGGACAGCAAAAGTTTAGGAGGTGACTAGAACACTGATCCATGAAATAACACCAAGGTTTGGAGTTCCAGCTGTTATATCCTCTGATAGAGGGCCACATTTTATTTATGTGTATGTGAAGTCTTTTGCAGAGAACTTTGGAATCATAATAGGAAGGTCCGTTTCAAGACCTCCTGATATCCTTCATTGCTACCAATATTAGAGAACAGAATGCCTGGATTCATCATTCTAGAGTGAAGAAAGCCTGTGAAACACCATGGAGGGTAATCCGGGTGTAGGTAATTAGGGTCTGGCGGCCGGAAGATCTCGCGCTGTACGGAAAGGTAGTAGCCCCTCCCTAGACAGGTAGGAGTGTGTGATGTAAGCAAACGGAAGTGACGTTGTAAGCTCAAGGTATATAAACCTGTGTTACCTGCCAATAAACGCCATTTGCCATCCACCACATTGGTGTCTGCGAGCTGATGGACCGAGCGACCTGGGGTTGGTCGCCGTGCTGTTCCTGAACCAGGTCGCTACTGCCTCCTAGAGGCAACAAGTGGTGCCGAAACCCGGGAAAATCGCTTGGACTCAGGTGAACAGCGGCCGGAGCGGTAGGACCAGCCTGGCGAGGAGGACGCTTCCGGAGCCGCGAGGAGGATGGAAGCCCTCGTGAAGGTCGTATCTCAATTACATAAGCAATGGGGTATTGATTGTAAGCCTAAAGACTTTACTCTCGCAGTTGCGAGGCTTTTGCAAATCGGGGTCATTGACCAGTCGGTGGATATTCTCCACCCTGAGGCGTGGGACAAGTGCACTAAAGCGTTTGCCGAGGAAACGATGTCCTCGGACTGTGGGAAAAACCTTAAGTCGTGGGGGAAAGTTGTACAGGCCCTGCGGAAGGCCATGCAGGCGCAGGAGACCTGGAAGGCAGCACAGGCTTGCTTGTGGTCCACCCCGCAACTGGGGGTCGGGGCGGCTACGCAGACCCCGCACCCCCCAGATAATGACGATACTGCCGAGCCCAAAGATCTGCGAGAGGGCGAAACCCCCCCCCAATCCCCGAACCCCGACCCGCTCACGGAGGCGCAGGAGTGAGCTAAATCCTTTTGGGGCGGGTTAGTTGAGGAAGCCAGGTGCGCCGCTGAGAAACCAGGGTCTGAGGAAGTCTGGACGAGACCCCCGCCATATGCCCCCCAAGATGGCCCCCAACGCGTGGGCGGGGGGCGGGACGAAGATGCTCTTGGCGGGAATGTGGAGGTAGTTTTGGACCTGGCTGGCGTGCGTGAGCGGGTGGAAGAGAACAATAGAGAAAACAGCTTTGGGGGCAGTGGAGGCATGGACAAGGGGCGGAGAGCCGACCAAGGTGTTCATCTGGAGAGGTGCCACTGGGGGATGGACACCTCCCCGAGCAGAAGGCGGGGCGAGCCAAGAGGGAGGGAATGGCCCGCCCACAAGGGTAGTGGGCGGGGCCGGAGCAGAAAGCGGCCCGCCCACAAGGGTGGTGGGCTGGGCCGGAACTCGGAAGTAACCGGTCAGTCAAGTTCCGGTTCCAGATCAGATACGGAAGTGACTGATCAGTCGAGTTCCGACTCCGATTCAGATACGGATTCATATTCGGAGGAGGAAATGGGGACAAACAGAATTAAAAGCAAAAATATCCCCTTCTGAAATAAAGCGGAACCGCGAGGGGAAAAAATTCCTCTTACGGATTGGAGGAAGATTAAGATAGCGTGTGCCAACTGGGCCCCATCGGCCGTGCTGGCATTCCCGGTCCGCGTGTCGGACGGGGGACAAAGGGTTCACACACCGATAAACCCTAAGGATATACAAGCGATTGTTAAAGCCATCGCAGATAAAGGGCTTAATTTTGCCATGGTCTCCACCCTCATAGACGGTGTTTTTGGGGGAGACAACATGCTCCCGTTTGATATTAAACAAGCCTGTAGGCTGTTCTTTGACTGAGCAGGGATGATCGTTTTTAAACAAGAATGGGAGGACAACTGTACGAAACAACTGGCCCAAGTAACTGGGGCGGATCACCCGCTACATGGTTCTAACTTGCAGCGGCTAATGGGCTCGGATCCAACAATGATCACCCCCCAGTTACAGGCCCAGGGCTTGCGGGCCCAAGAAGTCACGGCAACTACACGTGCAGCCAGAGAGGCTATTCACACAGCCTGTAGAATTATTGCCAAACCATCGCCATGGTCAACAATAAAACAAAGTGAAAGCAAGAGCTTCACGCAATTTGTAGATTGCCTCCAGGCAGCGATCGACTCCTCGACACTGCCTTCGGAGGCAAAGGGCCCAGTCGCAGCAGAACGCCTACGCCAGCAGTGCAATTCAACGACCAAAGATATTTTGCGATCACTGCCAGCAGGGTCCAGCATCGCGGACATGATTAAACATGTTGCGAAAGAAGAGCACCTAGCCCCGATCCAGGCATCTGTTCGCACCGCAATAACTAACATGATGGTATGTTTTAAATGTGGCCAGGCAGGCCATGTCACAGCAAATTGCCCTCAGTTGGGGGATCCGTCAAATCCGTCAACAGCGCTCCCCTCACACCAAAACCGACCCAAAGGACCGTGCTGGGCCTGTGAAAAGAGGGGGCACTTCGCCAGGGAATGCAGATCTAAGACCCAGGGAAACGGGTGGGGGAGAGGGCAATTGGGCCGTGCACAGCCCTCTCCCACTTGGGATATGAGGCGGCCCAATTACGCCAACCCCACATGGAGTGCGGTGCTCCCGAACCCAGTGCTTCCAAACCCGGTGCCCCAAAAACCGGTTCCCCCGAATCCACTGCCCCCTCAAGAGGTGACCAACCTTACAGCACAACCGGCTGTCCAGCCAAACCTGCCTTCATCTCAGGGACAGCAAGCACCACCCCCTGGGGGCGAGACCCCAGGGTGGCTCTGGCCGTAACGTGTGATAGCCCGCCAGTGGTGTGGGGGATCTGCTCCCTTTATAATACCCCAAATAGCACCACCATTAGTGTCCCCTTCTTGATCGATACCGGAGCAGACGTTACAGTTATCCCTGAGGCAAACTGGCCTCCATGTTGGGAACTGGAAGATGCTCCAATGGTGGGTGGAGTTGGGGGACTAACCTGAGCTCGGAAGAGTGTTCAATTGGTTGCAATCACAATTCACACAGAAAAGGGACCGGAAAAAAACATTATTCTCTTCCCGTATGTCTTGCCAGGAGTCCCACCCCTGTTGGGAAGGGACGCTTTAGCCCTATTGAAAACCAGCGTGACAAATTTACCGTGAGGGCCACTGCCGCATACCCACTTCCACCGATCAAACTGACATGGAAATCGTCCGATCCAGTGTGGGTCGAGCAGTGGCCCCTATCAAAGCCTCGAATGGATGCTCTTCTCGAGTTAGTCGACCGCGAACTGCAACGGGGTCACATAGAGCCTTCTACCAGCCCTTGGAACACTCCTGTTTTTGTAATACCCAAGCGAACCGGTGAAGGGTTTCGTCTCCTCCATGATCTGCGTGAAGTAAACAAGACAATTCAACCAATGGGTCCTGTTCAAACGTTGCTGCCCATTAACTCCATGATACCAGAGGGGCAACCTTGTGCCGTTCTTGATATTAAAGACTGTTTTTTCTCAATACCTTCACATGAAGAAGACAAGGAACGGTTTGCTTTCTCTATCGTGTTTCCAAACAGTCAACGTCCTAACCTACGCTTCCAGTGGAAAGTGCTGCCTCAAGGAATGATCAACTCGCCTACCATCTGCCAGATCACGGTGGATCGGGCGCTGACACCAGTTTGGCGCAGTGACCTGACCACGACAATCATTCAATACATGGATGACATCCTTATCGCCACATTTTTAGTGCTGAAGCTACCATATTTTTCCTGTATGTTCATCACACTTTTAGCGGTACAACTACCGTATTTTACCTGTATATTCGCCACAATTTCAGTGGTTCCTGTACTGTATTTTACCTGTACCTTCGTGAAATTTTTAGCAGTGTAGGTCCCGTATATTGCCTGTATACCCGCCACATATTTTGCGGTGCAGGTAACGTATTTTACCTGTATGTTTTCACATTTTTAGCAGTGCGTTTACCGTATATTTCCTGTATATTCGACAAAATTTTAGCCATGCAGCTACCGTGTTTTACCTGTATGTTCTTTACATTTTAAGCCATGCAGCTTTTTCACCTGTATATTCACCAGTTTTTTACCTGTATATTTTACCAGTATATTCACCAGTTTTTTATTGGTTCAGCTACCGTATTTTACCTGTATATTTGCCGCATTTTTAGTAGTGCGTTTCCTGTATTTTGCTAGTATCGTCTCCCCATTTTTATCGGTGGAAGTAGCATATTTTAGCTGTATATTCATCACAGTTTTAGTGGTGCAGTTACCATAGTTTACCTGTATATTCCCCACTTCTTTATTGGTGCAGCTACGGTATTTTACCCGTATGTTCACCATATTTTTAGTAGTGCGTGTACAGTATTTTACCTGTATAGTCACCACGTTTGATAGCGGTGCAACTGCCGTATATTACCTGTATATTCATCACAGTTTTAGCGGTGCAGGTACCATATTTTTCCTATACATTCACCATATTTTTAGCAGTGCAGCTCCTGTATATTACCTGTATATTTTTACATTTTTAGTGGTGAAGGTGCTGTATTTTTCCTGTATATTCGCCACCTTTTCAGCGGTGCAGCTGCCATATTTCACCCATATGTTTGCCACATTTCTGGCGGTGTAGCTTCCGTGTTTTTCTGGGACGTTCAGCACACTTTTAGCACTACAGCTACCATTATATGCCTGTATATTCGTCACAATTTTAGTGGTTAATGTACCATATTTTTCCTGTATATTCTCTGAATTTTTAGCGGTGCAGCTTCTGTATATTACCCGCATATTTTCACATTTTTAGTCTTGCAGTTACCGTATTTTACCTGTATATTCCCCAGTTTTTATTGGTGCAGCTACCGTATATTACCTGTATATTCGCCGTATTTTTAGTGGTGCAGCTATCCTGTTTTACTTGTATATTTTCATATTTTTAGCGGTGGAAGTACCGTATGTTATCTGTGTGTTCGCCACAGTTTTAGCTTTACGGCTGCTGTATTTTACCTGTGTTTTTGTCACATTTTTAGTGGTTCACGTACCATATTTTACCAGTTTATTTGCCACATTCACGTACCCTACTTGTTGAATGATCTTTTTCAGAAGAAGAAGATGATGATGATGCACACCAAAAAGCGACCGAGGAGGTGAACTGAATGCAGTAAGAAGGAGAGTTAGCATGCGGTGTCAGAGAGGAAGATGGGGAATCCTTGGGAGCCAGCACGATCCCTGGGGAGGAATAAGGAGCTGAAAGGAGCTGACGAGGAGCCCTGAGGATGACTGGGGGAACTGAGGCACGACCTGGGGAGCTGAGATGAGTTTTGGGGGACCGTGGCCCTTGGGAGAATGGAGGAGACCTGGGGAGGACTGGAGAGTCTTGGGGAATGGAAGTGAGTCCCTGGGAGAAGGGGGGATTCCTGGGGAATACAGACAAGCCCTGGGGGACCCATGGAGAGCATTGCAGAGTCCTGGGGAGACCAAGGCAGATCAAGTGAGGCCTTGGGAGCCCTGGGGAAATGAGACAAGCCCTGGGGAGAACTTGGGTGCCTTGAGGAATCAAGGCGAGCCCTGGGGAGGACTGGATCTCAAGGGAGCCGTAGGGAGATGAGGCCCTATCTAGGGAGGGAGGGTCTGGGGAGCCCTGGAAGATGAGGGGAGGCCTTGGGAGTCCTGGAGAGGCAAGGCAAGCCCTAGTTTAGTTTTTAGAAGAGATTCTTATGGAATCTAAGTCTGCTCTGTCCTTCAGTCCTTCCCAGAACATAGTTCTGGTAGAAGTTAGGTAGGATGTGTGGTCTTGCTATAAATTCAATGTAATGCAATAGCATTTTGATTATTTTTTTTAAGGAAATGTAAGTACATAATTTCAATAATAATATAGTTACTGCATTTAATGAGCTAGCTTTTTATACAGCTTAGTATGATATCTTTTTCTCTCTCTGCCCTAGAAAACTGAAATTTAAATCCTTACTCAGTCACATTGCAGATGTGATAGATGTAGTTGTAGGAAAAGGGCAGGTGTTGTCATTTCCAGTAAAGGTCCAGGTGATTGGGGTAAGGGGGTGGGGGGGAGGAGGCCTTGGCGATATGAGCCACAGCCTTTCATGAGGGAGCTCATTTTGCTCCTGGGCTGCTTTGCTGTTGGTGTTCTGCTGTTCCTTTGTTCCTGCAGTAGTTTGCAGGTTCTGAGCTGGAGAAGCAGAGGTGTCTATTTGAGGTAAGAGCTTCAGAACCAAGCCGGGTTCAGTAGCATAAATGACAGAAAGTGTGCTTCTGAGTGGGCTTGGTTTGGCTTTTGCTTTGCTTAGTATGTGTGGTATGTTTTGTTGTTGTTTTTATTTTTTATTTATTTGTTTTATATACCTTTATTGCAGATATTGAAGACGCACCTGACAATTACAGGAAGGTCCCCCTTAGCCCATGTGGTGTTTTCCTTTGTTGAGGATGGGTATAGTCCCTTAGCCCTCTGAAAGCTAAGTGGAGGGACAGGGGCTGGGGGGACTGGGAATTGCAGGAAGAGGTTTAAAGTTCACAGAATCACAGGATGTTAGGGATTGGAAGGGACCGTGAAAGATCATCTAGTCCAAGCCCCCCCACCAGAGCAGGAACACCTAGATGAGGTTACACAGGAAGGTGTCCAGGCAGGTCTTGAATGCCTCCAGAGTAGGAGACTCCACAAGCTCCCTGGGCAGCCTGTTCCAGTGTTCTGTCACCCTTGCTGAGAAGAAGTTTCTTCTCAAATTTAAGTGGAACCTTTTGTGTTCCAGTTTGTACCCATTACCCCTTGTCCTATCATTGGTTGTCACCGAGAAGAGCCTGGCTCCATCCTCGTGACACTCACCCTTTATCTATCTGTACACATGAATGAGGTCACCCCTCAGTCTCCTCTTCTCCAAACTAAAGAGACCCAGCTCCCTCAGCCTTTCCTCATAAGGGCGTTGCTCCACTCCCTTAATCATCTTTGTTGCCCTACGCTGGACTCTCTCCAGCAGTTTCCTGTCCTTCTTGAACTGACGGGCCTAGAACTGGACACAGTATTCCAGATGTGGTCTCGCCAGGGGAGAGTAGAGGGGAAGGAGAACCTCTCTGGACCTACTAACCACCCCTCTTCAAATATATCCCAGGATGCTCTTGGCCTTCCTGGACACAAGGGCACAGTGCTGGCTCATGGTCATCCTGCTGTCCACCAGGACCCTCAGGTCCCTTTCCCCTACACTGCTCCATAATAGGTCATTCCCAAACTTATACTGGAACCTGGGGTTGTTCCTACCCAAATGAAAGACTCTACACTTTGCCTTGTTATATTTCATTAAATTTTTCCCTGCCCAACTCTCCGGCCTGTCAAGGTCTCGCTGAATGGCAGCACAGCCTTCTGGCGTATCAGCACTCCTCCCAGCTTTGTGTCATCAGCAAACTTACTGATAGTACACTCTCTTCCCTCATCCAAGTCTCTGATGAATATATTGAAAGTTGACATAGGGGAGAGGGCCATCCTGGAACAGTCCTATGGGAAACTGCAGCGGGTCTGTGGAATCCTTGACAGAAAATATGGGAGTAGAGATCAGCCTTGAAGATATTAAGATTTACCCATGAGAACGATGGGGGTAAAGGAGTATCCGGAGATATGGAGTTGTACCCGTGAGAGAGGAGAGATGTACCCGTGAGAGAGAAGGGGATAGAAGAATAACATGGATGATAGCAAAATTAACCAATGAGATGTTAGTGCTGTAACTTGTAACCAATAGTGAAAAGACACATGAACTGGTAGAATTGTATAAAAATAGACTTGTAGCAATAAATGGCACCTATTACTTTCGTCTTGAAAGAATTTGGTCCATGTCGTTTGTCTGTCTCAACCACGACACAGTCCCCTTTAGGCAGGAAAATGGGGCAGGGACTCGATGATCTCTGAGGTCTTTTCCAACCCAGTCGCTTCTGTGATTCTGTGATTTCAGCATGATGCCAGGTTGTGCTGGGCAGGGCAGCTCCGGCCTCTGTGTCTGCATTGTTGAGAAGTTTCGAAGCCTGGTTTGCGCCTGTTAGACGATGATGGCGCCTCGTTGTGCTCAAGGCGCAGGGCAGTCTTCTCAGGTGCGTTTCTGGGCTCTGGAATGCCAGTGCCAATTGGCCTAGTGCCAACTGGGAGCTGGTGTTCTTGCGTAATGAGCCAAAAGCGTGGGTGGGTCTTGCGCCTTGGACTTTTCCAGTCGACTGTGTTTTATGGTGTAGTTCTGGGCTGCATTGGCAGCTCTGCTCTCTAGCCATCCAATTTAAGGGACTGCGCGCATGTGCGCGTTTGGCTTGGAACTGCTCTGCCTGGAGGCACTGAGTCGTGGCTGGTGGAATAGCACTAAGCATCCGTGGTTGTTAATAGGTTGATACGCATAGATTGTGTAGGCAAAGGTTGTGCAGTTATCTGGGATGGAGCAGCCGTGGGCAGTCACTTGCGCAGCATTTTATGAGAAGGATCGGAGTCTTCTGGGAGGGGCTGTTGGGTGGGATGGAAGGCGGTTTAATCTGTAAGGTGTTAAGGCTTGTATGGGTGGGTCTTAATGTTTGGACTGTTTTTTGAATGGCAGGCTGGAGCTGGACTCCAGGTGGTGTTTCTAACTGGAAAACAGACCTCTGGAATAGTTAATCTCTTGATCATCAGCATCTGGGTGACTTGTTTGCACAATTTTTCAGAGGCCAGGGGACAACACGTGCACTAAAGAGGGAAGGAGGAGGCGGGTGGAGCGCTGTAAGAAGGTGGGTTGGTGAGCAGTGTCAGAGGGAAGGTGTGCCAGGTGCCTCTGTATAAATTTGCTTTATTGCTTCACACGTATAAAACAAAACAATGAGGAAATGTGGGTATCAGCACTGCAGCTATTCGGAGGAAGTGAGCATTGAGTGCAGGGCTGAAGCAGCAGCTCGTTTTCAGGGGCTGTGCTGCTGGTGCAGGTGTGAGCATCCTTTGGTTGTGTTTCACAGATGGTGCCTGAGCCTCCACGTGGTTGAGGTGGCAGCCCAAAGGGCCGGGGCCAAATGGGGGAGCAGCCAAGGTAAAGGAGTGGGAGGTGGGACTGGCTGCGGGCAAGCTGCACTTTTGGGCAGTGTTTGAGGATGTGCCTTTGTTTTGTTTTTGCAGGTGCTGGACACAAGCCCAGAGGGGTGAAGGCACACACCAACCAGCAGCTGAGAAGGTGGGGTGCTGCTCGGTGTTAAGGAGCACGGCCTTTTCTGGTGAATTAGTGAAGCGTTTCCTTCTTGCTTTGCAGGCCGCCTTTGGAATCAGATGAGCACTTGCGTTGAGCTGGGCTAGAGGCCAGAAAGAGCGTGGGGTTGGGGACTTGTCCCAAGCACTACAGTCATTTTGTTTTTTGCTGTCTTAGGTGCTGTGAGCGACAAGGGCTTCAGCGTCCCCCTCCGGAATGAGCAGGTGAATGGAATGCCATGGGAGTTTTGCGCAAGTGGCTGTTGTGGAAATAGTTATCACTGTCGGATGAGATACTTATTACCGGCACTGACTGGCTCTTCTTCTTGTTTTTGTTTGTTGCTGTTGCAGATGTTTTAAAGGAGTCTGGTGACTGCAGGAAGATGCCCACTAGACAATGCGGTGTTTCTTTTTGTTGCGGATGGATTCAGACCCATGCCTCTCTGAAAGCTAAGTGAGGGGACCAGGGCAGGGGACGTGCTGGGAATTGCAGGGAGAGGTTTTAAAGTTGGTGTAAGGAATGGGACGGTCCAGGTACAGTCCCATTTTGCCATATTATTAGCGGTGCAATTACAGTATTTTACCTGTGTTTTCGCCACATTTTTAGCAGTGCACGTGCCTTTTTTCACCTGTATATTCGCCACATCTTTATTGATGCAGCTGCCGTATTTTACCTGTATATTTGCCCCTATTTTAGCAGTGCGTGTCCTGTGTTTTACCCGCATATTCACCACGTTTCTAGCGGTGTAACTTTACCTGGATGTTTGCCACATAGCGCTACAGCTACTGTATTTTACCTGTATATTCGCTACATTTTCAACGGCGCAGCTACTGCGTTAAACCTGTATATTCGTGTGGCAGAATGCAACCCCCCCCCCTCTCTCCCCCTCCCTCCTTCAGTATGGAAGGAGTGGGCACATCTCCCTCTTTCTCTGCTAATTGAGGCTAACAGCTTCTTTTGTTTGGCCCCAGAGCACCCTGGCCAGGGCCATTAGGAGAAGGGAGTGCCAAGGCACACTGAGCCGTGCCCAGCGTGGGGGATGTTTGGAGGCTTCAGGGGCACCCACAGCCAGTGTGGGGGGTGCAGATAAGCTTCTAGAGTGCCTACAGTCAGATCTGATCAGATAAAAATGGGATTCTTGTCGAGACTCCGCCCATTGTCGCGGGTCTCTCGGAGCACGAGCAAGACGCCAAAATTGTCACGGAGGCACCCCGTAGGTTAATTTAAGGGACAACAGGGTCCAAGAACAACTTTTATTAAACCGGTGAGAAATAGGGTTTTAGTTTTTGTGTGCTTGATGAGTAGAACCTCTGTGTTAGATAACATAGGCCTGTGAGAAACTCTAGGCACCTTATCACTATGTCTGAGATTCCTGCTTTGTTTAGAGAGAGAGCGGGAGGTAACTTTGAACATACAACGCATCTGAATAAAGAAATAATTGCATATACCTAGGGTTAGACAGACGATCGTTATTTCACTGTATTTGCTGCCATCTAGCTTATTATTATGCAGTCTGTTTTGGCGGAGCTTCTGAAGAGCTTCATGTCTCAGGTGATCGAGCTCTCCATGTTACTGGAACCGCAACTAGTACACAGTCACATAAGTAAAAGATTGGTTCCTTACAATGTTTAATAGTTATAGGGAGAGAAAGAGAGCGTGGGAAATCTTGCCTTCTGCCTTCTTCAGTGTAGGAACCTAGTTGCCACGCCTTCTGTTTGTCCACGTGCACACACACCATTCCTCACTGAAAAACAGGCAGAAACCTTTCCACAATCACCCAGGCTCTGTCAGGCCTTGTCTATCCCTGTCGGGTTTGCTGGTCTCTGTCAAGCTCCTCTGGCTCTGTCAGGCTTTGTTTGGCAATGTGAAACTCTGTCCAGCTTTACTGGGCTGTGTCCTACTCAGTTGGGCCCTGTCACGCTCTGTCAGGATTTGGCTTGCTCGGGATAGCTTTGTGGAAATCTGTTGTTCTCTGTTGTGCTCTGTCAGGATTTGCATGGCTCTGTGGGCCCTGTTGAGCGTTGTCAGGCACTGTGAGGCTTAGTCAGGCTCTGTCAACACCTGTCAGGCTCTGTCAAGCTTTGCCGGGCTTTGTCAGGCTTTCTTCCCTTATGCAGGATTTGTCGGGCTCTGTCAGACTTAGGCAGGGTCTATCAGGCTTTGCCAGGCTATGTCAGGATTTGTAGGGCTCTGTTGGATTTTGTGGAGCCCTGTTGGGTATGGTCGGGCTCCATCAGGCTCCGTTTGGCCCTGTTGGGGTCTTTCAAGCTTTCCTGGGACTTGTTGGGCTCTGTAATGCTTTGGTGAGCTCTTTCAGGCTCTGTCGTGCTTTGATAGCCTCTGTCGGGCCCTGCCAGACTCCACTGTTTGCTGTCAAGTGCTGTCAGGATTTGTCGGGCACTGTGGAGTTCTATTAGGCTCTGCCAAGCCCTGTTGGGCTCTGTGGGGCTTTGTCAGTCTCTGTCTGGCTTTGTCATGCTCCATAAGTGCTCCAAAAACTGGATGCTCTTGCGATGCTTGTATTCACACAATTATTGTATATTCATTAAAAATTGGGGGAATTTTTAGCATCCAATGCATCTATAGTAAGAAACAACTGCATATACCTAGGGTTAGACTGAGGTTAATTATTTCACGGTGTTTGCTGCCATCTAGTGGCTTATACAGAGAATGCACTACAACACACCAAACAGAGAAAATACCAGCAGCTCCTCTGTTCACACGTTGTTTCTGATATACGCTTGAACGCAAATACGTTTGTGCTTCTGTGAGATTAAAGACGCCCCTCTGAATATGTGATTGTGCACACAGGTGCAATTGGTTGTTTATACATTCAAGTCCTGGGGTGCGGGGCTTTCAGAGCTGGATCTGTGGAGACGTCTGCGTAGATGCCGCTGCCTGAACACGCACACTCGATTGTTTACCAAAACATATGCAAACGTGTTGTACCACTTAGCTTTGCATGCATAGACCTACCTCTGTCGGCAAGCGAGAACGTAGTCGCGTGTGCACGCACAGAAGAAGAACCGAACCATTTGCCTTTGGGTGAACATGAGACAGCCATCTGTACACTCGGAGACACGGGAACGTGCATCAATGCAGTCACATAGGCACTAGCTTTTGACGACAGGCTGTGCTGGTTTGGGCACCTTTCAGGCACGCTCCTGAAAGCTGCGCACACTGCTGTTCATTCGCTAAATGCCCTCTTTGGAAACATTTCTCCGGTCGATCTACCGCTCAGCTTTCTTCTCGTGTAACTGAGAAATGTCAGCGCAGGGAATCCGTCTCTGTCTAGCAAATGTCAGTCCTGCCTCAGCTTTCCTTTGTTGCCTCTACCTAGATAGTTTCCCTTTTCTCTGTTCACTTGAGCAGTCATGACTGTGTTGTGTTACACACAGGCACAGCCAACGCACACCAAGTGTCAACAGACACACTCTGCTGAGCTCAATACTAACGCAGATGCACTTTTGCGATGAAATCAACCCACATGCTCGTGGAGAGAAAGACATGGACTCACATGCGTGTGGAGCAACGCATAGATACAGCAGGCGCTAACGAACCCAGACTTTCAGGCACACTGTCTCCACGCAAACAGGTATCCTAGACGTTAATTATCAAGCCTACCACATGGACCTGCGCAAACCTCCCAAGATTTACTTGTTAAGTAAATAAGAGATGCAGATTTATCAAGTCCAATGCATTGAAGCCTTGTGCCAGCTGCCTGTTAAATTTGCATTTTCTTTAATTACACTTGAAAAATGTAGTATTTAGTTTTAACGCTCATTTTCTGAGAAAGAGTTAAGCTAGTCCCCAGAAGTCTTCTTTCAGTGGCATAGAAAACACTTTCTTCTTTGAAAACAGAGAGAAAGGATTCAAGACAGCTTTTTTGATTTCTTAGGGTAGAGGAAAGGAAAGGAAAAAAATCTGAAACTGCTTTCAGGTCAATAAGGCTGAAAATTCTTTTCCCTTGAGGTTTCTGGTCATGTAGAGCAAATTCCAGGCTTGGAAGAACCTGCTGGCAACTGCTAAGGGTGTTATTACCTTTTTAAGACACCAACAGTAAAACATTCCATCCTTCCATGCTTCATCCACAACCAGAAAAGCCCTTTAAATATAAAAATTCTGATAACTGTATTGGTTCTGGAAACTGGCTCATTTACTCTCTTGGCATCTCAGCACTATTATAATCTTTCCTTGGTCAGCCACTGCCTTAGTTCCATGCTCCATGGCAGCACTGCTATCTCATCACAAAAGTTAGATACAGATATCTAACCTGTTTGGCTGCTGCCACATATCTCCTTCCTCAAAAATTTAGTGTAAACCTTCCAATTTCATATATACCACTGATGGATCAACACACATGTAGAAGGAACTTCATAGTAAGTGTGAGTTACCATCTACTAGAACATGAGTACTGAACACAGGCACTTCCAGGTTTTCTAACTATTCCACTCTGTAGATGGCACAATGTATATTCAAGACAAAAACATACAAACAAAAAAGCAACAAGCCCCCCCTACATCCATAACATACTTCTCCCCTGCCCCCCTTTCTCTACACTAATATCAAGCTTAGGAAGACTTAGCTAAGCCCAAAGAAAGAAATTTGAGACCTGCGCTCTTCTTTCTAAGTATGCCTTTCCTCCCTAAGGTAGAGTTGTCTTTCATGCCTGCTTTAGGATGCTTCTCCTTGTCGTTCTCTAAAACAACAAACAAAATACTACCTCATAAGCTCTTTTTTTTTTTTTTTACTTTGTCAAGTGATGTCTCAGTCAGCTTCACTCAATCATGTAAGCCTTTAGCCAAACATTACTGTTTGCTTGACTCCATTTGAGCAGACTTACTCCTTCATATACAGCTGTGCACATCAATATTTATTAATACTCCATTTACCTTCTCCAAGCACTTAAATACCAAAAGCTATTCCCAGCCAAGTCACATGTCCACTTGACACAGATTCTTACCTTGGAGACATCAGCAGCATATGTTTACCAAAGATCACATAAGTAGCCATGCAGTCAGAGATACTTTCCCAGAATATGCACCCAGCAGTTTATAGCTTGGGGACTTTGAAAAGAAGAGGAAATGTCTTTGTGCACAATAGATGTGGATGGAATAATATTACCTTATGTCCCATCTTTCTAAAATTGGACTTGATTTGTCCTTGTCTCTATCATCCCGAATAACAGCACGTTAAGCACGCTACTGGCTCACTAATTTTTTTAATGTAACACTGATATAAAGAACAAGAAAGAAAAGTAAGAAGTCCTTCATATTCACAATGGATTTTACAGCCTGCAGCAAATAATTTCTTGCTATTGAACAGAGCTTCCATTCTGTTGCAGGCTGCTCAAAATAGCATACCAAGCTCGTGTCCAATCCAATAGACTTTGCTTCTGTAGCCAGTCAAAGCTGACACTGTACAACAGTGATTTGCTCTTGGAGAGCAGATTTATTAACACACCACCAGGACCACAAACCCAGAAATCCTTTGCTGCATTCTCAGTGTTCACCTTTCCATTATGCCCCTAATTATCTCCAAAGGAGTTTATTCCTTGTAAGCTTCTTGTTCAGGCTGATAAGCATTTCATTCTGAAGATAAATGTAGTCATGTGATTCACTTTTTCTGTTAAGAAACCGTTCCGCCTTCTACATTATGCACGATTGGAAATAAAATCATCTGCTCTGCAAAAACAAACAAATAAAGAAAAACCATAAAAAAAACAAGCCCTCAGAAGTTAACAGAAAACTTCTTTGACGGTGCTCAGAGTGCAATCTTCCTCTGGAAGAAGCTACTCCGATGGCTTCTGTACCCAAACACGGGCATGTTTCATTAAATTTTAAAGATAAATACACATTGTAAGCCACATGCTGATGTACCCTGTCTTTCCACAAATGTTCTGGATTGTGGGTCCAGATTTATAGACTTTAAAGAATAGAGGAAACATATCATGATATACTAACCTGACCTTCCAGAGCTCGCAATGGTATCATTTTTGCATCGTGCCTCTGAATCCTATTTCAGCTAAACCATAGTCTCTCTCGGAGATGAACTTTCAGGCTTGGTTTAGAAATCTCAAGAGATAAAGAGTCAAATAGCACACCTAGGTAATATAGATCTGTAATTTAGTTTAAGAGGTATCTAAATACTTTTGTTGAATTCAACACAACATCACAAACAGGAAGACTTAGAGCGTGGGTCTCATGTGAATATCACAAAAGCAGGTTTGTATCACATAAAATGGAACTAATATTCCTGTACATGCTCTTCTGTGGCAAGGCAGGTGGATAATAAATACACTAATAAAGACATACATAATTACATATGCAAATGAATTTCAAATTCCTTTGAAGGAAATTACACATTTGAATGAGGCAAACACTGAAGGAGACTGTCAGTTTGCTAGTGAGGTTGCATAAGCCTGAACCACGCTTCCTGTTTTTAAGAAAGCTGGTGGAAAAAAAAAGGCTGGAGACCTTAAAGACTGGTGGCAGCTGTAGAGATGGGTTCATGCTGCCAGGTCCAACACAAAAGAGCATCCAAGGTTTGCCAACATAACTTGATTGTCTGTTGGATAAAGGGTGGGGAGTATTCCTAGAAACAACAAAAACAGGTAAGTGTTAACTTTTCAGTATTATAAACTTGTAAACAAATCAGCAGTAAAAACACACTGGTAGAGGACTAGTATTCCAAGCAAGTTGGTCAGGGTTATGAATTCAAATTATTAATAATAATCATGATGATGATGAGTCATCATCGACAGCTTAAACCTTCCTTAATTAAGGTTTATTAATGAAAACTAAGGATTGGTGTTAGTTTTGTGCTTAATATATTTAGTGTGCTGAAGGCTTATTTTACAATGCGCTGCTTCCCTTCTGAAGTATGAAGCTGATAACTTACAAAGCAATTAGTTGTGCACTAATTAATTGCAGTTTAAGGAATCCTTTCTGGAGAATTAATCTTGCCTTAAAAACTCACACAGGTGGAAGCATGTTTAATGCTAATTTAACATTCATCAGTCTTTTAATGGGTTTCTTTATCTAAGGGTCATTAGTATGTAATATTATTTATCTCACCATTCAGTTGGAGAGGGGGGAAAACACTAATTTTATCTCATCTTGACAAATTTGCAGAAAGAACAGGAAGCAAATAATTTTGTGCTCCAGATGATCATTTTAAATGCGGTAGCGACCAAAGTAATTAATCTGCTTGTATGAATGATGAGTCGATACCATAGATGGCATGTCCAGCTAGACATGTATCTATATTGCGCACCTCACGTTCCTTTTCAGTAGGAGAAACTGGTCGAAGTATGGTATCTTCCTGTTAGCCTTTGTGAGAGATTCTCTAAACAAAATACATTAGAACAAGAAGGAACCAAACATAGTACTTCTGCTACCTATTCTTATGCTGTTAGGAGGACAAACACCTATTTCTAGCCCCAAATTGTTAAATCCGTCCCCTGCCCCCAAAGGTAAGTACAAGATTATATCTTCTCCTTTGAGTTGCAGTAGTACTGAATTGCAGAAATTAATCCAGGAAAGTTTAGAATGTCTGGGGGGCTTCTGTTTGTTTGGTTATTCTTTTCGGTTTGCTTCCTCCTCTCCATCCCCCTCCAATTACAGTATAACGAGCCCTGCAAAGAGAAAACCTGACAAGTGACCAAAAGTTTATTTGTTCCCGTGTTTTTTCTCTGTTGGTAGAGAAAGTCATAAATAATAGATTTAAAAAGGAGAAAAGGCACAAGTAACTATGTCTTTAGAAAGTCTTTTACTTGCCTGTATTTTGTTGTTGAATATAGTTTACAGCACTGTAAAATATACTAAGAGGAGACGAGTAACTCCATCCCTAAACTCAGAAAAGTAAAAACATCATCCAGATGGAGCAAATTACCTAAGGTAGGTGTTTACTTGGGTGCAACTCCAAGTTTGACCCTGTTTCCAAATAGAAGTGAAAGAACAGCAGAACAGGAATATATAATTAATACTAGAGAGATTCAGGTATTAGATAGTCAAAACACTCTCACCTTTATAATGATTAAATATAGTACTTCTGCCACTTACACTTCCCAGCTTGGAACAATAAAACGAGAATCGTCCTTCTCATGAAACCTTTGGCTATATGATGAACTCTTTCACATAGGAGCGCATTAGTCTAAGAATAGCTTCAATATAGTTTCTTATGAACAAACTACCATGGCTCTGGCTTTTCCCCATCGGAGATAGACTATGACAGAAAACCCTGATGAAATTTGAGCTTATCCCATTAGAATCATAATGTACTATTTCCAGGGGCCTAATTTTTGCTTAGGACTTTTTTTTTTCAAAGATATAACAAATTTTTTTAAAAATATGCAATTTGATTGCAATAGAGTGAGAATGCCCCTGAACACAGTGCTACAGGTTCTTTGGAAGAAATATGTAATAAGTAAAAAATAATAATCTGCTTTTGCTACATTTGACAGTAAATTACTTGAATGATAATTAAAATTAGAGTATAGAATACAAGAGACTATTTCAGAACAGACTATAATTAGTCTAATAGACTTCTCTTTCTGTTTATTTCTCAGTCTCCATCAACAACCAGCACAACCAGTTAATCGTCATGGGTTGCATCTGCTATTATACATACAGGGACAGCAGTGTAGTTATCTGAGGAGGCGAATTTTTTTCTTCGCACAGGTATTCAGCTTTTCTTCTATTGCTGCTGTTGCCAAAGTAGTAAATATTTAATGTATTCAGTTATAAATGTAAACAGCAAACTGGCAACAGCTGTAAGGGTAGTACAAGAACACGTGGGAAAGAGCTGCGAGTTGTATATCTGTAAAGCTAAGATATATAATCAAAATCTCGCGTATTTTGTACTTGGAAAGTAAGATTAACTTGAAACGGACATTGGAAAAACATAGAGAACTCAGAGTGGCACCGGTATGTCTCTGATCATGCCTTTACTATGGTTTTATAGGGTAAATGAAAACTGCTGTTGTTTCTCAGATACAACTAGTGTTGTCTGACTAACAAATAGCTCCTATGGCAAAGACAAAAACCAAAACAACCTGAAGCCACACGTATGTTTGTATACATTCCCCTGAAATACAACCAGGTGTTTAAGTCAGAGTTGTAGAAAATAAATTTAAAAATAAACTCAGTTGTGTTCAGCTAGGAATACATATAAATATTGTTTTCTTAATCTCCCCACACCTATCCAATTTCCTAAATCATGTTTAAGAAAGAACTATAGATAGTGAGGTTTAACACATTGGTACGTTGTATTAGAAAGCCCAGTTTCATGCCTTTTGTTTTTCTAGAATATTTTTAAAGTCCTAGAGAAGTGGGACTGCTCAAATACTGTAGATGTTAAACCTGAGACTGAAAAGGTATACAACTTTTTTTTCAAACCTTTACTTTTTTCCCAGACAATAATTCCAATTTAAATCAGAATCGGAAACACAAAAATAATACTTGTAATCAAAAATTTGTTTTCCTCCTGCACTTCAATTAAGGGCTGAAAATATTAAAATAAAAAATAAAAACTAAGAGTTCTCCTTCTGCCTGGAAACACCAGGGAAAAAAAAGGATTCCTGAATCAGAAAAATAAATGACAGCATTCAGGATCAAGAAAAAGGTACATACTTAGATCAGAACTTTATTTTAGGTATTGACTCTCTTTCAAACGAATCACAGGGTTGTAGTTTCTGTCTCAGTTACACGTGCTTCACTTCTCTTATGCAACAATACTGGTTTTGCTCCCTGAAAAAAAAAATAAAAATAAATAACTAAATAGAGTTTGTAGGAGAAGAAGGAAGGAGGACAAGGATGACTCTTATTAGTTAGGCACGATCTTGAGACTTAAAAGCTTTTGCCTTTGACACAGACTTCTTGTAGTTTTGGACAGGTTGCATAGGATGCGAATGCCGAGTGACTAATTGTAGACTAACCACGTTCCAAACACTGATGGTTCTTGACGTGGCCTGACAACATCTTCTCAAGGTATGATGTCTCTTTCTTTTAACTCCTTCTCTGAAAAATCAGAATGATATGTAGCTGCTTCATGGAGGTGTCATCCCTCCTCAAGAATGTCTGTACCTTGTAAAAAAGTGCCTCTCAACATGAAAAGTAGTATTGCTGTGATGGAGAACCCTCAAACACCTTTGGGAGAACTCTAGGAGAAAAGAAAGGACTGGAAATTGGTTGTTTAGTATAAAAGGAAGGATAAATGGCCACTGGAAGTACAATGAGATAAAAACAGCTACAAGCCTGTCAGAAAGTTACATCTCTGTTTTGTCCCTTTTAAAAGAGAGTTCTGACATGAAGGAAACCTGCATCATAGAATTCCATGTGATTTGTGATTTTTTACTACCAAGGATTATCTTCTCTTGTTTCAACATCATAAATACATCTCTGGCTTGAAATAAAACAAAACTAAGAGAGCTTTTGCAACCCCAGCATATTTAGGGAACAAAGCCCGTAAAGGGGCTGTCCCCAAGATGAGCTGGAGCCAGTCAACCAGGGAAAAAAATCTCTGTCTTCTCAGCAGGAGCACATCCATTGTCTCCGCCACCTGTGGCTGGCAACACGTGTATTCCTGTATTCTTTTACCTCAGCTTTCCTTTACAGACCAAACAAAACATCAGCCCCCTGAAGGATTCTAGCTACAGCAAAACCAAAGAAGTGTGTTAAGAACCTGCTCTAATCCCATTCTGAGAGTACCATCTAGTCTCTCCCCTTGACTGCTCTGTTCCAGCTTGACCTTTTAATGCAATATTAGTGGAGTTCCTTAGTTTTGGGGGCCAGGCTTTATTTCAAACACTCTGAATCTAGAAAAATATAAAATATGCCTCTAGGGAAGGTGAAAAATCTAGCTTCAAGCTCCTTTCACTCATGTATTTGGCTCAGCATTTCCTCTGTAAAGGAAGGGTTTTCACAAGCCATTTGCAGCAACGCCAATCACTTTGGCCACTAGACTGTCACAAATAGGCTATTTTCTTCAGCATGGTTTGTGATGGAAAATCTGTATGAGTTAGGTTAATCGAAGAATTAATTAAATGGCAAAATTCACTTGGTGCAGGGGGAGTTCCTTCCTGTATTTCTAACATGGCTCCAAGGAGAGGTGAGCTCAGTGCAAAAGGAGGCTTTCTTTGTTTAAGTTGACACACCTTTTCCCAAGTGATTGTTCAGGAGCTGTTCAGGTTTTTCTCAGTAGTAGTTCACTGATTCCCAGCCACTTCTCCTCCTTTGCCACTACAACATCTACTTTCTCAGGAAGGAGAGCGAGGATATGAGTACAAGTGGTTTTAATAGGAAATGCAAGAAAAGACATAACCTGCCGAGAGAAAAATTCCATCAGAGTTCCAAACCCGAGCGGACGGAGGAAGGAATGCGGTCGACCCAATATGAGTGATAAGCATACCTCGCTTTATTGAGACTCTAAGCTGGTTTATATATGACTTACAGTAATTATGCCTACTTGTCATCTATTAATTGGATAGCATACAATAATTATGCCTACTCGTCTTCTATTAATTGGATAGTATACAATAATTATGCCTACTCGTCTTCTATTAATTGGATAGTATACATAATGAGCTCAACCTTCTTGTGGTTTCTCTGGAATGCAACCTTCTCACCCTGCTAGAGATAATTCCCCAGCTTGTTTATCTTAGACGCTCAGCTAACCAGAGAGCGACCGCTCAGTACTTTTCCACTTATACTGCACCAGACTCATGCTAACTGAGGCCTACTCATGCTAACTTAGAACAAAATTCTCCTGATACAACGGATCAATAGAGCCATGCCCCTTCTCTATTAGCCATGTCCCAACAATTCCCCCTTTTTCTCTTTGGGCTAATAACACTTCCTTGCGAAAAGTAGCATCAATTATCTTTAAACATAATTGCCTAATACATGAAAGGCAACACATACCAATAAGCAATATAAGCAAAATAAAGGCAATTCCTACCAATACTGGTTTAAAGAATGACAACAGCCATGAAGGAAAACCTAGCGAGGCCCACCACCTAGCGATTGGAAAGCTAATCGACAAGATGCATTATTAAAGGGTAAATGAGCTAAACAAGCATCAGGTTCCCCCGTACAATTACAGTTGTTCCAAACAGACACATTATACAGTCCTGTAAGCATCTCAATAGATTCATTGACTGATAAAGGTATTCCAATTAGACACGTCTTGAATGGCTCTTGAGCTGAAGCGAGACTCAGACAGAAATTAGGATTGTGCGTCTTATTGGCCCAAGTTAACCAAATGTTCTGTTGCTTCATCAACAAATGCGGAACAGCCGTTGCACCAATGACAGTCAAGATAAACACCATCAGTCCTTTAATGTTGGCCGAGTCCATTTTGCAGGTATCCATCTTGGCCCTGTAGGAGTAAGTACACACATGTATCCTCTGCCAATGTATTGAACTTCCGCAGGCCCTTTCCACTGTCCAGTTTCTGGGTCTCGATAAAACACCTTCATTTGAACAGTTACTTTCTTTGAGAGACCTGAATGCACTTTTACTGGTGGCTCCTCATCTGATCCAAATATACAGAGGTAATTTAAAACAAACAATGTTTTCATAACCCTTTCTTGACTGTCCGTGATACTTTGAAATTTCTGCAAATATTGCTTCAGCGTTTGATTCATTCTCTCTACAATTGCTTGTCCCGTTGGGGAATGTGGAATCCCTGTAACATGTTGTACTCCCCATAACTGACAGAATTTACGCATCTTCTCACTACAATAAGCTGGCCCATTATCCGTTTTAATCTGTGCTGGTACCCCCATTACAGCAAAACACGCCGTCAAGTGACGAATTACATGACTAGCTTTTTCCCCTGCCTGTGGCGTTGCCCATACAAAATGACTATACGTATCAACTGTAATATGTACATATTTGAGCCTACCCATTGAAGGCACATGCGTGACATCCATTTGCCATATCTCATTAGGACCCAACCCCCTAGGATTAACTCCTACACCTAGACCAGAACCATGATGACTACACTGAGGGCAAGTCCGTACAATTCCTTTAGCTTCCTCTACGGTGATCTTAAACTGTGAATGTAATCCTTTCGCGTTCTGATGGAACACACTATGTGATTCTCTAGCCTTGGCAAAATCACTAACAGGGGCAGAACATGCTACCAACCTATCTGCTCTAGCATTCCCTTCCCCAAGGCCACAATCCCACATATGACTACGGATGTGAATCACTGCATATGGTTTTGTTCTTCCTTGAATTAATGTACGCAACTGACTAAACAGTTCTCCCAAGCGCAGTTGCTTAACATCCTTAATCTGAGAATCTTCTATCCTGTGTAACACACCCGCGACATACAGCGAATCGGTCACAATATTAATTGTTTCCTCTCTCCATTTTCCCATGGCCCATACAACAGCAGCAAGCTCCAATGTCTGCAAGGAATCTCCCGGAACAGCTTCCAGCAAGTGGTGGTGCCACTCACCACAAGCGATCCAGGTAACTGCAGCTCTTCTGGACCTTTTTCCTGCATCCGTAAACACTGTCTGGGCATCTTCTAGGGGTGATTTACTGCGGAGAGGTTTCTGCATCCATTCATTGTGACCAATAAACTGCACTATTGCCGCCTTTACAGGAGACAAGGATATAGTTGTAGCTGATGAGAATAAACACTCACACAACTCCTCGCTATTCTGAAGGTACCACTCTATTGCTTCTTTTTTCATTGGAACATATATTGTCTGCAACTCTTGCCCTGTGATCTGAATTACACGCTTCCTACCCCTCTTTATTAAATCTGCTAAGGTTTCGACCTTTTGCTGTATCGACTTTCTTGGCTGTAGCTTTGGAAATACCCATTCAAGTATCCCAAATTCCTCCCGCTCCCCCTTTTTCTCTTTATGCTGTGTAAGAGCCCCAATTAAATGACCATTTGTTTGAAAAACAGAAAAATCTACAGGTATTGCAGGGTCACGTCTCCTTGTAAAACCCAATGTGATTAAGTGAGCTAAATTCTGGATCATTTGTTTTTGCTCCATAGAGAGATCCACCGGAGTGGAGGGATCGGTTCCACGCAGCAATGGTCGTAACACCTCTAACTGCGTATTGGTAATACCCACGACAGGCCTTAACCATTGTAAATCCCCCATGAGTTTCTGAACATCATGAAGTGTCCTAATATCTGTGGTAATATGCGGTTTTTGCGGTCGAATTTGGGAGTCAGTAATTTTCCACCCTAAGTACAACCACGGTTCTTGTCGCTGAATTTTTTCCTTAGCAATTACTAAACCCTCCTTATACAACTGACAATGTAAAAATTGCAATTGTTGCTCAGTAAAGTCTTGTTCTTGTGCAATAAGAATATCATCCATGTAGTGATACACCATCGCTGTAGGCCAGGCATCACGAATAGGACGCAACGCATTGTCCACAAACAATTGACACAATGTCGGACTATTTTTCATTCCTTGCGGTAACACAGTCCACTCAAACCGCTGAGCAGGAGCTTCCCTATTTATTGCTGGCAAAGTGAAGGCAAATCGCTGTGTATCGAGGTGGTGCAAAGAAATAGTAAAAAAGCAATCCTTCAAATCCACAATTAACAACTTCCAGTGTTCAGGAAGCATTGCCGGATTCGGAAGACCAGGTTGTAATGCTCCCATCGGTTGCATTTGTGCATTTACAGCTCTCAAATCATGAAGCAGTCGGAACTTTCCTGATTTTTTCTTAATCACAAATATAGGCGTATTCCATGGGCTTGTTGACAGTTGCAAATGTCCTTGATCAAACTGTTCTTGTACCAACTGATGTGCCGCTGCAAGACTTTCCATTTTCAACGGCCACTGCTCGATCCATACAGGGTCATCTGAAGTCCATTTAAGAGGGATCGGGAAAGCCCATTTTGCAGTGACTGTTAGCGAAAAGCCCTTTCAGTTGTCAAAATGACTCCTAGCTGATCCAGTATATCTCGACCTATTAGTCCATTTACACCTGCAGGAAGAGTCATCACTGTAACAAATGAATTGGCTTTTCGCCCGTCTATGATGAACAGGATACGTTCAATACTTTGACGTACTGATGAATGACCTCCTACTCCTTCAACGCCCCTGTCCATAGGTTTTGTTGGCCAATCCTGAGGCCAGGTGCCCTCATTTACGATGGTCAAATCAGCCCCAGTGTCCAGTAACATTGTAAGTAAAATAGATTGTCCTCTAGATTCCATTCGAACTGACGCAGTTGGTCGCCGGCTCATTGACATAGTTAGCATCACAGCAGGTCCTGTCGATCCAAATCCACCACCTCCTCTTTCTGAAGATAATGCTGGCGTCATGTCCTTTGTTAATTGCGGAAGTGGTATCAATTGTGCTATTTGACTACCCTTCGGAATGAAAATCGGAGGAAACAGTGTCTGAACCATAATTTGTACAATCCCTTTGTAATCGGCATCAATAAGTCCCGGGATAATCGTAAGGCCTTTCATACCACTCGACGAACGACCAATTAACAATGCCCCTTGTGATTGTCCATTAATTATTAAAGGTCCTTTAAAGGTGGATGGTATCTTTTGTGGCCGCTGATCGATCAAACTGATATCTACTGAGGTTGCCAAGTCCAATCCGAGGCTCCCGGCTGTTGCAGGTTGGAGCGTACCAGTGGAGCAGCTGTCACTGTCATGTGGTGCTCTCTCTGTAGATCCTCTGGCGTTTCGATTGCTGGAGCTGCCACTTTTGTCGGAGCGCGGCGGCTCGGCGCGCTCATTCTCCCGTTTCCCGAGAAACATGCTTCAGTATTATGACCGCTAGATTTACAGTTCTCACACCAAACTCGAGGCACCCGGCAGTCACGGCGAAAGTGACCTTCTTTTCCACATCTGAAGCATTTATTACTCTGTCTTCCCTCATTCGGGCGTGGTCGTCTTTCTACTTCCACAGCAGTAGCACGTAGCGGGGCTAATGCAGCAAATGCCTGTTGCTGGGCTTGCAGGAGGTCTCTCCCTAGCTTCTCCATAGCCTCTACCATCATGGCTTGTGGCCCTACCGGAACTCTGCTCATTCTGTCTAACATAGCTTCTATGGTAGCGTCTGCAGGTAACGTCACTAAGATACCTCTAGTTACTGAATTTGCATTCTGCAATGCACACTGTCTTAACAAAGCTGCCCTCATCCAGCCTGGTACATCTGATTGTTCTATTGCTGAAGTAATCCTGTCTATAAATTGTGCAAATGATTCATCCCTTTCTTGCTTAATACTCATGTACGACGGAGATGGCTGTGATGTTTTAACATGCTCAATGGCTTCTCGAGCTGTTCTCATAGCCTCAGCACATTTTTCGGGGCCCATTTCTAATTGAGCTCGAACTTGAAGGAATGGTCCTAACCCCATTAACTGTTCTACCATTACATCACTTAAAGGATCATTAGGATTTCTCGCTTGCTGTACAGAAGCCTCACAAAATCTCTGCCAATGTGCTTGCCACAATAACAACTGTGACTGTGTCATTATCATTCTCATTATTACCTTAATGTCTTCTGGACACAATAACGTACTCCCAAACAAATAATTTAAAAGCTGTTTAGTCGGCTCTCCATGCAACCCTGATTCCGAAACTGTAGCTCTCAACTGCGACAATAATTTCCAACTAATCGGATTATACTGCCCGTGCATATCTCCATGTCTATCTCGCTCGAATAGTGCGGGGAACGCAAAAGGTGAATCTGGCCCAAAATCTCCATTGTCTGCAGCATCCTCCATTACCTTTTTCCAATTAACTAGTGCTGGACACCTGACTGGTCTCTTAGATGTATCCTTTACAACTTTCTCCATCTCTGACTCACTTATAGCTTTCCGATCGTTATACTCCTCACAACTTTGTTTCTGCTGCTGCGACTGCTGTACTTGATCTACATTCCAACTAGAACTCAACTCTGCTTTCTTTTTTACACGCACCGATTGCCAGCACGGAGAAACAGGAGCCTTACATGTACTAAATAACAAATCGTCTTGTCCTGAGGGTGGCAGCGTTGGCCCCCCTGAAAACGCAGATATGCCTGTTTCCATCCACGGAGCGGAAGGCTCCATTTTGCCGAGTTTCTGTGAAGCTACCGCGGCTAAATTCTTCTCCAGTTTATGACGCTTAATATTATTAATTACTTCCCTCCACGGTTTCATCAGTTTCTTAGCTGTTTTATCCTCGTCTATGATCATATCCCACAACACATCCCCCAATTTCCTCCATTCTCCTTCATCAAACAATAAATCAGGATCCTGAAAACAGCCTTTAGTTTTTCCCAATGTTACTAGACCAGCTAGCTGTTTAACGTAACTATGATAAACACCTCGCTTTTCTAAAAAGCTTTGTAATAAATCTAGGGCTACTTCTAAATCCATTTCTCTGTTATTCATCATTTTAACCCGTTTCTCCGTTATTCATCACTTTTAATCCGTTTCTCTGTTATTTATCACTTTTAACCCTTTTCTCTGTTATCTATCAGTTTTAATCCGTTTCTCTATTATCTATCACTTTTAATCCGTTTCTCTGTTATCTATCTCTCCGTTATTCATCATTTTTAATCTATTTCCCCGTTATTCATCATTATAGTACGGTACCTCTTGCTAAATTAAGAGACCTCTTGCAGCCCTTGTTTCCTGTAGCCCAGCACTGGCGAACTTCAGTCGGTTCAGGCTTCGGAGACGACACACCGCAGCACAGTGTTCGGTTGCTCTTGCCCGCCGGTCGCTGCTCTCCCGGCACCTTTTGCTTCTATCCGCCGCTTTGGATCGCCGGTTCGGGCGCCAATTGCCGAGAGAAAAATTCCATCAGAGTTCCAAACCCGAGCGGACGGAGGAAGGAATGCGGTCGACCCAATATGAGTGATAAGCATACCTCGCTTTATTGAGACACTAAGCTGGTTTATATAAGACTTACAGTAATTATGCCTACTTGTCATCTATTAATTGGATAGCATACAATAATTATGCCTACTCGTCTTCTATTAATTGGATAGTATACAATAATTATGCCTACTCGTCTTCTATTAATTGGATAGTATACATAATGAGCTCAACCTTCTTGTGGTTTCTCTGGAATGCAACCTTCTCACCCTGCTAGAGATAATTCCCCAGCTTGTTTATCTTAGACGCTCAGCTAACCAGAGAGCGACCGCTCAGTACTTTTCCACTTATACTGCACCAGACTCATGCTAACTGAGGCCTACTCATGCTAACTTAGAACAAAATTCTCCTGATACAACAGATCAATAGAGCCATGCCCCTTCTCTATTAGCCATGTCCCAACAATAACCAACCTTTGAAATCTGTTGCAGAGATTCTTAAACCCTGATGGTCTTAGCTATTATTCAGAGACATTTCCAGTGAAGTTGTTTTGACTGAATTAATCTTCAGAACTACATTCACGAACTCCAGAATTGAGCCCAAAATTTACTGCAAATAATAAGTAAAAGACAATTACAAAAATAATTTCAAAGCTATTGACTTTTTTCTTTATCGATTTCTGACTTTTACTGCATCTTACAGGTAAACCAATAGTCCAAACTTTGGCCGAATTCCTATGAAATAGTAGTTCTGTTAACAGCTTATTGACATTGCTCTCTTATTATTTAGCATCTGGGTTTGATATTAATTATTTAGCTTGTATAGCAATGGCTGTCACAGAGTAAACAACAAAATAGTAGCTTCAATTACAGAAAGCAAAAACCAGCCCACCACAAAGAATAAAGTAAAATTGTTGACAACACAAACTATGGAATTCTTTTCTCTCAGTTGCAGAAATGGACTGCCATTTTTCTGTCTGGGGAGTTTTGGCCTTTCTGAGTTTGGCTCTTGTTGTTTTGTTGATACTGAACATTTCATACTATATGAAAAAGAAGCAAGGTAAGTAATGTCTCTGTAAGGAATGGAGTTTGAGGGGTTAAAGTGTTTGCAGAGAAAGCCATCACTGCTTGGAGATTTCAAGCCAACAAATGGATTAATTATCTTTCGGCAAGAATGATTCTAGTAGAGAGCATGCAACTTTTAAACATGTTTAGGGGAGCCAGGTATGATTATACAATGGTTGCTAGCTGCCCAGTCCACTGCCAAACACAGCTACCTGAGTCCACTCTCTGAAGAAAAACCAACAGAACACGTACAAGTTGAGGAATTAAGTTTTGGCTAAATTTGTATTTTTAATGTACATTTTTAACATCTGTAACTTCCTTTATTAAGGTGTACTTTTCATGTAACTGGTTATTATTCATACTTTAGTTTAAAAAGAATTTTAAGTAGCTGCACTGATACAAAATACATTTGAGAAAATTTTATCTTCCCAAAATTCCTGAATGCTTGTTTGAATTTCAGATTTCATGCACATTTTATGCTTAATTAGTTTGTTTTGAAAAAGTCCAAATTGCTTTTCATCGTGGGATGCTAATGTAGCTCTTAAATCAATGTGTCACTCACAATAAGGAACTGATTTGTTTAATTCACGTTAGAGGGCGACTACAGTCATACTCTTGTTTCGGTTAAAATTAACTATGACTTTCAACAGATTTGATGATGCCATTGCAACCTCTCTTATGCATGCAATTCTGTAGATTTAAGTTGCACATCCTCACCACGCCCATTCAGAGAAAAAGTGCGTTTCCACAGGGAAAACTGCACCTGTGCTATATGCACATGGGTGCTCAGGCAAACACTAGTGGGTTCAATCACGTTAAACACACATATGTACATAACCTACATAAACAGGCCTATGCTTATAGGGTAAATGAAAACTGCTGTTGTTTCTCAGATACAACTAGTGTTGTCTGACAAACAAATAGCTCCTATGGCAAAGACAAAAACCAAAACAACCTGAAGTCACACGTATGTTTGTATACATTCCCCTGAAATACAACCAGGTGTTTAAGTTGTGGAAAATAAATTTAAAAATAAACTCAGTTGTGTTCAGCTAGGAATACATATAAATATTGTTTTCTTAATCTCCCCACACCTATGCAATTTCCTAAATCATGTTTAAGAAAGAACTATAGATAGTGAGGTTTAACACATTGGTACGTTGTATTAGAAATCCCAGTTTCATGCCTTTTGTTTTTCTAGAATATTTTTAAAGTCCTAGAGAAGTGGGACTGCTCAAATACTGTAGTTGTTAAACCTGAGACTGAAAAGGGATACAACTTTTTTTTCAAACCTTTACTTTTTTCCAGATAATAATTCCAAGTTAAATCAGAATCGGAAACACAAAAATAATACTTGTAATCAAAAATTTGTTTTCCTCCTGCACTTCAATTAAGGGCTGAAAATATTAAAATAAAAAATTAAAACTAAGAGTTCTCCTTCTGCCTGGAAACACCAGGGAAAAAAAAGGATTCCTGAATCAGAAAAATAAATGACAGCATTCAGGATCAAGAAAAAGGTACATACTTAGATCAGAACTTTATTTTAGGTATTGACTCTCTTTCAAACGAATCACAGGGTTGTAGTTTCTATCTCAGTTACACGTGCTTCACTTCTCTTATGCAACAATACTGGTTTTGTTCCCTGAAAAAAAATAAAAAAATAAATAAATAAAGAGATTTTGTAGGAGAAGAAGAAAGGAGGACAAGGATGACCCTTATTATTTATGCACTAACTTGAGACTTAAAAGCTCTTGCCTTTGACACAGACTTCTCGTAGTTTCGGACAGGTTGCATAGGATGCAAATGCCGAGTGACTAATTGTAGACTAACCACGTTCCAAGCACTGATGGTTCTTGACGTGGCCTGACAACATCTTCTCAAGGTATGATGTCCCTTTCTTTTAACTCCTTCTCTGAAAAATCAGAATGATATGTAGCTGCTTCATGGAGGTGTCATCCCTGCTCAAGAATGTCTGTACCTTGTAAAAAAGTGCCTCTCAACATGAAAAGTAGTATTGGTGTGATGGACAACCCTCAAACACCTTTGGGAGAACTCTAGGAGAAAAGAAGGGACTGGAAATTGGTTGTTTAGTATAAAAGGAAGGAAGGATAAATGGCCACTGGAAGTAGAATGTGATAAAAACAGCTACAAGCCTGTCAGAAAGTTACATCTCTGTTTTGTCCCTTTTAAAAGAGAGTTCTGACATGAAGGAAACCTGCATCATAGAATTCCATGTGATTTGTGATTTTTTACTACCAAGGATTATCTTCTCTTGTTTCAACATCATAAACACATCTCTGGCTTGAAATAAAACAAAACTAAGAGAGCTTTTGCAACCCCAGCATAATTAGGGAACAAAGCCCGTAAAGGAGCTGTCCCCAAGATGAGCTGGAGCCAGTCAACCAGGGAAAAAAATCTCTGTCTTCTCAGCAGGAGCACATCCATTGCCTCTGCCACCTGTGGCTGGCAACACGGGAAACGTGTATTCCTGTATTCTTTTACCTCAGCTTTCCTTTAAGGACCAAACAAAACATCAGCCCCCTGAAGGAATCCAGCTACAGCAAAACCAAATAAGTGTGTTAAGAACCTGCTCTAATCTCATTCTGAGAGTACCATCTAGTCTCTCCCCTTGACTGCTCTGTTCCAGCTAGACCTTTTAATGCATAATTTAAATGCATAAGTTGAATGCATAAGTTAACGACAATTACAAAAATAATTTCAAAGCTATTGACTTTTTTCTTTATCGATTTCTGATTTACTGCATCTTACAGGTAAACCAATAGTCCAACCTTTGGCCGAATTTCTATGAAATAGTAGTTCTGTTAACAGCTTATTGACATTGCTCTCTTATTATTTAGCATCTGGGTTTGATATTAATTATTTAGCTTGTATAGCAATGGCTGTCACAGAGTAAACAACAAAATAGTAGCTTCAATTACAGAAAGCAAAAACCAGCCCACCACAAAGAATAAAGTAAAATTGTTGACAACACAAACTATGGAATTCTTTTCTCTCAGTTGCAGAAATGGACTGCCATTTTTCTGTCTGGGGAGTTTTGGCCTTTCTGAGTTTGGCTCTTGTTGTTTTGTTGATACTGAACATTTCATACTATATGAAAAAGAAGCAAGGTAAGTAATGTCTCTGTAAGGAATGGAGTTTGAGGGGTTAAAGTGTTTGCAGAGAAAGCCATCACTGCTTGGAGATTTCAAGCCAACAAATGGATTAATTATCTTTCGGCAAGAATGATTCTAGTAGAGAGCATGCAACTTTTAAACATGTTTAGGGGAGCCAGGTATGATTATACAATGGTTGCTAGCTGCCCAGTCCACTGCCAAACACAGCTACCGGAGTCCATTCTCTGAAGAAAAACCAACAGAACACGTACAAGTTGAGGAATTAAGTTTTGGCTAAATTTGTATTTTTAATGTACATTTTTAACATCTGCAACTTATTTATTGAGGTGTACTTTTCATGTAACTGGTTATTATTCATACTTTAGTTTAAAAAGAATTTTAAGTAGCTGCACTGATACAAAATACATTTGAGAAAATTTTATCTTCCCAAAATTCCTGAATGCTTGTTTGAATTTCAGATTTCATACACATTTTATGCTTAATTAGTTTGTTTTGAGAAAGTCCAAACTGCTTTTCATTGTGGGATGCTAATGTAGCTCTTAAATCAATGTGTCACTCACAATAAGGTACTGGCTTGTTTAATTCACGTTAGAGGGTGACTACAGTCATACTCTTGTTTCAGTTAAAATTAACTATGACTTTCAACAGATTTGATGATGCCATTGCAACCTCTCTTATGCATGCAATTCTGTAGATTTAAGTTGCACATCCTCACCACGCCCATTCAGAGAAAAAGTGCGTTTCCACAGGGAAAACTGCACCTGTGCTATATGCACATGGGTGCTCATGCAAACACTAGCACGGACTCGACCCTTTGTCCATCTGGGACATTAATGAGGGAGCAGAAGTATAGACAGCTCATTTCCATCCATATGGCATAATAAAGCTCGGTCACAGGCATGCAGATCAGGCTGAATTGAGCCTACATCTAATGCCATGGCTTACGTAAAGAATTACTTGTATTTATTTTGGACATCATTCAAGTGAAAACACAAGCAGCATCACGTGATAATCATGAGTTTGACTGGCTCTCTCTTGCCCAACACAAAATCTATATGCCTTAAATAAATGCCTGTTTTTGTATCGATTTATATTTTGTTGAGATACCTGGTTGCCTAAAAGCATGCAACCTTCAGCTTCATCGATTTCCTGAGCTGATTTCCAGCTTCTCTCTCAGGATACTTCCAGGTGGTGGAAAATTTATTTTTTTTTTTCTCTTTTAAATCTAGACATTTGCTTTATTATACTTCACAGAAACAGACTAACCTATGAAAATTCCAATATGAAAAATGTTTGATAATTTGGCTTGAAAAACACAGAGAAAAACACGGGAAAGACACACGAGGCATACATTTTGCACTGCAAATGAGATCATATTTACAGACAAGAATCACCCATCTTTAGTTTTCTGCACAGACCAAGCCTATGAAAAATGTTGCTAGTAACTGGATTATAATTTAAAAAACAAACAAACAAAAACAGTAAGAAGAAAAAGAGATCAAATAATGTCTTACATCCCAAAGAACTTGGACCAATTATATAAATTTCCCTCAGTCCCACCGTGAGTCTTTCCAATAATAGCTGCCACTACCCTGTGGAGGGATTTTGATGGATAAAGATTTGTTGCTGAATTAGTCTGGCTCAAAGGAATCTCAAGTCCGCTTCGAGAAGCTGAGAACAGAATTTCCTGTGAGAAAGAGGTGTGTTCCTCAATCAGCGGGGTCCCATCATCGGAAGTATCATCAGTGAGACTCCAGCGCATGGACAGCCCATGATACTCATTTAGCGAATCCATGCTTGGAGCCTGGGCATGTGATTAGAACATAGTTGCATATATAAGGAGGCTTGTTTCTGTAATAAATGTCTCTGCGTGATTCACATTGAATCGGAATGCTGAGTCCTTTATCGTTCCAACAAATGGTGACCCCAACGTGATACTCTGGCGTACCACTACGATCGGGGAAAAGCCTGGAGTGGCCCAGCCGGGAGCGGCTTCAGCTGGACTGAAGACCGGACGGAGGCGTAAGGATGCCCCGGGAATAAAGTCCTTGATGCAGCAAAGGGAAGAAGTGAGTGGCTGGGAATAGTAGGAGGGAAGAGTAAAGTTATGGGGCAGAACGTGTTCTCTGAAGCACAAGCTGCAGTTAAGTTCCTCCTGCATATTCTCTCTATGAGAGGACTTACATAGGAAAAAAGTAACATATGTAGAGTATTAATTTGGTGTAGAATTCACGGCTACCCGGGAGAAAACGAGAAGGCTTTTAAACGTTAACTTTGGGACGATAACGGGCAGAAAATATGGAATAAGGTCAGCAATGGAGATGATAAAGAAACTAAATCATTAGCAACTACATGGAAGCTTATAATTTCCACCTTAAAAGACTTTAAGGCTGAGCGGGCTGCAGTTGCCGAAATTTTTTCAGCCTTGCAGCCTGATAGCAAACCTAAAAATAACCATAAAGTTTACCCGGATCGTGTCTTTTGACCCCCTCCCCACTCCATCCCCTGTTGTGCCGTCGGCACCCCCGATGATACAGCAGTCTGGGGCGGAGGGAGGAAAATTACCGAGTGGATGGACTCCTATACCATTACCCGACTCTAGAGAGATCAAGAAGTCTAAAGGACTGGAATCAGACAATTTGTCAAAAGAACTGGTGAAAGCCGAGAATGCTAAAGTCGTAAATAAGTGTAATATCAGTCCTTTTACTGATTCATGTCCGCCTTTACCGCCTTCTACCCCTCTAACTCCTACGAGAGAGCAGAAGGAGTCGCTGGATAAGAACTGGGCAAAAGAACTGTGTGAAAGATCAGATCAGCTATTAGCGAGTGAATCCAACAGTCAGCAATGCGGTCATGCTGATCGTGACGGGAAAGGGGATGCGCTTGGGGACTCAGGTTATACAAATAATTATGATGCTACAAAGTATTGGCGAGAATGTGCACCGTTCCAAACCTCCCTGTTACAGTTACTAATGATTCTCCAGCACTGTTCAAGTCCGTGTTACCTGATGACTCGGAAGAGAATGAGGGTTTGAAGCATTTTTCTTGAAAAGTTAAGTATGTGTACGAGTTGCCCCGAGATCAGATAAAAACCATGAAAGACTCAAAGCAAAATTAGACCTATGCAATGTAACAGCTATAGATCATTTAGGACAGAACGATGGGGATTCGTTGAAAGGGGCAGGTATCCCACAACTCCTGGAAGAGACACTAATTGACACACCACAACTACAGGCACGATAAGTTTCTGAAATCCTGAGGCAGTCAACAGACCTCGCATATCAAGCTATAGTAGAGGTGTCTGAAACCAACAAAACAGCCAAATCATTTGCAACTATTAATCAGGGTCCCAATGAGAATTACATGCAATTTATTGACGACTTTCAAGAGGCCATCAATAAGCAGGTTGAAAACTTAGACGCTAAGGAAGCATTAGTATTTATTAGTATTTATTCCAGCATTCAACTCTGTGACAGGCTGTGTCTCATCTCGGTGTGCTGGATTTGGCTTTTACGTATGCACACCATGTAAAGAATCCTGGTTTTGGAATAACAGCTGTACTGCACCAGATGAGACACTTCAAAAAGAAAAAAAAGCCTTGCCCAGTCCAGCTTGCTGCGGCGGCGGGGGCGCGGGTGCCAATGTGGCTCCAGCGCTCACTGACCTGTTTTGTGAGGGAGACCCAGAAGTGCCTCCACCTGGCTGGGCAGTAAGCGGCCCAAAGGTGCAATGCAAAAATGGAGATATTGTCTTAAATTAGTGTAACTTTGATCCATCTGCATATTTGAACTTGGTGTTTGGTTTTCATATCTGAGCTCAGTATTTTAGTTTGCATATTTATATTTGGTACCAAAAGAATCTTGTTTGGGGAGATAATTACAAAATGGGAACCGGTTCCACTGCTAAAATTCCACCTTGCTCCCCCTTACGATGCATCCTTACACATTAGAGTAATTGCTTATATTGTTATCTAGTAATTTTGAGACCAGAAAAGCATTTAAATTGTTAAACTCTGCTTTGAAAACAAAAACAAAAACAAAACAAACAGAAAAAACCCAAAACACCTAAATGCTATGATAGATGTGAATTTGGAAGAGGTTGTATTTAAAAGTTGCTAGAATATTAACTGATTTGGATCTAGGAGAATAGAATAAGGGATTGATGTTTATTATAATGTTTTTTGACATCTGCTGTAAATTGTAAAAGGTAAATGGAGCTAAGGAATGTAACTATTGCTGAGCTACTTGGAATTGCATATAAAGTGTATTATGGTTGGAATGAAAAGGGAAAACAATAGAGCAAAATATCCCAGGCTTGTGTGCAGCTCATTTTAACTGAGAAATTTCCCAGAAGAGCCTCCCACTTCGTACCAGCCATTATGCCATCTGCATGACCTTGGGTATATCTAAACTGCAGCAAGAAGAGAAAGAAAAAAAAAAAAAAAAAAAAGGAAAAACCTGGCTGCCCGCTTTTAAAGCGGTGAAAGGGGGGTTTTCTTTCCCCCCCCACTGCAGCGATGTAATACTGAATGGAGCAGTCTGAGGGTGAAGTTTAAAGGCATCCCTAGCAGACCCCTAGTTCTAATGAAACTGAAAAATAAAACCAAAAATTTGTTAATAGACTTATTTTGTGGTAATTAGTTGTAAGAGACTTCTCAGTAAATTCACCATGCTAGTTTTTGAGGTCATGGGAGAGAATGAAAGAAAGGCTTTTTTTTGAGACCAATAGAATGCCAAATTTGGAACAAAGTTTTAATACATGAATTCTTATAGTTGCCAGAAAGTCCTATACCTCTTTTACGTTAAGATTTGTTAAGTAAATTGTAAGCTCAAATAACGTTTTCTGAGAATACTGTTTAGTTGCATGGCCTACAAGAAGCTGCTTGGATGGCGCAGATCTGCTTGCTGCAAGTGAGAAATCTCCAAGGAAATTTCGAATGCTGTATTTCCACTAGTATTAACAGCCAATGTTTCGATAAAGCAAATACTGCACTGATAGATCTGAAACAGGACTTCGATCCGGTAAGGGAAAACAATATCCAATAAATATGACAGCCAAAATGGAGTTAGAAATGTTGAGGAATAAATTTATGACAACCTTACAGGCTGACTGCATTCGATTGGACTTGCAGATTTGTGTATGAAAAACCTGTGGCTATTGTGGGAGAGTATGATGACATTGCTAGCAGACTGATATACCGACTGTTATATATCAATTGTCACTCTGATCAAGAAAATGCAGGGAATGAATTTAAGTCTTAATAGGCCATGATCCTTTTGTCATATATGTACCATTTGTGAAATTTAATTCTGATTTATTTTTTTTTAATTTGTAATCTATGTCTTTGTAAATTGCACTACCTGGGGTTTTTTTTAACAGCACAGATTTTGGCATGCATAAATGTAAATTGCTGCAGAACCTGCAAGTCTTTCACATCAGGTCATAGGCCATACTTGTATTTGGTCTGATCCTACATACTTGCACAATTTTTGTCGATGGTTCTGGGAAGTCTCATAAAGCTGTAGTGGTCTGGTGTGAAGATAACGATTGGCATCATTCTGTAAAAATTATTGAAGGTTCAACCCAATTAGCAGAACTTGGCACAGCTTTAAATTACTTAGAGCTTTTTAAGGAGGAACCTCTAAATTTGATTTGTGATTCTGAGTACGTAGTCAAGATCCAACGCATATTGCTAGTTTAAACTGGGTTTTTAAACTAACGAAGTCATGGGCATTGAAAAAATGAAAACTATCTATCTACACAGACTCTTTTTTATAAAGGCATTTTAAAGAGAATACTTCAATTTAAACTTGTCTAATTTGTCTGTGTAATTATATGAAGTGAATTACCTATTCAGGAGGAGTGTTGTGTTATATTTAAAAAAATTATGTATGTAAGGAATTTCTTAGTCATTTTTTGTTAAGCTAAATTTTAAAGTAGCTGACATGGTAATTTTCCACACTTTGATCTAAAATCATTTAGCAGAAACCTGTGTAATTAAGAAGCAAATATCTTTACTGCTTAATGTAAACACTCTGGCACATCATATCAAAAAACATTTACCTACAGTGACTCCACATGTGTTTGGGACAAGTCATAAGATAAGATTCTATCTAGTTTTTTATAAGCTGATTGACATAAATTTCCTTTAACTACTTAAGCATCATTTGATACACAGCTGTTTGAGATAAATGCATTATGGTCACCATTTTCTATTGGTGTCATTCTTCTGAATTCATCAGCTGTTCATCAAGTGTGTCAGCGAAAACAATTGGCACATGAAAAAAAACCTCTCAAGTGTGACTCCCCAAAGTCTTGTTCTGAACCAACGTGAAGCTGCAACTTGTTGTTGGGGAGGTGCTTTGAAGTCATGAAGGTATATTGTAAGTTGACCTGATTATCGGAATGCTTCTTGCTAGTTTAATAGGCAGCAGAAAAGGAAAAAGAAAGCCTAATGTTAGCTCATGTTACATTATAACCCTTAGCAAATACGAGCGGTGAAGGGGCAGAGCTGAGCCGCTGATCCTGAGGGCTGCCAGAGCCCACAGGAATGCTTTTGCTTCAAAGCCCCGCCTGGGAGAGAAAAAAACAGTCTAGCACTTGCTCTCAAGAAGTGTCTTTGTCAACAAGATTGATGCAGATGCCAGCTGTGAGTGTCTGGAGAAGCTGAGCTGCCTATATCATCATCACAGGGGGGGTAGGTTTTAATTAAGATAGATGTGTACTGAGAATGGCTAATGATTTTGTCACCATATTCACCTTGAGAAGAATCACAGGTTTCAAACTCACTCTGTGCAGCTGGGTGAGCTTTGCCAATCAATGGGGTGATTGGTAGTTTCCAAAAGGAAATACAGAGGAGCACTCAGAAAAGACAGGCCATTCTCAGGTCACACAAGACAAATGACAGCTGCTGTTTCCTTAACATCAACATTTTAACATTATAGTTTTTTCCTTGTTTCATTTCTTTTGCTTGTTTACAGTTTGATGCACTATCTTGCTTTGCAGTCTGCATAAATGCATACTCTGGGCAAAAGCATTAGCTAACGTTCATTGACTTTGTGATTACTAAGGTCATGGACTTTGCAATTTTTGGTTATACCCTATCAAATATACCAGTTACTACTGCTATAGGATAGTTTTCATGTGCAACTGCTGAATGCCCCTCTCATTTTCTCACAGGGGTGGTGTAAGAAATTTTTTGCAATTGAGGGCTCCTGTCAGTCTAGTGAAGTGTTGCAGGAATTCCAAACAGCCAAAAGTAACAACTGGGTAAACTGGCTGAAAGACTGATCTTCTCCCAATGAAACTGAAATAACAGGAACACACCCTTATTTTCCCAGGTTAGTGATTACCTCAATTACAAAATGCCTGAGGCTACTTCTATTTCTAGTTTAAAATTACATATTAAGAAATTAGAAGATGGTTGTAAACTGAGTGTCTCCTAAGCTAGGGAATGTCAAAAGAAAGTAATTAATCTCATCCTGTGTGTGCACTGTATTGGTGGCTTTACAGGGAAATGAAATGTTCTACCAGTTTTTATTATCACTGAAGTGATGATTACGTTTCGTAAGTTACTTTATCAATTCTTGTAAAGTAGAACTTAGCACACCTACACGTGATGTGCTACCACAGTACCAAGCCTTATCTAATCATTGCACCAAATATGATTTACCTTTTAAAGGCTTTTACAGACTGGGAAAATTGCATTTCATAGCATTTTGTATACGTTGTCCATCAAGAGAAGGAAAGGGTGGCATACAGCACTGTAATTCACAACCGTTGATTTGTAAAGGTTGGTTATACTTTTGGTTTACTAACCTCTATTCAGTATGGAATTAATATGGATCTCAATCCTGTCAAGCCTTAACTATGGCTTTAAATAACGTCAGAAACCATGTAGTCAGCATGCATTCAATAAAATTTTAAACGTAAAATAATTTGCTTTTTTTCTTCTCTTCATGGCATGTGCGGCTGTAATGCTCCTTGGATTTTAGCTTAGTGTTGTTAGACTTAGCATGTGATTTTGTTGTTGTTTTTGTTTTGTTTTGCCTGACTTCTCAATTAACTTAGAATTACAATGTTCTCTTGGCTTGTTTACCTGAGAGTTTTTGCTTCTACAATTGTATTGGAGGCTGTTCAGTTTTGATAATGTGTTGTTACTATGTAATATGTTCTTCCTAAATGTTTATGTTTGTTAGCATGATACTGGGTATATGTAGTGCTATAAGAAAAGCTGTGTTTATACTGATCTCTCTTGTTATTTCTAGGACCAAAATCATGGGAGGATGTGTCAACCGAGGACCTTAGAAAATAGCAGGAGGAAGTACTTGAGGTAGCTATTAATGTAGTCCTACTATGCAGTTTGTAGTAATGTTTCTTTTTCCTTCATATATAATATCTATAGGAATAAATTCAAATCTCGCTGTGCCATATCGTATTTGCAAGAGGTATTAATCAATTAATTCAACATCTGCCTTAAAATAGGGGTTTAGGATAAATTGGTTAAGACTGTCAGATGAGACAGACTAAAATAGATGACCATTTACCAGTGCTAAGCACCACTAGTAAACCTGGAAAAAATAAATATTTTTTTGTCTACATCCTGGCATCCTGGCTGATGGGAATGTGTACTTTTGGATCTCATCAGAATATAGTCATTGAAGTTAACAAGCATTGAATCAATTGATCTTGGTTCAGGTAATCAGCTCTTCAATTCCAGAGGGCTTACTGGTTTCATCATTAGATTTTTTTTTTTTCTTTTTTTTTTTTTTTTTTTTCCCCTGCAAAATAATGCTAAAGTAATTAAAGTATCTTTGCAATCTCAGCACTTGCTGTCTTTATGAGGCTAAAGCCATTACTGTTGTGTGATCTGTATTTTTTTATTCTGAGTACTTACATTAAACAAGCAGTTACTTCTTTTTCTATTTCCTGAACTCCCTCGTAAGAACTCAACAGTGAATTTATTCTAAATCTCAGTGTTTCTGCCGTAACTGCCAAAAGTCACCTTGTTGCTACATTCCTAATATCTGCCTAAAAAGCTAAGTTATGTGGTGTGCCTTGGTAGTTAACACAGAAGCTGTTTGGAACCCCACAGAGTGAGGGGACAAGGGGTAAAATTCAGTCTTGGGAAACAAGAGAGTATCTAATGGAGAGAGCAAAGGGGCTGTATTTCCCTTTCCTTTTCCACTCCTGGGTAATACCTTGTGCATCATCTACTAATCCTTGCTGCACAACTTTACAGACTAAATACATTAAGGACTGTAAGAGGAATTATCTGTCTTAGCCTGGGCCAAGGTAGCTAAAGCTTACATTCTTGTAGCGATTTTAACAGCAATAGTGTGACAAGAAGTAAGTGATCAGGTAACTTTTAACATGTATAGTATTTGTGGCTTTTCTGATCAGGCCGTGGGAAACCTGATGGATACGGAATTATTATTTAGGAAGTGCCTAGTTGTGAGATGTACCAAAGTAAACAAAGGCATCCATTAATTACTATTCTAATATTCTTCTGATGTTTCTCTTTTCCTGTTTCTAATTGCAGTGTAACAGAGGAAGTGAAAGGAATGCAGGTAAAGTGTTTAAGAAAATAAGTGCCATAGATTATCTTATCCAAAGAGTCTTGACTTAATAGAAGACATCCTGGTTTTATGCCAAACTCTCTAGGATACTCACTGTTTTTTGTTGGGGGAACCACACAAAACCAATAATGTTCGTAATTAAAAGCTTCAGTAAATACATTATAATTGATATTGCTGTCATCACAAGTTGTTTAAAATAATCTCACCTGATCAATTAAACAGCTTTTTGTTGTATATGTCAGTTTTGGCAGATGTTCATTGAATCTGAAAATTCCAGCCCTAAGTTACATGGATGTTCAGGTGGAGAGATTTGGAAGTTGCTAACTTTTTGAAGTAATTAGATAAGCAGGCATATTAAAAAATGAGTGTTCAAAGAATCTCATTAAGTTGCATGATGAACTATCAAAAATTTAGCAGATTATTCTGTATACTGAATGAATCAGGCTGCCTGCAGGAAAAGGTTCATTAGAGACCAAGTATCACGATGAAAGTCAAATCAAGACTGCACACCTAAGTGTAATTCTGATACTACTTAGGGAGATGTATGCCATATGAAGATTTTCTCATTGTTCTGAAAAGGTCCTGTATGTTCCAAAAAAATACAAGTTTTTACTGGAATAAACGAGTGGGGGGAAAAGCTGATGTGTAGTACAGCACAGATATGTTGGGCTTGATTTTCTTAAGGCTTCGCAGTCTTTATTTCTTTTTTTTTTGGTGTTGCTTATTTCATGACATTCATCTAAGAAACCCTTAGCTGAACATCTGAGGACAAAACACAATCTAGTGTCTCTGTCTCTCTATCAAGACTTGATCTAATTAATTTTAAATGTACTGCATCACAGATAAGGTAGAAAAGCAAAAAAACCTTATGTCTGTCTTATTTTTTCCGACTTTGAATATAACTTGAGCAAAGTCTTTATTATTTAGTTATGTTTTAAATTATGCTAGGGAAGATATATTTAACTGAATATTAAAGGCGTTAACAGCTTTTGTTATGAGGAAAAACCTACTTTTACAGATTAGTATTTATACCTGTATATTTATATATGCTATAAAAGATGGAATCTCAGATTTTTTTCAATTTAAGGAAATCATATATTGTATTGACTTTTTTTTTATTTGAAATGCAAAAGTAAATGGAGTGAGCATTTGAAATGGCTGATTATGGTTGGTGTAACCCTTTAAAAAAAAAAGCCTCTGGCTATGGATTATTAAAGCTACTGTGCACATTTTACCTGTTCTTCTATATTCTTTAGTGGGCCTGATATGTCTTTTCAGTTAGGATACATAAAGTTCTATGCTATTAAGTGTGAACATTTAAAATATCTTTATGAGATCCAAATACTTATTAGTTAACCCTTTGTTTAGTGACAGTCTTGAGTCGGGTAAACATAGCTGCTTAAGCACATGTACTATTTTTATTATTTAAGTCACATGCATTCAATTATGAGAAGTCCTGCTACAGCTTTAATACCAGCAGAGTCATATGTTTGGGGATACAGATCTTCTCTTTTGGGAAAGATTAAGTTTCTGTAATTTATGCAGCATTAGCAATAGATTTAAGCAATATTTTTTTTTATACACACCTTATCATATTCACTCTATAAAGACTTGAGAGGTTGTGGCTTGCTATAGGTAAGTTTTTACATCTAACAAGGCAGTGGTTAGAAATGTAACATTTTTCTGCAATATCAAAACAGTTTTCAGTCGGATTAATTTTAATAGCAACAGTATTTGTCTTAGAGGATCATTATGAAATAAACTTGTGTGGAAGTCACATTTATTTGAAGATGGCTGCTTCTCTGTGGATGTCTTGTCGGTTTTGTTTAAATCCATTTGAGTTGCGGTAGCAAATGTAAAAAATAGAGATCTCTGCTGAAATAGGCAGCTCTTACAGTTTTCATATTTCTTCTGCTGCTTCTGAGATAAATGGAGGGGGAACAACCCAAAAAGATTGTGAGTGGGTCTATCTGTGCAGGAAGACAGGCACAGCACTTTTGGAATGTCCCCTTGCCAAAAATCATTAAAAAGATGCAATAGAGGTTTGGGGCTCCATCCTCAGGCTTCAGGAGTAGTTCATCTTTTTCTCATCCTTTTCAACACACGTCAAGAAAAATGCAGAAAAAGTCTGCAGTTGTCTTCCTTTTCTACAAGTGATACCAACCGATAAAAGGGTAAATTATATTTTCTGTAGTGCTTCATGGGTTAAGAAGAAAACAATATGGTAGATGTGCATCTCTGATCAGAATTAGTCTGCTGTATTTGACTAGAACGTTGTTCTGTCACTTATCTGCTCTTTGTATCAGTCCTATGTAAGTTCTCCATTTGCAAAATGTCAATGTTAAATATTTTTCCAATTAAGAGTATATACAAATGATCAGTTAATGAGTTCGGGTATAATATTGGTCTGTGACTTATCAAATTGAAATAGAATTATTTTTTTTCCTCCTGTGCATGCTAGGAAATGTCAAAGCAACATAACAGTGATTTTGAGGATGGACATTCAACGGGACATCAGGTATGGGCACCACATTGCGTCTACTATTACAAAGCCTCTTTAGGAAAAAGTATTTATGTACTCAAATGTTGAGAAAATAATCATGAACAGGTGATCCTGTACCATACCTACAGATTTTGAAAGGCCTACTCATTGCTAAATTGAATCACTTTGTTCTCCTTAAGTAAGAACTTCTGCATTATTTTAGGAAAAATATGTCTTTACTTGCTAGGTGCACAGAATCATAGAATCCTTTTGGTTGGAAAAGACCCTCAAGATCATTGTGTCCAACCATTAACCTAACTCTGTCACTAAACCATGTCCTTAAGAAGTTCATCTACACATCTTTTGAATGCTTCCGGGAATGGTGACTCCACCACTTCCCTGGGCAGCCTGACAACCCTTTCTGTGAAGAATTTTTTCCTAATATCCAACCTAAACCTCCCCTGGGACAACTTGAGGCCATTTCCTCTTGTCCTATCACTTGTTACCTGGGAGAAGAGACCAACACACTCCATGCAACAGCCTCCTTTCAGGGTTGTAGAGAGCGATAAGGTCTCCCCTCAGCCTCCTTTTCTCCAGGCTAAACAGCCCCAGTTCCCTCAGCCGCTCCTCATCAGACTTGTGCTCCAGACCCCTCGCCAGCTTCGTCACTCTCCTCTGCACTCTCTCCAGCACCTCAATGTTTTTCTTGTAGTGAGGGGCCCAAAACTGAGCACAGTATTCAAGGTGGGGCCTCACCAGCGCTGAATACAACAGACTGGTTAATATAGCTTATGCTACCAGGTCTTAAAATTCCTTTAATGTTCTTTTAAGGAATCTCCTGAGACCTCTTGTGTGAATACATCTGATACAAGTGGGTGTTTTCATTTGCTTTTTGAAACTTGTATTACTCATGATCTTTTTATTCTTGTGCATATGAAAACTTGCTGTTTTGCATAAATTAAACTATGGCTAGGCGGTTACCAGCATGTAATGATGAACAAAGCAGCTGCAGCAAAATATGGTTAGCTGGTGTTTAAATACTCTGGTATATATTAGGTACTTCACACACATAGCTGTCACCAAGGCAGATGATTGCTTCCTTCTTGAGGGAAAACAGAAAATAGCAATCATCTGAAATTTGTCCTCCTGTCATTTGAGAGTGTAATTTCAAATATGTATTTGAATGATAAAATAATTTCTGCAAAGTTAGAAAATGTAACCTTGTGTTTTCTCAACCCGTGTAGTGAAATACAGGAAATGAATTTCAGAGGCGTCTGTAGCTTAGCTTCTTTAAGTGTCCTTTGTGTCTTTTGCACTCATGGGATAAATGAGTGATGCAGTTCAGACTCTGGTAGCTTCATAGCAGTGTGCGATAATATGATTATCCACTCCTCCTCCTCCTCCTCCTCTTGTAAATTCACCTAGGTGTTCTGGTTTTGGGGATTGTGGAGTATAGTTTGGTTTGTTTTTTTGTGTGTGTGTGTTTGGGTTTTTTTAATATACAAAAGGTTAGCAACAGGACATGCCAACTCTTAAGAAAAAAAGAGTATTTCTAGCTCCTTTAGCTAAAATTTTAGTTTTAGCAGGTTTTTTCCATCTTTAGTATTCATTCAGAGACACTTCTTAGCGAAGGCAGTGTTTCTTCCAGGTTTTATACAGTACTTTTGTTCTGAAAGTATGTGAAGCCTATCAACAGCAGGTACAAATAAACCAAACAGCTCTCACCTGTACATGAAAGTATTGGTCTTCCCTTAATTGGGAAAATTATTAGGTCTACCTCCTTTGGTTTCACAGGAAGTAGCACAGCAAATTATAGTGATATCTGTACAATTCCCTGTATCTATTAGGGTAGCATCACAGAATAATTAATTTGGAGAGAAAGGGGAAAGTTCAATCTGTGTTGTATATTTATCTAAGTGTATTTAAGTTTAGAAGATTGTATCAAAGTCAAAACTTAATAATTACAGTTACCTCCCTACTAATATGTTCAACTCTTCTGTAAGATATCTCTTTTAGGTAATGATATCTCTTTTAGATGACATTGTATTGAGTGCATTTCCAGTGAAATAACTTCCTGTATTATTGGTGAAATTTTTCAGAGATAAAGGTGGAAGTTTTCATTTTTCCTCTCTCTCCTGCACTTGAGCAACAAAGGTGTTCCCGAATTTCCCTTTTGGCCCTTAAAAACACTTCAGGGATCCCTGGAGCAGATACTTGATTTTTTTTTTCTGTTTTGTGCTGTGCCGTGATCCTCTGCTAATAATGTTCTAGTGATTTGAAGTATGATTGACAATACATTGAAAACATATTTAAAATTACACTTTTGTGATGTTTCACACCTAGAAGGATATTCAATTTGTATGCAGATAAACTTGTTGTATGATACAACCTATTTCTAAGAACTTGTAATTGACATGATGGAGTCAACCATTCTTGGACACTTGAGTTACCTTTATACAAGAACCTCTCATTTCTATAGCAGTCTAGTAATTTCTGACTGTTTAGGGAGCAGTGTGCCAGATTTGTGGCCAGTTCTACTGGATAAAGAATACTGAATGGCAGAAAGCGAGTATCAGCTGTTAGAGCAGCAATTGGAGGCTGAAACTTTTCCAGATGATAACATTAACATTTTCACTGCTTCCTCCACTATTGATGCTTGGTAACTGGTTTCCTGTGGATAAAGTGATAACTTTTTTTTCTTTTAGTCATGTGGGAAGAAACTTTGATAATCTGACAAGTATGGGTTTCAGTTCTAATAAAACAATTCTGCTGGGGTCAGGTAAACTGTCAAAGACGACCCTCCGTTTGCTCAACATTTTCACCAGATGATGTGAAATTGTGTTGTTTCCCACAAAGATACAGTTTCTTTCATATGTGTCTTTATTTTAGCTCTATGGCAGCAGGTGTCCACAAAGCTTTAGGTGATGACTGCAGTGACAGCGGACAAAAACGGAAGATGGGATAAGTTAGAATATATTTTCATTCGCTTTTTAATAATTTAGGGATAGTGTCAAGAGGCAGCGATGTCGTAGGTATCATAACCAGATCTTTCACTCTTTTTTTCCATTTTCAGGGGTATTCTCCTTTCCTCTTTCCCTCCCTGTGATGAACACGATCATGGGACAACGATATAACAGCCAGGGAATTTCAGAAATGAGAACTTAGAATGCAGCTACATGTTTTCTGATCATGAAAGACTAAGGCTTTAGCTAGTGATGAATTGGAAGGTCTGATACACCTAGCAAAGAAATGCTTTATTGTGTTTCATTCACAAACATACCACATAGAATACCTAAAAATTAAGTTGGAAGATTTGGACTTGCTTTTTAATATTATTAAGTCTGTCTTATTTCTTGCCTTGGCAGTTCTAAGGCAGTCTTGACAAGAAGCAACTAGGAAAAGGAAGCATAGTAGAAGGTCCTCACTGTCTTTGTTGGGAAATTTAGGAATGTAGTAGGAAATAAGTGGGAACGATACCTTAATTAATAGTGAATCTTGCCGTTCAGTACTTAGAAAATATTTCCCATCTGAAATTGTTAGCGTAAATCTTGAAGAACTGGTTGCAAACAAGTTATCTCCACTCTTTGTTCCACTCATGCCACTTAGGACTCTATAAGCCATGCTTTTAAATTTGACTTGAAATGGAAAGGTGGTACAGGTAAACAGTTTTAGTGTAGAAAAGAGTTTTCTAAAATGAAACCTGTTAGCAAATGAGTCATACAGGGTGTGTTTAAAAACATTTCTGGTTTGGTTTTGAGTTCAACTAGGTTTTATTTAGTATTTATTTTCAAATTGTAGGTGAAGAAAGTGATACCGATACAGTTTCAGTAAGAAGAAAATTTCAAGACATTCACTTACAGGTAAAAATTTCTGATGTCTAACGCAATGGAATAATTTTATGTTCAATAGACATGATTTGTAAGAAACAGTGCAGACTATATCCAAATTTTTTTTCTGTTTTTTTTTTTTTTTTTTTTTTTCTACTTTGTCCTTTGAACCCTGAGGTGTGAGTTGATCCTCACTTCAGTAAGTTTCCTGAAAAGCCTAAATTTGAAGGTTGTAGAGAAAAAGAGAGTTTTAGCTTTATTTTGGGTTTGGGGATAAGGGAGATTAGGGGCACGAAGGATTCTGTTACATGGTATGGCTTCTGTTTCCTACTCAAGTTGCCAGGGATGTATAGATTATCCAGGTAGATATATATCTCCATGTATAGATTCTCATATTTGGCAAAGGGATTAAAATATGACACATAATGTAGAAGTTGCAAAAATAAATAGCCTTTCCAAGATTAAACTGCTAACTCTTAAAAATTGTTACTGAAGTCTGACTAGACATTTTCTTCCTTGTCTGAAACTTATGAAGGCCCTTAGGACCATAACTATACAGGACTTATTATAGCAAGGAGAGAGTAGGAGAAGTCACAAATAAGGTTTGGTTGTTACTTCTAATGTGCAAAAAATTGAGGATATTAGATTGTGTCTTCTGTTTGTTTTTCAGAGAGAATGTCAAGGCTCGTCAAAAGGTCTGCATTTAGCTTCACCAGTGCAAGAACTGATTGGTACAGCTAAATCTTTTGGAGGTTGGTCAAATATTTTAGTTACAAAACATGTTTCTATTAAAATTTATTAGAAATATTTAATGTATTGAAAACACAGAGGCACTGTTTATCCAACAGAAAAGTTCAATGGACTGGATTCTTGAAGAGAAGACAGACATGATTTTGCTTATGGCAAAATGTGTTTGAAAAAATAGAAAATAAATAACTTGTATACATAAAAGCAGCTTTTCTTGAATAGCCCCAGGAAAAAAGAAAATGCATAGTTACAAAATTCAGAAGCATTATGCTCCATTAAATGAAAGCGTAGTTTTTTGTTTCTGGAATGTCATGAATGGCTTTGGGTTGGCTGGTAACTGGTACTCAAAGTGGTACTTTACTAGTAAACTTCCTTTTTTCAGAAGTTCTCCAGACTTGGTGCAAACCTAAAATAGAATTTAGGTGTAAATACTTCAAGCCTAACAACTACAAAAAGCATTATGTTAATCATGCTTTATGGCAAGCAAAGCTGCGTTGGTACTAGCCAACTACAATGCTTTAAAGTAATATAAAAATAGAGTAACAAAACCTGTTGGATAAGGCTGTTCCTTCTGATCAGAAATCACGAAGAGCAAAGCAGTCTTCCTCTACAATGAAAACATTTTAGATCTCTGTCTGTCTATCTATCTATCAAGCTATTTTAAGATGGGGGGAGGGGCTCCAACACATCTCTTTTTTTCTGTCTTCTGTAGTCTGTGAAATCAATATGGTTAGGAAAAACCTTTTATTTTTTTCTTCCTAATAGATTGTATGTTAATCCATTTAGCCTGGCAAAAAAGCTTAATGAAATATGCTATTACAGTAAGGCTTGTTTCTAAGTCATATACATTAGTGGAATTGCCCTAATAGATTTGGGGCTTTTTTTCTTCTTCTTGTTTTGTTTTGTCATTAATTTGGTTGGGTTTTTTTAATAGGCAACCAAGCTGCTGTTTGCAGAAGGAAAGTAGAATTGTCAAATGAATGTTCTTCATCCAGACCTCCACAGTTAGGATTTTCTGATGTTCCCATATCAACAAAGACAATCACCATACCCAGGCATCAGACTTCCCCAGAACTGAATAAAACTTGGTGTGATAGTATCTTGGAAGAATACCAGTCTGCAGATGAGGAATGCTCCTGGAGCAATGTAACTCTTGCAGACTTGTATCCAGGGATGTTAGAGTTACTTACAAGGCTCATGACAAAGCACACTCGGAGAAAAGAGTCAAAATACATGTTTGGACAATTAAGGCACAGAAGACACCCTTCTGGAAGACCAAAGCTCAGTGTCACCTTAGTCAAAATAAGAGGGTTCAGACCTCCTAAACTGAAGCGAGCACAGCCTAGCATATGCAGCAGTAGACATGAAGACATACAGAATCAAACTTTCGGAAATGAGAACTTTGTGATGACAAGAGGTCCATTAATAATTTGTCTGGTGTGGTACCTTATTCTTACATTGATACAAATGAAATCAAAATGGACTGCTCTGACTCAAGTTTAGTACCTAGAAAAGGCCCAAAATTCTCCAAACGGACTGTTTTTCCTGATGTTATAACTACAATGGGAGAGACGTTTCTAGTTGAAGATGAGTTACAGACTACTGTCTCACTTAATCCAAAATGCAAAGAAAGTGAAAAATTTGCTTACCAGTGTCCTTCAGAATACTGTTTTATAATGTCTGCTGCCAGTTCAGGGTCAACAGGACTTCATCCGGTAAAAGAGAGTAAAACTCAAAAAAATTACTTTTCTTGTGGTGATACCTCAGAGTTGTGTTCATCTACTTGCAGTTCCTATGGCAATAGTCATGCTTTTACACCTGTCGCAAACTGTTCTCTTGCAAGAGCATCAAATACTTTGCTCATAAATCCCGAAAAAATAACCTCTGAAAGACAAATTCCTTTTGAGCACAAGCACTTATTTTCCTTGTTGTCTATAAAGCGGAGTCCTTCAAAGATGCCCCAGAAATACAAAGATGCATTTGAAAAGCTCTACTACAAGCTGTGTCCCCAAGAAATCCAAAAGCCTTTGACATTGACAAGATCTCTTGCAAATTCACAGAACCTTGAAGATAAAGGAAGATTAGTGAAGAGTAATTTAAGTCATTCTGTGAGGTCCCATACACAGTGTGATAGAGAATTTGACAGGATCTATGAGCAATTGTGTAGTGGGGGTGTTCCAAAACTTCCTGGGTTTCAGAGAGCTTCAAATTTAAAGAAGTATGGAGGAGTACAGATGTCAGAAACTGTAAATGCTCTGGTTAACTCGCCTGTTCAAACTTTATCTGTATCTCCCAGAGTTAAAAGACTGGGGAATTTCCAAAACGATCCTCTTTGTTCACCAGTAAAGCGACTGAGAGGTATACCAGAACGTTATCTTTCTTCAACAAAATGTGAACAGATTGCTCACAGAAGAAACGCTGAACTTCAGACCGACGGCATGAGGTTTTTGAACCCATACATTGTCAGTAACCCCAGCATTTTTGAGAGTCACAACTGCCAGAGTGAGGTAGTTAAAGGACCTTGTAAAACTATAATATTGTGCAGTCTTTGATATTTGGAAAAGGGATTAAAAATAGATTAGAGCTGGAAGCTTTTTAAGCAAGTGGCGGCTTACTTCTTGTGCTATTTGGTCAGTAGAGTTGTTTTACAACTTTGGGGTTTGGGGGATTTTAATTTGCTAAAATATAAGTCGTATCAGGTCTCCTGGATCATGTGAGGAAGTTCACTATATTTAATAACCTTGAAAGTGGTTATACAATGCTCAATAATAGATTGTGTTTTAATGGACTGTGTCACTGGTTTAAATAATCTCAGACAGTGAGCCTGTTAATTAAGGTGGTGTCCTTCTGAAATGATAACACTTTGTAGGTGAACGAATTGAGGCGAACCAATTAAACTTTACCTGGTTCCACTGAAATCATTAGACTTGTTGATTTAAATATTAAATCCAGCCCTTATTTCCAGGTTCCCAGTCATTTCTTCTGAGGCAAGCTGTGACATAATACATGAGTTTTTCCATCGATGTAATCTGTTAATGCTTTATTCTCAGGGCTCTGGATTTCATGCTGCGTCAGATAAAACTTTTCTTGGTGTTCCTGGTACTTCCTTGCAAGGTTAGTTTCAGAGACTTTATGAATTACTGCTTTAGCAATCACAAGCACTTCTTCAAGGGTAGATCTACAAATCTCAATAGACCGCTGTCTAGGTGACAGCTCTTCTTCCTCAGTAACAGTTGGGTATGTTCAAGTGTTCCTTTAAGGAATCTATACAGAAAAGGGTTTTCTGAATCACATGTAAACAGCAATTTAAGAAGCTTTTCTTTAGGTTAACTGGGACTTTTCCTACTAAAGTGTTGCTTATACCCATTGGTTTTCTCCCTTCCTTTTTTCTATTTTATTTAAAATTTGCTGTTGCTTTTACTTTACATATCTACCTGTTCAGCAGGAAATGCATACTTTATTAATCCTACACTTGAGTAACCACATGCTTTTGTTTGGATTCTTCATCTTTACAAAAACTTGCAATTGAGTTGTTGCATGCTACTGTCACTTGCTTAGGTGAATTAGATTGTTAGCCTGGACAAAAAGGCTTTTGCTAATTCAGGACAGTAGAATTTTAGAATTTTCAAAATACACCACCAAAACTAGCTTAGTTTAAGATTCAAAAATGCTAATCTTCTGATTTTCTTTTTAAAATCTAATTTTGGTTTAAAGCATGTCTGTAACATGACATGAACTTTTTTTCCTACTAAGTAAATTGTTTGTTTTATTTTTATGAACCTTGTCATCAAGATAACAACTAACATGTAAAGGAAAATACTGAAGAAGATGCCTTGAAATATTGTCAACTGGTATACAAGAAGAAAATAGCAGAAGAAATGAACTTGTACACATGTTTTGGTAAACCTAGCAAATGAAATGCAAACTTATTGATAAGCACGGATGGACATCTTGCGAGAGGGGCGATGAGAAACAAGTGAGCAAGAAACTGACCAACTGTGTATAACATCCCATTCAAGTGAATACTTCATATAAAAAGTGGGAGATCACGAGGATCTCCTTCCTTTTTGCCTTTTTGCCCTTTTCCCTTCTGCTTATGGCCGACATTAGGAGAGGACCTTGCTAGTCGTCCCTGCGATCTGAGGCCTAGTGAGAGACTGAATCCAGCTCCGATTGGCTGCAGAGTCTAATCCAGGACTTTGGTTGCCGGCTCTGCAGTTGCTGAGACTTTCAAGATTGGTTTTGTATATTTTGTATTATTTTCTCTATTCTTATTAGTAGCATTAGTAAAACATCTTTTTTTCCAACTCTCTTCACTCTGTGCTTCTTTTCCTCCCAATCGCCTCTCCTTAGTGAAAAGGGGGGAGAGGGAGCGGGAAGTGTGGGGAGGGGGGGAGAGGGGGTTAACAATACATCTGCCAGGGTTTTATTGTCACCCCGCAATCTTAACCCTCGACAACTTCTTTGCATGTTTCTTGCCTTGTTGCATTTTCATTGCTGGTTAATTGTAAATAATTTGTTTATTTGAGGTGGACATCTGTTTATTTTGCCTTCCTCAAATTTTAACTAATACTTTATGTATTATGTTTTTTTTTCTGGTATCAGCAGTTCCTTCTACGTTTTTCTAATGGCATAAGCATTTTTGCAGAAATATAGCTTATACTTAAGTACAGTGTGCAAAATGTATTGGAAATTAAGTTTTGCCAGCACCTTTTGCATTAGAATATTTTTGTAAGGAAACTTGCTCATTGAAGTATGCCAGTGAAGTATTACCCATGTCTTAACAGGCTAACATTTTAACAACATACAGTAGTGTCCATGCTACTCAGCATTGTTCTTATCCTTTTCATACTACTGTTTTCTACCACCAGAATCTGGGATTGCAGGTACCAAGTCTGGTTGGCCTAGTGCAGTGAAGAATTGCAGCAGTCTCAGAAATGCACAGTACTGTCGCAAAAGGTAAGTTCTTCCTCAAAAAGAAAATCCAAAAGAAATTCTTGGTGCTTTACATCTATATTAAAGGTGTGGAGGCTGTTGCTTACATGTGTCCTTCTAGAATGAAAATCAGATCGGATGCTTGGGAAAGCCCAAGCTAATCAGACCTGCAGACTCAAACACTGGGAGGTAAGTGTCTGGACAAAACTAGCCAGACTTCAGCATGGCTGGCCAGTGAACGTAAGGTAGTAAGATGGCTTGACTGAATAGCTACTCTAGTCCTTCTTTCTGTTCCTTGTAGACGCATTTATTATTTTAGATATAACTCAGATGGACTGCCAGCTGAGAAGCTTCCTTGGGCCTGTAGTGTGTCGTTCTTGTATATGGTTCCAAGGAGTGAAGCTCTTGTTTAATGGCTACAGAGCCCTCAGAAGTTTTATGCTTAAGCCACGTGGCAAAATGCTGCATTTGTAATGAATGGTGGTGGAAAGAAACCAGTATTGTCTTCCTGTCTCAAACTTGATAGCCTTTCTGGAGAAGGTGATTATGAAAGACTTATTTCAGAAAAAGAAATGTTCATAACTAAAACTTTTCTTGAGCTCTGTGTGACTGCTGTTGTACAGCTATAGTGCTATACTGAATTGTCAGATGTAAACAAAAAAATGGTTCAAAATATGCCATTTCTTAAGTAATATGCAAGGAAATAATTACATTCTCACTTGTATCTTTCCTTTTTAGCTATTGGTGAATACATTCCGAGCTTACATCAGGAAGTTTAAGAGATACTTATATAATTTAGGTTAAGAGAGTAGCATTATGGAGACATTAAAATGACATAGGATGAAAAGTTTTCTCTCTAGCTGAGAGCACATAGGAATGTGGACAAGGAGTCCGGCTGCTGTTTACAGTCAAGATTTTCAGATATCTTGCTTTGATGATTTGTTTCAATTTCATTCTGTTCATCAGAGTTTTGGCAGGCATAGTATTTTTGTGTAATTTACTTTGTCATCTTAACATTTCTTTTCTATATGGTATCCAGAAAATTAAGCTACACTGTGGGTAAAGATGACAAATCCCAGCAATCGCTTGGGTGACTTCCTGGTTGAAACCCACCAAGGAGCATTCATGGACTGCTACAGAAAAAACTTTGCTTTATAAAGTTTGGGTTTGTTTTGTTTTTCTTTCTTCTTCCAAGAATCAGGGATGTTTTTTATGTATGTGTCATGCAGTTAGTCCTGTTTTATGCTTACCTGTAATGTAAATCTTCAGGACTGGTTCATCCCTTCTGACAGGGCGCTTAGTCCTTTGGCTTCATCAGGTATTGCAGGGAATCAGGGTTCCGTTCTATGGCAAAGTTTAAATTTTGTAGTTAGTTGTTAGAGCGAAATAAGGGCTCAGCAAAACAAGTCAATTCAATGTGAATCACGCTAAAGCCATTTATTACAGAAACAAGTCTCCTTATATACGTAACTATATTCTAATCACGCGTCCACGCTCCAAGCATGGATTCGCTAAATGAGTATCGTGGGCTGTCCATGCGCTGGAGTCTCACTGATGATACGTCTGTTGATTCACGCCGCGCCAGGACCCCAGTGATTGAGGAACGCCCCTCTCTCTCACAGCAGATTCTGTTCTCAGCTTCTCGAAGTGGCCTTGAGATTCCTTTGAGCCTGACTAATTCAGCAACAAATCTTTATCTATCAAAACCCCTCCACAGTTAGTAGTGTTTGTTCTAACAGTGCGATCAGTATTTTCTTGTTATCTGCTAATAAGCTTTGATTCTTGACATATTAGTCGTAAGATGAGAATCAAGCTCTTTTTGCTGGATTCCTGCCTGTTTGTGCTTTATAAGGGTATTGACACTACATGAAAAATTCTAAACTGGGATGGATGATTGAAGTGCAGTATTAGGCGCTATGACTTGCTATATGCCTGCTATGTTAAATTTTCTACATAGCTCACAGAGTGGATTGTTCAATAAAACTTTATATGTTTCAGTGAATTTGACAGTTATATTCTGTGTTCTGACAAAATATATGTTCTAAATAAAAACCCGTTCTCAACAGCTATCTGCTTTCAACATTTTATTTCAGGTATGTGAATTCTCATGAGGAGTTTGTATCCCTACAGCAAATACATCAGAGTGATGTGGCTGGGTCCCACAGGTTTTCATTGCTGCATTCTTTCTTGGCAAGGAGATTATTTTAGTGGTGTCAGGTCAAGTACACTCTGTTTTATCAACCCTCCCCCTTGTCAGCTTTCTGAGCTCCAGAAAAGGAAAAAAATCACATTCCTTTGGCTTTACTTCATTTCTGGGCACACAGGAGTTTTTATGATATTTTAGCTCTTAAAACCAAAATCTTGTTATCTGAAGTGTTTTTCTTGAAAGGAACAAGAAGCCAGTTTCAGTGAGGTTTACAGTAAGACAAGAACTTCTGCAATATGCACACACATTCTGTCCCTCATAATTTGTGTATTATGTTTCCTTCAACAACAGCAAAAAAGATTGTCTTTTAGAAATGCTTTTGTGGCTCATTTTTCTTCCAGTTCCAGACATGAATGAACTGTAGGAAATATGCTTTATGAACTACCTTCTCCTTGAATTTGTTGAGGTAGTTATTTCCCAGTATTGCTTGATAGACCAATACTGAGAGATTACATAACTCAATGTTTTCTGTTCTAAAGTAAATTAAATGTAAACTGGAATTGGGTTTTGGACACGTTCTGACTCTAGATATGATGTCTACACTGCAACCTGAATATAGGCTTACCAAAGTAGGAAGGTAAGTTTGTTTAAGCTACACAGCAATAGTTCATTGTCTCCATGAAAATTACTTTGAAATAATTTTAAGAGGTGGTTCTTGAAAAACCTTGAGGTGTTGGAAGGTAAGCATATCCCTTTTTATTGCTAGCAATAGCAAAGAAAAATGGGAGAAGCTTACACAATTATTTTTACAGTTTGACCCTCCGACATCCACTTGAGTCTTAAGACTCTTAAAAGTATGATATAACCAAAAGTCTGTGGTGTTTTTTCCTAACAATACTGTTTAAACAGATGCATCTGCAGTGATTGTCAGATGCTATCATGACTACTGGAGTATACCTGTGTGAGACTCACAAAAATTTCGTGGTGATACTTGATCTCTCTTCTGTTTTGAGCTCCATACTTCTTCCCTTCCAATGAATTTTGCTTCTTCCACCATGTTTCGTCTTGTTTACTCTTTCCGCACTGTTTCATTGAACTGATACTTGAATGCGAAGCTTACTGTTAATAAAAACTGCGAGTACGCGGCTGAGGAAAACATGCAGGCCGACTCAATGTGAGTGATAAAGCATGATTCAACTTTATTGCCTGAGATAGCCTGCATTTATACCAAATGCCATAATTATGCATACTTGTCTCTATCTAATAGGCTAAGCACTAAAAGGTTACATTTACTTACTCCACCTACTTGGGTTTAGCTAGCTATGCACATCCCGCATTCTTCTGACTCTTATCTCTTCAAGGATATCCTGACCCTGCCTTAGTTAGTACTTTTCCGTTCCCCCCTTTCCCACGGCCTAATAGACAAGCTAACTAAGGCCTACTTATGTCAACTAAAATGGGCTCTGCTCGTACAGTTGCTCAGTGGACTCATGTCCACGCTCCTTGAGCCAATCCCTGACAAAAAACAGCTTCATACTGCTTCCCTCTGCTTCAAAATTTTTATGAAGAGCACTGGAAAAACAGGTTAGGTTACTGAGACAGCATAAACCTAGAACCTATTATCTCCTTATTTTGTTGTAATTAGTTGAAGCTAGAATTTAACTAATATGTGATAGTTTATATAGGTCTTTCTCCAATGACATGAAGATGAAGCAATGTTGAATGTGCTTTTTCATGTAAGAATTCAGTAGTCATTTGAAAACTATCCCCAAAAGTCATTTAAAAAAAAAAAAAAAAAAAAGAAGAAAAAGAAAAATAGGTCGTTAAGTTGCTTATTTAAGCAGACAGAGGGTAACGAACTCGAGGAATAAAACTAAATCTGGAATGTGGTAGCGCTATTTTGTTGGAAACAGTTGATAGGCCATTAAAGATGATCCTGAAGCGGGGAGAGTCTGTGAGAGCAGCAGTGAATAATTTAATGGAAGCAGTCACTGAATGTGGAAGGGAAGCATGCATTGAAGGAGAATATTTACAGAAGTGCCCTGCTTTTAGCAAGCTATGTTGCAAGGGAAAGCAGCTGCTGAAAATTGGCATAAATAAATAGCTAGACTAAACAGTAGAGACTATGAATACAGAGTAAACTAGATGCACCTAAAGGCTGTGAAGTGGACTTACTGTATTATGTATACTTGGATGAGAGGAGTGTGTACTTCATTTCCATTAAATTAATGATCAGGCTGAAATGACGGATGGAAGCTGGGTAACCCGTAGTTCTTTGGCTTTGAGATTTTTAGAGGAAAGGCATAATCAAGAGTGCAAATGCTGTGAGAAAATTGGGAAATAGCGACTTTTATACAAAATGTACACAAGTTGCATTAAAATACACATGAAACGAGGGATGCTGTATGTTGGAAAACAGTAGAAAATGGACTCTTGGGCATGTGTTTATTTGCTTGAGAGATTAAGACGGCTTTCTCTTTTAATCATCTCAGAGGGCTGAGTATTGGATCTGATTGGTGCCAGCTAAATTGAAATTTTCTGTAAATGTTTTGCATATTAATGGTATTCAAACAATTTTGATATGCAAGTTTAAGCAAGACTGTATGATAAATATTTTACTACTTATTTTGCTGCTACTAAGGAACAAAGTAGAAGTCTTTCCAATCTAATTAAATTAAGTTAGTATCTCATGCACTGATATCTCTGTGTTTAGCTTTGGATCTTTGGCATTGGATTTGCCATCCTCCTTCCCCCCGCTTAGGCTCTTAGTAAGGGTCGTCATTTAACGTTTCTTCATTAAAATGGGTTTTATCAATGCTTTGACAGTATTTACTTTTGCTTATCCAATGGTAGTCAGTCTAAGACCATGATAATATGGTTGCTTTAATTCCAAGTCTGCCTGGTTTCTGCAGCCTAAGAACCAATCATAAACTGACTTGATTTCTGCGCACAAAAGCAAGTGCTAGCCAAGACAGGCAGTGAGACTGGGCAGCTTTGGATGCAAGGGCTGGCCTTTTGGTCTTGCATAGAAGTTAAGGCAAGTTAAAGAGGCTCGTTAACTATGACCTAAACAAAACATGAACCAGGCTGTCAAAGAACTATTTCTTTTTTTTTTTTTTTCCTTGTTAAATTTGTCACATCTCTGGATATGTCCACCCACTTCTGCCTTTACAAGAGGTGTTGGTTCTTTGTACTGTGGGTTTTTTTGTTTGTTTCTTGTAACTGCTTTCAGGGTTTTATTTTTCAGGACCTGAAACACTTGCAGGGCTCTATGTGCTTGAGAGTTTCAGACTCCTTGACACTGTGCTCTGCATGGATTTTAAAGGCTCTAACATCCTTATTTTGAGAAGGCAGAACTCTCTGACACTTAGAGGTAGGCACATTATTAGTTGGTGCAAAAGTAATTGTCGGTTTGGACTGTGAATTTTAAATCATTATAACTAGACTCAAACACATCTTTAAAAATCAAAATAGGAACCATTACAGTCAACACATTTTTGCCAATAATAAATAAGTTTGTTTATTTCTGCGGCATAAAAATCCATGCTTCGGGATTTGACAAACTCTTGGAAAGCATGTTCTGCATCCTGCTGGTATTGGAAGCTTTTTCCCTGCAAAAAGTTGTCAAGATGCTTGAAGAAGTGACAGTCAGGCGACTATGGCAGATGAGGCAAAACTTTGCAGCCCAATTTATTCAACTTCTGAAGCGTTGAGCAACATGCAGTTGGGCATTGTCTTGGAGAGGAATTGGGCGCTTTCCATTGACCAAGGGCTGGCTGCGGGCTTTGCAGTTTTCAGTGCATCTCATTGATTTGCTGAGCATACTTTTTGGGTTTCGCCAGGATTCAGAAAGCTGTAGTGGATCAGACTGGCAGCAGACCACCAAACAGTGACCATGACCTTTTTTTGGTGCAAGTTTGGCTTTGGGAAGTCTTTTGGAGGTTCTTCTCTGTCCAACCACAGAGCTGGTCATCGTCAGTTTTTGTACAAATTTCACTTTTCATCAATCCATCACCTTTTTCACCTTTCCAATTTGCTTCAAATGCCAAACAACTGTAGGATGGTTGACGCTAAGTTCTTCAGCAACTTCTCCTGTAGTTGTAAGATGATCAGCTTTGATGATTGCTCTGAACTGGTTATTGTCAACTTGCAATGGCTGGCCGCTACCCTCCTCATCTTCAAGGCTCTCATCTCCTTTGTGAAACTTCTTAAACCACCATTGCACTGTACGTTCCTTAGCAGTTCCTGGGCCAAATGCCTGGTTGATGTTGTGAGCTGTCTTCACTGCTTTATGACTCATTTTGAACTTGAATAAGAAAACCACTCAAATTTGATTTTTGTCTAACATTTCCATAGTCTAAAATAAACATAAAATATATAGCAAGTAACAAGTCATTAGCAAAAAAAAAAAAAAAAAAAAAAAAACAGAAGAAAAAAGAAGAAAAAACATAAAGCAAGAAAATAACATTAAAATGATGCATAAAATAACCACATTTATTTAAGAATGTATCCCAATATCAAACGGAAAATTTCAACAGTGTGAAAGCCACAATTCCTTTTGCACTAGCCTAATACATCACGATGCCTTACTGTTTCCTGCTTCTACTACTTAATGACTCCTGGAACATAAAAATAAAACCCCACTCTATAAAAGGTTACCATCTGATGAGTTTAAAGTCTTAAGATGAATGTGCACACAATATGTGAATTATTTGGGGAAATAAAAAGGCTCTTTCTACTTTTGTAAAATAGATGAAACAATGGCAGTGAAAAACCCACACAGAATATTAAACATCACATAGAATATTAGAAGGAAAAAATCCTCCCTAGGAGATTTAATGTTACAGATATTTGGCTAATATCTTTAATGTGGGCTGGATACAACATAACATTAGTAGAGGAGTTGAGATTTGAGATGTATCCTGGTATTGCTCAGAGAAGGAAACTAAAGATATATAAGGATATTGCTAAATCTTGCAAGATGTGCAATTACTACTTTAAACAAGCTATTAACTTATTCTCCAATTAGCTTTAGATATGTTGTGTTATTACCATAGACCAGTCACCGTAAGGAAGTATAAAATGTCGAACAGATGATCGGTTTTTAGTTTAACTAAATCGTTAAGTGTGCAAGCATGAAACACAATTTCCTTCCAAAGGTGGTGTTCAAACCTATATAGAAGAGTAGTTATACTCTGCTAGAGCTCTACAGACAACAGGGTGGGTCTTTTGGGACTGTTTGAAAGTTGATGGTTGTTTTAAACTAAGGATTAATTTTACTGGAATCAATACCATGTGAATGCTGAGATACCAGCTTCTACAACTCCTTTCCAAAATGTCTTCAGAAGGGCAGGTCCTTCAAAGTGGCAGTCTGGATCTTATTTCTTGCTCAGTCTCTAAATGTGCTTGGAAGACACTTTAGAACACTTAACTTACCCATTTTCTAACATGGTTTGGTATGTCAGTTTGTCAGGGTATTGCCTCTAATCATTCACTGTTTTTCCAGAACGAAGAAGCAGATATCACTTTATGATTACATATTTGGTTTATGAAGCCACTTCAAATGTTCTCTCCTTTGTAGTATGAATCAAGCCCATTAATCTCATGGGATCACAATGAATGGCTTCTACGTTTGTTGTGTTTTCAGCAGCCAGCTGCTCACTGTTGAGATAAATGCTAACTTTGGAAGCCATCATGGTGGGGTTAGATGATCTTTCTTCTTCATCCTCCTCTAATGAAGGGCCCTTCTTTCTCCTCGGCTTTCTGCGTTTTCCCTTGACACTGTGATCAAGTGAGGCATAACACATCTGATGGGCAGACTCCACCTAGATGAACATGCACTTTAACATTCAGTAGTTATGCTTGCTTTAAAGTTATGTCTAAGACTTTGAGTATGTCTACACCGTAATCATAATAGTGGCTGAAGTTTACCCAAATTAGCTCATTAAAAGCACAAATGATTCAGCTGTGGCAGCACAGAAAACAGACCAACGTAACCTAACAGTAAATGACTCGTGTTCTTGGGGTAGTGTTGGAACGAAAAAGGACTCAGCATTCCAATTCAATGTGAATCACGCAGAGATATTTATTACAGAAACAAGCCTCCTTATATATGCAACTATATTCTAATCACGCGTCCACGCTCCAAGCATGGATTCGCTAAATGAGTATCATGGGATGTCCATGCGCTGGAGTCTCACTGAAGATACGTCCGATGATGGGACCCCGCTGATTGAGGAACACACCTCTTTCTCACAGCAGATTCTGTTCTCAGCTTCTTGAAGTGGCCTTGAGATTCCTTTGAGCCAGACTAATTCAGCAACAAATCTTTATCTATCAAAACCCCTCCACAGGGTAGTGGCAGCTATTATTGGAAAGATTCACTGTGGGACTGAGGGTACTTTATATAATTGGACCAAGTTCTTTGGGATGTAAGACATTATTTGATCTCTTTTTCTTCTTACTGTTTTCGTTTGTTTGTTTTTTAAATTATAATCCAGTTACTAGCAACATTTTTCATAGGCTTGGTCTGTGCAGAAAACTAAAGATGGGTGATTCTTGTCTGTAAATATGATCTCATTTGCAGTGCAAAATGTATGCCTCGTGTGTCTTTCCCGTGTTTTTCTCTGTGTTTTTCAAGCCAAATTATCAAACATTTTTCATATTGGAATTTTCATAGGTTAGTCTGTTTCTGTGAAGTATAATAAAGCAAATGTCTAGATTTAAAAGAGAAAAAAAAAATAAATTTTCCACCACCTGGAAGTATCCTGAGAGAGAAGCTGGAAATCAACTCAGGAAATCAGTGCTAGGAATGCTTCGATTACAGACAAATTTCAGCTGAAGGTTGCATGCTTTTAGGCATCCAGGTATCTCAACAAAATATAAATTGATACAAAACCAGGCATTTATTTAAGGCATATAGATTTTGTGTTGGGCAAGAGAGAGCCAGTCAAACTCATGATTATCACGTGATGCCGCTTGTGTTTTCACTTGAATGATGTCCAAAATAAATACAAGTAATTCTTTACGTAAGCCATGGCATTAGATGTAGGCTCAATTCAGCCTGATCTGCATGCCTGTGACCGAGCTTTATTATGCCATATGGATGGAAATGAGCTGTCTATACTTCTCCTGCTCCCTCATTAATGTCCCAGATGGAACAAAGGGTCGAGTCCGTGCTTAAATTTCTTGATGAACTACGACACTAATGCATGGTAATTTTCGTGAGGAGCAGCGTGAAAATTTTTGTTATATATTGTCATGGGATACACACAAAAATTCTGAGACAGACCACATTACCCTAATTCAGAAATCCAGAATTAAACTTAGAGATACCTGTAGCTGGTTAACTGGCCTTTGAGGCTGGGACTTCATCTGCCCGTAACAACATTCCTCTACAGTTTATCAAAGTAGAAAAATGTTTTAGTTATTAATGCACACTACCGAGTCTTAAAAGATCAAATTAACAGATCCTCCCTGTTACAGAACCAACTTTGCCCAGTTTACTTTGGTAGAAGTTTGTTTTGGTTTGAATTCACACACAGATCTCTTTCTCTATTAACAGAAGGGCGAATAGCTAAGAAATTCAGACATGCATACTGTGAAAATGAAAAGCATTTTCTGTTCATACGGAAGGAAAGTTTCTCATTATTCACTAAGTGGGCGTCATTTTACACTGCTAGGGGTACATCTTGCAATTAGAGCGTAACCACATATTAATGTATTTTTCAGCACGGGCAAACTTATACTGGGCCACGAAAGAGGCTGTGAGTTGCAGCAGCTGGTGATTAAATTGTATTCCTGACTCTACTTCCAGTTTTCTGAAAAATCTGGTGTAAGTCATTTTTTCATCACGTATCTCATTTTAGCCATCAGTAAAACAGATTATTTCCTCACAATTTTCAGACTTGTTCCAGCATATTTGTCAACATTGCTGATGATCTGTGGACAGCCACAACAGAGAACTGGTCTGTGTCTGTTTCTACCAGCTTGTGTGGGAGCATTGACTTTGGGCAGGGAGTAATATGTGTCTTAGATTGCTGTAACTGCATGGATGAAGCTGTTATTTCAACTGGTGCAGCTTTACATGAAGAACAGCTCTTGGTTTTGAGATATTTGGCTGAACAGGATCATTTGGACTGCAAAAAATCCAATTCAGTATGAGACCTGGTCTTAAAAAGAGTAGTGCAGTATGATGGTTTGCAGTTCTATCCCAAGCTGGTATTCTGTGTTGAGAAACACAGAAAGCGTTGGTCAGTCAGTTTTTAACTACACATTTATCACAGCCTCTGAACAGACACGTGTTCTCAAAGTGAAGCTTACCTAAAATATCTTGATTGAGATTGCCATAAACTGGGTCATCTTCTGTGTAGTAGCCATCATAGCTAGAAGGGCAACGGAAAAATACTTTTAATTCACAGAATATGCTTGATTTAGGACTTCACTATTAGACTTTAAACATTTTACACGCATGTGGCAGTAGCAAGCAGATTGTATGTGATCCGAAAAACAAGACCAAAAATATTGGGGTGGGGGAAACAAGTGTGGGGACACAGCACAGAAATGGCTATGTGCATGTTCTGAAGAGAGATTTGTTATCTAGCCAAGAATAGAACTCTTCTTTCCTGGAACTTACTTAAGTATAAAGCTAATCTCAAGACCACTAAGCTACCGTTTGATGTAGTTCTAGAGGTATTATTGATCACTGAAACGAACCCACTTCATGTCCTCTGAGCCCACTTTGCAATACAAACTAAAGCACTAAATGGGCCTCTTGGGGCAGTGTTCTTAAAAACTCCAGTCTTGATTCAACTAAAATGTTTACGTTGCTAGTTCTGCTGCTTATATCTCTGAAAGAGGGATATATATCCTGTGACCACACAGAAAAAGAAACTGAGGCAGAGAGGCATTGGCTCCAAAGAGATTTGTTGCTAGAGCTTGATTAATAACTCAGGAACGCTTGACTTTCTATCTTCTGCTCCAGAACTCCTGAATTTAGCACTGTAAGCTCCGATTACATGAGCAATGCAACATCAGCCAACCTTACCAAAACCTTGCTCAGCATTAGTTTTGTAAATGACTGTGATTTTTCATCGTAGAAATCTCTGCCTAGCAGCACTAAAAGACAAACCAAAAAGGCACTCCCTCATCCCACAGCTCTCCAGCAGCTCTTTTAATATCCTGTCATATTCTAATTCTCTTGTACTTGGTGAGTTCAGTTTATAAGCATAGGCCTGTTTATGTAGGTTATGTACGTATGTGTGTTTAACATGACTGAACCCGCTAGTGTTTGCCTGAGCACCCATGTGCATATAGCACAGGTGCAGTTTTCCCTGTGGAAACGCACTTTTTCTCTGAATGGGCGTGGTGAGGATGTGCAACTTAAATCTACAGAATTGCATGCATAAGAGAGGTTGCAATGGCATCATCAAATCTGTTGAAAGTCATAGTTAATTTTAACTGAAACAAGTGTATGACTGTAGTCACCCTCTAACGTGAATTAAACAAGCCAGTTCCTTATTGTGAGTGACACATTGATTTAAGAGCTACATGAGCATCCCACAATGAAAAGCAGTTTGGACTTTCTGAAAACAAACTAATTAAGCATAAAATGTGTATGAAATCTGAAATTCAAACAAGCATTCAGGAATTTTGGGAAGATAAAATTTTCTCAAATGTATTTTGTATCAGTGCAGCTACTTAAAATTCTTTTTAAACTAAAGTATGAATAATAACCAGTTACATGAAAAGTACACCTCAATAAAGAAGTTGCAGATGTTAAAAATGTACATTAAAAATACAAATTTAGCCAAAACTTAATTCCTCAACTTGTACGTGTTCTGTTGGTTTTTCTTCAGAGAATGGACTCAGCTGTGTTTGGCAGTGGACTGGGCAGCTAGCAACCATTGTATAATCATACCTGGCTCCCCTAAACATGTTTAAAAGTTGCATGCTCTCTACTAGAATCATTCTTGCTGAAAGATAATGAATCCATTTGTTGGCTTGAAATCTCCAAGCAGTGATGGCTTTCTCTGCAAACACTTTAACCCCTCAAACTCCATTCCTTACAGAGACATTACTTACCTTGCTTCTTTTTCATATAGTGTGAAATGTTCAGTATCAACGAAACAACAAGAGCCAAACTCAGAAAGGCCAAAACTCCCCAGACAGAAAAATGGCAGTCCATTTCTGCAACCGAGAGAAAAGAATTCCATAGTTTGTCTTGTCAACAATTTTACTTTATTCTTTGTGGTGGGCTGGTTTTTGCTTTCTGTAATTGAAGCTACTATTTTGTTGTTTACTCTGTGACAGCCATTGCTATACAAGCTAAATAATTAATATCAAACCCAGATGCTCAATAATAAGAGAGCAATGTCAATAAGCTGTTAACAGAACTACTATTTCATAGGAATTCAGCCAAAGGTTGGACTATTGGTTTACCTGTAAGATGCAGTAAAAGTCAGAAATCGATAAAGAAAAAAATCAATAGCTTTGAAATTATTTTTGTAATTGTCGTTAACTTATGCATTCAACTTATGCATTTAACTTATGCATTAAAAGGTCTAGCTGGAACAGAGCAGTCAAGGGGAGAGACTAGATGGTACTCTCAGAATGAGATTAGAGCAGGTTCTTAACACACTTATTTGGTTTTGCTGTAGCTGGATTCCTTCAGGGGGCTGATGTTTTGTTTGGTCCGTAAAGGAAAGCTGAGGTAAAAGAATACAGGAATACACGTTTCCCGTGTTGCCAGCCACAGGTGGCGGAGGCAATGGATGTGCTCCTGCTGAGAAGACAGAGATTTTTTTCCCTGGTTGACTGGCTCCAGCTCATCTTGGGGACAGCTCCTTTACGGGCTTTGTTCCCTAATTATGCTGGGGTTGCAAAAGCTCTCTTAGTTTTGTTTTATTTCAAGCCAGAGATGTGTTTATGATGTTGAAACAAGAGAAGATAATCCTTGGTAGTAAAAAATCACAAATCACATGGAATTCTATGATGCAGGTTTCCTTCATGTCAGAACTCTCTTTTAAAAGGGACAAAACAGAGATGTAACTTTCTGACAGGCTTGTAGCTGTTTTTATCATATTGTACTTCCAGTGGCCATTTATCCTTCCTTCCTTTTATACTAAACAACCAATTTCCAGTCCCTTCTTTTCTCCTAGAGTTCTCCCAAAGGTGTTTGAGGGTTGTCCATCACACCAATACTACTTTTCATGTTGAGAGGCACTTTTTTACAAGGTACAGACATTCTTGAGCAGGGATGACACCTCCATGAAGCAGCTACATATCATTCTGATTTTTCAGAGAAGGAGTTAAAAGAAAGGGACATCATACCTTGAGAAGATGTTGTCAGGCCACGTCAAGAACCATCAGTGCTTGGAACGTGGTTAGTCTACAATTAGTCACTCGGCATTTGCATCCTATGCAACCTGTCCAAAACTACGAGAAGTCTGTGTCAAAGGCAAGAGCTTTTAAGTCTCAAGTTAGTGCCTAAATAATAAGGGTCATCCTTGTCCTCCTTTCTTCTTCTCCTACAAAATCTCTTTATTTATTTTATTTTTTTTGTTTTTTTTAGGGAAAAAAACCAGTATTGTTGCATAAGAGAAGTGAAGCACGTGTAACTGAGATAGAAACTACAACCCTGTGATTCGTTTGAAAGAGAGTCAATACCTAAAATAAAGTTCTGATCTAAGTATGTACCTTTTTCTTGATCCTGAATGCTGTCATTTATTTTTCTGATTCAGGAATCCTTTATTTTCCCTGGTGTTTCCAGGCAGAAGGAGAACTCTTAGTTTTAATTTTTTATTTTAATATTTTCAGCCCTTAATTGAAGTGCAGGAGGAAAACAAATTTTTGATTACAAGTATTATTTTTGTGTTTCCGATTCTGATTTAACTTGGAATTATTATCTGGAAAAAAGTAAAGGTTTGAAAAAAAAGTTGTATCCCTTTTCAGTCTCAGGTTTAACAACTACAGTATTTGAGCAGTCCCACTTCTCTAGGACTTTAAAAATATTCTAGCAAAACAAAAGGCATGAAACTGGGATTTCTAATACAACGTACCAATGTGTTAAACCTCACTATCTATAGTTCTTTCTTAAACATGATTTAGGAAATTGCATAGGTGTGGGGAGATTAAGAAAACAATATTTATATGTATTCCTAGCTGAACACAACTGAGTTTATTTTTAAATTTATTTTCCACAACTCTGACTTAAACACCTGGTTGTATTTCAGGGGAATGTATACAAACATACGTCTGACTTCAGGTTGTTTTGGTTTTTGTCTTTGCCATAGGAGCTATTTGTTTGTCAGACAACACTAGTTGTATCTGAGAAACAACAGCAGTTTTCATTTACCCTATAAAACCATAGTAAAGGCATGATCAGAGACATACAGGTGCCACTCTGAGTTCTCTATGTTTTTCCAATGTCCGTTTCAAGTTAATCTTACGTTCCAAGGACAAAATACGCGAGATTTTGATTATATATCTTAGCTTTACAGATATACAACTCGCAGCTCTTTCCCACGTGTTCTTGTACTACCCTTACAGCTGTTGCCAGTTTGCTGTTTACATTTATAACTGAATACATTAAATATTTACTACTTTGGTAACAGCAGCAATAGAAGAAAAGCTGAATACCTGTGCGAAGAAAAAAATTCGCCTCCTCAGATAACTACACTGCTGTCCCTTTATGTATAATAGCAGATGCAACCCATGACGGTTAACTGGTTGTGCTGGTTGTTGATGGAGAGTGAGAAATAAACAGAAAGAGAAGTCTATTAGACTAATTATAGTCTGTTCTGAAATAGTCTCTTGTATTCTATACTCTAATTTTAATTATCATTCAAGTAATTTACTGTCAAATGTAGCAAAAGCAGATTATTATTTTTTACGTATTACATATTTCTTCCAAAGAACCTGTAGCACTGTGTTCAGGGGCATTCTCACTCTATTGCAATCAAATTGCATATTTTTTAAAAAATTTGTTATATCCTTGAAAAAAAAAATTCCTAAGCAAAAATTAGGCCCCTGGAAATAGTACATTATGATTCTAATGAGATAAGCTCAAATTTCATCAGGGTTTTCTGTCATAGTCTATCTCCGATGGGGAAAAGTAAGAGCCATGGTAGTTTGTTCATAAGAAACTATATTGAAGCTATTCTTAGACTAATGCGCTCCTCTGTGAAAGAGTTCATCATATAGCCAAAGGTTTCATGAGAAGGACGATTCTCGTTTTATTGTTCCAAGCTGGGAAGTGTAAGTGGCAGAAGTACTATATTTAATCATTATAAAGGTGAGAGTGTTTTGACTATCTGAATCTCTCTAGTATTAATTATATATTCCTGTTCTGCTGTTCTTTCACTTCTATTTGGAAACAGGGTCAAACTTGGAGTTGCACCCAAGTAAACACCTACCTTAGGTAATTTGCTCCATCTGGATGATGTTTTTACTTTTCTGAGCTTAGGGATGGAGTTACTCGTCTCCTCTTAGTATATTTTACAGTGCTGTAAACTATATTCAACAACAAAATACAGGCAAGTAAAAGACTTTCTAAAGACATAGTTACTTGTGCCTTTTCTCCTTTTTAAATCTATTATTTATGACTTTCTCTACCAACAGAGAAAAAACACGGGAACAAATAAACTTTTGGTCACTTGTCAGGTTTTCTCTTTGCAGGGCTCGTTATACTGTAATTGGAGGGGGATGGAGAGGAGGAAGCAAACAAAAAAGAATAACCAAACAAACAGAAGCCCCCCAGACATTCTAAACTTTCCTGGATTAATTTCTGCAATTCAATACTACTGCAACTCAAAGGAGAAGATATAATCCTGTACTTACCTTTGGGGGCAGGGGACGGATTTAACAATTTGGGGCTAGAAATAGGTGTTTGTCCTCCTAACAGCATAAGAATAGGTAGCAGAAGTACTATGTTTGGTTCCTTCTTGTTCTAATGTATTTTGTTTAGAGAATCTCTCACAAAGGCTAACAGGAAGATACCATACTTCGACCAGTTTCTCCTACTGAAAAGGAACGTGAGGTACGGAATATAGATACATGTCTAGCTGGACATGCCATCTATGGTATCGACTCATCATTCATACAAGCAGATTAATTACTTTGGTCGCTACCGGATTTAAAATGATCATCTGGAGCACAAAATTATTTGCTTCCTGTTCTTTCTGCAAATTTGTCAAGATGAGATAAAATTAGTGTTTTTCCCCCTCTCCAGCTGAATGGTGAGATAAATAATATTACATACTAATGACCCTTAGATAAAGAAACCCATTAAAAGACTGATGAATGTTAAATTAGCATTAAAAATGCTTCCACCTGTGTGAGTTTTTAAGGCAAGATTAATTCTCCGGAAAGGATTCCTTAAACTGCAATTAATTAGTGCACAACTAATTGCTTTGTAAGTTATCAGCTTCATACTTCAGAAGGGAAGCAGCGCATTGTAAAATAAGCCTTCAGCACACTAAATATATTAAGCACAAAACTAACACCAATCCTTAGTCTTCATTAATAAACCTTAATTAAGGAAGGTTTAAGCTGTCGATGATGACTCATCATCATCATGATTATTATTAATAATTTGAATTCAGAACCCTGACCAACTTGCTTGGAATGCTAGTGCTCTACCAGTGTGTTTTTACTGCTGATTTGTTCACAAATTTATAGTACTGAAATATAACACCTGTTTTTGTTGTTTCTAGGAATACTCCCCACCCTTTATCCAACAGACAATCAAGTTATGTTGGCAAACCTTGGATGCTCTTTTGTGTTGGACCTGGCAGCATGAATCTATCTCTACAGCTGCCACCAGTCTTTAAGGTCTTCAGCCTTTTATTTTCCACCAGCTTTCTTAAAAACAGGAAGCGTGGTTCAGGCTTATGCAACCTCACTAGCAAACTGGCAGTCTCCTTCAGTGTTTGCCTCATTCAAATGTGTAATTTCCTTCAAAGGAATTTGAAATTCATTTTCATATGTAATTATGTATGTCTTTATTAGTGTATTTATTATCTACCTGCCTTGCCACAGAAGAGCATGTACAGGAATATTAGTTCCATTTTATGTGATACAAACCTGCTTTTGTGATATTCACATGAGACCCACGCTCTAAGTCTTCCTGTTTGTGATGTTGTGTTGAATTCAACAAAAGTATTTAGATACCTCTTAAACTAAATTACAGATCTATATTACCTAGGTGTGCTATTTGACTCTTTATCTCTTGAAATTTCTAAACCAAGCCTGAAATTTCATCTCCGAGAGAGACTATGGTTTAGCTGAAATAGGATTCAGAGGCACGATGCAAAAATGATACCATTGCCAGCTCTGGAAGGTCAGGTTAGGATATCATGATATGTTTCCTCTATTCTTTAAAGTCTATAAATCTGGACCCACCATCCAGAACATTTGTGGAAAGACAGGGTACATCAGCATGTGGCTTACGATGTGTATTTGTCTTTAAAATTTAATGAAACATGCCCGTGTTTGGGTAGAGAAGCCATTGGAGTAGCTTCTTCCAGAGGAAGATTGCACTGTGAGCACCGTCAAAGAAGTTTTCTGTTAACTTCTGAGGGCTTGGTTTTTTTATGGTTTTTGTTTATTTGTTTGTTTTTGCAGAGCAGAAGATTTTATTTCCAATCGTGCATAATGTAGAAGGCGGAACGGTTTCTTAACAGAAAAAGTGAATCACATGACTACATTTATCTTTTTTGAATACCTACATTGAAATAGCCCTCAGTGTAGTCTAAGGAGCAATGTAAAACATTGTTCTTCAAGAAAAGTTCTTATGTGAGAAAATATCCTTTGCAGTATATGCTTATTTGAGATGTTATTACTTTGGAAAATTATTTTTACATTAACTGCCTTAGATCAATGCTTAAGAAAAAATTTACTGGATTAGCATCTTATTTGAACATGAAGGAGCAGGTTAGTCTTGATTAATATAATATAACCTTCCATCTGAGTCCAAAGGTGATATAGACTCTTAACTATTTAGAGCTTTATCATAATGAAGAGAGTTGATGAGGAGAAATTAATAGAAAAACGCTGAAAATTGTGGGAATTCTTCCACTTTATACCGTTCTTGAGGTAGTAATTAACATGATGAAAAATCTCATGAAAATGACACTATTTTAAAGTGGACATAGCTTTGGCATCTGCCAGCAACTGAATTTAGAGACCACACTCATCAATACGAGTAGAATCAAAATTTCTCATCGATAAACCAAAAGGCATGGGTCCATCACATTTCACTGAAAACCAGGATATATAATAGAACTAGAACTCCTTTTGGAAAGTGATACATTCTATCATCTGTAGTCTGAACTGTGGCTTAAAGCAGGGAAGACATAGAGTTTTATGAAGTGGAGACTGCAATTCATGTGTTTGAAAGTAAAGGTTTTGTCACAAGCCCAGGGAAGGAGAAGGACTCAAGCAGTTATAAGGACTGGATTGAGTCATTCCATTTGTACGATCAAGTGAACAGAAGAGTCCCGGGGCCATCTGATAGGAGTCTGCATCTCAAGAGGAGGCCTCTTTTTAAGCAAAGAAGGATCTTGTACTAAAAGAGAAGCTGGGGAGAGTGGGAGATACGCATTGTAATACTGGAGACAGTTGCTTAGTTTCTCAGCTAAGAGCATGAGGAGTAAATCTGAGATCTGCAGAGGATTCAGAATGAAATGCTTATTAGCCTGAACAAGAAGCTTACAAGGAATAAACTCCTTTGGAGATAATTAGGGGCATAATGGAAAGGTGAACACTGAGAATGCAGCAAAGGATTTCTGGGTTTGTGGTCCTGGTGGTGTGTTAATAAATCTGCTCTCCAAGAGCAAATCACTGTTGTACAGTGTCAGCTTTGACTGGCTACAGAAGCAAAGTCTATTGGATTGGACACGAGCTTGGTATGCTATTTTGAGCAGCCTGCAACAGAATGGAAGCTCTGTTCAATAGCAAGAAATTATTTGCTGCAGGCTGTAAAATCCATTGTGAATAGAAAGGACTTCTCTTTCTTGTCCTTTATATCAGTGTTACATTAAAAAACTTACTGAGCCAGTAGCGTGCTTAAAGTGCTGTTATTCGGGATGATAGAGACAAGGACAAATCAAGTCCAATTTTAGAAAGATGGGACATAAGGTAATATTATTCCATCCACATCTATTGTGCACAAAGACATTTCCTCTTCTTTTCAAAGTCCCCAAGCTATAAACTGCTGGGTGCATATTCTGGGAAAGTATCTCTGACTGCTTGGCTACTTATGTGATCTTTGGTAAACATATGCTGCTGATGTCTCCAAGGTAAGAATCTATGTCAAGTGGACATCTGACGTGGCTGGGAATAGCTGTTGGTATTTAAGTGCTTGGAGAAGGTAAATGGAGTATTATTAAATATTGATGTGCACAGCTGTATATGAAGGAGTAAGTCTGCTCAAATGGAGTCAAGCAAACAGTAATGTTTGGCTAAAGGCTAACATGATTGAGTAAAGCTGACTGAGACAACACTTGACAAAGTAAAAAAAAAAAAAGAGCTTATGAGGTAGTATTTTGTTTGTTGTTTTAGAGAACAACAAAGAGAAGCATCCTAAAGTAGGCATGAAAGACAACTCTACCTTAGGGAGGAAAGGCATGCTTAGAAAGAAGAGGGTAGGTCTCGAATTTCTTTCTTTGAGCTTAGCTAAGTCTTCCTAAGCTTGATATTAGTGTACAGAAAGGGGGACAGGGGAGAAGTATGTTATGGATGAAGGGGGGGTTGTTGCTTTTTTTGTTTGTATGTTTTTGTCTTGAATATACATTGTGCCATCTACAGAGTGGAATAGTTAGAAAACCTGGAAGTGCCTGTGTTCAGTACTCATGTTCTAGTAGATGGTAACTCACACTTACTATGAAGTTCCTTCTACATGTGTGTTTATCCATCAGTGGTATATATGAAATTGGAAGGTTTACACTAAATTTTTGAGGAAAGAGATATGTGGCAGCAGCCAGACAGGTTAGATATCTGTATCTAACTTTTGTGATGAGATAGCAGTGTTTCCATGGAGCATGGAGCTAAGGCAGTGGCCGACCAAGGAAAGATTATAATAGTGCTGAGATCCCAAGAGAGGAAGTGAGCCAGTTTCCAGAAGCAATACAGTTATCAGAATTTTTATATTTAAAGGGCTTTTCTGGTTGTGGATGAAGCATGGAAGGATGGAATGTTTTACTGTTGGTGTCTTAAAAAGGTAACAACACCCTTAGCAGTTGCCAGCAGGCTCTTCCAAGCTTGGAATTTGCTCTACATGAGCAGAAACCCTAAGGGAAAAGAATTTTCAGCCTTATTGACCTAAAAGCAGTTTCAGAGTTTTTCCTTTCCTTTCCTCTACCCTAAGAAATCAAAAAGCTGTCTTGAATCCTTCCTCTCTGTTTTCAAAGAAGAAAGTGTTTTCTATGCCACTGAAAGAAGACTTCTGGGGTCTAGCTTAACTCTTGCTCCAAAAATGAGCGTTAAAACTAAATACTACACTTTTCAAGTGTAATTAAAGAAAATGCAAATTTAACAGGCAGCTGGCACAAGGCTTCAATGCATTGGACTTGATAAATCTGCATCTCTTATTTACTTAACAAGTAAATCTTGGGAGTTTTGCACAGGTCCATGTGGTGGGTTCGATAATCAACGTCTAGGATACCTGCAGACTGGTCCCTGTTTGCGTGGAGACAGTGTTCCTGAAAGTCTGTGTTCGTTAGTACCTGCTCTATCTATGCGTCGCTCCACACGCGTGTGAGTCCATGTCTTTCTCTCCACGAGCATGTGAGTTGATTTTGTTGCACAAGTGCATCTGCGCTAGTATTGAACTCAGCGGAGTGTGTCTGTTGACACTTGGTGTGCGTTGGCTGTGCCTGTGTGTAACACAGCACAGTCATGATTGCTCAAGTGAACAGAGAAAAGGGAAACCATCTAGGTAGAGGCAACAAAGGAAAGCCGAGGCAGGATTGACGTTTGCTAGACAGAGACGGATTCACTGCGCTGATATTTCTCAGTTACACGAGAAGAAAGCTGACCGGTAGATCGACCAGAGAAATGTTTCCGAAGAGGGCATTTAGCGAATGAATAGCAGTGTGCGCAGCTTTCAGGAGTGTGCCTGAAAGGTGCCCAAACGAGCACAGTCTGTCTTCAAAAGCTAGTGCCTATGTGACTGCATTGATGCACGTTCCCGTGTCTGCGAGTGTATAGACGGCTGTTTCATGTTCACACAAAGGCAAGTGGTCCGGTTTTTCTTCTGTGCGTGCACACGCGACTGCGTTCTCACTTCCTGACAGAGGTAGGTGTGTGCATGCAAAACTACGTGGTAAAACGTGTCTGCATATGTTTTGGTAAACAATCGAGTGTGCGTGTTCAGGCAGTTGCAGACGTCTCCACAGATCCAGTTCTGAAAGCCCCGCACCCCAGGACTTGAATGTATAAACAACCAATTGCACCCGTGTGCTCAATCACATATTCAGAGGGACGTCTTTAATCTCACAGAAGCACGAACGTATTTGCGTTCAAGCATATATCAGAAACAATGTGTGAACAGAGGAGCTGCTGGTATTTTCTCTGTTCGGTGTGTTGCTGTGCATTCTTTGTAGAAGGCACTAGATGGCAGCACACACCGTGAAATAATTAACCTCAGTCTAACCCTAGGTATTTGCAATTGTTTCTTACTATAGATGCATTGGATGTTAAAAATTCCCCCAAATTGTAATGAATCTGCAATAATTGTGTGAATACAAGCATCACAAGAGCATCCAGTTTTTGGAGCACTTATGGAGAATGACAAAGCCAGACAGAGCCTGACAAAGCCCCACAGAGCCCAACAGGGCTTGGCAGAGCCTGATAGAAGTCGACAGGGCCCGACAAATCCTGACAGCACTTGACAGCAAACAGTGGAGTCTGGCAGGGCCTGAAAGAGGCTATCAAAGCACAACAGAGCCTGAAAGAGCTCACCAAAGCATTACAGAGCCCAACAAGTCCCAGGAAAGCTTGAAAGACCCCAACAGGGACAAACTGAGCCTGATGGAGCCCGACCATACCCAACAGGGCTCCACAATATCCGACAGAGCCCTACAAATCCTGACATGGCCTAGCAAAGCCTGATAGACCCTGCCGAAGTCTGACAGAGCCCGACAAATCCTGAATAAGGGAAGAAAGCATGACAAAGCCCAGCAAAGCTTGACAGAGCCTGACAGGTGTTGACAGAGCCTGACTAAGCCTCACAGTGCCTGACAAAGCTCGACAGGGCCCACAGAGCCATGCAAATCCTGACAGAGCGCAACAGAGAACAACAGATTTCCACAAAGCTATATCGAGCAAGTCAAATCCTGACAGAGCGTGACAGGGCCCAACTGAATAGGACAGAGCCCGTAAAGCTGGACACAGTTTCACATTGCCAAACAAAGCCTTACAGAGTCCCACAGAGACCAACAAACCTGACAGAGCCAAAGGATCCTGACAGAGCCCAGCAAACCCAACAGGGATAGACAAAGGCTGACAAGGCCTGACAGAGCCTGGGTGCTTGTGGAAAGGTTTCTGCCTGTTTTTCGGTGTGTGTGCACGTAGACAAACAGAAGGCATAGCAACTTGGTTCCAACACTGCAGAAGGCAGAAGGCAAGATTTTCCACGCTCTCTCTTTCTCTCCCTATAACTATTAAACGTTGTAAGGAACTGATCTTTTACTTATGTGACTGTGTACTAGCTGCGGTTCCAGTAACATGGAGAGTCGATCACCTGAGACATGAATCTCTGTTGCGCTTTGTCAGGCACTTTTTGGCTTAGTCGGGCCCTGTCAATACCTGTCTGGCTCTATCAGGCTTAGTCAGGCACTTTTGATCCCTGTCATACTCTGTCAGGATTTGTTGGGCTTTGTCGGGTTTTCTTGCCATTATTCAGGCTTTGTTGGGCTCTGTCGGGCTTTCTTAGGGTCTATCGGGCTCTGTCAGGCCATGTCAGGATTTGTAGGGCTCTGTCAGATTTTGTCGGGCACTGTAGGGTATTGTTGGGCTCTGTCAGGCTCCTTTGGGGTTGTTGGAGTCTTTCAAGGTTTGTTTGGCCTTGTCGGGCTCTGTAATGCTTTGTTGAGCTCTTTCAGGCTCTGTCATGCTTTGATAGCCTCTGTCAGGCCCTGCCAGACTCCACTGTTCGCTGTCAGGCACTGTCAGGATTTGTCAGGCCCTACTGAGTACTGTCGGACTCTGTCAGGGTTTGTCACACTCCATAAGTGCTCCAAAAACTGGACACTCTTGTGGTGCTTGCATTCACAGAATTATTGCATATTCATTACACTTTGGGGGAATTTTTAACATCCAATGCATCTATAGTAAGAAACAATAGCATAAACCTAGGGTTAAACTGACCTTCCTTATTTCACGGTCTTTGCTGCCATCTAGCGTATTTTAGAGAGCCTGCAGTCTGTTTCGGTGGGGCTTCTGAGGAGCTTCAAGTCTCATCTGATCGACCTCTGCACGTTAGCAGCTCTCCTGGAACTGCAACTGGTACACAGTTGCATAAGTAAAAGATTGGTTTCTTACTTACAACGTTTAATAGTTTTGCACAGTTACATGTGGTGGGCTCGACTATCAACGTCTAGGATACCTGCAGACTGGACCCTGTTTGTGTTGAGACAGTGTGCCTGAAAGTCTGTGTCCGTTAGCGCCTGCTGTATCTATCCGTCTCTCCACAAGCATGTGACATGTCTTTCCCTCCACAAGCATGTGAGTTGATTTCGTCGCACATGTGCATCTGCGCTAGTGTTGAGCTCAGCGGAGTATGAAGGCTTACCTGTGAGAACGATGGGAGTAAAGGAGTATCCGGAGATGTTAAGGATGTACCCGTGAGAGAGAAGGGAGTAGAAGAGTAACAATGATGACAGCAAAATCAGCCAGTGAGATGTTACTGCTGTAACTTGTAACCAATAATGAAGAGACACATTAATTGGTAAAACTGTATAAAAATGCACTTGTGGCAATAAAGGGCATCTACTACTTTCATCCTGGAAGAACTTGGTGTATGTCGTTTGTCCGTCTCAACCACAACATATGGTGACCCCGACGTGATCCTGCATGAAGAGGATCTCGCATGAAGAGGAGACAGCAGTGAAGCTGTGACAGCCGGAGACGAGCTGTGGAGACGGAGCCCGGTACAGCTGATAGAGAAGCAGGGGGGAGCTGCCGAAGATCCGGATCCTTGAAAAGACACCACACCAAGAGTTGGTGAGCTACCGGGAACAGGGGGGGTTGAACTTATCTAAAGAAGATGGTATTATATTATCTACATGGAAGTTGCTTCTGAAGAAGCAGGGTATTAGCCTCCTGGAATTGACTTTATGAAGGACTAAGTTACTATGGGGCAAAGCACTAGTGAAAGATCCAAAGCAGCAACTGAACTGTTAATAACATGGCACTTGTTGCTAGAGACTGAGAGGATTAAAAGAGCAACGGGAACATGCAGAGACAGTGGAGGGGGGTGGCTTCTCTGGACTAGATTTGTAAAAAAAAAAAGCACTGTTCCAAACCCCGAACCCACCTGTTACTAATGATTCTCCAGCACCGTTCAAGTCCACGTTATCTGATGACTCGGATGAAGATGAGGGTTTGCAGCATATTCTTGAAAAGTCAAAAGGAGTATGTATACAAGTTGCCCCGAGATCAGATAAAAACCATGAGAGACTCAAAGCAAAATTAGACCTATGCAATGTGTCAGCTATAGATCATTTAGGACGGAAAGGGGTGGGTATCCCACAGCTCTAGGAAGTGACACTAATTGGCACACCACAACTACAGGCACTGATAAGTTTCTGAAATCCTGAGGCAATCAACAGACCTCACATATCAAGCTATAGTAGAGGTGTCTGAAACCAACAAAGCAGCCAAATCGTTTATAACTACTATCAGGGTCCCAATGAGAATTACATGCAATTTATTGACCATCTTCAAGAAGCCATCAATAAGGAGGTTGAAAACTTAGAAGTTAAGGAAGCACGGGTGTTGAAATTAGCAGTAGAGAATGCTAATGTTTGCTATCAACATGTTATTTGCGAGTTTTACAGTACATATTACATGCTTCTGTGTATTGCCTCTCTGAAAATCAAGCAGCTTGTCAGGAATGTGAGTTCATTGTTTCACGGGTTGCTATTAGACTTGTTTCTTTGTGGTATAAGTACACCGTAAAAAACCTTCTCCCCACTTTTCCCACTCACACTGCAAGCAGCCCTGTGCTTTTCCCCCCTCCCTCCCTCTTCTCATGGCTTTTACTTACGAGATGGGGTCAGAAACTACTGTTTTCAGTTGTGTTCCTAAGAAATCGGTATTGGGAGGTGTTTTAAAACATAGGAAAGCATTTGGAGATATGAGGAAGGAAGATCTTGTGAGATGTAATTAAGGGTGGCTGCTGTATAAGTTAAATGATTGGGAAAAGTGTTCGGAGAATAGAATCTTGAAGTATAACACTTTGTTGCAATTCATGTTGTTTGTAAGGCGAGAAGAGCAGGACAAAATAAATCTCTACAAGAGATCATTAAATCATTTCAGACAGTTTTACAGGCGGAACGGTTTGAATTTCAACAAGCTGAGAGAGAATTAACTGATAACACACAGGTCAGAAAACTTGTTAAAGTCTGCAAGATGCTTTCCTTATTAACCTGTTTTCTTTGTAGGTATCTGTTTGTTACAGTTTTGGTAGGTCTTTGTTATATGGTATGATAAGTTCACAGACTGTTAAATCATGAGAATCTGTTGACTCAAAATGTGCATTTTGTGATAATACAGAAGATCATGAGTAATTTAGTTTTTTACTGCGTGAATGTGATGGTAAAATTTTTGTGTGTAGTAGGTGTTACTTTTCTTTCTAGAATGCTAGCTTTATTCAGGTATCCAGACTTGCGCAACTCTGTGATAGGCTGTGTCTCATCTCGATGTGCTGGATTTGGCTCTTTTGTATGCACATCAAGAAAAGAATCCTGGTTTTGGAATAACAGTTGCAGCACACCAGATGAGACAGTAATAAAAGCCTTGCCCAGTCCAGCTTGTTGCTGCAGCGGTGGGGGGGCGGGTGCCGATTGGGCTCCAGCGCGCATTGACCTGTTTTGTCAGGGAGACCCAGCGGCACCTCTACCTGGCTGAGCAGTGATCGGCCCAAAGGTGCAATGCAAAAATTGAGATATTGTCTTGAATAAGTGTAACTGTGATCTATCTGCATATTTGAACTTGGTATTTGGTTTTCATATCTGAGCTCAGCATTTTAATTTGCATATTTCTATTTGGTACTAAAATAATTTTGTTTGGGGAGATAATTACAAAATGGAAACTGGTTCCACTGCTAAAATTCCACCTTGCTCCCCCTAGGATGCATCCTTACACATTACAGTAATTGCTTATATTGTTATCTAGTAATTTTGAGACCAGAAAAGAACTTAAATTGTTAAACTCTGCTTTGCATTAAAACAAACAAACAAACAAACAAAAACAACCACCAACCAACCAAATGCCTAAATGCTATGTTGGATGTGAACTTGGTATTGTATGAGGTTGTATTTAAAAGCTGCTAGAATATGAACTGATTTGGATTTAGGAAAATGGATTGATGCTTAATATACTGTTTTTTGACATCTGTGAATTGTAAAAGGTAAATGGAGCTGAGGAGTGTGGCTCATTTGGAAAGCTTTAAACTAGGCTCCAAGGGGGATGGGGTTGTAGCTGGGCTTGTCCCAGTGGGGCAGCATTCTAAAACTGATGAGGACCGGGTGGCCTCCTATGCCCCTAGGGAGAAATTGGTGTGCTCTGCTCGCTCCCTGAAATGCCTGTACACCAATGTGCGCAGCATGGGGAATAAGCAGGAGGAGTTAGAATCCTGTGTTCGGTTGGGAGATTATGATCTGGTGGCAATTACAGAAACATGGTGGGACAGTTCACATGACTGGAATGTGGTCATGGATGGCTATGCCCTTTTCAGGAAAGACAGGCCAGCCAGGCGTGGTGGTGGAGTTGCTCTCTATGTGAGAGAGAAACTACAATGTGCTAAATTCTGCCCAGGAGTGGATGACGAGCGAGTTGAGAGTGTATGGGTCAGGATCAAGGAGCAGGCTGGCAGGGGTGACACTGTTGTGGGCGTCTATTACAGGCCACCAGATCAGGATGAGGAAGTTGATGAGGCCTTCTATGGGCAGTAGAGAGTGGCCTCACAGTCACAGGCCCTGGTTGTTGTGGGGGATTTTAACTTCCCTGATGTTTGCTGGAAGGACCATTCAGCCAGCCAGCCACAGTCCAGGAGGTTCCTCCAGTGCATTGATGATAACTTCCTCATGCAGATGGTGGAGGAGCCGACTAGGAGAGGTGCACTGCTGGATCTCATCCTCACTAACAAGGAGGGTCTGGCTGAAGCAGTAAAGGTTGAGGGCTGCCTGGGTTGCAGTGACCACGAGATGGTGGAGTTCAGCATCTTGTGTGGCAGGAATAGAATAGCAAGTAGAATTGCAACCCTGGACTTTAGCAGGGCTAACTTTGGCCTTTTCAAGCAATTGCTGGGGGAAATCCCATGGGCAAGACTGCTTGAAGGAAAAGGGGCCCAAGATAGCTGGATTGCATTCAGACATTGCTTCTTCCACGCTCAGGATCAGAGCATCCCCACACATAGGAAGTCAAGGAAGGGAGCCAGGAGGCCTGCGTGGTTGAATAGGGATCTGTTGGGTATGCTCAAGCAGAAGAGGAGAGTTTACATGTCATGGAAGCAGGGGCTGGCCACTTGGGAGGAATATAAGGCTGCTGTTAGAGGATGTAGGAAGGCAGCTAGGATAGCCAAAGCCTCCTTAGAATTACAGTTGGCGAGAGGGGTCAAGGACAGCAAAAAGAACTTTTTCAAATACATAGCAGATACAACTAATACCAGAGGCAATGTAGGCCCACTGATGAATGGGGTGGGTGCCCTGGTGGCAGAAGATACAGAGAAGGCAGTATTACTGAATGCCTTCTTTGTCTCTGTCTACTCTGCTGGAGGCTGTCCTGGGGAGCCTTGTACCCCTGAGACCCCAGATGAAGCCAGGTCAATGGAGGAGTTTGCTTTACTCGATGAGGACTGGGTTAGGAAGCAATTAAATAGTCTGGACATCCATAAATCCATGGGTCCAGATGGGATGCATCCGCGGGTGCTGAGGGAGCTGGCTGAAGTCATTGCTGGACCGCTCTCCATCATCTTTGCCAAGTCTTGGGAAACGGGAGAGGTGCCCGAGGACTGGAGGAAAGCAAATGTCACTCCAGTCTTCAAAAAGGGCAAGAAGGAGGACCCGGGTAATTATAGACCGGTCAGCCTCACCTCTGTCCCTGGGAAAGTAATGGAACAGCTTATCCTTGGTGCCATCTCAAGGCATATCAAGGATAAGAGGGTTATTAGGGGCAGTCAGCATGGCTTTACCAAGGGTAAGTCATGCTTGACCAACCTCATAGCCTTTTATGAGAATGTAACAAGGTGGATGGATGATGGCAGAGCGGTGGATGTGGTCTACCTTGACTTCAGTAAAGCCTTTGACACAGTCTCCCACAGCATCCTCACAGCGAAGTTGAGGAGGTGTGGTCTAGACAATAGAGTAGTGAGGTGGGTTGCAAACTGGCTTAAGGAGAGAAGCCAGAGAGTGGTAGTCAATGGTGCGGAGTCTAGTTGGAGGCCAGTATCTAGTGGAGTGCCTCAGGGGTCAGTACTGGGGCCAATATTATTCAATATATTCATTAACGATTTGGACGAGGGAATAGAGTGTACTATCAGCAAGTTTGCTGATGACACTAAGCTGGGAGGAGTGGCTGACATGCCAGAAGGCTGTGCTGCCATCCAGCAGGACCTGGACAGGCTGGAGAGTTGGGCAGGGAATAACCTGATGAAATTTAACAAGGGAAAGTGTAGAGTCCTCATCTGAACAGGAACAACCCCAGGTTCCAGTATAGGTTGGGAAATTACAAATTAGAGAGCAGTGTAGGGGAAAGGTTCCTGGGGGTCCTGGTGGACAACAGGATGACTATGAGCCAGCACTGTGCCCTTGTGGCCAGGAAGGCCAATGGCATCCTAGGGTGTATTACAAGGGGGGTGCTTAGTAGATAGAGAGAGGTCCTCCTTCCCCTCTACTCCACCCTGGTGAGACCCCATCTGGAATATTGTGTCCAGTTCTGGGCCCCTCAGTTCAAGAAGGACAGGGAACTGCTGGAGAGGGTCCAGAATAGGGCAACCAAGATGATTAAGGGAGTGGAGCACCTCCCTTATGAAGAAAGGCTGAGGGAGCTGTGTCTCTTTAGTTTGGAGAAGAGGAGACTGAGGGGGGACCTTATTAATGTTTATAAATACATAAAGGGTGAGTGCCACGAGGATGGAGCCAGGCTGTTCTCGGTGAAAACAATGATAGGACAAGGGGTAATGGGATCAAGCTGGAACACAAGAGGTTCCACTTGCAGCTCCACTTAAATTTGAGAAGAAACTTCTTCTCAGTGAGGGTGACAGAGCACTGGAACAGGCTGCCCAGGGAGGTTGTGGAGTCTCCTTCTCTGGAGACATTCAAAACCCACCTGGACATGTTCCTGTGCGACCTCACCTCCAGCAGGGGGATTGGACTAGATGATCTTTTGAGGTCCCTTCCAATCCCAAACATATTGTGATAGTGTGATAACTCTTGAGCTGGTTGGAATTGTGTATGAAGTGTGTTATGGTTGGAGTGAAATCGGAGAACAAAAAAGCAACATATTCCAGGCCTGTGCCTGAACATGGATTTCGGGCCTGTGTGAAGCTGCAAGATAAACTCAGCTCATTGCAATCGAGGAGTTTGCCAGAGCCTCCCACTTCGTACCAGTGATTACGCCAGCTGCATGGCCTTGGCTACATCCGAACTGCAGCAAGAAGACAAAGAAGAAAAGAAAATGGAAAAACCTGTTTGCCCGCTGCTAAGTGGAGAAAGGGGGGCTTTACTCACCCCGCTCTGTCTCTTTTCTTTTTTTTCCTGGAGTATTGTAATCCATCCTTGTTGTGGCATCACGTTGCTTCTCGACTTTGAATCAGGGGTTGTTGGTGTTGTTTCTTTTTGCTTCTGTCTTTTTTTTCCTAGGTTTTGACACATCTGGGGAGAGAGCTCATCATTTTACCTCCTTGCTGAGGTCGGTCTTTTCACACTGGTCAGCTTTTGGGGGTCAGAGTGCTCAGTGCTTCTCTGGGTCAGACTGGTACTGATTTGGGTATGGAGTGGAGCCAGGTTGGTTTGATGTGGAGTTCGAACTGATCTGTTTCCATGCTGGGCTGGAGATCCTGCCATCTCAGATGGGGGCAAGAGGGAGGTTTTATTCCCCCCTCCCCAGCGATGTTACTGCTAGGGAACTGTCATACTGCATGAAGGAGTCTGAGGGTTGAATTTTAAAGGCATTGCCAGTGGATCCATAGTTCTAATGAAGCTGGGAAATTAAACCAAAATTTTTTTTTTAATAGACTTATTCTGTGGTAACTAGTTGTAAGAGACTTCTCAGTAAATTCACCGTACTAGTTTTTGAGGCCATGGTAGAGAATGAAAGAAATGCTGTTTTTTGAGACCAATAGAATGCCAAATTTGGAACAAAGTTGTGACAGATTGCAATCCCCCCTCCCTCCTGCAGCACGGCACGTCTCCCTCTTCCTCTGCTATTTGAGGCTAACAGCTTCTTTTGTCTGCCCCAGAGCACCCTGGCTCCTGGGACATTAAAAGAAGGGAATGCCAAGGCACACTGAGCCGCGCCCAGTGTGGGGGATGTTTGAGGGCTTCAGGGGCACCCACACTCAGTGTGGGGGTGCAGAGAATCTTATACAATGCCTACAGTCATGTCTGATCAGATAACAAAACGGGACTCTCGTCGAGACTCCGCCCATTGCCGCAGGTCTCTTGGAGTACGAGCTTAGCCACTGCTGCCGAGAGCCCCCTCCCCGGGATGGAGACTCCGCTTGCCTCGCCACCACGGTGTAAGTAAAACTTCTCGCAGGATTGCGAGTATATTTTCTTTCCTTGCACATTTGCACAAGTACTTTATTTCCTCGCACAATCGCGAGTGGCGGCCGAGAGCCCCTCGCACAATCGCGAGTATATTTTCCTCCTGTGCTTCCACATAAGCACGTGTAGGATTCCGTGCACATTTGCACGTGTAAAATAACACTCGCAGGACTGCGAGCGTATTATAAATTTACTCTCGCGGAATCGCGAGTGCACACTTTCCGTACTCACTGCGAGTACGTGTATCTCTATAAAAATAATCCCACACCGTGCTTAGGCAAGTGTGTACTCCTCTGGGACTCGGGGACGGCTCCGGCATTGTTTTGGCTAAGCCACGTGCATGCACTCTGTGGACCTCCAGTTGTATTAGTGGCTGCCCCTCTCAATAATTTCCTCCACTGATATCCGAACCTTTATTTAAGTCACATTTGGAGTGCTAAAACCCTGTGCCTCGCTGGTCTAATAAAAGTTGTTTTTGGACCTTGTGGTCCATAAAATTGACCTGTGGGTTGCTTCCGTGACAAAAGTTTTGATACATGAATTCTTGTAGTTTCCAGAAAGTCCTATACCTCTCTTTGGTCAAGGTTTGTTAAGTAAATTGTAAGCTCAAATAATGCTTTCTGAGAATTCTGTTTAGTTGCATGGCCTACAAGAAGCTGCTTGGATGGTGCAGATCTGCTTGCTGCAAGTGAGAAATCCCCAAGGAAATTTCGAATGCTGTATTTCCACTAGTATTAACAGCCAATGTTTCGATAAAGCAAATACTACACTGATAGAACTGAAACAGAACTTCGATCCGGTAAGGGAAAACAATATCCAATAAATATGACAGCCAAAATGGTGTTAGAAACTTTGAGGAAGAAATTTATGGCCAGCTTAAAAGCTAACTGTATTTGATTGGACTTGCAGATTTGTCTGTTTATAGCTACAACACAGAAACAACCTATTAACCTATTTAGAGCTACAACATAGAAACAACCTAAATTTAAGTCTTAATAGGCTATGATCCTTTTGTCATACATGTACTGTCACAGAGCAACCCACAGGTCAATTTTAGGGACCACAAGGTCCAAAACCAACTTTTATTAGACCAGCGAGGCACAGGGTTTTAGCACTCCGAATGTGACTTAAATACAGGTTCGGATATCAGTGGAGGAAATTATTGAGAGGGGCAGCCACTAATACAACAGGAGGTCCACAGAGTGCATGCACATGGCTTCACCAAAACAGTGCCGGAGCCGTCCCCGAGTCCCGGAGGAGTACACACTTGCCTAAGCACGGTGTGGGATTATTTTTATAGAGATACACGTACTCGCAGTGAGTACGGAAAGTGTGCACTCGCGATGTCGCGAGAGTAAATTTATAATACGCTCGCAGTCCTGCGAGAGTTATTTTACACGTGCAAATGTGCACGGAATCCTACACGTGCTTATGTGGAAGCACGGGAGGAAAATATACTCGCGATTGTGCGAGGGGCTCTCGGCGGCCACTCGCGATTGTGCGAGGAAATAAAGTACTTGTGCAAGTGTGCACGGAAAGAAAATATACTCGCAATCCTGCGAGAAGTTTTACTTACACCGTGGCGGCGAGGCAAGTGGAGTCTCCATCCCGGGGAGGGGGGCTCTCGTGGCGGCAGTGGCTAAGCTCGTGCTCCAAGAGACCCGCGGCAATGGGCGGAGTCTCGACGAGAGTCCCGTTTTGTTATCTGATCAGACCTGACTGTAGGCATTGTATAAGCTTCTCTGCACCCCCCACACTGAGTGTGGGTGCCCCTGAAGCCCTCAAACATCCCCCACACTGGGCGCGGCCCAGTGTGCCTTGGCACTCCCTTCTTCTAATGTCCCAGGAGCCAGGGTGCTCTGGGCCAGACAAAAGAAGCTGTTAGCCTCAAATAGCAGAGGAAGAGAGAGAAGTGCCGTGCTGCAAAGGAGGGGGAATTGCAGTCTGTCACAATCCCACCCTGTGACTACAGTCATGGTCTGACAGAACTCTGGAGTGGTATGACAGTTACCTCTTGCCTCCAAAGTAAAAAGAGGACACTTCTGCCAGTGAGCCTTAATGTCCACTGTGGATCACCATATAACATATGTTGACTTACCCCTCCAAACAGTTATTAATAACAATCAAAAATAGAATTGAAGTAATTACAACAATCAACAATTGCCCAAGGTAATTATTGAGTCCCAGCATCAGTCACAGTTCGTTAGTGTTTCCATTCCTGTGGCTGCCTTCCTTCTGAATGGCTTGGTGGTGTTAGCTGGATCCTCTTCCACCCTGTCATTGTTGGTGTTGTTTCCAAGGCATCTGGATGCTCTTCCATCCCTTGCTGGTGTTAGGTGAATCTTCTTCCACCCCGTCACACGCATCTGTACTTCTCTTCCACCCTGTCATCTTCCTTCGCCCTGCAAGAAAACACAAAAACAGATCTCGGTCCCTTTGGAACCGGGCTTTCATAGTTAACATGTTGAACTAGCTCAGAAGGTTCTGAGCAGAAAATATCTCTTGGACCTTTTGTTCTGGGGGTGGGTCTTTATCGAGTGGTTTCCTGTTATTGACTCTTTATCAAAATCATTAATGACCTCCATAATGCCCCATTTAGCTGCAGTGGAGTGCCAGTAAATTTTTTGATAGCAAGTAATATTAGCAGCTACTTTTAGTAAGCAGCAGTGCTGAGGCACATTGCCGGGTCCTAATGGGAGCTGCCTCTGACCCTCAGAGAGCACTGAGCCGGGGCGGGGTCACTGGTCCCAAGCCGCGGCTTTTTTTTCCTTTTTTTTTTTTTTTCTTTTCCAGTTCGCAAGAGTGGGGGGGGGCGCTCCCGCCCGCAGCGAGCGGGGGGGAGGCGGCCAACCCGGGGAAGGTGGTTGCCTGCCAGCGCTCGCGAGGCCGGGCTGCCCCGCCCCACACCACCAGGACTTGGATGCCAGGAATGGTGGCGGGGGGGGCGGCCAGCCGGGAGGCGACAGAAGTTTTACGGGGGGAGGTTTGCCTCCGTTTTTCGGGTTATGCCCGTACTGGACATGTGTTTCTAGCAGCTTTCTCAGGCTGCTCCGTCTCGCACCGCTAGTCCCGGGGCAGTGGCCGGCACTCGCGGGGTGGGGCTTTGCTATGCCGGACCCTCCGAGTTGCCGGTACGGGGAAGGGACCGTCTGGACACGGCGGCTAGGGGCAGGTCGTGGTCTCGATCGCGATGGGCGATCGGGACCAGCCGGTCGGGAGGGGAGTGGCCAGCTATAGTGAACCCACCAAAGCTCCCACGAACCGGTCGCAGCGCCACCAGTCCCGGAGAAGTCGCCAGCACTCGCGAGGTCGGGCTTTGCTATGCCGGACCCTCCGAATTGCCGGTACGGGGAAGGGTTCGAACTACCACTTAACAATATCCGATCACCCTCGGCATACGGGACAACACAAACAAAGCACGTACACGTCTCCATCTCAATGAAAGGGCGCACAACCTCTCCTTCTATTTCATCAACACTGTTTTCAGTGTCGAGAAGCGGCAGGGCGGAGGGGCGTTCGCTTAAAAAGCCCGCGCGTTTGTTTTGCCGCATAACTTCTTCCTCTCTTTGGAAGTCAAGTTTACGCACATCCCGCGCTAAATTAAGGCAAACGGCCAGAAGGAAACACACCCCGAGACGCCAAGCCGCCGCAGAGAGGTCCTGCTCCAAAGAATCAAACCGTTCGCCTCGGTGCTCAGATTTACACAGAGCCTGTGTTAGCTTTACACACAAACTGAAACACACCGCGCTCCCCATAATCATAAGAAGGAAGCACAATAATTCCTCCATCTCTGATATCCTGCACGACTACGCCAAAAATGTCACAGAGCAACCCACAGGTCAATTTTAGGGACCACAAGGTCCAAAACCAACTTTTATTAGACCAGCGAGGCACAGGGTTTTAGCACTCCGAATGTGACTTAAATACAGGTTCGGATATCAGTGGAGGAAATTATTGAGAGGGGCAGCCACTAATACAACAGGAGGTCCACAGAGTGCATGCACATGGCTTCACCAAAACAGTGCCGGAGCCGTCCCCGAGTCCCGGAGGAGTACACACTTGCCTAAGCACGGTGTGGGATTATTTTTATAGAGATACACGTACTCGCAGTGAGTACGGAAAGTGTGCACTCGCGATGTCGCGAGAGTAAATTTATAATACGCTCGCAGTCCTGCGAGAGTTATTTTACACGTGCAAATGTGCACGGAATCCTACACGTGCTTATGTGGAAGCACGGGAGGAAAATATACTCGCGATTGTGCGAGGGGCTCTCGGCGGCCACTCGCGATTGTGCGAGGAAATAAAGTACTTGTGCAAGTGTGCACGGAAAGAAAATATACTCGCAATCCTGCGAGAAGTTTTACTTACACCGTGGCGGCGAGGCAAGTGGAGTCTCCATCCCGGGGAGGGGGGCTCTCGTGGCGGCAGTGGCTAAGCTCGTGCTCCAAGAGACCCGCGGCAATGGGCGGAGTCTCGACGAGAGTCCCGTTTTGTTATCTGATCAGACCTGACTGTAGGCATTGTATAAGCTTCTCTGCACCCCTCACACTGAGTGTGGGTGCCCCTGAAGCCCTCAAACATCCCCCACACTGGGCGCGGCCCAGTGTGCCTTGGCACTCCCTTCTTCTAATGTCCCAGGAGCCAGGGTGCTCTGGGCCAGACAAAAGAAGCTGTTAGCCTCAAATAGCAGAGGAAGAGAGAGAAGTGCCGTGCTGCAAAGGAGGGGGAATTGCAGTCTGTCACATGTACCATTTGTGAAATTTAATTTTGCTTTTTTATTTGCAATCTACATCCTTGTAAATTACACTAGCTGATTTTTTTTAACAGTACAGCTTTTGGTATGGCTAAATGTAAATTGATGCAGAACCTGCAAGTCTTTAACATCAGGTCACAGATCATACTTGTAGTGGGTCTGATCCTACATACTTGCACAGTTTTTGTTGATGGTTCTGGGAAGTCTCATAAAGCTGTAGTGGTCTGGCATGAAGATAACAATTGGCATCATTCTGTAAAAATTATTGAAGGTTCAACCCAATTAGCAGAATTTGGCGCAGCTTTACATTACTTAGAGCTTTTTAAGGAGGAACCTCTAAATTTGATTTGTGATTCTGAGTACGTAGTCAACGTTCAACACACACATCTGATTCTGAACTGTTTTGGTTTTTTTTTTAACAAAAAGGGGGGAGAAGTAGGGAAAACACCACAAACCCAATTGTCAAAAGCATTGTATGTGATGAATCACTTATATCTAAGTGGTGCAGCCTAAATTTGCCCTGTGATGAAACACTTTGCAAGTATGACCCAAAACCATGCTAAATCAGAAAGAACCTACATTAGTTATGGTCAAATCACTAGTTAATGGTAAATGGAAAAGGCCACATCAATTGATAACCTGGGGAAAAGGTTATGTTTGTGTCATTACAGGCCAAGGATGGAAGTGGATTCCTGCAAAATGGGTTAAGCCATGGCTGAATAAAGACAACAAAGACTGGACGGATGCAGACGGACAGGAGGGAGATAAGTTGTGAGGACTGTTTCAGATGTAAACCATGGATCCTAATTCAGTGTTATAGATGCTCACAGACCTGGTGGTCTAGAAGCCTATTAGCAAGCAGGTGGTGTACCTTCTGTGGAGAATGGCAATTTGAACAAACAGCAGGAGAGCCAAAAGGGTGATATTACACTTAGATAGTCAATGCAAAAATGAGGTAAAATTATGAGACATTCCTACCATAGTATCTACTGCACTCCTCCTCCCTAGTCTAGCAGCTGGTAAAGCTTTAGGAGACATATCAAAGTTAAGCTATTGGTCTTTTAAACAGGCTAATCTAACTTCTGAGATACTAACTCAATTAATAGTAGATGTTGATGGTATTAGGCATGTTACCCTTCAAAATCGTGTTGCTAGAGATTTTTGTTGTTATCACAAGGACATGGTTGTGATGAATTTAAGAGCAAGATGTTGTATTAACTTGTTTAATCATTCTGGATCTATTCATAGTACTTTAGACAAACTAAACCAGCACGTTAATAAGATTGCCATAGTAGAATTAGGGTTTGACAAATGGTGGGTAGTTGTTTGATCTTATTATGTAAGGCTTAGCTACATTATATGTAACTATAATAATTGTTGTTAATCATATGTTGTATGCTGCAGTGTATTTCAAAGATGATTCAGCACGTTGTAAACAAGGCCTGGCTGGTTCAGAAACAAAAAGGGTGAATAGTGGGAGATTTGAGGAATTTTCTTGAGGTTGTTGTGTGAATGGATTTCTATTAGATGGAGATTTATTTCTGAACTAGCCAAAGGAATCTCAAGGCCAGCTCCAAGGCTGAAAAACAGCACCTGCTGTGGGAGTGAGGCCTCAGGGCCTCAAAAAGATGTAAATCAACAGACCTATTAGCAGTGAGACTCGGGCGCATGGACGGCTCGTGAACATGGACAATATTCAATCAGCTAATGCATGCTTGGAGCATGGACACGTGATCAGAATATAGTTGCATATATAAGGAGGCTTGTTTCTGCAATAAATGGCTTTGCTTGAATTCCTATCGAATTGTGTGGAATCCATGAGTTTTCGCCCTCACAAGCCTCGAGCAGGTGCTGGACACAAGCCCAGAGGGGTGAAGGCACACACCGACCGGCAGCTGAGAAGGTGGGGCGCTGCTCGGTGTTAAGGAGCACGGCCTTTTCTGGTGAATTAGTGAAACATTTCCTTCTTGCTTTGCAGGCCGCCTTTGGAATCAGATGAGCACTTGCGCTGAGCTGGGCTAGAGGCCAGAAAGAGCGTGGGGCTGGGGACTTGTCCCAAGCACTACAGTCATTTTGTTTCTTGCTGTCTTAGGTGCCATGAGTGACAAGGGCTTCAGCGTCCACCTCTGGAATGAGCAGGTGAATGGAATGCCATGGGAGTTTTGCGGAAGTGGCAGTTGTGGAAATAGTTATCACCGACGGATGCGATAATTATTGCTGGCACTGACTGGCTCTTCTTGCTGTTTTTTTGTTGCTGTTGCAGATGTTGTAAAGGAGTCTGGTGACTGCAGGAAGATGCCCACTAGACGATGCGGTGTTTCTTTTTGTTGCGGATGGATTCAGACCCATGCCTCTCTGAAAGCTAAGTGAAGGGACCAGGGCAGGGGAGGCGCTGGGAATTGCAGGGAGAGGTTTTAAAGTTGGTGTAGGGAATGGGATGGTCCAGGTACAGTCCCGTTTCGCCACATAATTAGCCGTGCAGCTACGGTATTTTACCTGTATTTTCGCCACATTTTAAGTTGTTCACGTACCTTATTTTACCTGAACATTCACCACATTTTTAGCAGTGCACATGCCTTTCTTCACCTGTATATTCGCCACATCTTTATTGATGCAGCTGCCGTATTTTACCTGTATATTTGCCACTTTTTTAGCAGTGCGTGTCCGGTGTTCCACCTGTATATTCGCCACGTTTCTAGCGGTGTAACTTTACTTTACCTGGATGTTCGCCACATTTTTAGTGCTACAGCTACCGTATTTTACCTGTATATTTGCTACATTTTCAGCAGTGCAGCTACCGTATTAAACCCGTATATTCGCCAGTTTTTTATTGGTGCAGCAGTCTTATTTTACCGGAATATTCACCACATTTTTAGTGGTGTGTATAGGGATATAGCGGAAGATCTGGCAAGGAGGTTAGTTACATGTAAATACGTTCAAGTGACTTGCACCTGTCTGCAGAAAAAGCACATAGGTCACACTAATTGTTTTACTGACCTTGTGTGCTTGATGAGTAAAACCTCTGTGTTAGATAACGTAGGCCTGTGAGAAACTCTAGGCACCTTATCACTATGTCTGAGATTCCTGCTTTGTTTTGAGAAAGAGCGGGAGGCTGCGCCTGCCTGAAGCCTTGAAATACAGGCGAGCTCAGTGGCCCAGTGATCTTCCAGCAGGGCTGAATTCACAAGCACCTGCCTCCCCGCTTGTGTCACCTCTGCCTGGGAGCTTAGGTGTGGCTTCGGAGATCCCCCAGTAGAGAGGTAACTAAAATAAAACTTGCTCTTTGCAATGCATTCATGGCCTCTGGCTCTTCTTGCAATGTGCCTGCGTATGTGTACACACAGTGTGTGTACCGTATTTTACCTGTAAATTCACCACATCTTTTGCAGTGTAACTACCGCATTTTAACTGTATATTCGCCACAATTTTAGCGGTTTACGTACCCTATTTTACCTGTGTATTCGCCATATTTCCAGCGGTGCAGCTGCCGTATGTTACCACTATATTCGCCAGTTTTTTATTGGTACAGCTACCGTATTTTACCTGTATATTTGCCACTTTTTTTGTAGTGCGTGTCCTATATTTTACTAGCATATTCTCCATGTTTTTATCGGTGGAAGTACCGTATTTTAGCTGTATATTCATCACAGTTTTAGTGGTGCAGCTACCATAGTTTACCTGTATATTCGCCACTTTTTGTATTCGCGCAGCTACAGTATTTTGCCCGTACGTTCACCGCATTTTTAGTAGTGCGTGTACAGTATTTTACCTGTACAGTCGCCACGTTTTTAGCGGTGCAGCTACCGTATATTAACTGTATATTCGTCACAGCTTTAGCGGTGCAGCTACCATATTTTGCTTGTATATTCACCATATTTTTAGTGGTTCAACTACCGTATTTTTCCCATATATTCACCAAATTTTTAGCGGTGCGTCTACTGTATATTTCCTGTACATATCCACATTTTTAGTGCTGACGCTACCATATTTTTCCAGTATATTCATCACACTTTTAGCGGTGCAACTACCGTATTTTACCCGTATATTCGCCACAATTTCAGTGGTTCATGTACTGTATTTTACCTGTATCTTCATGAATTTTTTAGCAGTGTAGGTACCGTATGTGGCAGAATGCAACCCCCCCTCTCTCCCCCTCCCTCCTTCAGTATAGAAGGAGTGGGCACATCTCCCTCTTTCTCTGCTAGATGAGGCTAACAGCTTCTTTTGTTTGGCCCCAGAGCACCCTGGCCAGGGCCATTAGGAGAAGGGAGTACCAAGGCACACTGAGCCGCGCCCAGCGTGGGGGATGTTTGGAGGCTTCAGGGGCACCCACAGACAGTGTGGGGGTGCAGAGAAGCTTCTAGAGTGCCTACAGTCAGATCTGATCAGATAAAAACAGGATTCTCGTCAAGACTCCGCCCATTGTCGTGGGTCTCTCGGAGCACGAGCAATATGCTGCCACCGAGAGCCCCTCTCCCCGGGATGGGGACTCCGCTTGCCTCGCCGCCACGGATGTGAGTAAAACTTCTCGCAGGATTGCGAGTATATTTATACTTTTCGTGCACATATGCACGTATAACTTTCCGTGCTCCATATGAGCGCGTGTAAAATTTACCCTCGCAGAATCGCGGGTGTATTTTCCTCCCGTGCACATATGCACGTGTAACTTTCCGTGCACATTTGCACGCGTACTTTAAATTATTTCCTCGCACAATCGCGAGTGTATTTTCCTTCTGTGCACACTTGCACGCATAACTTTCCGTGCCCAATACGAGCACGTGTATAAATTATTTCCTCGCACAATCGCGAGTGGCCGCCGAGAGCCCCTCGCACAATCGCGAGTGTATTTTCCTCCCATGCTTCCACATAACACGTGTAGCATTCCGTGCACACTTGCACGTGTAAGTAAATTAACTCTCGCAGGATTGCGGGTGTATTATAAATTTACCCTCGCAGAATCGCGAGTGTACGCTTCCCGTGCGTGTATCTCTTTAAAAAATAATCCTGCACCGTGTTTAGGCAAGTGTGTATTTCTCCGGGACTCAGGGACGGCTCCGGCATTGTTTTGGGTGAAGCCACGTGCATGCACACTGTGGACCGCCTGTTGTATTAGTTGCTGCCTCTTAAATAATTTTCCTCAACTGATATCCGAACCTGTATTTAAGTCACTTTTGGAGTGCTAAAACCCTGTTTCTCACCGGTTTAATAAAAGTTGTTTTTGGACCTTGTTGTCCCTTAAATTGACCTACGGGGTGCCTCCGTGACACCGTACATTGCCTGTATACCTGCCACATATTTTGCGGTGCAGATAACGTATTTTACCTGTATGTTTTCACATTTTTAGCAGTGCGTTTACCGTATATCTCCTGTATATTCGCCAAAATTTTAGCCATGCAGCTAGCATGTTTTACCTGTTTGTTCTCCACATTTTAAGCCGTGCAGCTGCCATTTTTTACCTGTATATTCGCCAGTTTTTTATTGGTACAGCTACCGTATTTTACCTGTATATTTGCCGCATTTTAGTAGTGCGTTTCCTGTGTTTTGCTAGTATATTCTCCCCATTTTTATTGGTGGAAGTAGCGTATTTTAGCTGTATATTCATCACAGTTTTAGTGGTGCAGCTACCATAGTTTACCTGTATATTCCCCACTTCTTTATTGGTGCAGCTACAGTATTTTACCCTAATGTTCACGACATTTTTAGTAGTGCGTGTACAGTATTTTACCTGTATAGTCACCATGTTTTATAGCGGTGCAACTGCCATATATTACCTGTATATTTGTCACAGTTTTAGAGGTGCAGGTACCATATTTTTCCTATAAATTCACCATATATTTAGCGGTGCAGCTCCTGTATATTACCTGTATGTTTTCACATTTTCAGTGGTGAAGGTACCATATTTTTCCTGTGCATTCACCACCTTTTCAGCGGTGCAGCTGCCGTATTTTACCTGTATGTTTGCCACATTTCTGACGGTGTAGCTTCCGTGTTTTTCCTTGATGTTCGGCACATTTTCAGGGCTACAGCAACCATTATTTGCCTGTATATTTGTCACAATTTTAGTGGTTAATGTACCATATTTTTCCTGTATATTCTCCACATTTTTAGTAGTACAGCTACTGTATATTACCTGTTGTCGAGGGTTTAGATTGCGGGGTGACAATAAAACCCTGGCAGATGTTTTGTTAACCTCCTCTTCCCCCCCACTTCCCCCTTTTTTGCCTCTCCCTCTCCCCCCTTCCCACTAAGGACAGGTGATTGGGAGGAAAAGGAGGACAGAGAGAAGAGAGTTGGAAAAAATTAAAAATGTTTTACTAATGCTACTAATAAGAATAGAGAAAATAATACAAAATATACAAAACCAATCTTGAAAGTCTCAGCAACTGCACAGCCTGCACCCAAAGTCCTGGACTGGACTCTGCAGCCAATCGGAACTGGATTCAGTCTGTCACTAGGCCTCAGTTCGCAGGGACAACTAGCAAGGTCCTCTCCTAATGTCAGCCATGAGGAGAAAGGGAAAAGGGCCGAGATCCTCGTGATCTCCCCCTTTTATCTGAAGTATGCATGTGAATGGAATGTTATACACAGTTGGTCAGTTTCTTGGTCACCAGTTTCTCGTTGCCCCTCTTGTGAGATGTACATCCATGCTTATCAATAAGTTTGCATTTCATTGCTATGTTTACCAAAATGTGTATCTGGTTCTTCAGGAAAATGCAGCCAATATGAATCTGCAAGTCCAATCGAATGCAGTTAGCTTGTATGGTTGTCATAAATTCTATTCATCAAAGTTTGTAACTCCATGTTGGCTGTCATATACATTGGATATTGTTTTCCCTTACCGGATCGAAGTCCTGTTTCAGTTCTATCAGTGTAGTGTTTGCTTTACCGATACTTTGGTTGCCCATACTAGTGGAAACACAGCATCCAAAATTTCCTTGGAGATTTCTCACTTGCAGCAAGCAGATCTGCACCATCCAAGCAGCTTCTTGTGGGACATGCAACTAAACAGAATTCTCAGAAAACATTATTTGAGCTTACAATTTACTTAACAAATCTTTACCCAAAAGAGGTATAGGGCTTTCTGGCAAATAGAAGAATTCAGCTGTTAAAACTTTGTTCCAAATTTAGCATTCCATTGGTTTCAAAAAATGGTCTGTCTTTCTTTCCCACAATCTCAAAAGCTATCACGGTGAATTTACTAAGAAGTCTTTTACAATTAGTTACCACAAGATAAGTCTATTAAAAGATTTTTGGTTTAATTTCTCAGTTTCATTAGAACTATGGATCTGCTAGGGATGCCTTTAAATTTCACCCTCAGACTGCCCTATTCAGTATTACAACATTGCTGCAGTGGCGGGGGTGGGGATAGAAAACCCCCCTTTCACCACTTTAAAAGCGGGCAGCCAGGTTTTTCTTCTTCTTTTTGATTTTTTTTTTTTTTCTTGCTGCAGTTTAGATACAGGCAAGGCCACGCAGATGGCGTTAATTGCTGGTTCTAAGTGGGAGCTGCCAGGGAGCTAAGTTTATCTTGCAGCTTGATACAGGCCTGAAATGTTCAAACAGTACAGCACAGGCCTGGGATATTTTGCTTTTTTATTTTCCCAATTCATTCCAGCCATAATACACTCTATATGCAATTCTAATTAGCTGAGCAATAGTTACATTCCTCAGCCCCATTTACCGTTTGCAATGTCTTACAGAGTTTAACAACTTCAATTCTTTTCTGGTCTCAAAATTATTAAATAACAATAAGAGCAATTACTCTAATGTATAAGGATGCATCCTAAGGGGGAGCAAGGTGGTATTTTAGTAGCGGAACCGGTTCCCATTTTGTAATTATCTCCCCAAACAAGATTCTTTTGGTACCAAATATAAATATGCAAATTAAAATGCTGAGCTCAGATATGAAAACCAAATACCAAGTTCAAATATGCAGATAGATCACAGTTACACTTATTCAAGACAATATCTCGATTTTTGCATTGCACCTTTGGGCCGCTCACTGCTCAGCCAGGTAGAGGTGCCACTGGGTCTCCCTGACAAAACAGGTCAGTGCGCGCTGGAACCCAATTGGCACCCGCCCCCCCGCCGCCGCAGCAACAAGCTGGACTGGGCAAGGCTTTTATTAGTGTCTCATCTGGTGTGCTGCAACTGTTATTCCAAAACCAGGATTCTTTACTTGATGTGCATACAAAAGAGCCCAATCCAGCACATCGAGATGTGACACAGCCTATCACAGAGTTGCGCAAGTCTGGATACTGGAATAAAGCTAGCATGCTAGAAAGAAAAGTAGCAGCTGTCACACACAAAATCTTATCATCACATTCACGCAGTAAAGAACTGAGTTACGGTCTTCTGTATAATCACAAAACGCACATTTTCAGTCCATGGATTCTCATTATTTAACAGTTTATGTACTTACTGTACCATATAACAAAGACCTATTAAACTGTAATATGCTTAAACAGATACCTACAAAGAAAACAGGTTAATAAGGAAAAGTATCTCGCTGAGTTCAGCAAGTTTTCTATGACTTGTGTGTTATCAGTTAATTCTCTTCCAGCTTGTTGAAGTTCAAACCATTCTGCCTGTAAAATTGTCTGAAATGATTCAATGGTATCTTGTAGAGTTTTATTTTTGTCCTGCTCTTCTCGCTTTAGAAACAGCAAAGTGTTATACATCAAGATTCTATTCTCTGGACACTTTTCCCAATCATTGAACTTACACGGCAGCCACCATTAATTACAGTATTTCACAAGATCTTCCTTCCTCATATTTCCAAGTGCTTTCCTATGTTCTAAAACACCTCCCAGTACTAATTTCTTAGGAACATGACTGAAAACAGTCGTTCCCCACCCCATCTCGTAAGTAAAAACCGTGAGAAGAGGGAGGGAGGGGGGGGAAGCACGGAGCGGCTTGCGGCACGAGTGGGAAAAGTGGGGAGAAGGCTTACAGTGCACTTATACAAACATTATCACAAAGAAACAATTGTAACAACAACCAATAAAACAATTAACTCAGATTCCTGACAAGCTGCTTGATTTTCAGAAAGGCAATACACAGAAGCAGGTATTCCGTCATGTTCTGGTGGTTGTTATGGTTTGTAAGTAACTGGAAAGGTGAAAGAAAAATCGCCATTCCCCACAGCATTTTGCATCACCCCTTTGTGTTCTGCCGTCTTAGTCATGAAGGGGTTACTGTGTGCTGTATAAGCATCATTAAAATCAGGCAAAGGAGGTGCTGAGGGCAGAGTTTTAGACTCCTGACCCAGCTCCACACAAATTCCGGCCTTATCTTTACACAGCTGTGATGGCATTAATGATGGATATAAAACTGACTCTTTTTTGAGATCTACAGAGACAGACTCAAAAGGATAAGTGCTGTCAAGACTCAAAATCATTAGCAACCTGCTCATTTGTGTTTTTCTGTCCATCCTCTCAGATTAGGAAAGGAGCTACTGCTCAGGCAGTACATGTAGCAGGCAGAGAACTTGTTTACCTCTATAGCCTGACTGGGACACAGAGCAGAAGCCTCCAGCTTCGAATAAAGGTATATGGCTCAATGTGAAAAGCAATGTTTTATGCTCAGGCCTGCACTGATTTTTGCCTTACAGCAGCCACGTGAGAGAAGGTTCACCTATCAAAGGTAACTTAACTGCCAAAGAAAGTTGTTCTAAAAATGTTTGTGTGTCAATACTTAATTTTTATTTCCACCTCCTCTGCAGAAGAACTGTGAGATAATTTAAGACAGGTCACTACATAGTTGTCACTGTGCTTACAACCAACACTGTAATGAAATACTCGCTTTTGAATTGCTAACCATCAAATACCACTGGCTCTGGCTTGAATGTCTAGTTGCTTTCAGTAAGGCCTGAACTTCTCAACTCATTTAAAGCTGCACTGCTTATAAGAAACCTAGACTGACCTACATCCCGTACAGAATACCAGAAAGACTGGGAGGGTGGGTGGGAGTGAGCCGCAGAACACCAAAAAAGACCACAGGGAAAAAGAAGCAGGGGAAGAAACCTGGAGAGGAGGTAGAGGCGATCAGGCTCCATGAAACGGACATCATGGCTTGACAGCCTCTGGCCCTAAGGAACAAGCTCTAGAAGAAAGTCCAAATTTCAAAGTATGGAAAAGAGGAAAAGGAGAAGAGACAAAGGTGATGAAGAGGCATGTTCATGTTGTGACTGTTCTATGACTCAGATGATACTTGACAACTCAATTGCTTCTGCAAGTGCTCAACAAAACCTTAAACAGAAAGGATATGATATTTCGTCTCAGACTCTGTCCAAGATTTGCCTCTCCTTGCTGCCTTAATGGAACTAAAAACTTTTCCAACAACGCACCGTTGAAGGAATAGCCCAAAAGAGGTCATACACGCTACCCTGTATAGGCCTAGCTCCTGCACAAAGGTACAAACCAAAACTGCCTTTCAAGATTGACAAGGAATTGACATTCAGAAGGAATCAGATTAGTAATATTACACATTAGGAATGTGAGATAGTGATGATCTGCCCCAGCAGTTTTTTATACCTGAGGACAGTGCTGGGGCACTACTGCTATTGCACTTTATTTCTCATGGACCAAGGGAATTAACCACTCAAGATGTCTTCTGTTTCTTCAGAGAGGATGTTCAACAGCCCAGCAAAACAAAGGTACCTTTTGTTGTTCCTCTCTATATTATTTTCATTTGCTGTCCAAATTAGTAAGGTACCAACAAGTGTGTTGGAATGCAGAATTTTGCATGCTGTGGAAAACTGTTTGTTTGGGAAACACAGTAATTTCTTCTCTCCCAGGTAACTAAATACCCTCTGAATGGCAATGATACTCGAGCGCTATTTTCACAACTGAGTCTGAGCAACTGATCTAAAGAGAAAATGGTTGATATTCCATTCTCCTATCCCATGAGCCATCTAGTCTTCTGGCATTTTGAATATACATAGCAATTACAGATTTTTTAAACTCCATTTTTCTTGGAAAACTCAAAGTACACTCAGAATAATAAATGAATGTGGACTTATGGACCATTTGTGGTCCCATATAAGTCAATGATCCCATTGGTTGCAAACTGAAACAGAATTTCTTCATGCTAATATCTGAAGAATATAAGAAATGTTTGATTTATTCAGAATCTTATTAACCTTTTATGCAGCACAGTATTTCTGTGGGCTACTGCAGAAGGTTGTAGTGAAGGAATGAAATAAGTATTTTGGAAACACTTTAAAAAAATTAGTAAAGTGTTAGCACCATGATAATTTTCCTTTTAAAAATGAATGAAATATTCATGGAAAGGGTTGACACAGTTTTGAGTGTATCAAACGAAACTAAACTCCCATCAGGCTTCAGGCACAGCTTTTCATTCTTAGCATCCATTCACATGTTCTTTCTATCCCTGTCCCCAAAGCAAAATTATGTGGGGATTTTTTACACTGGCAGCATACCTCTGGCACATAACTTTAATGGTTCTGGACAATATGGGAAGAGTTTGCATGTTTCCTCATCTTTTTATTTAAATTACAAATATTTGACCAACTGCTTCTATCCTGGAGGATTTCAAAACACTTCAGATTTAAAACACAGCTCACTCTTTAAGAGAGCTGCTAACACTTAGAGGAAAAAGTTGAACATTTGCAGTTAAATAGTTTTTTATTGTTCCTTGTTTCTTTTTTATACTAAAGGTGCTTACATCAAAAGAGGATCTTTATTCCCTTACCCTCATTTATTTTTTAATTAGGTCAGTCCCCCTTCTGTTCACCAGCTCAGCCTCTAATGGCAGCGTCAGCTAGCAAGCAAATTTGGTGAAGACCGTTTGTCCACGTGCACACAGACTAATCCTCACCGAAAACCACGCAGAAACCTATCCACAAGCACTCAGGTATGTGCAGCCACCACCACGTGCACGCACACGCAGCTAGAGAAAAGCACCTACCTTTTCACACACTAATGCGTAAGCAAATGCATGGCCACAAACATGCACACATCCGCAAGCGCGCCTACTCCCACCTTTTGACAGAAAGACGTACGGGAAATGTACTGACATGCCTGAGGGTAAACATGTCCATTGATGTATAGCGCACTGCACAAACGTATACATGGCTGCACGAAAATACACATACGGAGGGTACCTGCAGATATGTGCTTGTTTTTGGACGACCCTCTGCGTGAAATCATTTGTGCCTACCAACGTTTGTCTGTCCATATGTGTGTGCCTTGGTGCTGGCTCCATTCATGCTTAAGCTGGAGTGAGTGAGTGCACAGCTGCGCTGTTTGTTGGCGAGGTTCCGCGTGTTAAACAATGTTGCCCAGTCCAGCATTTCTCATGCGGACCGATGCAATGGAGCTCTGCTAGTAAAGGAACAAAGACAGTCGCAGGCAGTACTGAATGCTGCTCCGTGGTACCTCTCTCCTACGGTAAATGCTTCACAGTCGCCTGAGGAAAGACGCTTAGCAATCGATCTCCAAGAGAAACGAAACAGAGGATGCCATAACGCGAAAGAACAGCATGGCATCTCTTCACAAGCTTATTCCTGATCCTAAGCTGAGGGCAAACACTTGTGTGCTTGTGGGAGAGCATGTGTCTTTCCTGTAAGCGTTTGGGAGTTTTGCGCAGGTCCATGTGGTGGGTTCGATAATCAACGTCTAGGACACCTGCAGACCGGTTACTGTTTGTGTGGAGACGTTGTGCCTGAAAGTCTGTCTTCGTTAGTGCTTGCTCTATCTATGCATCGCTCCACACGCGTGTGAGTCCATGTCTTTCTCTCCACGAGCATGTGGGTTGATTTTGTCACAAAAGTGCATCTGCCATAATATTGAGCTCAGCGGAGTGTGTCTGTTGACTCTTGGTGTGCGTTGGCTGCAACACAGTGTATAACACAGCAGAGTCATGACTGCTCATGTGAACAGAGAAAAGGGAAACCATCTAGGTAGAGGCAACAAAGGAAAGCCGAGGCAGGACTGACGTTTGCTAGACAGAGATGAATTCGCTGCGCTGACATTTCTCAGTTATCGAACCCACCACATGGACCTGCACAAAACACCGAAACACCTTGTAAGCTTCTTGCTCAGGCTGATAAGCATTTCATTCTGAATCCTCTGCAGATCTCGGATTTTCTCCTCATGCTCTTAGCTGAGAAACTAAGCAACTGTCTCCAGTATTACAATGCGTATCTCCCACTCTCCCCAGCTTCTCTTTCAGTACAAGATCCTTCTTTGCTTAACAAGAGGCCTCCCCTTGAGGTGCAGACTCCTATCAGATGGCCCTGGGACTCTTCTGTTCACTTGATCGTACAAATTGAATGACTCAATCCAGTCCTTATAACTGCTTGAGTCCTTCTCCTTCCCTGGGCTTGTGACAAAACCTTTACTTTCAAACACATGAATTGCAGTCTCCACTTCATAAAACTCTATGTCTTCCCTGCTTTAAGCCACAGTTCAGACTACAGATGATAGAATGCATCACTTACCAAAAGGAGTTCTAGTTCTATTATATATCCTGGTTTTCAGTGAAATGTGATGGACCCATGCCTTTTGGTTTACCGATGAGAAATTTTGATTCTACTCGTATTGATGAGTGTGGTCTCTAAATTCAGTTGCTGGCAGATGCCAAAGCTATGTCCACTTTAAAATAGTGTCATTTTCATGCGATTTTTCATCATGTTAATTACTACCTCAAGAACGGTATAAAGCAGAAGAATTCCCACAATTTTCAGCGTTTTTATATTAATTTCTCCTCATCAACTCTCTCCATTATGATAAAGCTCTAAATAGATAACAATATAAGCAATTACTCTAATGTCTAAGGATGCATCCTAAGGGGGAGCAAGGTGGAATTTTAGCAGTGGAACCAGTTTCCATTTTGTAATTATCTCCCCAAACAAAATTCTTTTAGTACCAAATAGAAATATGCAAATTAAAATGCTGAGCTCAGATATGAAAACCAAACACCAAGTTCAAATATGCAGATAGATCACAGTTACACTTATTCAAGACAATATCTCAATTTTTGCATTGCACCTTTGGGCCGATCACTGCTCAGCCAGGTAGAGGTGCCGCTGGGTCTCCCTGACAAAACAGGTCAGTGTGTGCTGGAGCCTCATCGGCACCCGCCCCCCCGCAGCAACAAGCTGGACTGGGCAAGGCTTTTATTAGTGTCTCATCTGGTGTGCTACAACTGTTATTCCAAAACCAGGATTCTTTACTTGATGTGCATACAAAAGAGCCAAATCCAGCACATCGAGATGAGACATAGCCTATCACAGAGTTGCGCAAGTCTGGATACCTGAATAAAGCTAGCATTCTAGAAAGAAAAGTAACAGCTACTACACACAAAAATTTTACCATCACATTCACGCAGTAAAGAACTAAATTACTCATGATCTTCCGTATTATCACAAAATGCACATTTTGAGTCAACGCATTCTCATGATTTAACAGTCTGTGAACTTATCGTACCATATAACAAAGACCTACCAAAACTGTAACATACTTAAACAGATACCTACAAAGAAAACAGGTTAATAAGGAAAGCATCCTGCAGACTTTAACAAGTTTTCTAACCTGTGTGTTATCAGTTAATTCTCTCTCAGCTTGTTGAAGTTCAAACCGTTCCACCTGTAAATCTGTCTGAAATGATTTAATGATCTCTTGTAGAGATTTATTTTGTCCTGCTCTTCTCGCCTTAAAAACAACATGAATTGCAACAAAGTGTTATACTTCAAGATTTTATTCTCTGAACACTTTTCCCAATCATTTAACTTATACAGCAGCCACCCTTAATTACAACATCTCACAAGATCTTCCTTCCTCATATTTCCAAGTGCTTTCCTATGTTTTAAAACACCTCCCAATACCAATCTCTTAGGAACACAACTGAAAACAGTTGTTTCTGACCCCATCTCGTAAGTAAAAACCATGAGAAGAGGGAGGGAGGGGGGAAAAGCACAGGGCTGCTTGCAGTGTGAGTGGGAAAAGTGGGGAGAAGGTTTTTTACGGTGTACTTATACCACAAAGAAACAAGTCTAATAGCAACCCGTGAAACAATTAACTCACATTCCTAACAAGCTGCTTGATTTTCAGAGAGGCAATACACAGAAGCATGTAATATGTACTGTAAAACTCACAAATAACATGTTGATAGCAAACATTAGCATTCTCTACTGCTAATCTCAACACCCATGCTTCCTTAACTTCTAAGTTTTCAACCTGCTTATTGATGGCCTCTTGAAGATGGTCAGTAAATTGCATGTAATTCTCATTGGGACCCTGATAGTAGTTATAAACGATTTGGCTGCTTTGTTGGTTTCAGACACCTCTACTATAGCTTGATATGCGAGGTCTGTTGACTGCCTCAGGATTTCAGAAACTTATCAGTGCCTGTAGTTGTGGTGTGCCAATTAGTGTCTCTTCCTAGAGCTGTGGGATACCCACCCCTTTCAACAAATCCCCATAGTTCCGTCCTAAATGATCTATAGCTGTTACATTCCATAGGTCAAATTTTCCTTTGAGTCTCTCATGGTTTTTATCTGATCTCGGGGCAACTTGCACACATACTCCTTTTAACTTTTCAAGAATATGCTGCAAACCCTCATCTTCATCCAAGTCATCAGATAACGTGGACTTGAACGGTGCTGGAGAATCATTAGTAACAGGTGGGTTCGGGGTTTGGAACAGTGCTTTTTTTTTTTACAAATCTAGTCCAGAGAAGCCACCCCCCTCCACTGTCTCTGCATGTTCCCGTTGCTCTTTTAATCCTCTCAAAGTCTCTAGCAACAAGTGCCATGTTATTAACAGTTCAGTTGCTGCTTTGGATCTTTCACTAGTGCTTTGCCCCATAGTAACTTAGTCCTTCGTAAAGTCAATTCCAGAAGGCTAATACCCTGCTTCTTCAGAAGCAACTTCCATGTAGATAATATAATACCATCTTCTTTAGATAAGTTCCACCCCCCTGTTCCCGGTAGCTCACCAACCCTTGGCGTGGTGTCTTTTCAAGGATCCGGATCTTCGGCAGCTCCCCCCTGCTTCTCTATCAGCTGTACCGGGCTCCGTCTCCACAGCTCGTCTCCGGCTGTCACAGCTTCACTGCTGTCTCTTCTTCATGCGAGATCCTCTTCATGCAGGATCACGTCGGGGTCACCATATGTTGTGGTTGAGACGGACAAACGACATACACCAAGTTCTTCCAGGATGAAAGTAGTAGATGCCATTTATTGCCACAAGTGCATTTTTATACAGTTTTACCAATTAAAATGTCTCTTCATTATTGGTTACAAGTTACAGCAGTAACATCTCATTGGCTAATTTTGTTATCATCAATGTTACTCTTCTACTCCCTTCTCTCTCACGGGTACATCCTTAACATCTCCGGATACTCCTTTACTCCCATCTTTCTCACGGGTAGGCCTTCATATCTTCAAGGCTAATTTCTGTTCCCATGCCCTCTGTCAGGGAATCCACGGACCCACCATAGTCCCCCCCACACACGTCAATCCTTCCTCTGTTTTGCTTTATTGCCTCTGCCTAGATGATTTCCCTTTTCTCTGTTCACTTGTGCAGTCATGGCTGTGCTGTGTTACACACAGGCACAGCCAACGCACACCAAGTGTCAACAGACACAGTCCGCTGAGCTCAACACTAGCGCAGATGCACATGTGCGACGAAATCAACCCACATGCTCGTGGAGAGAATGACATGGACTCACACGCGTGTGGAGCGACTCATAGATACAGCAGGCGCTAAAGAACACAGACTTTCAGGCACTCTGTCTCCACGCAAACAGGGACCGGTCTGCAGGTATCCTAGACGTTGATTATTGAACCCACCACATGGACCTGCGCAAAACTCACAAGATTTACTTGCTAAGTAAATAAGAGGTGCAGATTTATCAAGTCCAATGCATTGAAGCCTTGTGCCAGCTTCCTGTTAAATTTGCATTTTCTTTAATTACACTTGAAAAATGTAGTATTTAGTTTTAACGCTCATTTTTGGAGCAAGAGTTAAGCTAGTCCCCAGAAGTCTTCTTTCAGTGGCACAGAAAACTCTTTCTTCTTTGAAAACAGAGAGGAAGGAATCAAGACAGCTTTTTGATTTCTTAGGGTAGAGGAAAGGAAAGGAAAAAACTCTGAAACTGCTTTCAGGTCAATAAGGCTGAAAATTCTTTTCCCTTGAGGTTTCTGGTCATGTAGAGCAAATTCCAGGCTTGGAAGAGGCTGCTGGCAACTGCTAAGGGTGTTGTTACCTTTTTAAGACACCAACAGTAAAACATTCCATCCTTCCATGCTTCATCCACAACCAGAAAAGCCCTTTAAATATAAAAATTCTGATAACTGTATTGCTTCTGGAAACTGGCTCACTTCCTCTCTTGGGATCTCAGCACTATTATAATCTTTCCTTGGTCAGCCACTGCCTTAGCTCCATGCTCCATGGCAACATTCTGCTATCTCATCACAAAAGTTAGATACAGATATCTAACATGTTTGGCTGCTGCCACATATCTCCTTCCTCAAAAATTTAGTGTAAACCTTCCAGTTTCATATATACCACTGATGGATAAACACACATGTAGAAGGAACTTCATAGTAAGTGTGAGTTACCATCTACTAGAACATGAGTACTGAACACAGGCACTTCCAGGTTTTCTAACTATTCCACTCTGTAGATGGCACAATGTATATTCAAGACAAAAACATACAAACAAAAAAGCAACAAGCACCCCCTACATCCATAACATACTTCTCCCCTGCCCCCCTTTCTCTACACTAATATCAAGCTTAGGAAGACTTAGCTAAGCTCAAAGAAAGAAATTCGAGACCTACCCTCTTCTTTCTAAGTATGCCTTTCCTCCCTAAGGTAGAGTTGTCTTTCATGCCTACTTTAGGATGCTTCTCCTTGTCGTTCTCTAAAACAACAAACAAAATACTACCTCATAAGCTCTTTTTTTTTTTTTTTACTTTGTCAAGTGTTGTCTCAGTCAGCTTCACTCAATCATGTAAGCCTTTAGCCAAACACTACTGTTTGCTTGACTCCATTTGAGCAGACTTACTCCTTCATATACAGCTGTGCACATCAATATTTAATAATACTCCATTTACCTTCTCCAAGCACTTAAATACCAACAGCTATTCCCAGCCAATTCAGATGTCCACTTGTCATAGATTCTTACCTTGGAGACATCAGCAGCATATGTTTACCAAAGATCACATAAGTAGCCATGCAGTCAGAGATACTTTCCCAGAATATGCACCCAGCAGTTTATAGCTTGGGGACTTTGAAAAGAAGAGGAAATGTCTTTGTGCACAATAGATGTGGATGGAATAATATTACCTTATGTCCCATCTTTCTAAAATTGGACTTGATTTGTCCTTGTCTCTATCATCCCGAATAACAGCACGTTAAGCACACTACTGGCTCACTAAGTTTTTTAATGTAACACTGATATAAAGGACAAGAAAGAAAAGTAAGAAGTCCTTTATATTCACAATGGATTTTACAGCCTGCAGCAAATAATTTTTTACTATTGAAGAGAGCTTCCATTCTGTTGCAGGATGCTCAAAATAGCATACCAAGCTCGTGTCCAATCCAATAGACTTTGCTTCTTGTCCTGGTTTTGCTAAAAACAAGTTTCTCTTTTAGTGAATTTTTCCTGTCAGCTAAAGCCTTCATATTAACTGCATTTTCCTGGAGAACCAGACACATGTTTTGGTAAACATAGAAATGGAATGCAAACTTATTGATAAGCATGGATGGATATCTCGCGAGAGGGGCGACGAGAAACAAGTGAGCAAGAAACTGACAACTGTGTATAACATTCCATTCACGTGAACACTTCATATAAAGTGGGAGATCACTAGGATCTCATCCCTTTTTGCCTTTTCCCTTCTGCTTATGGCCGACATTAGGAGAGGACCTTGCTAGTCGTCCCTGCGAACTGAGGCCTAGTGAGAGACTGAATCCAGCTCCGATTTGCTGCAGAGTCTAATCCAGGACTTTGGTTGCCGGCTCTGCAGTTGCTGAGACTTTCAAGATTGGTTTTGTATATTTTGTATTATTTTCTCTATTCTTATTAGTAGCATTAGTAAAACATCTTTAATTTTTTCCAACTCTCTTCACTCTGTCCTTCTTTTCCACCCAATCGCCTCTCCTTAGTGGAAAAGGGGGGAGAGGGAGGGGGAAGTGGCCGGGGTGGGGGGAAGAGTGGGTTAACAATACATCTGCCAGGGTTTTATTGTCACCCCGCAATCTTAACCCTCGACACTTCTGTAGCCAGTCAAAGCTGACACTGTACAACAGTGATTTGCTCTTGGAGAGCAGATTTATTAACACACCACCAGGACCACAAACCCAGAAATCCTTTGCTGCATTCTCAGTGTTCACCTTTCCATTATGCCCCTAATTATCTCCAAAGGAGTTTATTCCTTGTAAGCTTCTTGTTCAGGCTGATAAGCATTTCATTCTGAATCCTCTGCAGATCTCGGATTTACTCCTCATGCTCTTAGCTGAGAAACTAAGCAACTGTCTCCAGTATTACAATGCGTATCTCCCACTCTCCCCAGCTTCTCTTTCAGTACAAGATCCTTCTTTGCTTAACAAGAGGCCTCCTCTTGAGATGCAGACTCCTATCAGATGGCCCCGGGACTCTTCTGTTCACTTGATCGTACAAATGGAATGACTCAATCCAGTCCTTATAACTGCTTGAGTCCTTCTCCTTCCCTGGGCTTGTGACAAAACCTTTACTTTCAAACACATGAATTGCAGTCTCCACTTCATAAAACTCTATGTCTTCCCTGCTTTAAGCCACAGTTCAGACTACAGATGATAGAATGCATCACTTACCAAAAGGAGTTCTAGTTCTATTATATATCCTGGTTTTCAGTGAAATGTGATGGACCCATGCCTTTTGGTTTATCGATGAGAAATTTTGATTCTACTCGTATTGATGAGTGTGGTCTCTAAATTCAGTTGCTGGCAGATGCCAAAGCTATGTCCACTTTAAAACAGTGTCATTTTCATGAGATTTTTCATCATGTTAATTACTACCTCAAGAACGGTATAAAGCGGAAGAATTCCCACAATTTTCAGCGTTTTTATATTAATTTCTCCTCATCAACTCTCTTCATTATGATAAAGCTCTAAATAGTTAAGAGTCTATATCACCTTTGGACTCAGATGGAAGGTTATATTATATTAATCAAGACTAACCTGCTCCTTCATGTTCAAATAGGATGCTAATCCAGTAAATTTTTTCTTAAGCATTGATCTAAGGCAGTTAATGTAAAAATAATTTTCCAAAGTAATAACATCTCAAATAAGCATATACTGCAAAGGATATTTTCTCACATAAGAACCTTTCTTGAAGAACAATGTTTTACATTGCTCCTTAGACTACACTGAGGGCTATTTCAATGTAGGTATTCAAAAAAGATAAATGTAGTCATGTGATTCACTTTTTCTGTTAAGAAACCGTTCCGCCTTCTACATTATGCACGATTGGAAATAAAATCTTCTGCTCTGCAAAAACAAACAAATAAACAAAAAAACATAAAAAAACCAAGCCCTCAGAAGTTAACAGAAAACTTCTTTGACGGTGCTCAGAGTGCAATCTTCCTCTGGAAGAAGCTACTCCAATGGCTTCTCTACCCAAACACGGGCATGTTTCATTAAATTTTAAAGACAAATACACATCGTAAGATACATGCTGATGTACCCTGTCTTTCCATAAATGTTCTGGATTGTGGGTCCAGATTTATAGACTTTAAAGAATAGAGGAAACATATCATGATATCCTAACCTGACCTTCCAGAGCTGGCAATGCCATCATTTTTGCATCGTGCCTCTGAATCCTATTTCAGCTAAACCATAGTCTCTCTCGGAGATGAACTTTCAGGCTTGGTTTAGAAATCTCAAGAGATAAAGAGTCAAATAGCACACCTAGGTAATATAGGTCTGTAATTTAGTTTAAGAGGTATCTAAATACTTTTGTTGAATTCAACACAACATCACAAACAGGAAGACTTAGAGCGTGGGTCTCATGTGAGTATCACAAAAGCAGGTTTGTATCACATAAAATGGAACTAATATTCCTGTACATGCTCTTCTGTGGCAAGGCAGGTGGATAATAAATACACTAATAAAGACATACATAATTACATATGCAAATGAATTTCAAATTCCTTTGAAGGAAATTACACATTTGAATGAGGCAAACACTGAAGGAGACTGCCAGTTTGCTAGTGAGGTTGCATAAGCCTGAACCATGCTTCCTGTTTTTAAGAAAGCTGGTGGAAAAAAAACAGGCTAGAGACCTTAAAGACTGGTGGCAGCTGTAGAGATAGATTCATGCTGCCAGGTCCAACACAAAAGAGCATCCAAGGTTTGCCAACATAACTTGATTGTCTGTTGGATAAAGTGTGGGGAGTATTCCTAGAAACAACAAAAACAGGTGTTATCTTTTCAGTATTATAAACTTGTGAACAAATCAGCAGTAAAAACACACTGGTAGAGCACTAGCATACCAAGAAAGTTGGTCAGGGTTCTGAATTCAAATTATTAATAATAATCATGATGATGATGAGTCATCATTGACAGCTTAAACCTTCCTTAATTAAGGTTTATTAATGAAGACTAAGGATTGGTGTTAGTTTTGTGCTTAATATATTTACTGTGCTGAAGGCTTATTTTACAATGCGCCGCTTCCCTTCTGAAGTATGCACTAATTAATTGCAGTTTAAGGAATCCTTTCCGGAGAATTAATCTTGCCTTAAAAACTCACACAGGTGGAAGCATGTTTAATGCTAATTTAACATTCATCAGTCTTTTAATGGGTTTCTTTATCTAAGGGTCATTAGTATGTAATATTATTTATCTCACCATTCAGTTGGAGAGGGGGGAAAACACTAATTTTATCTCATCTTGACAAATTTGCAGAAAGAACAGGAAGCAAATAATTTTGTGCTCCAGATGATCATTTTAAATCCGGTAGCGACCAAAGTAATTAATCTGCTTGTATGAATGATGAGTCGATACCATAGATGGCATGTCCAGCTAGACATGTATCTATATTCCGCACCTCACGTTCCTTTTCAGTAGGAGAAACTGGTCGAAGTATGGTATCTTCCTGTTAGCCTTTGTGAGAGATTCTCTAAACAAAATATATTAGAACAAGAAGGAACCAAACATAGTACTTCTGCTACCTATTCTTATGCTGTTAGGAGGACAAACACCTATTTCTAGCCCCAAATTGTTAAATCTGTCCCCTGCCCCCAAAGGTAAGTACAAGATTATATCTTCTCCTTTGAGTTGCAGTAGTACTGAATTGCAGAAATTAATCCAGGAAAGTTTAGAATGTCTGGGGGCCTTCTGTTTGTTTGGTTATTCTTTTTTGTTTGCTTCCTCCTCTCCACCCCCCTCCAATTACAGTATAACGAGCCCTGCAAAGAGAAAACCTGACAAGTGACCAAAAGTTTATTTGTTCCCGTGTTTTTTCTCTGTTGGTAGAGAAAGTCATAAATAATAGATTTAAAAAACAGAAAAGGCACAAGTAACTATGTCTTTAGAAAGTCTTTTACTTGCCTGTATTTTGTTGTTGAATATAGTTTACAGCACTGTAAAATATACTAAGAGGAGACGAGTAACTCCATCCCTAAGCTCAGAAAAGTAAAAACATCATCCAGATGGAGCAAATTACTGAAGGTAGGTGTTTACTTGGGTGCAACTCCAAGTTTGACCCTGTTTCCAAATAGAAGTGAAAGAACAGCAGAACAGGAATATATAATTAATACTAGAGAGATTCAGGTATTAGATAGTCAAAACACTCTCACCTTTATAATGATTAAATATAGTACTTCTGCCACTTACACTTCCCAGCTTGGAACAATAAAACGAGAATCGTCCTTCTCATGAAACCTTTGGCTATATGATGAACTCTTTCACAGAGGAGCGCATTAGTCTAAGAATAGCTTCAATATAGTTTCTTATGAACAAACTACCATGGCTCTTACTTTTCCCCATCGGAGATAGACTATGACAGAAAACCCTGATGAAATTTGAGCTTATCCCATTAGAATCATAATGTACTATTTCCAGGAGCCTAATTTTTGCTTAGGACTTTTTTTTCAAAGATATAACAATTTTTTTTAAAAATATGCAATTTGATTGCAATAGAGTGAGAATGCCCCTGAACACAGTGCTACAGGTTCTTTGGAAGAAATATGTAATAAGTAAAAAATAATAATCTGCTTTTGCTACATTTGACAGTAAATTACTTGAATGATAATTAAAATTAGAGTATAGAATACAAGAGACTATTTCAGAACAGACTATAATTAGTCTAATAGACTTCTCTTTCTGTTTATTTCTCACTCTGCATCAACAACCAGCACAACCAGTTAATCGTCATGGGTTGCATCTGCTATTATACATAAAGGGACAGCAGTGTAGTTATCTGAGGAGGCGAATTTTTTTCTTCGCACAGGTATTCAGCTTTTCTTCTATTGCTGCTGTTGCCAAAGTAGTAAATATTTAATGTATTCAGTTATAAATGTAAACAGCAAACTGGCAACAGCTGTAAGGGTAGTACAAGAACACGTGGGAAAGAGCTGCGAGTTGTATATCTGTAAAGCTAAGATATATAATCAAAATCTCGCGTATTTTGTCCTTGGAACGTAAGATTAACTTGAAACGGACATTGGGAAAACATAGAGAACTCAGAGTGGCACCTGTATGTCTCTGATCATGCCTTTACTATGGTTTTATAGGGTAAATGAAAACTGCTGTTGTTTCTCAGATACAACTAGTGTTGTCTGACAAACAAATAGCTCCTATGGCAAAGACAAAAACCAAAACAACCTGAAGTCAGACGTATGTTTGTATACATTCCCCTGAAATACAACCAGGTGTTTAAGTCAGAGTTGTGGAAAATAAATTTAAAAATAAACTCAGTTGTGTTCAGCTAGGAATACATATAAATATTGTTTTCTTAATCTCCCCACACCTATGCAATTTCCTAAATCATGTTTAAGAAAGAACTATAGATAGTGAGGTTTAACACATTGGTACGTTGTATTAGAAATCCAAGTTTCATGCCTTTTGTTTTGCTAGAATATTTTTAAAGTCCTAGAGAAGTGGGACTGCTCAAATACTGTAGATGTTAAACCTGAGACTGAAAAGGGATACAACTTTTTTTTCAAACCTTTACTTTTTCCAGATAATAATTCCAAGTTAAATCAGAATCGGAAACACAAAAATAATACTTGTCATCAAAAATTTGTTTTCCTCCTGCACTTCAATTAAGGGCTGAAAATATTAAAGTAAAAAAGTAAAACTAAGAGTTCTCCTTCTGCCTGGAAACACCAGGGGAAAAAATGGATTCCACAATCAGAAAAATAAATGACAGCATTCAGGATCCAGAAAAAGGTATATACTTAGATCAGAACTTTATTTTAGGTATTGACTCTCTTTCAAACGAATCACAGGGTTGTAGTTTCTATCTCAGTTACACGTGCTTCACTTCTCTTATGCAACAATACTGGCTTTGCTCCCTGAAAAAAAAAAATAAAATAAAATAAATAAAGAGATTTTGTAGGAGAAGAAGGAAGGAGGACAAGGATGACCCTTATTATTTAGGCACTAACTTGAGACTTAAAATCTCTTGCCTTTGCAACAGACATCTCTTAGTTTTGGATAGGATGCAAATGCCAAGTGACTAATTGTAGACTAACCACGTTCCAAGCACTGATGGTTCTTGACGTGGCCTGACAACATCTTCTCAAGGTATGATGTCCCTTTCTTTTAACTCCTTCTCTGAAAAATCAGAATGATATGTAGCTGCTTCATGGAGGTGTCATCCCTCCTTAAGAATGTCTGTACCTTGTAAAAAAGTGCCTCTCAACATGAAAAGTAGTATTGCTGTGATGGAGAACCCTCAAACACCTTTGGGAGAACTCTAGGAGAAAAGAAAGGACTGGAAATTGGTTGTTTAGTATAAAAGGAAGGAAGGATAAATGGCCACTGGAAGTAGAATGTGATAAAAACAGCTACAAGCCTGTCAGAAAGTTACATCTCTGTTTTGTCCCTTTTAAAAGAGAGTTCTGATATGAAGGAAACCTGCATCATAGAATTCCATGGGATTTGTGATTTTTTTTCTACCAAGGATTATCTTCTCTTGTTTCAACATCATAAATACATCTCTGGCTTGAAATAAAACAAAATTAAAAGAGCTTTTGCAACCCCAGCATAATTAGGGAACAAAGCCCGTAAAGGGGCTGTCCCCAAGATGAGCTGGAGCCAGTCAACCAGGGAAAAAAATCTCTGTCTTCTCAGCAGGAGCACATCCATTGCCTCCGCCACCTGTGGCTGGCAACACGGGAACGTGTATTCCTGTATTCTTTTACCTCAGCTTTCCTTTACGGACCAAACAAAACATCAGCCCCCTGAAGGAATCCAGCTACAGCAAAACCAAAGAAGTGTGTTAAGAACCTGCTCTAATCTCATTCTGAGAGTACCATCTAGTCTCTCCCCTTGACTGCTCTGTTCCAGCTAAACCTTTTAATGCAATATTAGTGGAATTCCTTAGTTTTGGGGGCCGGGCTTTATTTAAAACTCTCTGAATCTGGAAAAATATAAAACATGCCTCTAGGGAAGGTGAAAAATCTAGCTTCAAGCTCCTTTCACTCATGTATTTGGCTCAGCATTTCCTCTGTAAAGGAAGGGTTTTCACAAGCCATTTGCAGCAACGCCAATCACTTTGGCCACTAGACTGTCACAAATAGGCTATTTTCTTCAGCATGGTTTGTGATGGAAAATCTGTATGAGTTAGGTTAATCGAAGAATTAATTAAATGGCAAAATTCACTTGGTGCAGGGGGAGTTCCTTCCTGTATTTCTAACACGGCTCCAAGGAGAGGCGAGCTCAGTGCAAAAGGAGGCTTTCTTTGTTTAAGTTGACACACCTTTTCCCAAGTGATTCTTCAGGAGCTGTTCAGGTTTTTCTCTGTAGTAGTTCACTGATTCCCAGCCACTTCTCCTCCTTTGCCACTACAACATCTACTTTCTCAGGAAGGAGAGCGAGGATATGAGTACAAGTGGTTTTAATAGGAAATGCAAGAAAAGCCATAACCAGCCTTTGAAATCTGTTGCAGAGATTCTTAAATCCTGATGGTCTTAGCTATTATTCAGAGACATTTCCAGTGAAGTTGTTTTGACTGAATTAATCTTCAGAACTACATTCACGAACTCCAGAATTGAGCCCAAAATTTACTGTAAATAATAAGTTAAAGACAATTACAAAAATAATTTCAAAGCTATTGACTTTTTTCTTTATCGATTTCTGACTTTTACTGCATCTTACAGGTAAACCAATAGTCCAACCTTTGGCCGAATTCCTATGAAATAGTAGTTCTGTTAACAGCTTATTGACATTGCTCTCTTATTATTTAGCATCTGGGTTTGATATTAATTATTTAGCTTGTATAGCAATGGCTGTCACAGAGTAAACAACAAAATAGTAGCTTCAATTACAGAAAGCAAAAACCAGCCCACCACAAAGAATACAGTAAAATTGTTGACAACACAAACTATGGAATTCTTTTCTCTCAGTTGCAGAAATGGACTGCCATTTTTCTGTCTGGGGAGTTTTGGCCTTTCTGAGTTTGGCTCTTGTTGTTTCGTTGATACTGAACATTTCACACTATATGAAAAAGAAGCAAGGTAAGTAATGTCTCTGTAAGGAATGGAGTTTGAGGGGTTAAAGTGTTTGCAGAGAAAGCCATCACTGCTTGGAGATTTCAAGCCAACAAATGGATTCATTATCTTTCAGCAAGAATGATTCTAGTAGAGAGCATGCAACTTTTAAACATGTTTAGGGGAGCCAGGTATGATTATACAATGGTTGCTAGCTGCCCAGTCCACTGCCAAACACAGCTACCGGAGTCCATTCTCTGAAGAAAAACCAACAGAACACGTACAAGTTGAGGAATTAAGTTTTGGCTAAATTTGTATTTTTAATGTACATTTTTAACACCTGTAACTTCCTTTATTAAGGTGTACTTTTCATGTAACTGGTTATTATTCGTACTTTAGTTTAAAAATAAGTTTAAGTAGCTGCACTGATACAAAATACATTTGAGAAAATTTTATCTTCCCAAAATTCCTGAATGCTTATTTGAATTTCATATTTCATACACTTTTTATGCTTAATTAGTTTGTTTTGAAAAAATCCAAATTGCTTTTCATCGTGGGATGCTAATGTAGCTCTTAAATCAATGTGTCACTCACAATAAGGAACTGGTTTGTTTAATTCACGTTAGAGGGTGACTACAGTCATACTCTTGTTTCGGTTATAATTAACTATGATGTTCAACAGATTTGATGATGCCATTGCAACCTCTCTTATGCATGCAATTCTGTAGATTTCAGTTGCACATCCTCACCACGCCCATTCAGAGAAAAAGTGCGTTTCCACAGGGAAAACTGCACCTGTGCTATATGCACATGGGTGCTCAGGCAAACACTAGCGGGTTCAATCACGTTAAACACACATACGTACATAACCTACATAAACACGCCTATGTTTATAAACTGAACTCACCAAGTACAAGAGAATTAGAATATGACAGGATATTAAAAGAGCTGCTGGAGAGCTGTGGGATGAGGGAGTGCCTTTTTGGTTTGTCTTTTAGTGCTGCTAGGCAGAGATTTCTACGATGAAAAATCACAGTCATTTACAAAACTAATGCTGAGCAAGGTTTTGGTAAGGTTGGCTGATGTTGCATTGCTCATGTAATCGGAGCTTACTGTGCTAAATTCGGGAGTTCTGGAGCAGAAGATAGAAAGTCAAGCGTTCCTGAGTTATTAATCAAGCTCTAGTAACAAATCTCTTTGGAGCCAATGCCTCTCTGCCTCAGTTTCTTTTTCTGTGTGGTCACAGGATATATACCCCTCTTTCAGAGATATAAGCAGCAGAACTAGCAAAATAAATAAACCCTTCGCCTTGTAATATAAACACATGATGCACCTCCCTAGGCGGAGAAAAAGATGAAGTAGAAGCAGAAGGAGGAGGAAATAAGAAATTAATCACAGGTGTTACAATACATTTTGGGGGACTTGTAAACTAATGTGGACTTTGCAGCCACAGGACAGGGTAGCACACCAACATTTCTTGTATTAGTCACAAGTATTTGAGAAAAGCAGGGGGACAAATGAAGGTCCTCAGAGCCAAGAGCATTCCATTTTACTGTCTACGGTGAAATCAAAAGCATGTCAGTTGGACAATTATCTGAAGTGTTCTAGAAATGGCGTGTTTAATTTGCTCTTTAGTTTTTTTTAGCAAATTTTCCATCTAAAAAGTATAAGGACTATGAAGACATTAGTCCAAGGTAAGACTGATAAAATATTTCTTTCTGGAAAGGTTGAAATAAGCAATAAATAATGAGAGACGGCTTTGGAGGGACAGCATAGGGAAAAATCCAGTATATGTCATGAAGCCCGCCTGGAAACACCAGAGAGCACGCTCATTATGGAAAAGAAAAATCCGAAGAAAACAGGAAAAAAATGATATGGAAGTGATGTACTCCAGTCATTTCTTCAAAAATTAAATAATTGCATGTTAATATCATAATTTTGTATACTGAAGTGCAAGATATAGAGATAAAACAATATTTACTATCACTCAAACTCAATAAGTCTATAATAATTTAAGATAAATATCAGGAAACAATAAGTTACAATATATAAAAACATGTATTTACATTTCATACCCTTATTTTATACATGATGTTCAAAAGCAATGAAATGGAGTCTGTATACAGCTGCTGGATACCTGATGATCTGTTACAAGTCTGTTTCTCTTATCCCAAAGTAAAAAAAAATAGGCCAAACTCTAAAAAACAGAGATGGAAAGGGTCTCATGTCAACCAAAATATAAAAGGCCCTTGAAACAAAAATACAAAAGCCTTCACCTGTTTCCCCAAACCAATCCTCAATTACAAATTTACCTGAAGTTGGGAAGTCTCTGTCTACTGCTGCCTGTTCAGTTGAAAAATATCACGGTAAAAGTGGTGTTAGATTCCATTATTTCATTCCCATGACAAGGCACAGTACATGGATTGGAAAGGAACAAGGTTGCTCAGAGCTTCCCACTAACAATTCCCATTTTACAAACATGGTTAAAAATATTTTCAAGCGACACGGGCTGATAAAACACAGAACACCGTTCAAAATTCAAAGCTGAACTTTGCCTTGGTCTTCTCTAGTTGGGTCAATGTAAATATTTTAGTTGAATCAAGACTGGAGTTTTTAAGAACATTGCCCCAAGAGACCCATTTAGTGCTTTAGTTTGTATTGCAAAGCGGGCTCAGAGGACATGAAGTGGGTTCATTTCAGTGATCAGTAATACCTCTAGAACTACATCAAACGGTAGCTTAGTGGTCTTGAGATTAGCTTTATACTTAAGTAAGTTCCAGGAAAGAAGAGTTCTATTCTTGGCTAGATAACAAATCTCTCTTCAGAACATGCACATAGCCATTTCTGTGCTGTGTCCCCACACTTGTTTCCCCCCCCACCCCGATATTTTTGGTCTTGTTTTTCAGATCACATACAATCTGCTTGCTACTGCCACATGCGTGTAAAATGTTTAAAGTCTAATAGTGAAGTCCTAAATCAAGCATATTCTGTGAATTAAAAGTATTTTTCCGTTGCCCTTCTAGCTATGATGGCTACTACACAGAAGATGACCCAGTTTATGGCAATCTCAATCAAGATATTTTAGGTAAGCTTCACTTTGAGAACACGTGTCTGTTCAGAGGCTGTGATAAATGTGTAGTTAAAAACTGACTGACCAACGCTTTCTGTGTTTCTCAACACAGAATACCAGCTTGGGATAGAACTGCAAACCATCATACTGCACTACTCTTTTTAAGACCAGGTCTCATACTGAATTGGATTTTTTGCAGTCCAAATGATCCTGTTCAGCCAAATATCTCAAAACCAAGAGCTGTTCTTCATGTAAAGCTGCACCAGTTGAAATAACAGCTTCATCCATGCAGTTACAGCAATCTAAGACACATATTACTCCCTGCCCAAAGTCAATGCTCCCACACAAGCTGGTAGAAACAGACACAGGCCAGTTCTCTGTTGTGGCTGTCCACAGATCATCAGCAATGTTGACAAATATGCTGGAACAAGTCTGAAAACTGTGAGGAAATAATCTGTTTTACTGATGGCTAAAATGAGATACGTGATGAAAAAATGACTTACACCAGATTTTTCAGAAAACTGGAAGTAGAGTCAGGAATACAATTTAATCACCAGCTGCTGCAATTCACAGCCTCTTTCGTGGCCCAGTATAAGTTTGCCCGTGCTGAAAAATACATTAATATGTGGTTACGCTCTAATTGCAAGATGTACCCCTAGCAGTCTAAAATGATGCCCACTTAAGTGAATAATGAGAAACTTTCCATCCATATGAACAGAAAATGCTTTTCATTTTCACAGTATGCATGTCTGAATTTCTTAGCTATTCGCCCTTCTGTTAATAGAGAAAGAGATCTGTGTGTGAATTCAAACCAAAACAAACTTCTACCAAAGTAAACTGGGCAAAGTTGGTTCTGTAACAGGGAGGAGCTGTTAATTTGATCTTTTAAGACTCAGTAGTGTGCCTTAATAACTAAAACATTTTTCTACTTTGATAAACTGTAGAGGAATGTTGTTACGAGCAGATGAAGTCCCAGCCTCAAAGGCCAGTTAACCAGCTACAGGTATCTCTAAGTTTAATTCTGGATTTCTGAATTAGGGTAATGTGGTCTGTCTCAGAATTTTTGTGTGTATCCCATGACAATATATAACAAAAATTTTCACACTGCTCATCACGAAAATTACCATGCACTAGTGTCATAGTTCATCAAGGAATTTAAGCACGGACTCGACCCTTTGTTCCATCTGGGACATTAATGAGGGAGCAGAAGAATTATAGACAGCTCATTTCCATCCATATGGCATAATAAAGCTCGGTCACAGGCATGCAGATCAGTCTGAATTGAGCCTACATCTAATGCCATGGCTTATGTAAAGAATTACTTGTATTTATTTTGGACATCATTCAAGTGAAAACACAAGCGGCATCACATGATAATCATGAGTTTGACTGGCTCTCTCTTGCCCAACACAAAATCTATATGCCTTAAATAAATGCCTGGTTTTGTATCAATTTATATTTTGTTGAGATACCTGGATGCCTAAAAGCATGCAACCTTCAGCTGAAATTTGTCTGTAATTGAAGCATTTCTAGCATCGATTTCCTGAGTTGATTTCCAGCTTCTCTCTCAGGATACTTCCAGGTGGTGGAAAATTTATTTTTTTTTTCTCTTTTAAATTTAGACATTTGCTTTATTAACTTCACAGAAACAGACTAACCTATGAAAATTCCAATATGAAAAATGTTTGATAATTTGGCTTGAAAAACACAGAGAAAAACAGGGGAAAGACACACGAGGCATACATTTCGCACTGCAAATGAGATCATATTTACAGACGAGAATCACCCATCTTTAGTTTTCTGCACAGACCAAGCCTATGAAAACTGTTACTAGTAACTGGATGATAATTAAAAAAAAAAACCAAACAAAAACAGTAAGAAGAAAAAGAGATCAAATAATGTCTTGCATCCCAAAGAACTTGGACCAATTATATAAAGTACCCTCAGTCCCACAGTGAATCTTTCCAATAATAGCTGCCACTACCCTGTGGAGGGGTTTTGATGGATAAAGATTTGTTGCTGAATTAGTCTGGCTCAACGGAATCTCATGGTCGCTTTGAGAAGCTGAGAACAGAATCTGCTGTGAGAAAGAGGAGCATTCCTCAATCAGCGGGGTCCCAACATGGCGTGAATCATCTCCCCCCCAATGCAGCGATGTAATACTGAATGAAGCAGTCTGATGGTGAAGTTTAAAGGCATTCCTAGCAGACCCGTAGTTCTAATGAAACTGGAAAACCAAACCAAAAATTTGTTAATAGACTTATTCTGTGGTAATTAGTTGTAAGAGACTTCTCAGTAAATTCACCATGCTAGTTTTTGAGGTCATAGGAGAGAACGAAAGAAAGGCCGTTTTTTGAGACCAATGGAATGCCAAATTTGGAACAAAGTTTTAACACATGAATTCTTATAGTTGCCAGAAAGTCCTATACCTCTCTTAGGTTAAGATTTGTTAAGTAAATTGTAAGCTCAAATAACGTTTTCTGAGAATTCTGTTTAGTTGCATGGCCTACAAGATGCTGCTTGGATGGCGCAGATCTGCTTGCTGCAAGTGAGAAATCTCCAAGGAAATTTCGAATGCTGTATTTCCACTAGTATTAACAGCCAATGTTTCGATAAAGCAAATACTACACTGATAGATCTGAAACAGGACTTCAATCCGGTAAGGGAAAACAATATCCAATAAATATGACAGCTAAAATGGAGTTAGAAATGTTGAGGAATAAATTTATGACAATCTTACAGGCTGACTGCATTCGATTGGACTTGCAGATATGTCTATGAAACAACCTGTGGCTATTGTGGGACAGTATGATGACATTGCTAGCAGACTGATATACCAACTGTTATGTATCAATTGTCACTCTGATCAAGAAAATGCAGGGAATGAATTTAAGTCTTAATAGGCCATGATCCTTTTGTCATATATGTAACATTTGTGAAATTTAATTCTGATTTTTTTTTTTATTTGTAATTTATGTCTTTGTAAATTGCACTAGCTGTTTTTTTTTTAACAGCACAGCTTTTGGCATGCATAAATGTAAATTGCTGCAGAACCTGCAAGTCTTTAACATCAGGTCTGTCACGGAGGCAACCCACAGGTCAATTTAAGGGACAACAAGGTCCAAAAACGACTTTTATTAGACCGGCGAGGAACAGCGTTTTAGCACTCCAAAAATGACTTAAATACAGGTTTGGATATCAGTTGAGGAAATTACTGAGAGGGGCGGTCCACAGAGTGCATGCACGTGGCTTCACTCAAAACAATGCCGGAGCCATCCCTGAGTCCCGGAGGAATACACACTTGCCTGAACACGGTGCGGGATTATTTTTAAAGAGATACACGTACTCGTAGTGAGTACGGAAAGTGTGCACTCGCGATTCTGCGGGAGTAAATTTATAATACGCTCGCAGTCCTGCGAGAGTTATTTTACACGTGCAAATGTGCACGGAATCCTACACGTGCTTATGTGGAAGCACGGGAGGAAAATACACTCGCGATTGTGCGAGGGGCTCTCGGCGGCCACTTGCGATTGTGCGAGGAAATAAAGTACTTGTGCAAATGTGCACGGAAAGAAAATACACCCGCTATTCTGCGAGGATTAATTTTACACGCGCTCATATGGAGCGCGGAAAGTTATATGTGCATATGTGCACGAAAAGTATAAATATACTTGCAATCCTGCGAGAAGTTTACTTACACACGTGGCGGCAAGGCAAGCGGAGTCTCCATCCCAGGGAGGGGGCTCTCCTGGCGGCAGTGGCTAAGCTCGTACTCCGAGAGACCCCCACACAAAATGGGGCTGGGTCTCGACGAGAGGCCCGTTTTTTTCTGATCAGATCTGACTGTAGGCACTCTAGAAGCTTCTCTGCACCCCCCACACTGGCTGTGGGTGCCCCTGAAGCCTCCAAACATCCCCCACACTGGGCGCGGCTCAGTGTGCCTTGGCACTCCCTTCTTCTAATGTCCCAGGAGCCAGGGTGCTCTGGGCCAAACAAAAGAAGCTGTTAGCCTCAAGTAGCAGAGGAAGAGGGAGATGTGCCATACTGAAGGAGGGAGGGGGGTTGCAATCTGCCACAAGGTCATAGGCCATACTTGTATTTGGTCTGATCCTACATACTTGCAAAGTTTTTGTTGATGGTTCTGGGAAGTCTCATAAAGCTGTAGTGGTTTGGTGTGAAGATAATGACTGGCATCATTCTGTAAAAATTACTGAAGGTTCAACCCAATTAGCAGAATTTGGCACAGCTTTAAATTACTTAGAGCTTTTTAAGGAGGAACCTCTAAATTTGATTTGTGATTCTGAGTACGTAGTCAAGATCTAACGCATATTGCTAGTTTAAACTGGGTTTTTAAACTAACGAAGTCATGGGCTTTGAAAAAATGCAAACTATCTACACAGACTCTTTTTTATAAAGGCATTTTAAAGAGAATATTTCAATTTAAACTTGTCTAATTTGTCTGTGTAATTATATGAAGTGAATTACCTATTCAGGAGGAGTGTTGTGTTGTATTAAAAAAAATTATGTATGTAAGGAAATTCCTAGCCATTTTTTGTTAAGCTAAATTTTAAAGTAGCTGACATGGTAATTTTCCACACTTTGATCTAAAATCATTTAGCAAAAACCTGTGTAATTAAGAAGCAAATATCTTTACTGCTTAATGTAAACACTCTGGCACATCATATCAAAAAACATTTACCTACAGTAACTCCACATGTGTTTGGGACTAGTCATAAGATTCTATCTCGTTTTTTGTAAGTTGATTAACATAAATTTCCTTTAACTACTTAAGCATCATTTGATACACAGCTGTTTGAGATAAATGCATTATGGTCACCATTTTCTATTGGTGTCATTCTTCTGAATTCATCAGCTGTTCATCAAGCGTGTCAGCGAAAACAAGTGGCACATGAAAAAAAAACTCTCAAGTGTGACTCCCCAAAGTCTTGTTCTAACCAACGTGAAGCTGCAACTTGTTGTTGGGGAGGTGCTTTGAAGTCATGAAGGTATATTGTAAGTTGACCTGATTATCAGAATGCTTCTTGCTAGTTTAATAGGCAGCAGAAAAGGAAAAAGAAAGCCTAATGTTAGCTCATGTTACATTATAACCCTTAGCAAATACGAGCGGTGAAGGGGCAGAGCTGAGCCGCTGATCCTGAGGGCTGCCAGAGACCACAGGAATGCTTTTGCTTCAAAGCCCCGCCTGGGAGAGAAAAAAACAGTCTAGCACTTGCTCTCAAGAAGTGTCTTTGTCAACAAGATTGATGCAGATGACAGCTGTGAGTGTCTGGAGAAGCTGGGCTGCCTATATCATCATCACAGGGGGGGTAGGTTTTATTTAAGGTAGATGTGTACTGAGAATGGCTAATGATTTTGTCACCATATTCACCTTGAGAAGAACCACAGGTCTCAAACTCACTCTGTGCAGCTGGGTGAGCTTTGCCAGTCAATGGGGTAACTGGTAGTTTCCAAAAAGAAGTACAGAGCAGCACTCAGAAAAGACAGGCCATTCTCAGGTCACACAAGACAAATGACAGCTGCTGTTTCCTTAACATCAACATTTTAACATTATAGCTTTTCCTTGTTTCATTTCTTTTGCTTGTTTACAGTTTGATGCACTATCTTGCTTTGCAGTCTGCATAAATGCATACTCTGGGCAAAAGCATTAGCTAACGTTCATTGACTTTGTGATTCCTAAGGTCATGGAGTTTGAAATTTTTGGTTATACCCTATCAAATATACCAGTTACTACTGCTATAGGATAGTTTTCATGTGCAACTGCTGAATGCCACTCTCATTTTCTCACAGGGGTGGTGTAAGAAATTATTTGCAATTGAGGGCTCCTGTCAGTCTAGTGAAGTGTTGCAGGAATTCCAAACAGCCAAAAGTAACAACTGGGTAGACTGGCTGAAAGACTGATCTTCTCCCAATGAAAATGAAATAACAGGAACACACCCTTATTTTTCCAGGTTAGTGATTACCTCAAATACAAAATGTCTGAGGCTACTTCTATTTCTAGTTTAAAATTACATATTAAGAAATTAGAAGATGGTTGTAAACTGAGTGACTCCTAAGCTAGGGAATGACAAAGGAAAGTAATTAATCTCATCCTGTGTGTGCACTGTATTGGTGGCTTTACAGGGAATTGAAATGTTCTACCAGTTTTTATTATCACTGAAGTGATGATTATGTTTTGTAAGTTACTTTATCAATTCTTGTAAAGTAGAACTTAGCACACCTACACGTGATGTGCTACCACAGTACCAAGCCTTATCTAATCATTGCACCAAATATGATTTACCTTTTAAAGGCTTTTACAGACTGGGAAAATTGCATTTCATAGCATTTTGTATACGTTGTCCATCAAGAGAAGGAGAGGGTGGCATACAGCAGCACTGTAATTCACAACCATTGATTTGTAAAGGCTGGCTTATACTTTTGGTTTACTAACCTCTATTCACTATGGAATTAATATGGATCTCAGTCCTGTCAAGCCTTAACTATGGCTTTAACTAACGTCAGATACCATGTAGTCAGCATGCATTTATGTCGAGGGTTAAGATTGCGGGGTGACAATAAAACCCTGGCAGATGTATTGTTAACCCCCTTTACCCCCCCACTTCCCCCTTTTTGCCCCTCCCACTCCCCCCTTCCCACTCAGGACAGGCAATCGGGAGGGAAAGAAGAACAGAGAGAAGAGAGTTGGAAAAATTAACAATGTTTTACTAATGCTACTAATAAGAATAGAGAAAATAATACCAAATATACAAAACCAATCCTGACAGTCTCAGCAACTGCAGAGCCGGCAACCAAAGTCCTGGATTAGGCTGTGCAGCCAACCGGAGCTGGATTCAGTCTGTCACTAGGCCTCAGTTCGCAGGGACAACTAGCAAGGTCCTCTCCTAATGTCGGCCGTAAGCAGAAGGGAAAAAGCAAAGGCAAAAGGGACGAGATCCTAGTGATCTCCCACTTTTATATGAAGTATGCATGTGAATGGAATGTTATACACAGTTGGTCAGTTTCTTGGTCACCGGTTTCTCGTTGCCCCTCTCGCGAGATGTCCATCCATGCTTATCAATAAGTTTGCATTCCATTTCTATGTTTACCAAAACATGTGTCTGGTTCTCCAGGAAAATGCAGTTAATATGAAGGCTTTAGCTGACAGGCAAAATTCACTGAAAGAGAAACTTGTTTTTAACAAAACCAGGACATTCCACCTCTTATAATATGCTATTCACTGAATACTTAAACCTTATAAATACAATCTATCAATACAATCTAATTAATCACTACTACTATATATATATATACATATGTACATATATACACAGGAGTAATTAATCAGTGGACCATCCTTTAAAAAGTTCATTAAGTTCATTTTGTCACAACACTCTCCCAGGGCAGGAAAAATGGTACAAGTGCATCTCATGACCACTGTTTGTGGGTTAAAGACATCAACTTCGAAGAATTTGTCAGGCGCCACTCGAAGAAGCTAGCTTTGGTTTCATCATCACTGTCTTGATCTGAAATACACTTATTAAACACCGTTAGTATGGCAAGTCACATCATGCAGTTCAGTATTGCATATTTTCACCTAAACTCAAATCCCCTTGAGGTACACACCGAACTTCTCCATCCTTAAGCATCACCCACCAGGTGCTGCCAGGTCCCTGGGCAAAAACAATCCCGCAAACAGGCTTGCTTTTGCCTGAGGCAGGAGTAACCCAGACTGCCTTTCCTAACATATTTTTCATGTGTACTACAGGGACTTTATCTCCTTCTACAGTCCGTAGAATTTCTGATTGGGCAGGCCTGGCTCGATTGGTTGATCCCCTGGTGTTGACCAACCAAGTGGCTTTTGCTAAATGTGAATCCCAGTTTTTAAAGGTTCCACCACCAAGTGCCTTTAGTGTAGTTTTTAGCAAACCATTGTACCTTTCATTTTTCCCAGAGGCTGGTGCATGATATGGAATATGATATACCCACTCAATACCATGTTCTTTGGCCCAATTGTCTATAATACTGTTTTTGAAATGAGTACCGTTGTCTGATTCAATTCTTTCTGGTGTACCGTGTCGCCAAAGGATTTGCTTTTCAAGGCCCAAGATAGTATTTTGGGCTGTAGCATGAGGTACGGCATATGTTTCCAACCATCCAGTGGTTGCTTCCACCATTGTAAGTACATAACGCTTACCTTGACGTGTTTGTGGAAGTGTAATATAATCAATCTGCCAAGCTTCTCCATACTTATACTTTAACCATCGCCCCCCATACCATACAGGCTTTAACCGTTTCGCTTGTTTGATTTTGGCTCAAGTCTCACATTCATGAATAACCTGTGAAAGAGTGTCCATAGTTAAATCCACCCCTCGATCGTGAGCCCATTTACATGTTGAATCTCTACCTTGATGCCCTGAAGCATCATGGGCCCACCGAGCTAGGAAAAGTTCACCTTTATGTTGCCAGTCCAAGTCCACCTCAGCTACTTTAATCTTAGCAGCTTGATCTGCTTGTTGGTTGTTTAGATATTCCTCAGTGGCTCGACTTTCAGGCACATGAGCATCTACATGGCGAACTTTCACAGGCAGGCTCTCTAGCCGAGCAGCAATGTCTTGCCACAGTGTGGCAGCCCAAATGGGTTTACCTCTGCACTGCCAGTTGGTTTTCTTCCATTGCTGTAGCCACCACAAGGCATTTGCTACCATCCATGAATCAGTATAAAGTATTGGCCACTTCTCTCGTTCAGCTATGTCCAAAGCCAGCTGGATGGCTTTCACTTCTGCAAATTGACTAGATTCACCTTGTCCTTCAGTGGCTTCTGTAACTTGTTGTGTGGGACTCCACACAGCAGCTTTCCACCTTTGATGTTTTCCTACAAGACGACAGGATCCATCTGTGAACAGTGCATACTGCTTATCAGCCTCTGAAAGCGTATTATACGGTGGTGCTTCTTCAGCACGTTTTACTTCCTCCTCATCTGGAGACATCTCAAAGTCTTTGCTTTCTGGCCAGTCTGTAATCACTTCTAAGATCCCTGGGCGATTGGGATTTCCAATTCGAGCTCGTTGCGTGATCAATGCAATCCATTTACTCCATGTAACTTCGGTTGCATGATGTGGAGAGGGAACCGTCCCTTTGAACATCCAGCTCAGCACCGGCAGTCAAGGTGCCAGGAGGAGCTGTGCTTCAGTGCCGATCCCTTCTGAAGCAGCTCGAACTCCTTCGTATGCTGCTAGTATCTCTTTTTCAGTTGGAGTATAGTTGGCCTCAGATCCTTTGTATCCTTGACTCCAGAAACCTAAGGGTCGACCTCGGGTTTCTCCTGGTGCTTTCTGCCAGAGGCTCCAGGTAAGTCCATTATCTCCGGCTGTGGTGTAGAGCACATTTTTAACATCTAGTCCAGTCCGAACTGGTCCAAGGGCCACAACATGAGTCATCTCACGCTTAATTTGTTCAAAGGCTTGTCGTTGTTCTGGGCCCCACTCAAATTGGTTCTTTTTACGAGTCACTCGATAGAGAAGGCTCACAATCTGGCTGTAGTCAGAAATATGCATTCTCCAAAAACCTACAAGGCCCAAGAAAGTCTGTGTCTCCTTTTTATTAGTAGGTGGAGACATTGCTACAATTTTGTTGATCGCATGCATTGGGATCTGACGACGGCCATCTTGCCATTTTATTCCTAAAAACTGGATCTCCCGTGCAGGTCCCTTGACCTTGCTTCGTTTTATGGCAAAACCAGCATCCAAAAGAATCTGAATTATTCTCTCACCTTTCTCAAAGACTTCTTTCGCTGTGTCGCCCCATACGATGATGTCATCAATATATTGCAAGTGTTCTGGAGCTTTACCTTGTTCCAGCGTGGTCTGGATCAGTCCATGGCAGATGGTAGGACTGTGTTTCCACCCCTGGGGCAAGCGATTCCACGTGTACTGAATGCCTCTCCAGGTGAAAGCAAACTGCGGCCTGCACTCTGCTGCTACAGGAATAGATAAAAATGCATTAGCAATGTCAGTTGTGGCATACCACTTAGCTGCCTTTGACTCCGGTTCAAATTGCAATTCTAACATGTCAGGCACAGCAGCACTCAGTGGTGGTGTAACTTCATTCAGGCCATGATAGTCTACAGTTAGTCTCCACTCGTTACTAGACTTACGCACTGGCCAGACTGGGCTGTTAAAAGGTGAGCGAGTCTTACTGATCACACCCTGGCTTTCCAATTGACGGATCAACTTCTGGATAGGAATCAAAGAGTCTCGATTGGTGCGATATTGCCGGCGATGCACTGTTGTGGTAGCAATTGGCACCTGCTGATCATCAACCATCAGCAGTCCTACAACAGAAGGGTCATCTGAAAGACCAGGCAAATCAGACAGCTGTTCAGTTTGCTCAGTGTCCACAGCTGCTCTACCAAATGCCCACCTATACCCTTTTGGGTCCTTAAAATACCCTCTCCTGAGGTAGTCTATGCCAAGGATGCACGGAGCATCTGGACCAGTCACAATGGGATGCTTTTGCCAGTTTTTTCCAGTTAGGCTCATTTCAGCCTCTACAACAGTCAGTTCCTGGGATCCCCCAGTCACTCCAACAACATTAATGGATTGCGTTCCTTGATAAATTGAAGGAATTATTGTGCACTGAGCACCAGTGTCCACTAAAGCTTTGTACTCATGGGGGTGTGTTGTACCAGGCCATTGTATTTGTACAGTCCAATATACTCTGTTATCCCTTTCCTCCACCTGGTTGGAGGCAGGGCACCTCTAATTTCTGTTTTGCACAGTCTCTGGGTGTGAATTAGAGGTTCCTTCAAGAGCATCAGAATCTTTTCTGCCCCTTTTGTAAACTGGAGCAGCCACCTTCCTAGGAGTTTTTCCTTTTATCTCACGTACTCGTTCTTGAAGTTCTGAGGTAGGTCTTCCATGCCACTTATTCATGATTTCTCCCTGCTCATGTAGGAAGAACCACAGTGAACCTCTTTTTGTGGGCTGCCTCTGTCCTCTCTCTCTCGATTGGAAATGCCTTCTCCTAATAGCTGAAACATAGGTTTGTACAGGTTGTGAATGGTATGTGTCTTCTCTGAGTTCTTTAATTTCTTGCAACAGCTTTTCAAACCGGTCATCAGATTTTTCACACAGTTTCTCCACAGCAGAGACACAAGCCCGTAGAGAACCAGCAAGGCTGTCCTCAAAGTTCCGGAGCTGCTCAATCACTTCAGTAATATTTTGTACACCTCCAGCTGTCCAGACCATTCCTGCCAATGACTTAGCATATGCAGGTGGTGCACTTTGTAGAAATCTGTGCCACAGAGGTCATGTACAATTGATTCTATCTGGGTCTGTCCCCTCTTGGCTGTTTGGTTCAAAATAGATGATCTTTCGCACAGCTAATTCTCTCAGGAACTGGATACCTCTCTCCATAGTATTCCATTTCCCTAACTTGGATATACAGTCTTCCTTGTAGGGAAATCTTACTTTCATAGCTGCCAGGAGTCGGGTCCAGAGGGTAGTGGCTTTAGACTCTTGAAATTGCCCTATCAATGGTGGAATCTTTTGATAGAGATCCCAGCTGCCTGGCTTCACCACCTTCCAATTCAATTGTTTCTGCCCCATTGTCCCAGCATCGGAGCAGCCAGGTTAAAATATTCTCGCCTTCATGACGACTAAAGTCTTCTCGCAGATCTCTCAGCTCACCTGGAGAAAAGGACTGAGTGGTGGTCCCTTCATCTCCTCCCTGTGCTGATGATGCCCCTTGGGTTGATGTTGGCCCTGTGCCATCACCTGTTGCACGGGTAGTCTTTCTAGTGACTTTCTTACAACCGGCAACTGATGCTGATATGGGTTCACCATCATTTGATTCATTTCCAGAGTCTGAATGACTGTCACAGTGATTGCTGTGGTTACAGCAGCAACAGTGACCAGTGTGTGAAGAAGAGGGGGCTGCCTTCTAAGCCTTTGAGGCTGGAGAAGTAATGTTATCTGCAGCGACCTTGGCAGAGGAACGCTGCGGAGGAGCTGTAGCTTCAGCCTGCAAAGCCGCCGTTGGGGGGGCAGTGGCTGCAGCGGCAGCTTTCTGTGTTTTGCTCTTTCTCGAGCGGCTAGGAGTGCTTTTTGCTAAAGCTTCCGAAGACGCACCACAAATCTCAGGACAAAAAAGAGACGCAAACCTCCTGTTGAACCCCATTTCTCTTAACAGTAACAGAAACTGACACACATTCAGCAAACCAGATAACACCATCACAGTTCTATCAAAACTCCAAGGATATTCAAAGCTCTCTAAAACATTTGAGAACTGTCCTAGTGAAAAAACGAAAGTATTGTTAGTCAGCCTTTCTAAAGATTCGCTTGACCAATTAGCAAACACAGAGCCATACTGCTCTTTAATCTCTCCCAGAGGCTTTTCAAGGTAAAGCAGAAATTAGTAGAAATACATTAGCGGATGCAGTATAATGAAATAGACCAGTGACAAACCAAACAGTATCATCATGACCATTGTCCAGTTCCTTGTTGTTGTATGATGAATACTTCGATTTAAAAAGAAGGCCCAACAGAGATATGGAATCAGTGAGCACAATGTAGAAAATAACTGATACAACATATGCCATAACATCTTTAAATCAGTGTAATTCACTTTGCCTTAATACAACTAAATAATATCCAAAGCAAACAGATCCGCGAGTATCACAACACTATGAGTTGGCACCGTGCCAAGAAAACTGAAAGGTACGTCAGAGCAGTAGAAAAGACAAAAATCTTCAAATTTACCCCTTTCTCTTGCTCCACGTTGGGCGCCAATTATCTGTCGAGGGTTAAGATTGCGGGGTGACAATAAAACCCTGGCAGATGTATTGTTAACCTCCTCTCCCCCCGCCACTTCCCCCTTTTTGCCCCTCCCACTCCCCCCTTCCCACTCAGGACAGACGATCGGGAGGGAAAGAAGGACAGAGAGAAGAGAGTTGGAAAAATTAACAATGTTTTACTAATGCTACTAATAAGAATAGAGAAAATAATACAAAATATACAAAACCAATCTTGAAAGTCTCAGCAACTGCAGAGCCGGCAACCTAAGTCCTGAATTACACTCTGCAGCCAACTGGAGCTGGATTCAGTCTGTCACTAGGCCTTAGTTCGCAGGGACGACTACCAAGGTCCTCTCCTAATGTCGGCCGTAAGCAGTAGGGAAAAAGCAAAGGCAAAAGGGACGAGATCCTCGTGATCTCTCACTTTTATATGAAGTATTCACGTGAATGTATTGTTATACACGGTTGGTCAGTTTCTTGGTCACCGGTTTCTCGTTGCCCCTCTCGTGAGATGTCCATCCATGCTTATCAATAAGTTTGCATTCCATTGCTAGGTTTACCAAAACATGTGTCTGGTTCTCCTGGAAAATGCAGTTAATATGAAGGCTTTAGCTGACAGGAAAAATTCACTGAAAGAGAAACTTGTTTTTAACAAAACCAGGACAATTCAATAAAATTTTAAGAAAATGGCAGGAGGAAGTACTTGAGGTAGCTATTAAGGTAGTCCTATTATGAAGTTTGTAGTAATGTTTCTTTTTCCTTTATATATAATATCTATAGGAATAAATTCAAATCTCGCTGTGCCATATCGTATTTGCAAGAGGTATTAATCAATTAATTCAACATCTGCCTTAAAATAGGGGTTTAGGATAAATTGGTTAAGACTGTCAGATGAGACAGACTAAAATAGATGACCATTTACCAGTGGTAAGCACCACTAGTAAACCTGGAAAAATAAATATTTTTTTTTTTTTTTACATCCTGGCTGATGGGGATGTGTATTTTTGGATCTCATCAGAATATTGTCATTGAAGTTAACAAGCACTGAATCAATTTATCTTGGTTCAGGGGTAATCAGCTCTTCAATTCCAGAGGGCTTACTGGTTTCATCATTAGATTTTTTTTCTTTTTTCCTGCAAAATAATGCTACAGTAATTAAAGTATCTTTGCAGTCTCAGCACTTGCTGTCTTTGCCAGACTAAAGCCATTACTGTTGTGTGATCTGTATTTTTTTTATTCTGAGTACTTACATTAAACAAGCTGTTACTTTTACTATTTCCTGAACTCCCTCATAAGAACTCAACAGTGAATTTATTCTAAATCTCAGTGTTTCTGCCATAACTGCCAAAAGTCACCTTGTTGCTACATTCCTAATATCTGCCTAAAAAGCTAAGTTATGTGGTGTGCCTTGGGAGTTAACACAGAAGCTGTTTAGAACCCCACAGAGTGAGGGGACAAGGGGTAAAATTCAGTATTGGGAAACAAGTAGCTAATGGAGAGAGTAAAGGGGCTGTATTTCCCTTTCCTTTTCCACTCCTGGGTAATACCTTGTGCATCATCTACTAATCCTTGCTGCACAACTTTACAGACTAAATACATTAAGGACTGTAAGAGGAATTATCTGTCTTAGCCTGGGCCAAGGTAGCTAAAGCTTACATCGTTGTAGCGATTTTAACAGCAATAGTATGACAAGAAGTAAGTGATCAGGTAACTTTTAAGATGTATAGTATTTGTGGCTTTTCTGATCAGGCCGTGGGAAACCTGACGGAAACGGAATTATTATTTAGGAAGTGCCTAGTTGTGAGATGTACCAAAGTAAACAAAGGCATCCATTATTTACTATTCTAATATTCTTCTGATGTTTCTTCTTTCCTGTTTCTAATTGCAGTGTAACAGAGGAAGTGAAAGGAATGCAGGTAAAGTGTTTAAGAAAATAAGTGCCATAGATTATTTTATCCAAAGAGTCTTGACTTAATAGAAGACATCCTGCTTTTATGGCAAACTCTCTAGGATACTCACTGTTTTTTGTGGGGGGAACCACACAAAACCAATAATGTTAATAATTAAAAGCTTCAGTAAATACATTATAATTGATATTGCTGCCATCACAAGTTGTTTAAAATAATCTCACCTGATCAATTAAACAGATAGCTTGTTGTTGTATATGTCAGTTTCAGCAGATGTTCATTGAATCTAAAAATTCCAGCCCTAAGTTACATGGATGATCAAGTGGAGATATTTGGAAGTTGCTAACTTTTTGAAATAATTAGATAAGCAGGCATACCAAAAAATGAGTGTTAAAAGAATCTCATTAAGTTGCATGATGAACTATCAAAAATTTAGCAGATGATTCTGTATACTGAATGAATCAGTCTGCCTGCAGGAAAAGGTTCATTAGAGACCAAGTATCACGATGAAAGTCAAATCAAGACTGCACACCTAAGTGTAATTCTGATACTACTTAGGGAAATGTATGCCATATGAAGATTTTCTCATTGTTCTGAAAAGGTCCTGTATGTTCCAATAAAATACAAGTTTTTACTGGAATAAATGATTGGGGGGGAAAGCTGATGTGTAGTACAGCACAGCTATGTTGGGCTTTATTTTCTTAAGGCTTTGCAGTCTTTTTTTTTCTTTTTTTTGGTGTTGCTTATTTCATGACATTCATCTAAGAAACCCTTAGCTGAACATCTGAGGACAAAACACAATCTAGTGTCTCTGTCTCTCTATAATCCTACCAAAAAGGTTTTCCACACAGGCTTCAGGTATACTTTGAATCAGCGTATAATTAAAACGTTGAGCTGGGAAGGGTCTGATATAAAAAGATTCAGGTGGTCCAGGCCTTTGCCTCCAGCTTTTAGAAAATATACGCCGAAGGGTCTGAAAACTACAAAAAATGACTGGTTACAATCTGTGGTAAAAGTCGTAAAGTAAGCATCCAGCAGTGAACCCTTTGTTTAGTGACAGTCTTGAGTAGGGTAAACATAGCTGCTTAGCACATGTACTATTTTTATTATTTAAGTCACATGCATTCAATCATGCTGTATTTGACTAGAACATTGTTCTGTCACTTATCTGCTCTTTGTATCAGTCCTATGTAAGTTCTCCATTTGCAAAATGTCAATGTTAAATATTTTTCCAAGTAAGAGTATATACAAATGATCAATTAATGAGTTCGGGTATAATATTGGTCTGTGTCTTATCAAATTGAAATAGAATTATTTTGTTCCTCCTGTGCATGCTAAGAAATGTCAAAGCAACATAACAGTGATTTTGAGGATGGACATTCAACGGGACATCAGGTATGGGCACCACATTCTGCCTACTGTTACAAAGCCTCTTTAGGAAAAGTATTTATGTACTCAAAAGTTGAGAAAATAATCATGAACAGGTGATCCTGTACTATACCTACAGATTTTTAAAGGCCTACTCATTGCTAAATTGAATCACTTTGTTCTCCTTAAGTAAGAACTTCTGAAAAAAAAAAAAAAATAAAAATGAGGGCTTAAAGTATTTTGCTGCAGTTCCACTGCAGCTCTTCAAATTTTTAGATACCTTATTAAACAATTGTTTTGTAGTTCCCCGCATGTAGTTGCATTATTTTAGGAAACATGTGTCTTTACTTGCTAGGTGCGCACAATCATAGAATCATTTTGGTTGGAAAAGACCCTCGAGATCATTGTGTCCAACCATTAACCTAACTCTGTCACTAAACCATGTCCTTAAGAAGTTCATCTACACATCTTTTGAATGCTTCTGGGAATGGTGACTCCACCACTTCCCTGGGCAGCCTGACAACCCTTTCTGTGAAGAATTTTTTCCTAATATCCAACCTAAACCTCCCCTGGGACAACTTGAGGCCATTTCCTCTTGTCCTATCACTTGTTACCTGGGAGAAGAGACCAACACACTCCATGCAACAGCCTCCTTTCAGGGTTGTAGAGAGCGATAAGGTCTCGCCTCAGCCTTCTTTTCTCCAGGCTAAACAGCCCCAGTTCCCTCAGCCGCTCCTCATCAGACTTGTGCTCCAGACCCCCCGCCAGCTTCGTCACCCTCCTCTGCACTCTCTCCAGCACCTCAATGTTTTTCTTGTAGTGAGGGGCCCAAAACTGAGCACAGTATTCAAGGTGGAGCCTCACCAGCGCTGAATACAACAGACTGGTTAATATAGCTTATGCTACCCGGTCTTAAAATTCCTTTAATGTTCTTTTAAGGAATCTCCTGAGACCTCTGGTGTGAATACATCTGATACAGGTGGGTGTTTTCATTTACTTTTTAGATATTTTTTTTTGCTTTTTGAAACTTGTATTACTCATGATCTGGTATACTCATACTCTGGTATATATTAGGTGCTTCACACACATAGCTGTCACCAAGGCAGATGATTGCTTCCTTCTTGAGGGAAAACAGAAAATAGCAATCATCTGAAATTTGTCCTCCTGTCATTTGAGAGTGTAATTTCAAATATGTATTTGAATGATAAAATAATTTCTGCAAAGTTAGAAAATGTAACCTTGTGTTTTCTCAACCCGTGTAGTGAAATACAGGAAACGAATTTCAGAGGCGTCTGTAGCTTAGCTTCTTTAAGTGTCCTTTGTGTCTTTTGCACTCATGGGATAAATGAGTGATGCAGTTCAGACTCTGGTAGCTTCATAGCAGTGTGCGATAATATGATTATCCACTCCTCCTCCTCCTCCTCCTCCTCTTGTAAATGTTCTACGAAGAGACTGGAGAGGATTTATTTTTGTGTGTGTGTGTTTGGGTTTTTTTAATATACAAAAGGTTAGCAACAGGACATGCCAACTCTTAAGAAAAAAGAGTATTTCTAGCTGCTTTAGCTAAAATTTTACTTTTAGCAGGTTTTTTCCATCTTTAGTATTCATTCAGAGACACTTCTTAGCGAAGGCAGTGTTTCTTCCAGGTTTTATAGAGTACTTTTGTTCTGAAAGTATGCGAAGCCTATCAACAGCAGGTACAAATAAACCAAACAGCTCTCACCTGTACATGAAAGTATTGGTCTTCCCTTAATTGGGAAAATTATTAGGTCTACCTCCTTTGGTTTCACAGGAAGTAGCACAGCAAATTATAGCGATATCTGAACAATTCCCTGTATCTGTTAGGGTAGTATCACAGAATAATTAATTTGGAGAGAATTCAATCTGCGTTGTATATTTATCTAAGTGTATTTAAGTTCAGAAGATTGTATCAAAGTCAAAACTTAATAATTACAGTTACCTCCCTACTAATATGTTCAACTCTTCTGTAAGATATCTCTTTTAGGTAGTGATATCTCTTTTAGATAACATCTCTTTTAGATAACATTGTATTGAGTGCATTTCCAGTGAAATAACTTCCTGTATTATTGGTCAAATTTTTCAGAGATAAAGGTGGAAGTTTTCATTTTTCCTCTCTCTCCTGCACAAAGCAACAAAGGTGTTCCCGAATTTCCCTTTTGGCCCTTAAAAACACTTCAGGGATCCCTGGAGCAGATACTTGATTTTTTTTTCTGTTTTGTGCTGTGCCGTGATCCTCTGCTAATAACGTTCTAGTGATTTGAAGTATGATTGACAATACATTGAAAACATATTTAAAATTACACTTTTGTGATGTTTCACACCTAGAAGGATATTCAGTTTGTATGCAGATCAACTTGTTGTATGATACAACCTATTTCTAAGAACTTGTAATTGACATGATGGAGTCAACCATTCTTGGACACTTGAGTTACCTTTATACAAGAACCTCTCATTTCTATAGCAGTCTAGTAATTTCTGACCGTTTAGGGAGCAGTGTGCCAGATTTGTGCCCAGTTCTACTGGATAAAGAATATTGAATGGCAGAAAGCGAGTATCAGCTGTTAGAGCAGCAATTGGAGGCTGAAACTTTTCCAGATGATAACATTAACATTTTCACTGCTTCCTCCACTATTGATGCTTGGTAACTGGTTTCCTGTGGATAAAGTGATAACTTTTTTTTCTTTTAGTCATGTGGGAAGAAACTTTGATAATCTGACAAGTATGGGTTTCCGTTCTAATAAAACAATTCTGCTGGGGTCAGGTAAACTGTCAAAGACGACCCTCCGTTTGCTCAACATTTTCACCAGATGATGTGAAATTGTGTTGTTTCCCACAAAGATACAGTTTCTTTCATATGTGTCTTTATTTTAGCTCTATGGCAGCAGGTGTCCACAAAGCTTTAGGTGACGACTGCAGTGACAGGGGACAAAAATGGAAGATGGGATAAGTTGGAATATATTTTCATTCGCTTTTTAGTAATTTAGGGATAGTGTCAAGAGGCAGCGATGTCGTAGGTATCATAACCAGATCTTTCACTCTTTTTTTCCATTTTCAGGGGTATTCTCCTTTCCCCTTTCCCTCCCTGTGATGAACACCATCATGGGACAACGATATAACAGCCAGGGAATTTCAGAAATGAGAACTTAGAATGCAGCTACATGTTTTCTGGTCATGAAAGACTAAGGCTTTAGCTAGTGATGAATTGGAAGGTCTGATACACCTAGCAAAGAAATGCTTTATTGTGTTTCATTCACAAACATACCACATAGAATACCTAAAAATTAAGTTGGAAGATTTGGACTTGCTTTTTAATATTATTAAGTCTGTCTTATTTCTTGCCTTGGCAGTTCTAAGGCAGTCTTGACAAGAAGCAACTAGGAAAAGGAAGCATAGTAGAAGGTCCTCACTGTCTTTGTTGGGAAATTTAGGAATGTAGTAGGAAATAAGTGGGAACGATACCTTAATTAATAGTGAATCTTGCCGTTCAGTACTCAGAAAATATTTCCCATCTGAAATTGTTAGCGTAAATCTTGAAGAACTGGTTGCAAACAAGTTATCTCCACTCTTTGTTCCACTCATGCCACTTAGGACTCTATAAGCCATGCTTTTAAATTTGACTTGAAATGGAAAGGTAATACAGATAAACAGTTTTAGTGTAGAAAAGAGTTTTCTAAAATGAAACCTGTTAGCAAATGAGTCATACAGGGTGTGTTTAAAAACATTTCTGGTTTGGTTTTGAGTTCAACTAGGTTTTATTTAGTATTTATTTTCAAATTGTAGGTGAAGAAAGTGATACCGATACAGTTTCAGTAAAAAGAAAATTTCAAGACATTCACTTACAGGTAAAAATTTCTGATGTCTAACGCAACGGAATAATTTTATGTTCAATAGACGTGATTGAATTATTTGAATAGCTTACATATGCCTGTGGTGTTGATGCAGTCAGCAGAAGACTCCATGTAGCCTGCATTTTAATGCGTTTTTTCAGCAAGTATAACAAGAGAGAGGTTCAATAAATAATGTCATGAAGGCCAATATGAAGTAATATTTTGTCTTGGTATTATTAGTATACCAGAGAAAGCAATACAATGTATTGCATAGAACAGGCAACTCTGAGAAAGGCTACGATAGGTATGGAAAAAGAATAACCAGATGAATCACAAAATGAAAAAACTTATAAAAATATGGTCGTTCACCTGAGAGCCTAACATAAACAGGTAACATGGTGTTTTGTTTTTAAAAAAAAAAAATAAATCTGAGATAATGGCTACCATAACAAAAGCAGACTGGAATATCCTGCTGTTGTTTCCCAAACTAGACTATGGGCTACCCAGAGTAGTTACACTGATGCGGAAAAGTACAGTACACATTGTGTGTGTGCAGCCATACTAATCCTGTGTTCTGCTTGCTCAAATACCAATTACGAAAACTGAATTTACTGTCCTTGCTTGTTCAGCATAGTGCTAGGCATTGTCATGTCCCTGACAACAACTAATATAAACCACTTCAGAAAGCAAGAGTTTCACTAATGGAAAACATTTGCCGTTTATCACCAAATGCTTTTAGATTTTACATAGAGGTGAATTACAGAGTAGGCCTTACTTTGTATATGAACTCAGGGAATATTAATAATATATACATAAAGATTTGCAGCTGTAATTACCAGTGATTTGTAACCTAACACTAGGACTCTTTTTTTTTCTTTGTTGTTTGGGGTTTTGGGGGTTTGTATTTATCAGTAGGTCTTCTGAGGCAGTGTGTGCTTTTTGCTGCATCAAGAAACTAGCTATTTATCTCTTTTTTTTTTTTAATATGTCTTCACATACGGTTCCCTCTTGGGCTATTTTTAGCATAAAATGTCTTCATTAAAAATAAGTTTATGCAGGTTGGGTATCCTCATCTGAATAACAGTAGTTTGAAACAAATCTAAGTAATGTTGTTTGGGTTTGTCAGTGTCAGTATCTTCTGTGTTTTGAATTTAACTTTTTCGTTTTTTCTCCTCTCCCACTAAGAATCTGTATGTACGTGATGGGAAAATACAAGAGAAAGTAAAAGTGGATGTGATAGTTCAAGACAATGTTAGAAAAATTCCCGGATGGATTATGGTAACATATTTCACCTGTTCTAAGTTATTAGCTAAGTAGAATAAAGGAAGAGCTCTCTAACTGTGCAGCACCATGAATTCTAATACAACTTCTCTGCTGTTCTATCATTGTTCCTCTCTTGCTTGCTACTTACATAAATATCACAGCATCTCGGGTCTCTGACAGCAATGACTTGTAGGAAACAGTGCAGACCTTATCCATTTTTTTTTTCTTTTTTTTTTTCTACTTTGTTCTTTGAACCCTGAGGTGTGAGTTGATCCTCACTTGAGTAAGTTTTCTGAAAAGCCTACATTTGAAGATTGTAGAGAAAAAGAGAGTTTTAGCTTTATTTTGGGTTTGGGGATAAGGGAGATTAGGGGCACGAAGGATTCTGTTACATGGTATGGCTTCTGTTTCCTACTCAAGTTGCCAGGGATGTATAGATTATCCAGGTGTATATATACATATATGTATATATCTCCATGTATGGATTCTCATATTTGGGAAAGGGATTAAACTATGACACATAATCTCCCTTATCCCCAAACCCAAAATAAAGCTAAAACTCTCTTTTTTCTAACATTGTCTTGAACTATCACATCCACTTTTACTTTCTCTTGTATTTTCCCATCACGTACATACAGATTCTTAGTGGGGGAGGAGAAAAAACAAAAAAGTTAAATTCAAAACACAGAAGATACTGACACTGACAAACCCAAACAACATTACTTAGATTTGTTTCAAACTACTGTTATTCAGATGAGGATACCCAACCTGCATAAACTTATTTTTAATGAAGACATTTTATGCTAAAAATAGCCCAAGAGGGAACCGTATGTGAAGATATATTAAAAAAAAAAAAGAGATAAATAGCTAGTTTCTTGATGCAGCAAAAAGCACACACTGCCTCAGAAGACCTACTGATAAATACAAACCCCCAAAACCCCAAACAACAAAGAAAAAAAAAGAGTCCTAGTGTTAGGTTACAAATCACTGGTAATTACAGCTGCAAATCTTTATGTATATATTATTAATATTCCCTGAGTTCATATACAAAGTAAGGCCTACTCTGTAATTCACCTCTATGTAAAATCTAAAAGCATTTGGTAATAAACGGCAAATGTTTTCCATTAGTGAAACTCTTGCTTTCTGAAGTGGTTTATATTAGTTGTTGTCAGGGACATGACAATGCCTAGCACTATGCTGAACAAGCAAGGACAGTAAATTCAGTTTTCGTAATTGGTATTTGAGCAAGCAGAACACAGGATTAGTATGGCTGCACACACACAATGTGTACTGTACTTTTCCGCATCAGTGTAACTACTCTGGGTAGCCCATAGTCTAGTTTGGGAAACAACAGCAGGATATTCCAGTCTGCTTTTGTTATGGTAGCCATTATCTCAGATTTATTTTTTTTTTTTTAAAAACAAAACACCATGTTACCTGTTTATGTTAGGCTCTCAGGTGAACGACCATATTTTTATAAGTTTTTTCATTTTGTGATTCATCTGGTTATTCTTTTTCCATACCTATCGTAGCCTTTCTCAGAGTTGCCTGTTCTATGCAATACATTGTATTGCTTTCTCTGGTATACTAATAATACCAAGACAAAATATTACTTCATATTGGCCTTCATGACATTATTTATTGAACCTCTCTCTTGTTATACTTGCTGAAAAAACGCATTAATATGCAGGCTACATGGAGTCTTCTGCTGACTGCATCAACACCACAGGCATATGTAAGCTATTCAAATAATTCAATCACGTCTATTGAACATAAAATTATTCCGTTGCGTTAGACATCAGAAATTTTTACCTGTAAGTGAATGTCTTGAAATTTTCTTTTTACTGAAACTGTATCGGTATCACTTTCTTCACCTACAATTTGAAAATAAATACTAAATAAAACCTAGTTGAACTCAAAACCAAACCAGAAATGTTTTTAAACACACCCTGTATGACTCATTTGCTAACAGGTTTCATTTTAGAAAACTCTTTTCTACACTAAAACTGTTTATCTGTATTACCTTTCCATTTCAAGTCAAATTTAAAAGCATGGCTTATAGAGTCCTAAGTGGCATGAGTGGAACAAAGAGTGGAGATAACTTGTTTGCAACCAGTTCTTCAAGATTTACGCTAACAATTTCAGATGGGAAATATTTTCTGAGTACTGAACGGCAAGATTCACTATTAATTAAGGTATCGTTCCCACTTATTTCCTACTACATTCCTAAATTTCCCAACAAAGACAGTGAGGACCTTCTACTATGCTTCCTTTTCCTAGTTGCTTCTTGTCAAGACTGCCTTAGAACTGCCAAGGCAAGAAATAAGACAGACTTAATAATATTAAAAAGCAAGTCCAAATCTTCCAACTTAATTTTTAGGTATTCTATGTGGTATGTTTGTGAATGAAACACAATAAAGCATTTCTTTGCTAGGTGTATCAGACCTTCCAATTCATCACTAGCTAAAGCCTTAGTCTTTCATGACCAGAAAACATGTAGCTGCATTCTAAGTTCTCATTTCTGAAATTCCCTGGCTGTTATATCGTTGTCCCATGATGGTGTTCATCACAGGGAGGGAAAGGGGAAAGGAGAATACCCCTGAAAATGGAAAAAAAGAGTGAAAGATCTGGTTATGATACCTACGACATCGCTGCCTCTTGACACTATCCCTAAATTACTAAAAAGCGAATGAAAATATATTCCAACTTATCCCATCTTCCATTTTTGTCCCCTGTCACTGCAGTCGTCACCTAAAGCTTTGTGGACACCTGCTGCCATAGAGCTAAAATAAAGACACATATGAAAGAAACTGTATCTTTGTGGGAAACAACACAATTTCACATCATCTGGTGAAAATGTTGAGCAAACGGAGGGTCGTCTTTGACAGTTTACCTGACCCCAGCAGAATTGTTTTATTAGAACGGAAACCCATACTTGTCAGATTATCAAAGTTTCTTCCCACATGACTAAAAGAAAAAAAAGTTATCACTTTATCCACAGGAAACCAGTTACCAAGCATCAATAGTGGAGGAAGCAGTGAAAATGTTAATGTTATCATCTGGAAAAGTTTCAGCCTCCAATTGCTGCTCTAACAGCTGATACTCGCTTTCTGCCATTCAATATTCTTTATCCAGTAGAACTGGGCACAAATCTGGCACACTGCTCCCTAAACGGTCAGAAATTACTAGACTGCTATAGAAATGAGAGGTTCTTGTATAAAGGTAACTCAAGTGTCCAAGAATGGTTGACTCCATCATGTCAATTACAAGTTCTTAGAAATAGGTTGTATCATACAACAAGTTGATCTGCATACAAACTGAATATCCTTCTAGGTGTGAAACATCACAAAAGTGTAATTTTAAATATGTTTTCAATGTATTGTCAATCATACTTCAAATCACTAGAACGTTATTAGCAGAGGATCACGGCACAGCACAAAACAGAAAAAAAAATCAAGTATCTGCTCCAGGGATCCCTGAAGTGTTTTTAAGGGCCAAAAGGGAAATTCGGGAACACCTTTGTTGCTTTGTGCAGGAGAGAGAGGAAAAATGAAAACTTCCACCTTTATCTCTGAAAAATTTGACCAATAATACAGGAAGTTATTTCACTGGAAATGCACTCAATACAATGTTATCTAAAAGAGATGTTATCTAAAAGAGATATCACTACCTAAAAGAGATATCTTACAGAAGAGTTGAACATATTAGTAGGGAGGTAACTGTAATTATTAAGTTTTGACTTTGATACAATCTTCTGAACTTAAATACACTTAGATAAATATACAACGCAGATTGAATTCTCTCCAAATTAATTATTCTGTGATACTACCCTAACAGATACAGGGAATTGTTCAGATATCGCTATAATTTGCTGTGCTACTTCCTGTGAAACCAAAGGAGGTAGACCTAATAATTTTCCCAATTAAGGGAAGACCAATACTTTCATGTACAGGTGAGAGCTGTTTGGTTTATTTGTACCTGCTGTTGATAGGCTTCGCATACTTTCAGAACAAAAGTACTCTATAAAACCTGGAAGAAACACTGCCTTCGCTAAGAAGTGTCTCTGAATGAATACTAAAGATGGAAAAAACCTGCTAAAAGTAAAATTTTAGCTAAAGCAGCTAGAAATACTCTTTTTTCTTAAGAGTTGGCATGTCCTGTTGCTAACCTTTTGTATATTAAAAAAACCCAAACACACACACACAAAAATAAATCCTCTCCAGTCTCTTCGTAGAACATTTACAAGAGGAGGAGGAGGAGGAGGAGGAGTGGATAATCATATTATCGCACACTGCTATGAAGCTACCAGAGTCTGAACTGCATCACTCATTTATCCCATGAGTGCAAAAGACACAAAGGACACTTAAAGAAGCTAAGCTACAGACGCCTCTGAAATTCGTTTCCTGTATTTCACTACACGGGTTGAGAAAACACAAGGTTACATTTTCTAACTTTGCAGAAATTATTTTATCATTCAAATACATATTTGAAATTACACTCTCAAATGACAGGAGGACAAATTTCAGATGATTGCTATTTTCTGTTTTCCCTCAAGAAGGAAGCAATCATCTGCCTTGGTGACAGCTATGTGTGTGAAGCACCTAATATATACCAGAGTATGAGTATACCAGATCATGAGTAATACAAGTTTCAAAAAGCAAAAAAAAATATCTAAAAAGTAAATGAAAACACCCACCTGTATCAGATGTATTCACACCAGAGGTCTCAGGAGATTCCTTAAAAGAACATTAAAGGAATTTTAAGACCGGGTAGCATAAGCTATATTAACCAGTCTGTTGTATTCAGCGCTGGTGAGGCCCCACCTTGAATACTGTGCTCAGTTTTGGGCCCCTCACTACAAGAAAAACATTGAGGTGCTGGAGAGAGTGCAGAGGAGGGTGACGAAGCTGGCGAGGGGTCTGGAGCACAAGTCTGATGAGGAGCGGCTGAGGGAACTGGGGCTGTTTAGCCTGGAGAAAAGAAGGCTGAGGCGAGACCTTATCGCTCTCTACAACCCTGAAAGGAGGCTGTTGCATGGAGTGTGTTGGTCTCTTCTCCCAGGTAACAAGTGATAGGACAAGAGGAAATGGCCTCAAGTTGTCCCAGGGGAGGTTTAGGTTGGATATTAGGAAAAAATTCTTCACAGAAAGGGTTGTCAGGCTGCCCAGGGAAGTGGTGGAGTCACCATTCCCAGAAGCATTCAAAAGATGTGTAGATGAACTTCTTAAGGACATGGTTTAGTGACAGAGTTAGGTTAATGGTTGGACACAATGATCTCGAGGGTCTTTTCCAACCAAAATGATTCTATGATTGTGCGCACCTAGCAAGTAAAGACACGTTTCCTAAAATAATGCAACTACATGCGGGGAACTACAAAACAATTGTTTAATAAGGTATCTAAAAATTTGAAGAGCTGCAGTGGAACTGCAGCAAAATACTTTAAGCCCTCATTTTTATTTTTTTTTTTTTTCAGAAGTTCTTACTTAAGGAGAACAAAGTGATTCAATTTAGCAATGAGTAGGCCTTTAAAAATCTGTAGGTATAGTACAGGATCACCTGTTCATGATTATTTTCTCAACTTTTGAGTACATAAATACTTTTCCTAAAGAGGCTTTGTAACAGTAGGCGGAATGTGGTGCCCATACCTGATGTCCCGTTGAATGTCCATCCTCAAAATCACTGTTATGTTGCTTTGACATTTCTTAGCATGCACAGGAGGAACAAAATAATTCTATTTCAATTTGATAAGACACAGACCAATATTATACCCGAACTCATTAATTGATCATTTGTATATACTCTTACTTGGAAAAATATTTAACATTGACATTTTGCAAATGGAGAACTTACATAGGACTGATACAAAGAGCAGATAAGTGACAGAACAATGTTCTAGTCAAATACAGCATGATTGAATGCATGTGACTTAAATAATAAAAATAGTACATGTGCTAAGCAGCTATGTTTACCCTACTCAAGACTGTCACTAAACAAAGGGTTCACTGCTGGATGCTTACTTTACGACTTTTACCACAGATTGTAACCAGTCATTTTTTGTTGTTTTCAGACCCTTCGGCGTATATTTTCTAAAAGCTGGAGGCAAAGGCCTGGACCACCTGAATCTTTTTATATCAGACCCTTCCCAGCTCAACGTTTTAATTATACGCTGATTCAAAGTATACCTGAAGCCTGTGTGGAAAACCTTTTTGGTAGGATTATAGAGAGACAGAGACACTAGATTGTGTTTTGTCCTCAGATGTTCAGCTAAGGGTTTCTTAGATGAATGTCATGAAATAAGCAACACCAAAAAAAAGAAAAAAAAAGACTGCAAAGCCTTAAGAAAATAAAGCCCAACATAGCTGTGCTGTACTACACATCAGCTTTCCCCCCCAATCATTTATTCCAGTAAAAAATTGTATTTTATTGGAACATACAGGACCTTTTCAGAACAATGAGAAAATCTTCATATGGCATACATCTCCCTAAGTAGTATCAGAATTACACTTAGGTGTGCAGTCTTGATTTGACTTTCATCGTGATACTTGGTCTCTAATGAACCTTTTCCTGCAGGCAGACTGATTCATTCAGTATACAGAATCATCTGCTAAATTTTTGATAGTTCATCATGCAACTTAATGAGATTCTTTTAACACTCATTTTTTTATATGCCTGCTTATCTAATTATTTCAAAAAGTTAGCAACTTCCAAATATCTCCACTTGATCATCCATGTAACTTAGGGCTGGAATTTTTAGATTCAATGAACATCTGCTGAAACTGACATATACAACAACAAGCTATCTGTTTAATTGATCAGGTGAGATTATTTTAAACAACTTGTGATGGCAGCAATATCAATTATAATGTATTTACTGAAGCTTTTAATTATGAACATTATTGGTTTTGTGTGGTTCCCCCCACAAAAAACAGTGAGTATCCTAGAGAGTTTGCCATAAAAGCAGGATGTCTTCTATTAAGTCAAGACTCTTTGGATAAGATAATCTATGGCACTTATTTTCTTAAACACTTTACCTGCATTCCTTTCACTTCCTCTGTTACACTGCAATTAGAAACAGGAAAAGAAGAAACATCAGAAGAATATTAGAATAGTAAATAATGGATGCCTTTGTTTACTTTGGTACATCTCACAACTAGGCACTTCCTAAATAATAATTCCGTTTCCATCAGGTTTCCCACGGCCTGATCAGAAAAGCCACAAATACTATACATGTTAAAAGTTACCTGATCACTTACTTCTTGTCATACTATTGCTGTTAAAATCGCTACAAGAATGTAAGCTTTAGCTACCTTGGCCCAGGCTAAGACAGATAATTCCTCTTACAGTCCTTAATGTATTTAGTCTGTAAAGTTGTGCAGCAAGGATTAGTAGATGATGCACAAGGTATTACCCAGGAGTGGAAAAGGAAAGGGAAATACAGCCCCTTTGCTCTCTCCATTAGATACTCTCTTGTTTCCCAAGACTGAATTTTACCCCTTGTCCCCTCACTCTGTGGGGTTCTAAACAGCTTCTGTGTTAACTCCCAAGGCACACCACATAACTTAGCTTTTTAGGCAGATATTAGGAATGTAGCAACAAGGTGACTTTTGGCAGTTATGGTAGAAACACTGAGATTTAGAATAAATTCACTGTTGAGTTCTTATGAGGGAGTTCAGGAAATAGAAAAAGAAGTAACTGCTTGCTTAATGTAAGTACTCAGAATAAAAAAAATACAGATCACACAACAGTAATGGCTTTAGTCTGGCAGAGACAGCAAGTGCTGAGACTGCAAAGATACTTTAATTACTTCAGCATTATTTTGCAGGGGAAAAAAAAAAAAAAAGAAAAAATCTAATAATGAAACCAGTAAGCCCTCTGGAATTGAAGAGCTGATTACCCCTGAACCAAGATAAATTGATTCAATGCTTGTTAACTTCAATGACAATATTCTGATGAGATCCAAAAGTACACATGTAAAAAAAAAAAATATGAGATGGCACAGCGAGATTTGAATTTATTGCTATAAATGATATATATGAAGGAAAAAGAAACATTACTACAAACTGCATAGTAGGACTACATTAAGAGCTACCTCAAGTACTTCCTCCTGCCATTTTCTAAGGTCTTCGGTTGACACATCTTCCCATGATTTTGGTCCTGGAAATAACAGGAGAGATGAGTATAAACACAGCTTTTCTTATAGCACTATATATACACCCAGTATCATTCTAACAAACATAAACATTTAGGAAGAACGTATTACATAGTAACAACACATTATCAAATCTGAACAGCCTCCAAAACAATTGTAGAAGCAAAACCTCATGGGTAAACAAGCCGAGAGAAAATTGTACTTCTAAGTTAATTGACAAGTCAGGCAAAACAAAACAAAAACAACTTTAGTTAAAGCCATAGTTAAGGCTTGACAGGACTGAGATCCATATTAATTCCATACTGAGTAGAGGTTAGTAAACCAGAAGTATAAGCCAGTCTATACAAATCAACGGTTGTGAATTACAGTGCTGTATGCCACCCTCTCCTTCTCTTGATGGACAATGTATACAAAATGCTATGAAATGCAAGTTTCCCAGTCTGTAAAAGCCTTTAAAAGGTAAATCATTTATTTTTCCAGGTTTACTAGTGGTGCTTAGCACTGGTAAATGGTCATCTATTTTAGTCTGTCTCATCTGACAGTCTTAACCAATTTATCCTAAACCCCTATTTTAAGGCAGATGTTGAATTAATTGATTAATACCTCTTGCAAATATGATATGGCACAGCGAGATTTGAATTTATTCCTATAGATATTATATATGAAGGAAAAAGAAACATTACTACAAACTGCATAGTAGGACTACATTAATAGCTACCTCAACTACTTCCTCCTGCCATTTTCTAAGGTCCTCGGTTGACACATCCTCCCATGATTTTGGTCCTAGAAATAACAAGAGACATCAGTATAAACACAGCTTTTCTTATAGCACTATATATACCCAGAATCAGTCTAACAAACATAAACATTTAGGAAGAACATATTACATAGTAACAAAAGATTATCAAATCTGAACACCCTCCAAAACAATTGTAGAAGCAAAAACTCGCAGGTAAACAAGCCAAGAGAAAATTGTAATTCTAAGTTAATTGAGAAGTCAGGCAAAACAAAACAACAACAAAATCACATGCTAAGTCTAACAACACTAAGCTAAAATCCAAGGAGCGTTACAGCCGCACATGCCATGAAGAGGGGGAAAAAAAAGCAAAATATTTTACGCTCAAAGTTTTATTGAATGCATGCTGACTACATGGTTTCTGACGTTAGTTAAAGCCATAGTTAAGGCTTGACAGGAATGAGATCCATGTTAATTCCATACTGAATAGAGGTTAGTAAACCAAAAGTATAAGCCAGCCTTTACAAATCAATGGTTGTGAATTACAGTGCTGTATGCCACCCTCTCCTTCTCTGGATGGACAACGTATACAAAATGCTATGAAATGCAAGTTTCCCAGTCTGTAAAAGCCTTTAAAAGGTAAATCATATTTGGTGCAATGATTAGATAAGGCTTGGTACTGTGGTAGTACATCACGTGTATGTGTGGTAAGTTCTACTTTACAAGAATTGATAAAGTGACGTACGAAACATAATTATCACTTCAGTGATAATAAAAACTGGTAGAACATTTCATTTCCCTGTAAAGCCACCAAGACGCTAAGTCATAAGTCCTACTAAAACCCCAAGCAAAGTATTTTAGAACAACAGGTTTTTTTTTTTTTCCCCAATAAACTCTCCATAAGCCTTGTCAACTCTATAACGGATCAACGTTTATAATGAAACACTGGAAAAATATGACATAGCACAATGTGGTACAGATTTATGCTAACCACTGAAACATTCAAAGAAAAGTTAAAGAGACTATCCACCCAGTTCCCCCGACATTTGACATAAGAGAAACTTATCAGAGCAGCTTTCAGAATACTAAGCGGAAAGGAAATTACACAGTCCATTCATGTGTATCAACTTCCTGCCAATACCTCCATTCACAGAATCACAGAATATTAGGGATTGGAAAGAACCTCAAAAGACCATCTAGTCCAATCCCCCTGCCGGAGCAGGAACACCTAGATGAGGTTACACAGGAAGGTGTCATTCCTTTGTTTCCTCTCAGTCTTCTTCACTTTGATCCTTCTTCTTACAAGTCATCTAAATATTAACCATTGTTATCCTGAACTTTGCTAATAACTCTTTTCTGTTGTCTAAAACAGAGCACGCAATAGACCAAAATGGTGCATATAAAGAAAATCTCCAGGTATTACATGCATGCCTCAAAGTTTACATATGAAAGGCCACACCAAAGTGTACAAAATTCAGCATCTTCTGCCATCAAATGTTATATAACTTCCACCAGTTGCATGCTTGACTAAGTATAAATACACAGCACGTAAATATTGAAGCTTTACGAAGTTCTTACCGTCAGGCGTACTGTAAGTGAGAGTTTCCATGGAGATAAGTAAATCATCTTCAAAAGGATGATTATACTAAATAAAAAGGACCATTAAAGATTAGAATAAATGCTTGCAGTGATGTTTTTAACATGCATTTTAAGTATTGTTTTTACACAATTTTGTTTTGACCAAAACATGAAATTATCCACATGCTGCTCTATTGGCTGAAGTTAGCAATCTCAAAACTTCAATTCCTAGAAAAAACACACATATTTTAAGCATATGTATGAGTTGTTCAATCTCAAGGCATAAGCCAGTTGCTGACAAAATGAGGCTTCAGCGAGTTTTCAAAAACGGTTAAGTTACTTAATTACAGAGCTTCTAAACTCCCTCTGTCGTAACTGGAAGCAGCCACTTACCAGAGACCTACAGGTGATGACATATGAAAATGTCATCCAGTCTAATGCGAGATGAGGAAAACATTCTAGAAACAGAGTCTTGTGGCTTTAAGTTGTTGGAAACCATTGCTGAGGTACTAACAGGCTAACTCCTGTTCTTACCTCTGCTGTCAGAGTGGTTCCAAAGAATGTTTATTGATATGGTAATAGGTGCTTTGTATATAAATATGGCCTTATATATAAATATATATATATATATAGCCTTATGCCAGCACCTAGACATTAACACAAACCATTTATCTGAACTGCAAAGCTGACATCCCTGAATAAATACGTGCATCTCTGGATGGAGGTGTATGGTTCTCACATCTTTAGCAGAAAATAGCTCTGAAGTAAGGAGGATTTGTGGAGGGAGTTTCACTTCTGTCTGTAATTTTTTTGAAAATACCTCATCTAATGCTAGCTAAAATGGATTAAGGGCACTACAAAGACAACTCGGACTTCTAAGTTCAAAAAAAAAACTGGCAATCCCTGATGTAAGTGTTACTCACGCCAAAGCTCAGCACAAACTGCGAAGCTGCGTGAGGCCACGGGTGACTGCTGCTTTCAGCAGCCAGGAAAAACGGGAGCTTGTGACACCAGAAGTAACTAATTGACAAAGAGAGTTCAGTGCCAGTTACTGCAAATCAGCACACGGAAAGAAAAATGAACATGTCGGCACTAACAGAGCAGGACTTAAGAGGTGGCCAGGGAGGATCGGAGTGGAGAGCCCGGCCACCGCGCCAGGCGAGGCGGGCAGGGAGGGCCACGCTGCCCAGCACCCTGCCAGAGGCGGACAGAGGGACGCACAAGGGCGGCCAGGCCCCGCCGCACACCATTTCGGCAAAAGGGACCTTAGAAGCGCACAGCGCTCCTCAGACAGGCAAGGGCGAGGCCGGGCGGCAGCAGCCTGAAGGTCGCGCCGCTGACAGAGCGTCCCTGCCAAGCCCGCCTCAGGACGGCGACGGAAACAAAAAGCCGCTGCCAATGGCTCCCGCCATCCAACGTCCGCGGCGTCGCATCTCCAAGATGCTGTTAATGGTGCCCATGAAGAGGGCGTTGCTCCGATGCAGGGACTCCTCCAGGGACATGGCGCACGGGCTGGGCTCCTCCGCGGCGCTGCGGGAATGACAGCGGGCGCTCCGCACACGCACCCAGCCGTGCGCGTTTGCTCACCTCGACCCCAACCTGACTTCCACCGCCGTCAGACACTCCCACTCCGCCCCACGCCAATTAAAATTGCGCACCGACTCGTCCCCTCCGCCTCTACCCCACCTCTGACTGGGTCTCGCACAGGCGCCGCAGCCCATCCGAGTACGCGGCCAGGAGCGCTTCTTATTCTGACTGGCTGCTAGAGCTCCTATTGGCCGCGGGGTCAGGCGCAGGCGCAGCCCGCCGAACTCTGTGCTTGGGTTGGGGGGCGGTGGCGGCCCCGGTCTTGTGGCTGTTTCCCGACCGCTGGCTCCTCCTGTCGGGTGGGTCCTGGAGCCGTGGCCCGCCTGCGGGCTGTAGCCGCTGCTTAGCGGTCGTGGGCCGTGTGGGGTTGGGTGCTCTGAGGAGAGCTCTGCCAGCGGGAACGCTGCTGGGGTGAACGTGGCGGCCCAGGGGCCCCGCGGGTGGCCGCTGTGAAAGCGGGTGCCGAGACCAGGAAATTCTGCTTTCCCTGCAAGGTGGTGCCCTGCCATTGGCAAAAGGCCAATATTTAAAAAAAGACCATGAGCCACTTCATGTAAAACTGTTTGTTTGTTTGTTTGTTTTGACTTTGTTTTGTTTTTTGTTTGTTTGTTTTAAGCAAGGCTTAGCCGGGGCTCCCTGGATTTGCAGGCTGTGCTGCCCCCAGCTGGGGAGCGGTATGGACCGGGCAATCACAGAATCACAGAATGTCCTGTGATCCACAAGGATCATAGAGTGCAATTTCTATTGAAATAAATAACTTATGCTTTTTCTATGGATAAAAAAAACCCATTTAATCCAATTCCTTGTATTCCTTAAACACGTGTTCATTAGAGCATAAGCAAAACAGCGCTGGGTGCACGGGGGATTCGCCCCAACACGCACACCTTTAAACAATAAGAAGTGTGCTTAAATACAGTAAGGTATTACATATTCATAATGACCCCAGGAACGCCTATACATATTCATAACCTTTCCCCGCTTCTGATTAAAATGAGTCTCAGATAACCATTTTCATAGACCCTCCCCTGTTGCGCCTGCGCAGTGCCACTTGGTGAATTTGAGGAGGGGTCTTTGGGGGTCTTTGGATGAAGGCTCCTTCAGCTTCATCACAGTGAACTTTTTACCTTTGGCTCATTATGTTAAATTGACTGGGACCCAAGCTGCCAAGTTGAATGAAACCAGACTGGCGCCCCCTTTTGCTGTAAATCTTCGTTATCTTGTCTCCTCAAGTTTACAGCTAGGTGCAGTAAAACTTCTTATCTTGGCATTCGATGGGGTTCTGTTCTTCTTAACATAAAGCTCTAAACTAAGCATTTATTGTGTGACTAAGCCTTAAAGTGTTAGCTCGTTAGTAGGCACCCATTATAAGTTTAGTTAACCCTTCAAATGTTAGTTCCCTCTGTCAATATAACTTCATAAGCAAGTTTCATAACTTTTTACATAGAACTTAACCACCTTTTTCCAGGTTCAGAGCCCGTGCCTCATTTGGTTATATCTGTAAATATTAAACATCTTAGCACGAATCACAACTGCATTTTTCACACCGTCCCTGCATATGACGACCCCACAGTTCACACCATGTGTCTGAGGGCCTTGCCCAGTCTCTTCTTGAACACTGTCAGGCTTGGGGCCATGACACCTCCCTGGGGAGCCTGTTCCAGTGCTCCACCACCCTCTGGGGGAAGAACATTTTCCTAATGTCCAACTTAAACGTCCCCTGGCACATCTTCCTGCCATTCCCTCTGGTTCTGTCATTGGTCACCAGAGAGAAGAGATCAGCGCCTGCCCCTCCTCTTCCCCTTGTGAGGAAGCTGTAGCCCCATGAGGTCTCCTCTCAGTCTCCTCCAGGCTGAACAAACCAAGTGACTTTAGCCACTCCTCATACAGCTTCCCCTCCAAACCCTTCACAACCTTGCAGCCCTCTTCTGGACAGTCTCTAGTGGCTTAATATCAAACTGTGGCTCCCAGTGGGGAGCTCTGGGCAAAGCAATACAGAATGTAACCTTCCTGTTGTGTTCCGCAGAAATGGCCAGAGGAACAAGGGCTGGAAAACTGGACTCTAAGTGGCCACCACGACTCATGCCCTTTCTGGTTGTTCTCCATTGGGTCCTGGAGGGTTGCAGGCCTGAGGCCACTGAGGAGAAGGGCTGGAACTGGCACCACCGAAAGCATTACCAGTCTGCTGGCACTGGTATTTTTGATATCATCCCATTCCTCTCCCAATATTCCTAAACCAACCGTTTTCTATAAATAAAGATTTAGTTTTTAAAAATTGCTATCAGTACATCAAGTTGCCTGGAACCTCCCATTCCAAAAACCTTTGCTATTTCACCGATATAAAGGCTTAGATGCATCATTTCAGAATGGCATCTTCATAATGGCATCTTGTCTAAAGCTGACTTTTACTTATCTACTAACTTTTTATGTGTTCAGTTGTAATAAATGTTATTTTTTAAAATTACACAACTAAAGAAAAATACTTTTTTTCATCCATTTTTAAGCATTCTTACTATTATGTGGTTGTGAAATTTCCACAGTGTCGAGGTTTTGATTGCGGGGTGACAATAAAACTCCCCCCACTTCCCCCTTCAGCCCCTCCCTCTCCCCCTTCCCACTGAGGCCTCAGTTCCCAGGGACAACTAGCAAGGTCCTCTCCTCATGTCAGCCATAAGGAAAAAGGGACGAGATCCTTGTGATCTCCCACTTTTATATGAAGTATTCACGTGAATGGGATGTTATACTCTGTTGGTCAGTTTCTGGTCACCTGTTTCTCGTTGCCCCCCTTGTGAGATGTACATCCATCCATCCTCATCCATGACCTCACATTCCATTGCTGTGTCTACCAAAACATGTATCTGGCTTTTTGGGAAAGCAGCTAATATGAAAGCTTTAGCTGACAGGCAAATTCACTAAAAGAGAAACTTGTTTTTTAACAAAATCAAGAGACACAGTTGACAAGTTTTGCATTAAGGCCTCACCGTGTTTTTAGCAGGTCTTACCCTTTTTCTGGTTCTGCATTAAGGACTTACTGTTTTTCAAGGTACGATTTTTCTGCCACCACTGCATGGGCCCCTGTGGTCAGTGGTTAAATCACATTTGCGAGAGTAGCAAAGTGTTGATTTCAGCTAGCAGGATGAGAAAAGACGAGTGTGGTAATTCAAATCTTGATGAACTAGATCACACTCCTGCATTTGTCACTCTTCTCCCACTGGGATGAATGCAAGACAAATAATCTAAAAACCAGAACATCACTGAGGATCACCTAACTGCATGTTCTTTATTTTCTTGATATCGACCTGGGAGGAGATTTGCAGAAGCTCTCAGCACTTTCTCTTGCTATTCACTTTAATGGAAGATAGACTTTGAATATATAAAAGCATATATAAACTTTCTATGGCAAAAAAAAAAATATTCTAAATGCCCTGAATAAATCAGATTCTGTGTAGCTCAGATTGACTTGACAAAATTAGTACGCATGTAGTAGTCTGAATCAAGTCCCTGTTATCTTTCCCATGGGCAAAAGAGGGATACTACTACTACTACTTTTACTCCCCTGAATACTGGAAAAATAAATTCTGTGGTACTTTCACCATGGTCAAATATTGGGATAGGTCAGAATAGCAGTAGGAAGTTTATTAGTAAACAAGTAATTCTGTACCTGTTCAGGGCAAAGTTTACATGATCTGTAATAAATAAAACTTGAGGTGCCATACTTAAAGAAGTGTAAAAAGAAGTATTGGATAATGAACTATGCAGTTCTTTCAACAAAGTGCTATTCCCATGGGAAAAAATGTATCATAAAGTCACTTGTGGGAAAGAAAAAAAAAAAAAAAAAAGCATGATAAAGTCTCTGTCATTTTGACTCTAGAGTTTAGGGTCATCATGGCGTTAGTGGTTTGTGATCGCCTTTCAGTGCTTTGGTAATTAAATATCAAAATACAGTGCACACACAGGATGAGATTAATTACTTTCTTTTGACATTCCCTAGCTTAGGAGTCACTCAGTTTACAACCATCTTCTAATTTCTTAATATGTAATTTTAAACTAGATATAGAAGTAGCCTCAGACATTTTGTATTTGAGGTAATCACTAACCTGGGAAAATAAGGGTGTGTTCCTGTTATTTCAGTTTCATTGGGAGAAGATCAGTCTTTCAGCCAGTCTACCCAGTTGTTACTTTTGGCTGTTTGGAATTCCTGCAACACTTCACTAGACTGACAGGAGCCCTCAATTGCAAATAATTTCTTACACCACCCCTGCGAGAAAATGAGTGGCATTCAGCAGCTGCACATGAAAACTATCCTATAGCAGTAGTAACTGGTATATTTGATAGGGTATAACCAAAAATTTCAAACTCCATGACCTTAGGAATCACAAAGTCAATGAACGTTAGCTAATGCTTTTGCCCAGAGTATGCATTTATGCAGACTGCAAAGCAAGATAGTGCATCAAACTGTAAACAAGCAAAAGAAATGAAACAAGGAAAAACTATAATGTTAAAATGTTGATGTTAAGGAAACAGCAGCTGTCATTTGTCTTGTGTGACCTGAGAATGGCCTGTCTTTTCTGAGTGCTGCTCTGTACTTCTTTTTGCATCTGCTGCTTGCCATCCCTTGCTTACTTGAGTTGTAAATTAACAGGGACTACCCATTTGTCTTGTCTTTATGTAGCACCTAGTGTAACAAAGTCACACAGAATCACAGAATGTTAGGGGTTGGAAGGGACCTTGTCTTATGTTCTACTCCTGTTAGCAATCAGAACACATAACCACGGGAGTAGTTATATGCGGTGCTTTATTTCAGCGCTGGGAAACCAGGGGTTCGCACCCAAAGCTGGCTTCGCTGGTCAGTTTAAGTTACACAGTATTTATGCAGTCCATTCACATACATATTCATATATTCATTAAGATACGTAACGGTTACTCAACATTGATTGCAACATCGATTGCAACATCTTGGAACTATTTTGATCATGTGCAGTGTCCTCTGGTCGTCTTTCAGGGGGTCTTCAGGATGAAGTAAGTAGTCTTCATCACTTTTGTCCCTTTCACCTTTGCGTACTGCACAGGCGTACTACTTCTATAGCTAGATAACTGCTGACTTGCTCAACCTCCGGAGATACTGCATGTACTTCTCCTCACTCTATGCGTATTTAGGCTAAGATAAAAGCTAGGTTGTTAAGATAAGAGTATACTCAAACACGATATGCTTGAACATCCTTTCAGGGACAGTTTACAAAACTGATTCATCCTTTCAGGAACATTTTGTAAAACTGGTTCTGTTACTAACACTCCCATAAAGATACTCAATAAATCATTAAAACTACTTCTGGAGTCACGAGTAAACTGAGTACTGGGAGGAGTGGTTTGCAGTCCTCATGTGAGTGGGGGTGGCTGGGTTGTAAAGCTGTAACTGCGCAGTCTGCGGCATGAGGAAATGTGGGTTTTGGACGGTACCAGCAGAGAGATGAAGATGTCCTGGTCCCACCATCAGTGCACAGGCAGACTTCTGAGGCTTTGCTTTTAAATCGGTTCTCACTCTTGCTCTGCCACTGGGAAAGGCCATACTGACATCAGCAGGAAATTTCTTAGGGTGTGAAGACAGCCAGCATCCTTTTAATTTTATGATTAAGTAAACGATGAACATTATGCCACTTTTTGGCTATAAAAGATGATATTGTTAATTAATATGATGCAGAAACACAGGCATTTCAAGAAGAAAACTCCTTTGGTGCCTGTGTAATGCTAGAAGCTTGTCCTCTGTTCTGTCCAAGCTCCACATTTTCTGCAATTCTGTTGAGTAGGTCTGCACAGAAGTGATTGACAGAAGATTTAACCTCAACTTCTCTTGGATTAATTTGGCTTACAGAAGAATAATTTGTGTGTCTGAGTTCTGTGTGCCATTGCTTACCCCATGGTATGCTGCCATATGTACTTGTTTTATTTATGGTCTTTATTCATATCTGCAGAGGGCTGTGCCCACTCTAGCTCATCAGATGGTCCAGCCCCAAGCTGTATTTTATCCCTTTAATCATTTAATCACTTTTTTAAAAAACATCTGCACTAAGGGATCATTTTTACTACTCTACTCTGTACTCTTTACAGTCATTATCTTTGAGTATGTAGGCATCTGGAATAGTAAATAATCTCTATATTTCCAAACATAGGGTGCAGGCCTACTGGAAGGGAATCGGAGCAGGCTCTAAGGCTGCCCTTCCTGGGCTGCTCATTCTCTGAAGGTTGTTTACTGAACTCAGTTGTTCAAGAGCATGTTTAATTTTGTGAAGAAGTAATTTAATCAGTTCCAGTCTAATCAGTCCTCTGCCCGAATGGGACTTTGCTGTTTAGTTTCCTGGTGTACTGGGTGTGGCTGGGATGGAGCTAACTTTCTTCATAGCAGCCGTGTGGTGCTGTGTTTTGGGTTTGAGGTTAAAACAGTGTTGGCAAGATATTAATTATGTGACTATTGCTGAACAGTGCTTGCAAACATGAGGCTTTCTCTTTTTCCCCACTCTGCTCTCTCCCCCTCTACCCCCCCACACACCCCCACCTCCGCAGTGAGTATGAGTAGGCTGGGGCTGTTCAAGAAGTTGGGAGGGGACACAGCAGGACAGCTGATCCAAATTGACCAAAAGGATATTCCATGCCATATAATGTCATTCTCAGCAGTAAAAACTTAGGCAGAAGAAGAAGAAGAGGTTTTTTTTCTTCCTTCCATGTTGACCATTGCTCAGCAAGCTCTGCTTATAGGAGGTAGGGAGTCATTGCCTTTGCAGTGTTCTTGTAGAGTTTGTTGTTGTTGTTCCCCTTTTCCTTCACTTTCTCAGCTGTCTTTATCTTGACTCACAAGTTTTCTTGCATTTGTTCTTCCTGTTCTGTCCCCTGTCCCACAGGGGTGTGTATACTATATCCTGTATACTATTTAACTGCCAGTGTTCAACTATTTCCTCTAAGCGTTAGCAGCTCTCTTAAAGAGTGAGCTGTGTTTTAAATCTGAAGTGTTTTGAAATCCTCCAGGATAGAAGCAGTTTGTAATTTAAATAAAAAGATGAGGAAACATGCAAACTCTTCCCATATTGTCCAGAACCATTAAAGTTGTGTGCCAAAGGTATGCTGCCAGTGTAAAAAATCCCCACATATTTCTATTTGGTACCAAAAGAATTTTGTTTGGGGAGATAATTACAAAATGGGAACCGGTTCACCTGCTAAAATTCCACCGTGCTCCCCCTTAGGATGCATCCTTACACATTAAAGTAATTGCTTATATTGTTATCTAGTAATTTTGAGACCAGAGAAGAACTTAAATAGTTAAACTCTGCTTTGCATTTAAAAAGATAAAAAAACAAAACACAAAAAAAACAAAAAAAAAAAACAAAAACCAAACAAACAAACGAAAAAACAACCACCAACCAACCAAACACCTAAATGCTCTGATGAATGTGAACTTGGTATTGTATGAGGCTGTATTTAAAAGCTGCTAGAATATGAACTGATTTGTATTTAGGAAAATGGAATAATGGATTGATGCTTAATATACTGTTTTTTGACATCTGTGAATTGTACAAGGTAAATGGAGCTGAGGAGTGTGGCAGCTCTTGAGCTGGTTGGAATTGTGTATGAAGTGTGTTATGGTTGGAGTGAAATGGGAGAACAAAAAAGCAACATATCCTAGGCCTGTGCCTGAACATGGATTTCGGGCCTGTGTGAAGCTGCAAGATAAACTCAGCTCATTGCAATCGAGGAGTTTGCCAGAGCCTCCCACTTCTTACCAGTGATTACGCCAGCTGCGTGGCCTTGGCTATATCTGAACTGCAGCAAGAAGAGAAAGAAGAAAAAAAATATGGAAAAACCTGTTTGCCCGCTGCTAAGTGGAGAAAGGGGGGCTTTACTCCCCCCGCTCTGTCTCTTCTCTTTTTTTTTTTTCCTGGAGTATTGTCATCCATCCTTGTTGTGGCACCGTGTTGCTTCTCGACTTTGAATCAGGGGTTGTTGGTGTTGTTTCTTTTTGCTTCTGTCTTTTTTCCTAGGTTTTGACACATCTGGAGAGAGAGCTCATCATTTTACCTCCTTGCTGAGGTCGGTCTTTTCATACTGGTCAGCTTTTGGGGGTCAGAGTGCTCAGTGCTTCTCTGGGTCAGACTGGTACTGATTTGGGTGTGGAGTGGAGCCTGGTTGGTTTGATGTGGAGTTCAAACTGATCTGTTTTCATGCTGGGCTGGAGATCCTGCCATCTCAGATGGGGGCAAGAGGGAGGTTTTATTCCCCCCTCCCCAGCGATGTTACTGCTAGGGAACTGTCATACTGCATGAAGGAGTCTGAGGGTTGAATTTTAAAGGCATTGCTAGTGGATCCATAGTTCTAATGAAGCTGGAAAATTAAACCAAAATTTTTTTTTTAATAGACTTATTCTGTGGTAACTAGTTGTAAGAGACTTCTCAGTAAATTCACCGTACTAGTTTTTGAGGCCATGGGAGAGAATGAAAGAAAGGCTGTTTTTTGGGACCAATAGAATGCCAAATTTGGAACAAAGTTTTGATACATGAATTCCTGTAGTTGCCAGAAAGTCCTATACCTCTCTTGGGTCAAGATTTGTTAAGTAAATTGTAAGCTCAAATAATGCTTTCTGAGAATTCTGTTTAGTTGCATGGCCTACAAGAAGCTGCTTGGATGGTGCAGATCTACTTGCTGCAAGTGAGAAATCCCTAAGGAAATTTCGAATGCTGTATTTCCACTAGTATTAACAGCCAATGTTTCGATAAAGCCAATACTACACTGATAGAACTGAAACAGAACTACGATCCGGTAAGGGAAAACAATATCCAATATATATATGACAGCCAAAATGGAGTTAGAAACTTTGAGGAAGAAATTTATGGCAACCGTAATAGCTAACTGTATTTGATTGAATGTGCAGATTTGTCTGTTTATAGCTACAACATAGAAACAAACTGTGGCTATTGTGGGACAGTATGATGAGATTGCTAACAGACTGATATAACGATTGTTACTCTGATCAAGAAATGCAGGGAATGAATTTAAGTCTTAATAGGCTGTGATCCTTTTGTCATACATGTACCATTTGTGAAATTTAATTTTGATTTTTTTATTTGCAATCTACATCCTTGTAAATTACACTAGCTGATTTTTTTTAACAGTACAGCTTTAGCATGGCTAACTGTAAATTGCTGCAGAACCTGCAAGTCTTTAACATCAGGTCACAGACCATACTTGTAGTTGGTCTGATCCTACATACTTGCACAGTTTTTGTTGATGGTTCTGGGAAGTCTCATAAAGCTGTAGTGGTCTGGCATGAAGATAACAATTGGCATCATTCTGTAAAAATTATTGAAGGGTCAACCCAATTAGCAGAACTTGGCGCAGCTTTACATTACTTAGAGCTTTTTAAGGAGGAACCTCTCAATTTGATTTGTGATTCTGAGTACGTAGTCAAGGTCCAACACACACATCTGATTCTGAACTGTTTTGGATTTTTTTTAAAACAAAAAGGGGGGAGAAGTAGGGAAAACACCAAAAACCCAATTGGGAAAAGCATTGTATGTGATGAATCACTTATATCTAAGTGGTGCAGCCTAAATTTGCCCTGTGATGAAACACTTTGCAAGTATGGCCCAAAACCATGCTAAATCAGAAAGAACCTACATTAGTTATGGTCAAATCACTAGTTAATGGTAAATGGAAAAGGCCACATCAATTGATAACCTGGGGAAAAGGTTATGTTTGTGTCATTACAGGCCAAGGATCGAAGTGGATTCCTGCGAAATGGGTTAAGCCATGGCTGAATAAAGACAACACAGACTTGACGGATGCAGACGGGCAGGAGGGTGCTTAGTTGTGAGGACTGTTTCAGATGTAAACCATGGATCCTAATTCAGTGTTATAGATGCTCACAGACCTGGTGGTCCAGAAGCCTATTAGCAAGCAGGTAGTGTACTTTCTGTGGAGAATGGCAATTTGAACAAACAGCGGGAGAGCCAAAAGGGTGATATTACACTTAGATAGTCAATGCAAAAATGAGGTAAAATTATGAGACATTCCTACCATAGTATCTACTGCACTCCTCCTCCCTAGTCTAGCAGTTGGTAAAGCTTTAGGAGACATATCTAACTTAAGCTATTGGTCTTTTAAACAGGCTTATCTATCTTCTGAGATACTAACTCAATTAATAGTAGATGTTGATGGTATTAAACATGTTACACTTCAAAATTGTGTTGCTAGAGATTTTTGTTGTTTTCATAAGGACATGGTTGTGATGAATTTAAGAGCAAGATGTTGTATTAAGTTGTTTAATCATTCTGGATCTATTCATAGTAATTTAGACAAACTAAACCAGCACGTTAATAAGATTGTCATAGTAGAATTAGGGTTTGACAAATGGTGGGTAGTTGTTTGATCTTATTATGTAAGGCTTAGCTACATTATATGTAACTGTAATCATTGTTGTTAATCATATGTTGTATGCTGCAGTGTATTTCAAAGATGATTCCGCGCATTGTAAACAAGGCCTGGCTGGTTCAGAAACAAAAAGGGTGAATAGTGGGAGATTTGAGGAATTTTCTTGAGGTTGTTGTGTGGATGGGTTTCTATTAGATGGAGATTTATTTCTGAACTAGCCAAAGGAATCTCAAGGCCAGCTCCAAGGCTGAAAAACAGCACCTGCTGTGGGAGTGAGGCCTCAGGGCCTCAAAAAGATGTAAATCAACAGACCTATTAGCAGTGAGACTCGGGCGCGTGGACAGCTCGTGAACATGGACAATATTCAATCAGCTAATGCATGCTTGGAGCGTGGACATGTGATCAGGAAAGAACTGCATATATAAGGAGGCTTGTTTCTGTAATAAATGGCTTCGCTTGAATTCATATTGAATTGTGTGGAGTCCATGAGTTTTTGCCCTCGCAAGCCTCGACGTGGTTGACGTGGCAGCCCAAAGGGTCGGGGCCAAACGGGGGAGTGGCCAAGGTAAATAAGCGGGAGATGGGATTGGCTGCGAGCAAGCTGCGCTTTCGTTGCTATTCGAGGAGGGTTCGTGGGTTGGAGCGCGGGGAGGAGCAGCCAATGGACGGCGCGGTGGGGTGGAAAGCAGCCAATCAGAGCGCACCGGCTCCTTCCAGTGTCAACAGCTGCATCCTGCGTGTCCGTGGGGTCTCGGAGGTACCGGGGATGGGCGGGGAGGCTGCGGAGCCTCCGTCGGCCCCTGGGGAAGGAGCAGGCTCAGGCAGGGGTGAGCTATGGTGCTGATGGCTGCTGCTGCTTCTCTCCCTCTCCCAGAGGCCAGGCTGAGGATGTGGCCGTTCGCTCCCACCCCGGGGATGCCGTCAGCTGCACCTGCCTCAGGTGCAGAGAAACAGAGAAAAGGGAAACCATCTAGATGGAGGCAACAAAGGAAAGGCGAGGCATTATTGACGATTGCTAGACAGAGACGGATTCGCTGCGCTGACATTTCTCAGTTACACGAGAAGAAAGCTGAGCGGTAGATCGACCGGAGACATGTTCCCGAAGAGGGCACTTTGCGAATGAACAGCAGTATGCGCGGCTTTCAGGAGCGTGCCTGAAAGGTGCCCAAACCAGCACAGCCTGTCTTCAAAAGCTAGTGCCTATGTGACTGCATTGATGCACGTTCCTGTGTCTGCGAGTGTATAGACGACTGTTACGTGTTCACACAAAGGCAAATGGTCCGGTTCTTCTTCTGTGCGTGCACACGCGACTACGTTCTCGCTTCCCAACAGAGGTAGGTCTGTGCATGCAAAACTCCGTGGTAAAACGCGTCTGCATATGTTTTGGTAAACAGGCGAGTGTGCGTGTTCAGGCAGCGGCATCTACGCAGACGTCTCCACAGCTCCAGTTCTGAAAGCCCCGCACCCCAGGACTTGAATGTATAAAGAACCAATTGCACCGGTGTGCGCAATCACATATTCAGAGGGACGTCTTTAATCTCACAGAAGCACGAACGTTTTTACGTTCAAGCGTATATCAGAAACAACGTGTGAACAGAGGAGCTGCTGGTATTTTCGCTGTTCGGCATGCTTCCTTGTAGCTCTCTTGAAGATCGCAGGCTTATGGGCTTGCTTTGCACGACTAGCTATAGGGAGAGAAAGAGAGAGCATCGGAAAACTTGCCTTTTGCCTTCTTCAGCACTGGAACCTAGTTGCTACGCCTTCTGTTTGTCCACGTGCACACAGACTATTCCTTGCCGAAAACCACGCAGAAACCTATCCACAAGCACCCAGGTATGTGCAGCCACCACCACGGGCACGCACACGCAGCTAGAGAAAAGCACCCACCTTTTCACACACTGATGCGTAAGCAAATGCGTGGCCGCCAACGTGCACACATCCGCAAGCACGCCCACTCCCATCTATGGCCAGAGAGACGTAGGGGAAACGTGCTGACATGCCTGAGGGTAAACACATCCGTTGATGTAACGCGCACTGCACAAACGTATACGCGGCTGCACGAGAATACACATATGGAGGGTACCTGCAGATATGTGCTTGTTCTTGGACGACCCTCTGCGTGAAATCATTTGTGCCTACCAACGTTTGTCTGTCCACATGCGTGTGCCTTGATGCTGGCTTCATTCATGCTTAAGCTGGTGTGAGTGAGTGCACAGCTGCGCTGTTTTTTGGCGAGGTTCTGCGTGTTGCACACTGTTGCCCAGTCCGGCATATCTCATGCGGACCGATGCAAGGGAGCTCTGCTAGTAAGGGAACAAAGACAGTCGCATGTAGTACTGAACGCTGCTCCGTGGTGCCGCTCTCCTACGGTAAATGCATCACAGTCGCCCGAGGAAAGACGCTTGGCAATCGATCTCCAAGAGAAACGAAACAGAGCATGCCATAATGCGAAAGAAGAGCACGGCATCTCTTCACAAGCTTATTCCCGATCCTTAGCTGAGGGCAAACACTTGTGTGCTTGTGGGAGAGCATGTGTCTTTCCTGTAAGCGTTTGGGAGTTTTGCGCAGGTCCATGTGGTGGGTTCGATAATCAACGTCTAGGATACCTGCAGACCGGTCCCTGTTTGTGTGGAGACAGTGTGCCTGAAAGTCTGTGTTCGTTAGTGCCTGCTGTATTTATGCGTTGCTCCACACGCGTGTGAGTTCATGTCTTTCTCTCCACGAGCATTTGGGTTGATTTCGTCACACAAGTGCGTCTGCGCTAGTATTGAGCTCAGCGGAGTGTGTCTGTTGACACTTGTTGTGCGTTGGCTGTGCCTGTGTGTAACACAGCACAGTCATGACTGCTCAAGCGAACAGTGAAAAGGGAAACCATCTAGGTGGAGGCAACAAAGGAAAGGCGAGGCATTATTGACGTTTGCTAGACAGAGACGGATTCACTGCGCTGACATTTCTCAGTTACATGAGAAGAAAGCTGAGCGGTAGATCGACCGGAGACATGTTCCCGAAGAGGGCACTTTGCGAATGAACAGCAGTATGCGCGGCTTTCAGGAGTGTGCCGGAAAGGTGCCCAAACCAGCACAGCCTGTCTTCAAAAGCTAGTGCCTATGTGACTGCACTGATGCACGTTCCCGTGTCTGCGAGTGTATAGACGGCTGTTACGTGTTCACACAAAGGCAAATGGTCCGGTTCTTCTTCTGTGCGTGCACACGCGACTACGTTCTCGCTTCCTGACAGAGGTAGGTCTGTGCATGCAAAACTCCGTGGTAAAACGCGTCTGCATATGTTTTGGTAAACAGGCGAGTGTGCGCGTTCAGGCAGCGGCATCTACGCCGACATCTCCACAGCTCCAGTTCTGAAAGCCCCGCACCCCAGGACTTGAATCTATAAACAACCAATTGCACCGGTGTGCGCAATCACATATTCAGAGGGACGTCTTTAATCTCACAGAAGCACGAACGTATTTGCCTTCAAGCATATATTGCAATAAATTTTGACTCGAACTTAACTTGATGGATTTCAACGCAATAAGCAAAGACAGCGCAGGGCGGCTGAGGAGTCCCCGCTGCTCCAGTGGCGCGCGCGGGAAAAACTTCTTCCGGAATTTTTATAAGGCCGGGTTCTTTGCTCAGGGTGCCATGTCACTCGTTCTTTCTGCGCATGTATCCTCTGTTGCCAGGCAGTTAATCTCCTATCTTCTCACCTACCCCTGCCCCCCCACCTTTAGAGGATCGAACATTTAAGGCAGTTGCATAACAAAGGGCAGGGGCTTCCCGTGTTGCACAATAACTCCTGAGCGTTTCCTTTTAAGAAGCTTTAATGAACAAACATCTCTAACTCTTAGAATTGTTTATTACAACTCCCGCCTTTTCTTTTTCTACTTATTTTGTTCATTAAAGCGTTGTAATTCTTGACTACTTAATACAAATAACTCAGTATCATCTTGATTGGGTAACTGCTCATACTTTCCTTTAACTAATAATAAATGTGCTGCTTCTAGCCTGCTTCTCACAATATCTATTACTTTATTAAAAATACATGGTCCAAACATCAACACTAGCATTAAGAGAATCAATGGCCCTGCTATAGTAGAGAGGAGGGTTGTAAGCCAAGGTGATTGTCTAAACCAGGTTTCGTACCAACTCTGCCGAGATTCATATTCCCTTTTTCGTTTTTCTATATTTTCTCGTAGCTTATTCATGGTGTTTCTTACTAGACCTGTGTGGTCTGCATATACACAGCTTTCCTCCTTTAAAGCTGTGCAAAGGCCTCCTTCTTTGAAGAACAATAGATCTAATCCTCGCCGGTTTTACAAGACCACTTCTGACAAGGATCTGACTGATTTTTCTAGTGCAGTAATAGATTGCTCTATTCTTAGCAGATCCTCATCGACAGCTACACTCAATGCTGCGAATTCTTGGTTTTGGTTGACTATTGAGGCAATTCCTCTTCCTGGACTTGCTACACTGAGGGCCATTATCATACCTAAGGTCAGAGCAGTGATCTGTTCCCTTTTCGTTAATCAGTGTGTAAAGACAGTTTCTAGCTGATATTCATATTCTTTCGGGTGATAAGTAATTTTAGGGATTACGACCACTTGTATACAAAATTCCTTCATGGTTTTTAGATAATTCATAGAAACACAAGGTGTAAGTCCGGTTTTTTAACATATCCACTTAGAATTATTGGCGGGTATTACCCAATCACCAGGCCTATTAGCTTTAAGGGTGCCATTTATACATAGATACCGTTTTCCAGGGGGTATTTGACCTATACATATTCCTTGCCCCTGGACTTGTTGCAACGATATTCCTTGAGTATTTTTTTCCCACCTACAAGACCCAGGATTTGATCCATTAGCGAGCTTTGGCATATTTCTTAGTCCAATAGCTTCGAAATATGGTGGTTTGGTGTTTAAGCATAACCAGCATTCTGCTGTTAAATTTGGGTGTGTTTTGTTAATCACCTGATAGCTCGCATTTATTAGAGTCCAAAGTGGGTTTACTTCTTCCGGTTGTGTAAATGCATCTATATCAGAGCTATCTGTCATTGTTATATTAAGTATCTTAGAAGTTTTATTTATCTCTAATTTCCCCGTTATTATCCCATTAGGGCCTATTGATTGGGATTTCCCTTCTGGGGCAGGTTCTTTTTGTATCTTTATAAGTGTCCCTTGATCAGTCCTAGTCTCCCAGATCCTTACACCCCAAGTTTTGCCAATTGACCACCCCTGGTCTTGCAGTTGCAAGACTGTAATTTCTAATGTTTTGCAATTCCCTGGGTCAGAACTACCATAAAACGATGGGAGAGATTGTCGACAATCTCTAGGCCACCAGTTGACTTGGAGGTATTTATCCGGATTGGCAATGCTCCACGCTGTGGCTATTGTCTCACAACCCCAATAAGCACAATAATATTGATTAGGATAGTTGCAATATCCCTTTGCTGGATTGGAGCTAGGGCACCAATAAGTTGATACTGCACTTCCCCTTTTATGTGGAGGTTTGCAGTGATCAAAATTCCAGTCTTCCCCAGAACCTAAATGTCCTAATAAATCACAAATGGTTACGTTAAATGAGGATGCACCTACGGTTACATTTTCTTCAATCACACGACTTTCCTCTGCTTGAATTAAAGTCCACTTAAACGGTCTATGTGCTGTTTCTCCATAGCTCAGCAATAATAGCAACAATAACATGGTGTACCAGATTGGGCTGCATTGACTCTGGCTCATGCCTCTTTGCTTTTTAGTTAGTGCTTGGGTGTGCCGCTTAACATTGGAGTAGCTCGGCCAATATTTTGGCATAGTTCCACTCAGGCTCTTGTTTCCACTGTTTCTTATTCCTCCGCCTCGCCTGTCGACTCGGTTGCTTCGAGCCACGAGGTAAACCATCTTCTCGGCAGCAAGAATATTTTTCAGGAAACCCTGAATGCTTTTGCTCTCCATGCCTTTGTTTATACGCTTCCCAATTACAGTCTTTGACTATAGGAGAGTGGCACAGTATTTTCTTTACGGTAGTTCTACGGCACACTCTTGTTATTTGTATTTTAGAGGGGTTGGTTCATAAGGGTGAGGAGCAAAACCGCTCAGGCTATATTTCGTAGGTGTATATACACCACCAGTCAGGACTGTCGGGTTGGATCTCTTTTTCATGTGACTTTTTATTTCAATGCCAAATCTGTAATTTCTAATTCTATATTATAACATTGATTGCATATTCCTCTAGGGGAATACCGTCTATACAAAGCAACCACCAATTGTTTCGGCACACTATGCACCTAAAGCATATAAAAAGGTGTCCTGATTTTCTTAAAAACAAGATTCTCTTTCAGTGAATTTTGCCTGTCAGCTAAAGCCTTCATATTAACTGCATTTTCCAGGAGAACCAGACACATGTTTTGGTAAACCTAGCAGTGGAATGCAAACTTATTGATAAGCATGGATGGACATCTCACGAGAGGGGCAACGAGAAACCGGTGACCAAGAAACTGACCAACTGTGTATAACATTCCATTCACGTGAATACTTCATATAAAAGTGGGAGAACACGAGGATCTCGTCCCTTTTGCCTTTGCTTTTTCCCTTCTGCTTATGGCCGACATTAGGAGAGGACCTTGCTAGTTGTCCCTGTGAACTGAGGCCTAGTGAGAGACTGAATCCAGCTCCGGTTGGCTGCAGAGTCTAATCCAGGACTTTGGTTGACGGCTCTGCAGTTGCTGAGACTTTCAAGATTGGTTTTGTATATTTTGTATTATTTTCTCTATTCTTATTAGTAGCATTAGTAAAACATTGTTAATTTTTCCAACTCTCTTCTCTCTGTCCTTCTTTCCCTCCCAATCGCCTGTCCTGAGTGGGAAGGGGGGAGAGGGAGGGGCAAAAGGGGGGAAGTGGAGGGGGGAAGAGGGGGTTAACAATACACCTGCCAGGGTTTTATTGTCACCCTGCAATCTTAACCCTCGACAGATAATTGGCGCCCAACGTGGGGCAAAGAGAAAGGGGTAAATTTGAAGTTTTTTGGCTTTTCTACTGCTCTGACGTACCTTTCAAGTTTCTTGGCACGGTGCCAACTCATAGAGTTGTGATACTCGCACGTCTGTTTGCTTTGGATATTATTTAGTTGTATTAAGGCAAAGTGAATTACACTGATTTAAAGATGTTATGGCATAAGCTGTATCAGTTATTTTCTACATTGTGCTCACTGATACCATATCTGTGTTGGGCCTTCTTTTTAAATCGAAGTATTCATTATATAACAACAAGGAACTGGACAATGGTCATGATGATACTGTTTGGTTTGGCACTGTTTTTTTTCATTATACTGCAGCTGCTAATGAATTTCTACTTGCCTCTGCTTTACCTTGAAAAGCCTCCAGGAGAGATTAAAGAGCAGTATGGCTCTGTGTTTGCTAATTGGTCGAGCGAATCTTTAGAAAGGCTGACTAACAATACTTTTGTTTTTTTGCTAGGACAGTTCGCAAATGTTTTAGAGAGTTTTGAATATCCTTGGAGTTTTGATAGAGCTGTGATGGTGTTATCTGGTTTGCTGAATGTGTGTCAGTTTGTGCTTCTGTTAAGAGAAATGGCGTTCAACAGGAGGGTTGCGTCTCTTTTTTGTCCTGAGATTTGTGGTGCATCTTCGGAAGCTTTAGCAGAAAGCACTCCTGGCCGCTTGAGAAAGAGCAAAACACAGAAAGCTGCCACTGCAGCCACTGCCCCCCCAATCGCGGCTTCACAGGCTGAAGCTACAGTTCCTCCGCAGAGTTCCTCTGCCAAGGTCGCTGCAGATAACGTTACTTCTCCAGCCAAAAGCTGTGCTGTTAAGAAAACCAGCTAGTGCAATTTACAATGACATAGATTACAAATAAAATAAAAAAATCAGAATTAAATTTCACAAATGTTACATATATGACAAAAGGATCATGGCCTATTAAGACTTAAATTCATTCCCTGCATTTTCTTGATCAGAGTGACAATTGATACATAACAGTCGGTATATCAGTCTTCTAGCAATGTCATCATACTGTCCCACAATAGCCACAGGTTCTTTCATAGACAAATCTGCAAGTCCAGTCAAATGCAGTCAGCCTGTAAGGTTGTCATAAATTTATTCCTCAAAATTTCTAACTCCATTTTGGCTGCCATATTTATTGGATATTGTTTTCCCTTACGGGATCGTAGTCCTGTTTCAGATCTATCAGTGCAGTATTGGCTTTATCGAAACATTGGCTGTTAATACTAGTGGAAATACAGCATTCGAAATTTCCTTGGGGATTTCTCACTTGCAGCAAGCAGATCTGCACCATCCAAGCAGCTTCTTGTAGGCCATGCAACTAAACAGAATTCTCAGAAAGCATTATTTGAGCTTACAATTTACTTAACAAACCTTGACCCAAGAGAGGTATAGGACTTTCTGGCAACTACAAGAATTCATGTATCAAAACTTTGTTCCAAATTTGGCATGCTATTGGTCCCAAAAAACAACCTTTCTTTCATTCTCTCCCATGGCCTCAAAAACTAGTACAGTGAATTTACTGAGAAATCTCTTACAACTAGTTACTACAGAATAAGTCTATTAAAAAAAAAAATTTGGTTTAATTTCCCAGCTTCATTAGAACTATGGATCCACTGGCAATGCCTTTAAAATTCAACCCTCAGACTCCTTCATGCAGTATGACAGTTCCCTAGCAGTAACATCGCTGGGGAGGGGGGAATAAAACCAACCTCTTGCCCCCATCTGAGATGGCAGGATCTCCAGCCCAGCATGAAAACGGATCAGTTTGAACTCCACATCAAACCAACCAGGCTCCACTCCACACCCAAATCAGTACCAGTCTGACCCAGAGAAGCACTGAGCACTCTGACCCCCAAAAGCTGACCAGTGTGAAAAGACCGACCTCAGCAAGGAGGTAAAATGATGAGCTCTCTCCCCAGATGTGTCAAAACCTAGGAAAAAAGACAGAAGCAAAAAGAAACAACACCAACAACCCCTGATTCAAAGTCGAGAAGCAACACGGTGCCACAACAAGGATGGATGACAATGCTCTAGGAAAAAAAAAAAAGAAAAGAGACAGAGTGGGGGGAGTAAAGCCCCCCTTTCTTCACTTAGCAGCAGGCAAACAGGTTTTTCCATATTTTTTTTTCTTCTTTCTCTTCTTGCCGCAGTTCAGATGTAGCCAAGGCCACGCAGCTGGCGTAATCGCTGGTAAGAAGTGGGAGGCTCTGGCAAACTCCTCGATTGCAATGAGCTGAGTTTATCTTGCAGCTTCACACAGGCCCGAAATCCATGTTCAGGCACAGGCCTGGGATAAGTTGCTTTTTTGTTCTCCCATTTCACTCCAACCATAACACACTTCATACACAATTCCAACCAGCTCAAGAGTTGCCACACACCTCAGCCCCATTTACCTTTTACGATTCACAGATGTCAAAAAACAGTATATTAAGCATCAATCCATTATTCCATTTTCCTAAATACAAATCAGTTCATATTCTAGCAGCTTTTAAATACAACCTCATACAATACCAAGTTCACATCATAGCATTTATGTGTTTGTTTGCTTGGTGGTTGTTTGTTTGTTTGTTTTTCTTTTTTTGGATTTTTTTGGTAGTGTTTTTTTTTTTGTTTTAATGGTTTTTTTTGGTGTTTTGTTTTTTTTTTTTTATGCAAAGGTGAGTCTAACAATTTAAGTTCTTTTCTGCTCTCAAAATTACTAGATAACAATATAAGCAATTACTTTAATGTGTAAGGATGCATCCTAAGGGGGAGCAAGGTGGAATTTTAGCAGTGGAACTGGTTCCCATTTTGTAATTATCTCCCCAAACAAAATTGTTTTGGTACCAAATAGAAATATGTGGGGATTTTTTTACACTGGCAGCATACCTCTGGCACATAACTTTAATGGTTTCTGGACAATAAGGGAAGAGTTTGCATGTTTCCTCATCTTTTTATTTAAATTACAAATATTTGACAAACTGCTTCTATCCTGGAGGATTTCAAAACACTTCAGATTTAAAATACAGCTCACTCTTTAAGAGAGCTTCTAACGCTTAGAGGAAATAGTTGAACATTGGTAGTTAAATAGTATACAGGATATAGTATACACACCCCCGTGGGAAAGGGGACAGAACAGGAAGAACAAATGCAAGAAAACTTGTGAGTCAAGATAAAGACAGCTGAGAAGGTGAAGGAAAGAGGGGAACAACAACAACAACAAACTCTACAAGAACGCTGCAAAGGCAATGACTCCCTACCTCCTATAAGCAGAGCTTGCTGAGCAATGGTCAACATGGAAGGAAAAAAAAAAACTCATCTTCTTCTGATATTTAATTATCAAAGTACTGAAAGGGGATCACAAACCACTATAACAAACACCATGATGACCTTAAACTCTAGAGTCAAAACAACAGAGACTTTATCATGCTTTTTTTTTTTTTCCCACAAGTGACTTTATGATACACTTTGTTGAAAGAACTGAATAGTTCATTATCCAATACTTCTTTTGATACTTCTTTAAGTGTGGCACCTCAAGTTTTATTTATTACAGATCATGTAAACTTTGCCCTGAACAGGTACAGAATTACTTGTTTACTTATAAACTTAGTACTACTATTCTGACCTATCCCAATATTTGATCATGTTGAAAGTATCACAGAATTCATTTTTCCAGTATTCAGGGGAGTAAAAGTAGTATTAGTATTCCTCTTTTGCCCATGGGAAAGATTACAGGGACTTGATTCAAACTACTACATGTGCACCAATTTTGTCAAGTCAGTCTGAGCTACACAGAATCTGATTTATCAGGGAATTTACTTTTTTTTTTTTTTTTTTGTTGTGGAAAGTTTATATATGCTTTTATATATTCAAAGTCTATCTTCCATTAAAGTGAATAGCAAGAGAAAGTGCTGAGAGTTTCTGCAAATCTCCTCCCAAGTCGATATCAAGAAAATAAGGTGCTCCTCAGTGATGTTCTGGTTTTTAGATTATTTGTCTTGCATTCATCCCAGTGGGAGAAGAGTGACAAATGCAGGAGTGTGATCTAGTTCATCAAGATTTGTATTAAGACACTCGTCTTTTCTCATTCTGCTAGCTGAAATCAACACTTTGCTACTCTTTTAAATGTGATTTAACCACTGACCACAGGGGCCCATGCAGTGGTGGCAGAAAAATCGTACCTTGAAAAACAGTAAGTCCTTAATGCAGAACCAGAAAAAGGGTAAGACCTGCTAAAAACAGGGTGAGGCCTTAATGCAAAACTTGTCAACTGTGTCTCCTGATTTTGTTAAAAACCAAGTTTCTCTTTTAGTGAATTTGCCTGTCAGCTAAAGCTTTCATATTAGCTGCTTTCCCAAAAAGCCAGATAGACACAGCAATGGAATGTGAGGTCATGGATGAGGATGGATGGATGTACATCTCACAAAAGGGGCAACGAGAAACAGGTGACCAGAAACTGACCAACAGAGTATAACATCCCATTCACGTGAATACTTCATATAAAAGTGGGAGATCACAAGGATCTCGTCCCTTTTTCCTTATGGCTGACATTAGGAGAGGACCTTGCTAGTTGTCCCTGGGAACTGAGGCCTCAGTGGGAAGGGGGAGAGGGAGGGGCTGAAGGGGGAAGTGGGGGGAGTTTTATTGTCATCCCGCAATCAAAACCTCGACACTGTGGAAATTTCACAACCACATAATAGTAAGAATGCTTAAAAATGGATGAAAAAAAGTATTTTTCTTTAGTTGTGTAATTTTAAAAAATAACATTTATTACAACTGAACACATAAAAAGTAAGTAGATAAGTAAAAGTCAGCTTTAGACAAGATGCCATTATGAAGATGCCGTTCTGAAAAGATGCATCTAAGCCTTTATATTGGTGAAATAGAAAAGGTTTTTGGAATGGGAGGTTCCAGGCAACTTGATGTACTGATAGCAATTTTTAAAAATTAAATCTTTATTTATAGAAAACGGTTGGTTTAGGAATATTGGGAGAGGAATGGGATGATATCAAAAATACCAGTGCCAGCAGACTGGTAATGCTTTCGGTGGTGCCAGTTCCAGCCCTTCTCCTCAGTGGCCTCAGGCCTGCAACCCTCCAGGACCCAATGGAGAACAACCAGAAAGGGCATGAGTCGTGGTGGCCACTTAGAGTCCAGTTTTCCAGCCCTTGTTCCTCTGGCCATTTCTGCGGAACACAACAGGAAGGTTACATTCTGTATTGCTTTGCCCAGAGCTCCCCACTGGGAGCCACAGTTTGATATTAAGCCACTAGAGACTGTCCAGAAGAGGGCTGCAAAGTTGTGAAGGGTTTGGAGGGGAAGCTGTATGAGGAGTGGCTAAAGTCACTTGGTTTGTTCAGCCTGGAGGAGACTGAGAGGAGACCTTATGGGGCTACAGCTTCCTGTGGGAAACTGCAGCGGGTCTGTGGAATCCTTGACAGAAAATATGAGAGTAGAGATCAGCCTTGAGATATTAAGATTTACTCTTGAGAAGGATGGGAGTAAAGGAGTATCCGGAGAGAGGAGAGATGTACCCGTGAGAGAGAAGGGGATAGAAGAATAACATGGATGATAGAAAAATTAACCAATGAGATGTTAGTGCTGTAACTTGTAACCAATAGTGAAAAGACACATGAACTGGTAGAATTGTATAAAAATGCACTTGTAGCAATAAATGGCATCTATTACTTTCATCTTGAAAGAACTTGGTCCATGTCGTTTGTCCGTCTCAATCGCGACATATGGTGACCCCGGCGTGATCGTGCCTGAAGAGGATCTCGCGTGACAAGGTGACAGCGTGAAGCTGTGAACAGCCGAAGAAGAGCTGTGGAGACGGAGCCCGGTACAGCTGATAAGAGCAGCCGAGGAGAGCTGCCGAAGATCCGGATCGATTGAAAAGACACCTCGCTAAGGAGTAGGTGAGCTACCGGGAACAGGGGGGGTGAAACTTATCTAAAGAAGAGGGTACTGTATTATCCACATGGAAGCTGCTTCTGAAGAAGCAGGGTGTTAGCCTTCCGGAACTGACTTTAAGAAAAATGTTACTATGGGGCAAAGCACAAGGTTTAGAGGTTAATCCTGTGACCGCATTTAGTGTGTCACAATGGATGGACTTGGGGGATAAACTGTTTGACAGTGCTACCCAAGGGTCCAAGGAAGCAACTGAACTGTTAACGACGTGGCGCTTGTTATTAGATACTCTGAAAGAGTCAAAACAGCAACAGGATAAGGCAGAGGAGGGGGATGGTCTTCTTGGCTCTCCTGGGCCAGATTCGGAGAAAAAAGCAAGATTAAGTACTGCTCCGACCCCCCCTGTTACTAAGGATTCGTCAAAACTGCCCAAGTCCATATTATCTGACACGGATAAGGATCCACGGCACTTTCTTGGAAAGTTAAAAGGAGTAAAGGAGGAGCGTACGTATGTGTGGCCCCGAGATCAGAAAAAAGTTATGAAAGACTCGTATACATATGTGTGGTCCCGAGATCAGATAAAAGCTATGAAAGACTCACATGAAAAAACAGCATTGGGTTATGTGCGATCTCGGGAAGGGGCCCTCGAAACACCGGTCGGAGCGGTGCATTCGGCCGACTGCTCCGCTGTCATTAATCACGGCTCGAACCTCTCCTCTACCATCATCAACCGCGGTTCCGCCGTCTGCGTCACCGCCATTGATCACAGTTCAACCCTCTGCCCTGCTGCTATCAGTCGGAGAAGAAAAAAAATGGACATTTTTTTTTTCCTATCCCCCCTTGCCTGGAGATTTAGGTGGGGAGGACCCCCCCGTGGTGAGCCAGACCAAGCCAAATAACGTAATTCCTACAGATTGGGGTCCCCCCAACCTGCCCCCGCCTCCCTCCCACACTGCTGAAAAGCGAATTCCTGAGGGTGGGGGTAGAGTTTCAGAGAGTAAACTGGACTTACCAAAAAGCTGGGATTTACCCCCAGTTTCGATTACAGTTTAACCACGGGACCCTGTGCATTTCTGGAAGAGACACTAATTGACACACCACAACTACAGGCACGATAACTTTCTGAAATCCTGAGGCAGTCAACAGACCTCGCATATCAAGCTATGATAAAGGTGCCTGAAACCGACAAAACAGCCAAATCATTTGCAACTATTAATCAGGGTCCCAGTGAGAATTACATGCAATTTATTGACCATCTTCAAGAGGCCATCAATAAGCAGGTTGAAAACTTAGAAGCTAACGAAGCATTGCTGTTGAAATTAGCAGTAGAGAATGCTAATGTTTGCTATCAACATGTTATCTGCAAGTTTTACAGTACATATTATGTGTTTCTGTGTATTGCCTCTCTGAAAATCAAGCAGCTTCTTAGGAATGTGAGTTACTTGTTTTACTAGTTGTGTTTCAGTGCGCCGTAAAACTCTCTCCCCATTTTTCCCAGTCGTGCTGCAAGCAGCCTGTGTTTTCTACCCCTCCCTCCCCCTTCTCAAGGTTTTTACTTGCAAGATGGGGTCAGGAATAATTGTTTTCAGTTGTGTTCCTGAAAAATCAGTATTGGGAGGTGTTTTAAAACTTAGGAAAGCACTCTGAATTATGAGGAAGGAAGACCTTATAAATATTGACATCAGTGTTGGCTGCTGTTTAAGTTAGATGAATGGGAAAAGTGGCCGGAGGATAGAATCTTGAAGCATACTGCTTTGTTGCAATTAATGTTGTTTTTAAGGTGAGAAGAGCAGGACAAAATAAATCTCTACAAGAGATCATTAGATCATTACAGACAGTTTTATAGCTGGAACAGTTTGAACGTCAACAAGCTGAGAGAGAGTTAACTGATAACACACAGGTCACAGTAAACATGCTGAAGTCTGCAAGATGCTTTCCTCATTAACCTGTTTTCTTTGTGGGTGCATTTTGTGATAATACAGAAGATCATAAGTAATTTAGTTCTTTACTGCGTGAATGCCATGGTAAAATTTTGTGTGTAGTAGCTGTTATTTTTTTTTCTTTTCTCTAGCATGCTACCTTTATCCCAGCATTCAGACTTGCGCAACTCTGTGACAGGCTGTGTCTCATCTCGGTGTGCTGGATTTGGTTTTTCCGTATGCACATCATGTAAAGAATCCTGGTTTTGGAATAACAGCTGTAGCGCACCATATGAGACACTTTAAAAAAAAAAAAAACAAAACACCAAACAAAACAAAACAAAAAGGCCTTGCCCAGTCCAGCTCGCTGCGGCGGCAGGTGCTGATGGGGGTCCAGCGCGCACTGACTTATTTTGCCCGGGAGACCCAGAGGTACCTCCACCTGGCTGGGCAGTAAGCAGCCCCATGGTGCAATGCAAAAATTGAGATATTGTCTTTAATTGGTGTAACTATGATCCATCTGCTTATTTGAACTTGGTAGATGGTTTTCACATCTGAGCTCAGTATTTTAGTTTGCATATTCATGTTTGGTACCAAAAGAATCTTGTTTGGGGAGATAATTACAAAATGGGAACCGGTTCCACTGCTAAAATTCCACCTTGCCTCCCCTTAGGATACATCCTTACACATTAGAATGATTGCTTATATTGTTAGAAAAGCATTTAAATTGTTAAAATGCTACGATAGCTGTGAATTTGGAAGAGGTTGTATTTAAAAGTTGCTAGAATATTAACTGATTTGGATCTAGGAAAATAGACTAATGGATTTATGTTGATTATACTGGTTTATACTGTTTTTTGACATCTCTAAATTGTAAAAGGTAAATGGAGCTAAGGAATGTAACTATTTCTGAGCTACTCGAAATTGCATATAAAGTGTAGTTGGAATGAAATGGGTAAACAAAAGAGCAAAACATCCCAGGCCTGTGTGCAGCTCATTGTAACTGAGAAGTTTCCCAGAGCCTCCTACTTCGTACCAGCCATTATGCCAGCTGCGTGACCTTGGTTATATCTACACTGCAAAGAAAGAAAAAACAACTGGAAAAACCTGGCTGCCTGCTTTTAAAGCAGTGAAAGGAGGGTTCTCTCTCCCCACCACTGCAGCGATGTAATACTGAATGGAGCAGTCCGAGGGTGAAATTTAAAGGCATCACCAGTGGATCCATAGTTCTAATGAAACTGGAAAATTAAACCAAAAATTTGTTAATAGACTTATTCTGTGGTAATTAGTTGTAAGTGACTTCTTAGTAAATTCACCATGCTGGTTTTTGAGGTCATGAGAGAGAACGAAAGAAAGGCCGTTCTTTGAGACCAATGGAATGCCAAATTTGGAACAAAGTTTAAATACATGAACTCTTATAGTTGTTAGAAACTCCTATACCTCTCCTAGGTTAAGATTTGTTAAGTAAATTGTAAGCTCAAATAACGTTTTCTGAAAATTCTGTTTAGTTGCATAGTCTACAAGAAGCTGCTTGGATGGCGCAGATCTGCCATATTTACATACAAAGCACCTATTACCATATCAATAAACATTCTTTGGAACCACTCTGACAGCAGAGGTAAGAACAGGAGTTAGCCTGTTAGTACCTCAGCAATGGTTTCCAACAACTTAAAAAAAAGCCACAAGACTCTGTTTCTAGAATGTTTTCCTCATCTCGCATTAGACTGGATGACATTTTCATATGTCATGACCTGTAGGTCTCTGGTAAGTGGCTGCTTCCAGTTACGACAGAGGGAGTTTAGAAGCTCTGTAATTAAGTAACTTAACCATTTTTGAAAACTCGCTGAAGCCTCATTTTGTCAGCAACTGGCTTATGCCTTGAGATTGAACAACTCATACATATGCTTAAAATATGTGTGTTTTTTCTAGGAATTAAAGTTTTGAGATTGCTAAGTTCAGCCAATAGAGCAGCATGTGGATAATTTCATGTTTTGGTCAAAACAAAATTGTGTAAAAACAGTACTTAAAATGCATGTTAAAAACATCACTGTAAGCATTTATTCTAATCTTTAATGGTCCTTTTTATTTAGTATAATCATCCTTTTGAAGATGATTTACTTATCTCCATGGAAACTCTCACTTACAGTACGCCTGACGGTAAGAACTTCGTAAAGCTTCAATATTTACGTGCTGTGTATTTATACTTAGTCAAGCATGCAACTGGTGGAAGTTATATAACATTTGATGGCAGAAGATGCTGAATTTTGTACACTTTGGTGTGGCCTTTCATATGTAAACTTTGAGGCATGCATGTAATACCTGGAGATTTTCTTTATATGCACCATTTTGGTCTATTGCGTGCTCTGTTTTAGACAACAGAAAAGAGTTATTAGTGAAGTTCAGGATAACAATGGTTAATATTTAGATGACTTGTAAGAAGAAGGATCAAAGTGAAGAAGACTGAGAGGAAACAAAGGAATGACACATTCCTGTGTAACCTCATCTAGGTGTTCCTGCTCTGGCAGGTAAACTGGACTAGATGATCATTCAGTCAGCTGATCGGAGCCAGCCGAGCGAGAGCCGGAGCCGGCGGGGTTCAGCCGACCACGAGGTTCAGCCGAGATTAGGAAGCTCAGAGGGAAACGTACAGGGACAGCGTGATTCCCGGCGAGTCCCGATCCCTGCAGCCCCAGCAGCCATTGCGAGAGAGCGGCTGACGTGGCAGGGGGCGTTCCCACGGTGACGGCGGGAGGTTTAAAAGCGGCTGAAACTCGATACTATCATTCAGTCAGCTGATCGGAGCCAGCCGAGTGAGAGCCGGAGCCGGCGGGGTTCAGCCGACCACGAGGTTCAGCCAAGATTAGGAAGTTCAGAGGGAAACGTACAGGGACAGCGTGATTCCCGGCGTCCCGATCCCTGCAGCCCCGGCAGCCATTGCGAGAGAGCGGCTGACGTGGCGGGGGACGTTCCCACGGTGACGGCGACCACACCCCCTCCTCTTGTCTTGAAAAATCCTTTGGGAGGGCAGCGACTAGTCGCTGTCCACCAGGTGTAGGGAGGAGCAACCAGCTTGTGTAGCGGGTGAGTCCCACCCACACTGTGCTGCAGCAGCAGGTGTGATAGCTTGTGTAGCAGGGTGCAGAGAGCACTTGTCGCTTGTCAGCCCCTCTAACTTATTGCCAGCATCCCAGACTGCTGACGACCATGGTCGCCTCCAGGAGGAGAGCTTGTCTCAAACAGACTGTGGCTACGCAGACTGAGGAGCTTCTGTCCCAAACGGTGGCTGTTCAGGTCTCTGGCTGCAGGGAGTGCCAGAGCCTGCTGCTGCCGGGGGAGGGAGGCCAGCAGTCCACCTGTGTGGGGTGTGAGCAGGTGCAAGATCTGCTTGACATGGTTGTGAAACTTAAGGAGGAGGTTGAGACGCTGAGGACCATAAGGGAGTGCGAAAGGGAGATCGACTGGTGGAGTAACACCCTGACGGGCCAGTCGGAAAGGTCCCAGGGAGGTACCCCCCAAAAGGAGATGGACCTCCTGCCCTCTCGGACAGAGGCGGAAGTCCTGAGAGGCCCCCTCCCTTGTTGCTGTCGGGCAGACGTAGGGGACCTAAAAGACGACGAGGGTTGGAAGTGTATTCCGGTTCAGCGTCACAGGCAGACCCCTCCCTGCCTGCTTTGTCTCCCCAGGTGCCCCTCCGTAATAGGTTTGAGGCCCTGGATCTTGAAGAAGAGGTAGGTGAGGAGGTGGTGCCAAACCTGCCTACAAGATCACATAGGAAGAAGCGGTTGACTTCACAACTTACGACTGCCTCTGATAAGAAAGAAAGAAGGGTGATTTTAATAGGAAATTCCCTTCTGAAAGGAACAGAGGGCCCAATATGCAGAGTTGACCCTCATCTTAGGGAAGTTTGTAGTCTACCTGGAGCTCGGATCAAGGATATTGCTAGAGAGCTCCCCAAACTGGTGCACCCGACAGACTACTACCCGCTGCTGGTCTTCCAGACAGATGGGGAGGAAGCTGCTTCCCGTAGTCTGAGGGGAATGAAGAACGATTTCAAGGTCTTGGGAAGGATGGTGAAAGACTCAGGGGCTCAAGTGATCTTCTCTTCACTCCTTCCATCTTCAAGTGACGATGTAGGATGGAATAAGAAAATTCAGTCTCATAATGGTTGGCTCGAAGACTGGTGCTACAGGCAGGGCTTTGGATTTTTTGATAATGGTTGGTTTTATAAGACACCAGTCCGGACAGTGTCACACGGGAAAGGTTTATCTCGCAGGGGCAAAAGGATGCTGGGGCAGGAATTAGCTGGGCTCATTTGGAGAGCTTTAAACTAGGCTCGAAGGGAGATGGGGTTGTAGCTGGGCTTGTCCCAGTGGGGCAGCATTCTAAAACTGATGAGGACCGGGTGGCCTCCTATGCCCCTAGGGAGAAATTGGTGTGCTCTGCTCGCTCCCTGAAATGCCTGTACACCAATGCGTGCAGCATGGGGAATAAGCAGGAGGAGTTAGAATCCTGTGTTCGGTCGGGAGATTATGATCTGGTGGCAATTACGGAAACATGGTGGGACAGTTCACATGACTGGAATGTGGTCATGGATGGCTATGCCCTTTTCAGGAAAGACAGGCCAGCCAGGCGTGGTGGTGGAGTTGCTCTCTATGTGAGAGAGCAACTACAATGTACTAAATTCTGCCCAGGAGTGGATGACGAGCGAGTTGAGAGTGTATGGGTCAGGATCAAGGGGCAGGCTGGCAGGGGTGACACTGTTGTGGGCGTCTGTTACAGGCCACCAGATCAGGATGAGGAAGTTGATGAGGCCTTCTATGGGCAGTTGAGAGTGGCCTCACAGTCACAGGCCCTGGTTGTTGTGGGGGATTTTAACTTCCCTGATGTTTGCAGGAAGGACCATTCAGCCAGCCAGCCACAGTCCAGAAGGTTCCTCCAGTGCATTGATGATAACTTCCTCATGCAGATGGTGGAGGAGCCGACTAGGAGAGGTGCACTGCTGGATCTCATCCTCACTAACAAGGAGGGTCTGGTCGAAGCAGTAAAGGTTGAGGGCTGCCTGGGTTGCAGTGAACACGAGATGGTGGAGTTCAGCATCTTGGGTGGCAGGAACAGAATAGCAAGTAGAATTGCAACCCTGGACTTTAGCAGGGCTAACTTTGGCCTTTTCAAGCAATTGCTGGGGGAAATCCCATGGGCAAGACTGCTTGAAGGAAAAGGGGCCCAAGATAGCTGGATTGCATTCAGAGATTGCTTCTTCCACGCTCAGGATCAGAGCATCCCCACATGAAGGAAGTCAAGGAAGGGAGCCAGGAGGCCTGTGTGGTTGAATAGGGATCTGTTGGGTATGCTCAAGCAGAAGCGGAGAGTTTACATGTCATGGAAGCAGGGGCTGGCCACTTGGGAAGAATATAAGGCTGCTGTTAGAGGATGTAGGAAGGCAGCTAGGATAGCCAAGGCCTCCTTAGAATTACAGTTGGCGAGAGGGGTCAAGGACAGCAAAAAGAACTTTTTCAAATACATAGCAGATACAACTAATACCAAAGGCAATGTAGGCCCACTGATGAACGGGGTGGGTGCCCTAGTGGCAGAAGATACAGAGAAGGCAGAATTACTGAATGCCTTCTTTGTCTCTGTCTACTCTGCTGGAGGCTGTCCTGGGGAGCCCTGTACCCCTGAGACCCCGGATGAAGCCAGGTCAATGGAGGAGTTTGCTTTAGTCAATGAGGACTGGGTTAGGGAGCAATTAAATAGTCTGGACATCCATAAATCCATGGGTCCAGATGGGATGCATCCGTGGGTGCTGAGGGAGCTGGCTGAAGTCATTGCTGGACCGCTCTCCATCATCTTTGCCAAGTCTTGGGAAACGGGAGAGGTGCCCGAGGACTGGAGGAAAGCAAATGTCACTCCAGTCTTCAAAAAGGGCAAGAAGGAGGACCCGGGTAATTATAGACCGGTCAGCCTCACCTCTGTCCCTGGGAAAGTAATGGAACAGCTTATCCTTGGTGCCATCTCAAGGCATATCAAGGATAAGAGGTTTATTAGGGGCAGACAGCATGGCTTTACCAAGGGTAAGTCGTGCTTGACCAACCTCATAGCCTTTTATGAGAATGTAACAAGGTGGATGGATGATGGCAGAGCGGTGGATGTGGTCTACCTTGACTTCAGTAAAGCCTTTGACACAGTCTCCCACAGCATCCTCACAGCTAAGTTGAGGAGGTGTGGTCTAGACAATAGAGTAGTGAGGTGGGTTGCAAACTGGCTTAAGGAGAGAAGCCAGAGAGTGGTAGTCAATGGTGCGGAGTCTAGTTGGAGGCCAGTATCTAGTGGAGTGCCTCAGGGGTCAGTACTGGGGCCAATATTATTCAATGTATTCATTAACGATTTAGACGAGGGAATAGAGTGTACTATCAGCAAGTTTGCTGATGACACTAAGCTGGGAGGGGTGGCTGACACGCCAGAAGGCTGTGCTGCCATCTAGCGGGACCTGGACAGGCTGGAGAGTTGGGCGGGGAATAACCTAATGAAATTTAACAAGGGCAAGTGTAGAGTCCTGCATCTGGGCAGGAACAACCCCAGGTTCCAGTATAGGTTGGGAAATTACATATTAGAGAGCAGTGTAGGGGAAAGGGACCTGGGGGTCCTGGTGGACAGCAGGATGACCATGAGCCAGCACTGTGCCCTTGTGGCCAGGAAGGCCAATGGCATCCTGGGGTGTATTAGAAGGGGGGTGGCTAGTAGATAGAGAGAGGTCCTCCTTCCCCTCTACTCCACCCTGGTGAGACCCCATCTGGAATATTGTGTCCAGTTCTGGGCCCCTCAGTTCCAGAAGGACAGGGAACTGCTGGAGAGGGTCCAGCGTAGGGCAACGAAGATGATTAAGGGAGTGGAGCACCTCCCTTATGAAGAAAGGCTGAGGGAGCTGGGTCTCTTTAGTTTGGAGAAGAGGAGACTAAGGGGGGACCTCATTAATGTTTATAAATATATAAAGGGTGAGTGCCATGAGGATGGAGCCAGGCTCTTCTTGGTGGCAAACAATGATAGGACAAGGGGTAATGGGATCAAGCTGGAACACAAGAGGTTCCGCTTAAATTTGAGAAAAAACTTCTTTTCAGTGAGGGTGACAGAGCAGTGGAACAGGCTGCCCAGGGAGGTTGTGGAGTCTCCTTTTCTGGAGACATTCAAAACGCGCCTGGACATGTTCCTGTGCGACCTCACCTAGGTGTTCCTGCTCCAGCAGGGGGATTGGACTAGATGATCTTTTGAGGTCCCTTCCAATCCCAAACATACTGTGATACTGTGATCTTTTGAGGTTCTTTCCAATCCCTAACATTCTGTGATTCTGTGAATGGAGGTATTAGCGGGAAGTTGTTACACATGAATGGACTGTGTAATTTCCTTTCTGCTTAGTATTCTGAAAGCTGCTCTGATAAGTTTCTCTTATGTCAAATGTCAGGGGGAACTGGGTGGATAGTCTCTTTAACTTTTCATTGAATGTTTCAGTGGTTAGCATAAATCTGTACCACATTGTGCTATGTCATGTTTTTCCAGTGTTTCATTATAAATGTTGATCCATTATAGAGTTGACAATGCTTATGCAGAGTTTATTGGGGAAAAAAAAAAAACTGTAGTTCTAAAATACTTTGGGGTTTTAGTAGGACTTATGACTTAGCGTCTTCGTGGCTTTACAGGGAAATGAAATGTTCTACCAGTTTTATTATCACTGAAGTGATGATTACGTTTCTTAAGTTACTTTATCAATTCTTGTAAAGTAGAACTTAGCACACATACACGTGATGTACTACCACAGTACCAAGCCTTATCTAATCATTGCACCAAATATGATTTACCTTTTAAAGGCTTTTACAGACTGGGAAAATTGCATTTCATAGCATTTTGTATACATTGTCCATCAAGAGAAGGAGAGGGTGGCATACAGCACTGTAATTCACAACCATTGATTTGTAAAGGCCGGCTTATACTTTTGGTTTACTAACCTCTATTCAGTATGGAATTAACATGGATCTCATTCCTGTCAAGCCTTAACTATGGCTTTAACTAACGTCAGATACCATGTAGTCAGTATGCATTCAATAATATTTTAAGAGTAAAATAATTTGCCTTTTTTCCCCTCTTCATGGCATGTGCGGCTGTAATGCTCCTTGGATTTTAGCTTAGTGTTGCTAGACTTAGCATGTGATTTAGTTGTTGCTTTGTTTTTCTTTTGTTTTGCCTCACTTCTCAATTAACTTAGAATTACAATTTTCTCTTGGCTTGTTTACTTATGAGTTTTTGCTTCTACAATTGTATTGGAGGCTGTTCAGATTTGATAATGTGTTGTTACTATGTAATATGTTCTTCCTAAATGTTTATGTTTGTTAGACTGATTCTGGGTGTATATATAGTGCTATAAGAAAAGCTGTGTTTATACTGATCTCTCTTGTTATTTCTAGGACCAAAATCATGGGAGGATGTGTCAACCGAGGACCTTAGAAAATGGCAGGAGGAAGTAGTTGAGGTAGCTATTAATGTAGTCCTACTATGCAGTTTGTAGTAATGTTTCTTTTTCCTTCATATATAATATCTATAGGAATAAATTCAAATCTTGCTGTGCCATATCATATTTGCAAGAGGTATTAATCAATTAATTCAACATCTGCCTTAAAATAGGGTTTTAGGATAAATTGGTTAAGACTGTCAGATGAGACAGACTAAAATAGATGACCATTTACCAGTGCTAAGCACCTGTCTTTGCCAGGCTAAAGCCATTACTGTTGTGTGATCTGTATTTTTTTATTCTGAGTACTTACATTAAACAAGCAGTTACTTCTTTTTCTATTTCCTGAACTCCCTCGTAAGAACTCAACAGTGAATTTATTCTAAATCTCAGTGTTTCTGCCATAACTGCCAAAAGTCACCTTGTTGCTACATTCCTAATATCTGCCTAAAAAGCTAAGTTATGTGGTGTGCCTTGGGAGTTAACACAGAAGCTGTTTGGAACCCCACAGAGTGAGGGGACAAGGGGTAAAATTCAGTCTTGGGAAACAAGAGAGTATCTAATGGAGAGAGCAAAGGGGCTGTATTTCCTTTTCCACTCCTGGGTAATACCTTGTGCATCCTCTACTAATCCTTGCTGCACAACTTTACAGACTAAATACATTAAGGACTGTAAGAGGAATTATCTGTCTTAGCCTGGGCCAAGGTAGCTAAAGCTTACATTCTTGTAGCGATTTTAACAGCAATAGTATGACAAGAAGTAAGTGATCAGGTAACTTTTAACATGTATAGCATTTGTGGCTTTTCTGATCAGGCCGTGGGAAACCTGATGGAAACGGAATTATTATTTAGGAAGTGCCTAGTTGTGAGATGTACCAAAGTAAACAAAGGCATCCATTAATTACTATTCTAATATTCTTCTGATGTTTCTTCTTTTCCTGTTTCTAATTGCAGTGTAACAGAGGAAGTGAGAGGAATGCAGGTAAAGTGTTTAAGAAAATAAGTGCCATAGATTATCTTATCCAAAGAGTCTTGACTTAATAGAAGACATCCTGCTTTTATGCCAAACTCTCTAGGATACTCACTGTTTTTAGTGGGGGGAACCACACAAAACCAATAATGTTCATAATTAAAAGCTTGAATAAATACATTATAATTGATATTGGTGTCATCACAAGTTGTTTAAAATAATCTCACCTGATCAATTAAACAGATAGCTTGTTGTTGTATATGTCAGTTTCAGCAGATGTTCATTGAATCTGAAAATTCCAGCATATTATTCTGTATACTGAATGAATCAGGCTGCCTGCAGGAAAAAGTTCATTAGAGACCAAGTATCACGATGAAAGTCAAATCAAGACTGAACACCTAAGTGTAATTCTGATACTACTTAGGGTGATGTATGCCATATGAAGATTTTCTCATTGTTCTGAAAAGGTCCTGTATGTTCCAGAAAAATACAAGTTTTTACTGGAATAAATGATTGGGGAGAGAAGCTGATGTGTAGTACAGCACAGATATGCTGGGCTTTATTTTCTTAAGGCTTTGCAGTCTTTTTTTTTCTTTGGTGTTGCTTATTTCATGACATTCATCTAAGAAACCCTTAGCTGAACATCTGAGGACAAAACACAATCTAGTGTCTCTGTCTCTCTATGAAGAATTGATCTAATTAATTTTAAATGTACTGCATCACAGATAAGGTAGAAAAGCAAAAAAACCCTATGTCTGTCTCATTTTTTCCAGCTTTGAGTATAACTTGAGCAAAGTCTTTATTATTTAGTTATGTTTTAAGTTATGCTAGGGAAGATATATTTAACTGAATATTGAAGGCATTAACAGCTTTTGTTATGAGGAAAAACCTACGTTTACAGATTAGTATTTATACCTGTGTATTTATATATGCTATAAAAGATGGAATCTCATAGATTATGTTTAATTTAAGAAAATCATATATTGTATTGACTTTTTTTATTTGAAATGTAAAAGTAAATGGAGTGAGCACTTGAACTGCCTGATTATGATTGGTGTAACCCTTTAAAGAAAATAAAGGCTCTGGCTATGGATTGTTAAGGGTACTGTGCACATTTTACCTGTCTTCTATATTCTTAAGTGGGCCTGATATGTCTTTTCAGTTAGGATACATAAAGTTCTATGCTATTAAGTGTGAACATTTAAAATATCTTTATGAGATCCAAATACTTATTAGTTAACCCTTTGTTTAGTGACAGTCTTGAGTCGGGTAAACATAGCTGCTTAAGCACATGTACTATTTTTATTATTTAAGTCACATGCATTCAATCATGAGAAGTCCTGCTACAGCTTTAATACCAGCAGAGTCATATGTTTGGGGATACAGTTCTTCTCTTTTGGGAAAGATTAAGTTTCTGTAATTTATGCAGCATTAGCAATAGATTTAAGCAATATTTTTTTTTTTATACACACCTTATCATATGCACTCTATACAGATTTGAGAGGTTGTGGCTTGCTATAGATACGTTCTTATATCTAACAAGGCAGTGGTTAGAAATGTAACTTTTTTTCTGCAATATCAAAACAGTTTTCAGTCGGATTAATTTTTATAGCAACAGTATTTGTCTTAGAGGTTCATTATGAAATAAACTTGTGTGGAAGTCACATTTATTTGAAGATGGCTGCTTCTCTGTGGATGTCTTGTCGGTTTTATTTAAATCCATTTGAGTTGCGGTAGCAAATGTAAAAAATAGAGATCTCTGCTGAAATAGGCAGCTCTTATAGTCTTCATATTTCTTCTGCTGCTTCTGAGATAAATGGAGGGGGAACAACCCAAAAAGATTGTGAGTGGGTCTATCTGTGCAGGAAGACAGGCACAGCACTTTTGGAATGTCCCCTTGCCAAAAATCATTAAAAAGATGCAATAGAGGTTTGGGGCTCCATCCTCAGGCTTCAGGAGTAGTTCATCTTTTTCTTATCCTTTTCAACACACGTCAAGAAAAATGCAGAAAAAGTCTGCAGTTGTCTTCCTTTTCTACAAGTGATACCAACTGATAAAAGGGTAAATTTTATTTTCTGTAGTGCTTCATGGGTTAAGAAGAAAACAATATGGTAGATGTGCATCTCTGATCAGAATTAATCTGCTGTATTTGACTAGAACGTTGTTCTGTCACTTATCTGCTCTTTGTATCAGTCCTATGTAAGTTCTCCATTTGCAAAATGTCAATGTTAAATATTTTTCCAAGTAAGAGTATATACAAATGATGAATTAATGAGTTTGGGTATAATATTGGTCTGTGACTTATCAAATTGAAACAGAATTATTTTGTTACTGTTACAAAGCCTCTTTAGGAAAAAGTATTTATGTACTCAAATGTTGAGAAAATAATCATGAACAGGTGATCCTGTACCATACCTATAAAGTTAGATTTTTAAAGGCCTACTCATTGCTAAATTGAATCACTTTGTTCTCCTTAAGTAAGAACTTCTGAAAAAAAAAAAATAAAAAAAAAATGAGGGCTTAAAGTATTTTGCTGCAGTTCTACTGCAGCTCTTCAAATTTTTAGATACCTTATTAAACAATTGTTTTGTAGTTCCCCGCATGTGGTTGCACTATTTTAGGAAAAATGTGTCTTTACTTGCTAGGTGCGCAGAATCATAGAATCATTTTGGTTGGAGAAGACCCTCAAGATCATTGTGTCCAACCATTAACCTAAGTCTGTCACTAAACCATGTCCTTAAGAAGTTCATCTACACATCTTTTGAATGCTTCCGGGAATGGTGACTCCACCACTTCCCTGGGCAGCCTGACAACCCTTCCTGTGAAGAATTTTTTCCTAATATCCAATCTAAACTGTCGCGGTTGAGACGGACAAACGACATGGACCAAGTTTTTTCAAGATGAAAGTAATAGATGCCATTTATTGCTACAAGTGCATTTTTATACAGTTCTACCAGTTCATGTGTCTTTTCACTATTGGTTACAAGTTAGAGCACTAACATCTCATTGGTTAGTTTTTCTATCATCCATGTTATTCTTCTATCCCCTTCTCTCTCATGGGTACATCTCTCCTCTCTCCGGATACTCCTTTACTCCCATCCTTCTCAAGGGTAAATCTTAATATCTCAGGGCTGATCTCTACTCTCATATTTTCTGTCAAGGTTTCCACAGACCCACTGCAGTTTCCCACAATTCCCCCTTTTTTTAATTTTTGCTAAAAATGCTGCCCTCATTGTCCGCTGCAGGGCCCTTTGCAGCAGAGGAATCATGCATGACAACATTAGTAACATAACCACAACAATCATCAAAATGATCAGTCCTGTTTTCACTGCTGATGACAACCATCCTAAAAACCCTCAACCACTAAGCAATTTATTTAACAAATCCCATCAAAATCTTCACACCCATGTCCTTGAGCTAATAACAAAAAATCTATCGCGGCCCTACTCTGCCATGTGGCATGTCTTACAGAATCTACATCTAAAAAAAGTCCACTTAAAGCCTTTTAAGTTCTGTTAGTTTGCTTAACTAGCCAGCATCCTAACTTTCTAAAATATTTAAAGCTTTTAGCTGTGCCAACACCCGATACAAGAGATCCTAAAACCCTTAACCTTGATCCCCAAAAATCTACATTATTATCACATTTTGACTCATATACACACAAAAAAGTGTTTTTCTTGTCTTGCTCTTCTGTGATCTATTATCATAGATACATTGGGCGTTAAGAGAGTTAATAGTTCCAAAATACACAGTCCTTCAACAGTATTAGAAGGAATTCCTGGTCAGGCTCTATCTCCACAGATCAAAAATACACCATACAGGAGGTTTTGGGGTCGCTGTTCCCACATTATCAATGACATCCCTTGGATTCTTCTCCGAGGCACTGCACCAAAGAGTTTCATTTCTATAGTCACCAAGGGTAGCATTAATATTTTGCAGTTTATCCATTCATGTTCTCGTATATTGCTCTGACACTTTTCACAAACCAGGTTGATACAAGTGTCCATGGGCATAGATGCCAGCAATTCCACTTCCTGTGGTTCAATGTCTATTTCCAGGAGGCAATTAATCCAAGGTGCCATGTTAGTATTATTACAGTTTGATGCAATGCCTTTGCATTGACCACTATTTTGAAACAGTTGTGTGATGCTGGTGTAGTCATCAAGGGGGATGCCAACCAAGCACGTGTGGAACGGGTTTTCCGGAGATGCCATAGCTAGGCATATGGAGTCCTGCTCAGTCATGCTGGCTAAAGTACTCCACATGTTAGTCTTTGTCTGTGCGGGCATCCAAAACACAGCAGCTGCAACAATCATTGTCAAGAAGATAACACAGGTTTCACGTTTCGTGCTGGCAACCATTGCTGCCCTTGATCTGTAAAGACACAAGCAGGGCCTCTCCCCCAGGTTATCAATGGATGTGGCCTTTTCCATTGACCATTAACTAGTGATTTGGCCATAACTAATGTAGGTTCTTTCACATAACTAATGTAGGTTTTTTTCACACTTGCAAAGTATTTCATCACATACAATGCTTTTGACAATTGGTTTTGTGGTGTTTTCCCTACTTCTCCCCCCTTTTTGTTTTAGAAAAGAACAGAACCAAAACAAAAAACACAGTTCAGAAGCAGATACGTGCATTGGACCTTGACTACGTACTCAGAATCACAAATCAAATTTAGAGGTTCCTCCTTAAAAAGCTCTAAGTAATGTAAAGCTGTGCCAAGTTCTGCTAATTGGGTTGAACCTTCAATAATTTTTACAGAATGATGCCAATTGTTATCTTCACACCAAACCACTACAGGTTTATGAGACTTCCCAGAACCATCGACAAAAACTTTGCAAGTATGTAGGATCAGACCAAATACAAGTATGGCCTATGACCTGATTTAAAAGACTTGTAGGTTCTGCAGCAATTTACATTTTACATTTATGCATGCCAAAAGCTGTGCTGTTAAGAAAACCAGCTAGTGCAATTGACAAAGACATAGATTACAACTAAAATAAAAAAATCAGAATTAAATTTCACAAATGGTACATATATGACAAAAGGATCATGGCCTATTGAAACTTACATTCATTCCCTGCTTTTCTTGATCAGAGTAACAAGCAGCATATCAGTCTGCTAGCAATCTCATCATACTGTTCCACAATAGCCACAGGTTGTTTCTATGTTGTAGCTATAAATAGACAAATCTGCAAGTCCAATCGAATGCAGTCAGCCTGTAAGGTTGTCATAAATTTATTCCTCAAAGTTTCCAACTCCATTTTGGCTGTCATATTTATTGGATATTGTTTTCCCTTACCAGATCGAAGTCCTGTTTCAGATCAATCAGTGTAGTATTGGCTTTATCGAAACTCTGGCTGTTAATACTACTGGAAACACAGCATTTGAAATTTCCTTGGAGATTTCTCACTTGCAGCAAGCAGATCTGCGCCATCCAAGCAGCTTCTTGTAGGCTATGCAACTAAACAGAATTCTCAGAAAACGTTATTTGAGCTTACAATTTACTTAACAAATCTTAACCTCGGAGAGGTATAGGAGTTTCTAACAACTATAAGAATTCATGTATTTAAACTTTATTCCAAATTTGGCATTCCATTGGTCTCAAAAAATGGCCTTTCTTTCGTTCTCTCCCATGACCTCAAAACCCAGCATGGTGAATTTACTAAGAAGTCAGTTACAACTAATTACCACAGAATAAGTCTATTAACAAATTTTTGGTTTAATTTTCCAGTTTCATTAGAACTATGGATCCACTGGTGATGCCTTTAAATTTCACTCTCAGACTCCTTCATGCAGTATCACAGCTCTCTAGCAGTAATATTGCTTGGGGGAGGGGCGCGGGGGGGAATAATACCTCCCTCTCGCCCCCATCTGAGATGGCAAGACGTACAGCCCAGCATGAAAACACATCAGTTTGAACTCCACATCAAACCAATCTGGCTCCACTCCATACTCAAATCAGTACCAGTCTGACCCAGAGAAGCACTGAGCACTCTGACCCCCAAAAGCTGACCAGTGTGAAAAGACTGACTTCAGCAAGGAGGTAGAATTATGAGCTCTTTTCCCCAGATGTGCCAAAACCTAGGAAACGAGACAGAAGCAAAAATAAACAACAACAACAACCGCTGATTCAAAGCCGAAAAACAATACAGTGCAACAACAAAAATGGATGACAATACTTCAGGGAAAGAAAAAAAAAAAAAAAAAGGACAGAGCAGGGGGAATAAAGCCCCCCTTTCTCTGCTTTAAAAGCGGGCAGCCAGGTTTTTCCAGTTGTTTTTTCTTTCTCTTCCTGCAGCAGTTTTAGATATAACCAAGGTCACGCAGCTGGCATAATGGCTGGTACGAAGTAGGAGGCTCTGGGAAACTTCTCAGTTACAATGAGCTGCACACAGGCCTGGGATGTTTTGCTCTTTTGTTTACCCATTTCATTCCAACTACACTTTATATGCAATTTCGAGTAGCTCAGAAATAGTTACATTCCTTAGCTCCATTTACCTTTTACAATTTAGAGATGTCAAAAAACAGTATAAACCAGTATAATCAACATAAATCCATTAGTCTATTTTCCTAGATCCAAATCAGTTAATATTCTAGCAATTTTTAAATACAACCTCTTCCAAATTCACAGCTATCGTAGCATTTTAACAATTTAAATGCTTTTCTAACAATATAAGCAATCATTCTAATGTGTAAGGATGTATCCTAAGGGGAGGCAAGGTGGAATTTTAGCAGTGGAACCGGTTCCCATTTTGTAATTATCTCCCCAAACAAGATTCTTTTGGTACCAAACATGAATATGCAAACTAAAATACTGAGCTCAGATGTGAAAACCATCTACCAAGTTCAAATAAGGAGATGGATCATAGTTACACCAATTAAAGACAATATCTCAATTTTTGCATTGCACCATGGGGCTGCTTACTGCCCAGCCAGGTGGAGGTACCTCTGGGTCTCCCGGGCAAAATAAGTCAGTGCGCGCTGGACCCCCATCAGCACCTGCCGCCGCAGCGAGCTGGACTGGGCAAGGCCTTTTTGTTTTGTTTTGTTTGGTGTTTTGTTTTTTTTTTTTTTAAAGTGTCTCATATGGTGCGCTACAGCTGTTATTCCAAAACCAGGATTCTTTACATGATGTGCATACGGAAAAACCAAATCCAGCACACCGAGATGAGACACAGCCTGTCACAGAGTTGCGCAAGTCTGAATGCTGGGATAAAGGTAGCATGCTAGAGAAAAGAAAAAAAAATAACAGCTACTACACACAAAATTTTACCATGGCATTCACGCAGTAAAGAACTAAATTACTTATGATCTTCTGTATTATCACAAAATGCACCCACAAAGAAAACAGGTTAATGAGGAAAGCATCTTGCAGACTTCAGCATGTTTACTGTGACCTGTGTGTTATCAGTTAACTCTCTCTCAGCTTGTTGACGTTCAAACTGTTCCAGCTATAAAACTGTCTGTAATGATCTAATGATCTCTTGTAGAGATTTATTTTGTCCTGCTCTTCTCACCTTAAAAACAACATTAATTGCAACAAAGCAGTATGCTTCAAGATTCTATCCTCCGGCCACTTTTCCCATTCATCTAACTTAAACAGCAGCCAACACTGATGTCAATATTTATAAGGTCTTCCTTCCTCATAATTCAGAGTGCTTTCCTAAGTTTTAAAACACCTCCCAATACTGATTTTTCAGGAACACAACTGAAAACAATTATTCCTGACCCCATCTTGCAAGTAAAAACCTTGAGAAGGGGGAGGGAGGGGTAGAAAACACAGGCTGCTTGCAGCACGACTGGGAAAAATGGGGAGAGAGTTTTACGGCGCACTGAAACACAACTAGTAAAACAAGTAACTCACATTCCTAAGAAGCTGCTTGATTTTCAGAGAGGCAATACACAGAAACACATAATATGTACTGTAAAACTTGCAGATAACATGTTGATAGCAAACATTAGCATTCTCTACTGCTAATTTCAACAGCAATGCTTCGTTAGCTTCTAAGTTTTCAACCTGCTTATTGATGGCCTCTTGAAGATGGTCAATAAATTGCATGTAATTCTCACTGGGACCCTGATTAATAGTTGCAAATGATTTGGCTGTTTTGTCGGTTTCAGGCACCTTTATCATAGCTTGATATGCGAGGTCTGTTGACTGCCTCAGGATTTCAGAAAGTTATCGTGCCTGTAGTTGTGGTGTGTCAATTAGTGTCTCTTCCAGAAATGCACAGGGTCCCGTGGTTAAACTGTAATCGAAACTGGGGGTAAATCCCAGCTTTTTGGTAAGTCCAGTTTACTCTCTGAAACTCTACCCCCACCCTCAGGAATTCGCTTTTCAGCAGTGTGGGAGGGAGGCGGGGGCAGGTTGGGGGGACCCCAATCTGTAGGAATTACGTTATTTGGCTTGGTCTGGCTCACCACGGGGGGGTCCTCCCCACCTAAATCTCCAGGCAAGGGGGGATAGGAAAAAAAAAATGTCCATTTTTTTTCTTCTCCGACTGATAGCAGCAGGGCAGAGGGTTGAACTGTGATCAATGGCGGTGACGCAGACGGCGGAACCGCGGTTGATGATGGTAGAGGAGAGGTTCGAGCCGTGATTAATGACAGCGGAGCAGTCGGCCGAATGCACCGCTCCGACCGGTGTTTCGAGGGCCCCTTCCCGAGATCGCACATAACCCAATGCTGTTTTTTCATGTGAGTCTTTCATAGCTTTTATCTGATCTCGGGACCACACATATGTATACGAGTCTTTCATAACTTTTTTCTGATCTCGGGGCCACACATACGTACGCTCCTCCTTTACTCCTTTTAACTTTCCAAGAAAGTGCCGTGGATCCTTATCCGTGTCAGATAATATGGACTTGGGCAGTTTTGACGAATCCTTAGTAACAGGGGGGGTCGGAGCAGTACTTAATCTTGCTTTTTTCTCCGAATCTGGCCCAGGAGAGCCAAGAAGACCATCCCCCTCCTCTGCCTTATCCTGTTGCTGTTTTGACTCTTTCAGAGTATCTAATAACAAGCGCCACGTCGTTAACAGTTCAGTTGCTTCCTTGGACCCTTGGGTAGCACTGTCAAACAGTTTATCCCCCAAGTCCATCCATTGTGACACACTAAATGCGGTCACAGGATTAACCTCTAAACCTTGTGCTTTGCCCCATAGTAACATTTTTCTTAAAGTCAGTTCCGGAAGGCTAACACCCTGCTTCTTCAGAAGCAGCTTCCATGTGGATAATACAGTACCCTCTTCTTTAGATAAGTTTCACCCCCCCTGTTCCCGGTAGCTCACCTACTCCTTAGCGAGGTGTCTTTTCAATCGATCCGGATCTTCGGCAGCTCTCCTCGGCTGCTCTTATCAGCTGTACCGGGCTCCGTCTCCACAGCTCTTCTTCGGCTGTTCACAGCTTCACGCTGTCACCTTGTCACGCGAGATCCTCTTCAGGCACGATCACGCCGGGGTCACCATATGTCGCGATTGAGACGGACAAACGACATGGACCAAGTTCTTTCAAGATGAAAGTAATAGATGCCATTTATTGCTACAAGTGCATTTTTATACAATTCTACCAGTTCATGTGTCTTTTCACTATTGGTTACAAGTTACAGCACTAACATCTCATTGGTTAATTTTTCTATCATCCATGTTATTCTTCTATCCCCTTCTCTCTCACGGGTACATCTCTCCTCTCTCCGGATACTCCTTTACTCCCATCCTTCTCAAGAGTAAATCTTAATATCTCAAGGCTGATCTCTACTCTCATATTTTCTGTCAAGGATTCCACAGACCCGCTGCAGTTTCCCACAGGAAGCTGTAGCCCCATAAGGTCTCCTCTCAGTCTCCTCCAGGCTGAACAAACCAAGTGACTTTAGCCACTCCTCATACAGCTTCCCCTCCAAACCCTTCACAACTTTGCAGCCCTCTTCTGGACAGTCTCTAGTGGCTTAATATCAAACTGTGGCTCCCAGTGGGGAGCTCTGGGCAAAGCAATACAGAATGTAACCTTCCTGTTGTGTTCCGCAGAAATGGCCAGAGGAACAAGGGCTGGAAAACTGGACTCTAAGTGGCCACCACGACTCATGCCCTTTCTGGTTGTTCTCCATTGGGTCCTGGAGGGTTGCAGGCCTGAGGCCACTGAGGAGAAGGGCTGGAACTGGCACCACCGAAAGCATTACCAGTCTGCTGGCACTGGTATTTTTGATATCATCCCATTCCTCTCCCAATATTCCTAAACCAACCGTTTTCTATAAATAAAGATTTAATTTTTAAAAATTGCTATCAGTACATCAAGTTGCCTGGAACCTCCCATTCCAAAAACCTTTTCTATTTCACCAATATAAAGGCTTAGATGCATCTTTTCAGAATGGCATCTTCATAATGGCATCTTGTCTAAAGCTGACTTTTACTTATCTACTTACTTTTTATGTGTTCAGTTGTAATAAATGTTATTTTTTAAAATTACACAACTAAAGAAAAATACTTTTTTTCATCCATTTTTAAGCATTCTTACTATTATGTGGTTGTGAAATTTCCACAGTGTCGAGGTTTTGATTGCGGGATGACAATAAAACTCCCCCCACTTCCCCCTTCAGCCCCTCCCTCTCCCCCTTCCCACTGAGGCCTCAGTTCCCAGGGACAACTAGCAAGGTCCTCTCCTAATGTCAGCCATAAGGAAAAAGGGACGAGATCCTTGTGATCTCCCACTTTTATATGAAGTATTCACGTGAATGGGATGTTATACTCTGTTGGTCAGTTTCTGGTCACCTGTTTCTCGTTGCCCCTTTTGTGAGATGTACATCCATCCATCCTCATCCATGACCTCACATTCCATTGCTGTGTCTATCTGGCTTTTTGGGAAAGCAGCTAATATGAAAGCTTTAGCTGACAGGCAAATTCACTAAAAGAGAAACTTGGTTTTTAACAAAATCAGGAGACACAGTTGACAAGTTTTGCATTAAGGCCTCACCCTGTTTTTAGCAGGTCTTACCCTTTTTCTGGTTCTGCATTAAGGACTTACTGTTTTTCAAGGTACGATTTTTCTGCCACCACTGCATGGGCCCCTGTGGTCAGTGGTTAAATCACATTTACAAGAGTAGCAAAGTGTTGATTTCAGCTAGCAGGATGAGAAAAGACGAGTGTTCAAATATGCAGATGGATCACAGTTACACTAATTTAAGACAATATCTCCATTTTTGCATTGCAACTTTGGGCCGCTTACTGCCCAGCCAGGTGGAGGCACCTCTGGGTCTCCCTGACAAAACAGGTCAGTGCGCGCTGGAGCCCCATTGACACCCGCTCCTCCGCCGCCACAGCAAGCTGGACTGGGCAAGGCTGGTGCACTACAGCTGTTATTCCAAAACCAGGATTCTTACACATGGTGTGCATACGGAAAAGCCAAATCCAGCACACCGAGATGAGACACAGCCTGTCACAGAGTTGCGCAAGTCTGAATGGTGGAACAAAGGTAGCATGCTGGAGAGAAAAATAACAGCTACTACACGCAAAATTTTACCATCACATTCACGCAGTAAAGAACTAAATTACTTATCACGAAATGCACATTTTGAGTCACCAGATTGTCATGATTTAACAGACTGTGAACTTATCGTACCATATAGCAAAGACCTACCAAAATTGCAACATGCTTAAACAGATACCCACAAAGAAAACAGGTTAATAAGGAAAGCATCTTGCAGACTTTAACAAGTTTTCTGACCTGTGTGTTATCAGTTAACTCTCTCTCATCTTGTTGAAGTTCAAATCGCACCGCCTGTAAACCTGTAGAGATTTATTTTGTCCTGCTCTTCTGGCCTTAAAAACAACATTAATCGCAACAGAGTGTTACACTGCGAGATTGTATTCTCCGGACACTTTTCCCAATCATTTAACTTATACAGCAGCCAACACTGATTTCAATATTTAACAATATCTTCCTTCCTCATAATTCTTAAGTTTTAAAACACCTCCGAATACCGATTTTTTAGGAACACAACTGAAAACAATAATTCCTGACCCCATCTTGCAAGTAAAAACCTTGAGAAGAGGGAGGGAGGGGGGAAGGGGAGGAAGGCACAGGGCTGCTTGCAGCGTGAGTGGGAAAAGCGGGGAGAAGGTTTGACGGCGCACTTAAAAACAACTAGTAAAGCAATTAACTCACATTCCTAACAAGCTGCTTGATTTTCAGAGAGGCAATACACAGAAACACATAATATGTACTGTAAAACTTGTAAATAACATGTTGATAGCAAACATTAGCATTCTCTCCTGCTAATTTCAACACCAATGCTTTGTTAGCTTCTAAGTTTTCAACCTGCTTATTGATGGCCTCTTGAAAGTGGTCAATAAATTTCATGTAATTCTCATTGGGACTCTGATTAATAGTTGCAAATGATTTGGCTGTTTTGTTGGTTTCAGGCACCTCTCAGCTTGATATGCAAGCTCTGTTGACTGACTCAGGATTTCAGAAACTTATCGTGCCTGTAGTTGTGGTGTGTCAATTAGTGTCTCTTCCAGGAGTTGTGGGATACCTGCCCCTTTCAACGAATCCCGATCGTTCTGTCCTAAATGATCTATAGCTGTTACATTGCATAGGTCTAATTTTGCTTGAGTCTTTCATGGTTCTTAACTGATCTTGGGGCAACTCGTACACATACTTAACTTTTCAAGAAAAATGCTTCAAACCCTCATTCTCTTCCAAGTCATCAGATAACACGGACTTGAACGGTGCTGGAGAATCATTAGTAACAGGAGGGTTCGGAACAGTGCACATTCTCGGCAATACTTTGTAGCATCATAATTATTCGTATAAGCTGAGTCCCCAAGCGCATCCCCTTTGCCGTCACGATCAGCATGACCGCATTGCTGACTGTTGGATTCACTCGCTAATAGCTGATCTGATCTTTCACACAGTTCTTTTGCCCAGTTCTTATCCAGCTACTCCTTCTGCTCTCTCGTAGGAGTTAGAGGGGTAGAAGGCGGTAAAGGCGGACATGAATCAGTAAAAGGACTGATATTACACTTATTTACGACTTTAGCATTCTTGGCTTTCACCAGTTCTTTTGACAAATTGTCTGATTCCAGTCCTTTAGACTTCTTGATCTCTCTAGAGTCGGGTAATGGTATAGGAGTCCATCCACTCGGTAATTGTCCTCCCTCCGCCCCAGACTGCTGTATCATCGGGGGTGCCGACGGCACAACAGGGGATGGAGTGGGGAGGGGGTCAAAAGACACGATCCGGGTAAACTTTACGGTTATTTTTAGGTTTGCTATCAGGCTGCAAGGCTGAAAAAATTCCGGCAACTGCAGCCCACTCAGCCTTAAAGTCTTTTAAGGTGGAAATTATATGCTTCCATGTAGTCGCTAATGATTTAGTTTCTTTATCATCTCCATTGCTGACCTTATTCCGTATTTTCTGCCCTTTATCGTCCCAAAGTTAACGTTTAAAAGCCTTCTCGTTTTCTCCCGGGTAGCCGTTAATTCTACACCAAACTAATAGTCTACATATGTTACATTTTTCCTATGTAAGTCCTCTCATAGAGAGAATATGCAGGAGGAACTTAACTGCAGCTTGTGCTTCAGAGAACACGTTCTGCCCCATAACTTTACTCTTCCCTCCTCCTGTTCCCAGCCAATCACCTTTTCCCTTTTCTGCGTCGACAACATTATTCCCGGGGCGTCCTTACGCCTCCGTCAGGTCTTCAGTCCAGCTGAAGCCGCTCCCGGCTGGGCCGCTCCAGGCTTTTCCCCGATTGTAGTGGTATGCCAGAGTATCACGTCGGGGTCACCATTTGTTGGAACGATAAAGGACTCAGCATTCTGATTCAATGTGAATCACGCAAAGCCATTTATTACAGAAACAAGCCTCCTTATATATGCAACTATATTCTAATCACGCGTCCACGCTCCAAGCATGGATTCACTAAATGAGTATCATGGGCTGTCCATGCACTGGAGTCTCGCTGATGATACGTCCGATGATGGGACCCCGCTGATTGAGGAACACACCTCTTTCTCACAGGAAATTCTGTTCTCAGCTTCTCGAAGCGGCCTTGAGATTCGTTTGAGCCAGACTAATTCAGCAACAAATCTTTATCCATCAAAACCCTTCCACAGGGTAGTAGAAGCTATTATTGGAAAGATTCACTGTGGGACTGAGGGTACTTTATATAATTGGTCCAAGTTCTTTGGGATGTAAGACATTATTTGATCTCTTTTTCTTCTTACTGGTTTTGTTTGTTTGTTTTTTAAATTATAATCCAGTTACATTTTTCATAAGCTTGGTCTGTGCAGAAAACTAAAGATGGGTGATTCTTTTCTATAAATATGATCTCATTTGCAATGCAAAATGTATGCCTCGTGTGTCTTTCCCCTGTTTTTCTCTGTGTTTTTCAAGCCAAATTATCAAACATTTTTCATATTGGAATTTTCATAGGTTAGTCTGTTTCTGTGAAGTTAATAAAGCAAATGTCTAGATTTAAAAAGAAAAAAAAAAATAAATTTTCCACCACCTGGAAGTATCCTGAGAGAGAATTCAGTTCAGCCTGATCTGCATGCCTGTGACTGAGCTTTATTATGCCATATGGATGGAAATGAGCTGTCTATAATTCTCCTGCTCCCTCATTAATGTCCCAGATGGAACAAAGGGTCAAGTCCGTGCTTAAATTTCTTGATGAACTACGACACTAATGCATGGTAATTTTCGTGAGGAGCCGTGTGAAAATTTTTGTTATATATTGTCATGGGATACACACAAAAATTCTGAGACAGACCACATTACCGTAATTCAGAAATCCAGAATTAAACTTAGAGATACCTGTAGCTGGTTAACTGGCCTTTGAGGCTGGGACTTCATCTGCTCGTAACAACATTCCTCTACAGTTTGTCAAAGTAGAAAAATGTTTTAGTTATTAAGGCACACTACTGAGTCTTAAAAGATCAAATTAACAGATCCTCCCTGTTACAGAACCAACTTTGCCCAGTTTACTTTGGTAGAAGTTTGTTTTGGTTTGAATTCACACACAGATCTCTTTCTCTATTAACAGAAGGGCGAATAGCTAAGAAATTCAGACATGCATACTGTGAAAATGAAAAGCATTTTCTGTTCATATGGATGGAAAGTTTCTCATTATTCACTAAGTGGGCGTCATTTTAGACTGCTAGGAGTACATCTTGCAATTAGAGCGTAACCACATAATAAGGTATTTTTCAGCACGGGCAAACTTATACTGGGCCACGAAAGAGGCTGTGAGTTGTAGCAGCTGGTGATTAAATTGTATTCCTGACTCTACTTCCAGTTTTCTGAAAAATCTGGTGTAAGTCATTTTTTCATCACGTATCTCATTTTAGCCATCAGTAAAACAGATTATTTCCTCACAGTTTTCAGACTTGTTCCAGCATATTTGTCAACATTGCTGATGATCTGTGGACAGCCACAACAGAGAACTGGTCTGTGTCTGTTTCTACCAGCTTGTGTGGGAGCATTGACTTTGGGCAGGGAGTAATATGTGTCTTAGATTGCTGTAACTGCATGGATCAAGCTGTTATTTCAACTGGTGCAGCTTTACATGAAGAACAGCTCTTGGTTTTGAGATATTTGGCTGAACAGGATCATTTGGACTGCAAAAAATCCAATTCAGTATGAGACCTGGTCTTAAAAAGAGTAGTGCAGTATGATGGTTTGCAGTTCTATCCCAAGCTGGTATTAATTCTGTGTTGAGAAACACAGAAAGCGTTGGTCAGTCAGTTTTTAACTACACATTTATCACAGCCTCTGAACAGACACGTGTTCTCAAAGTGAAGCTTACCTAAAATATCTTGATTGAGATTGCCATAAACTGGGTCATCTTCTGTGTAGTAGCCATCATAGCTAGAAGGGCAACGGAAAAATACTTTTAATTCACAGAATATGCTTGATTTAGGACTTCACTATTAGACTTTAAACATTTTACACGCATGTGGCAGTAGCAAGCAGATTGTATGTGATCTGAAAAACAAGACCAAAAATATCGGGGTGGGGGGGGAAACAAGTGTGGGGACACAGCACAGAAATGGCTATGTGCATGTTCTGAAGAGAGATTTGTTATCTAGCCAAGAATAGAACTCTTCTTTCCTGGAACTTACTTAAGTATAAAGCTAATCTCAAGACCACTAAGCTACCGTTTGATGTAGTTCTAGAGGTATTATTGATCACTGAAATGAACCCACTTCATGTCCTCTGAGCCCGCTTTGCAATACAAACTAAAGCACTAAATGGGTCTCTTGGAGCAATGTTCTTAAAAACAGAGACTTCCCAACTTCAGGTAAATTTGTAATTGAGGATTGGTTTGGGGAAACAGGTGAAGGCTTTTGTATTTCTGTTTCAAGGGCCTTTTATATTTTGCTTGACATGAGACCCTTTCCATCTCTGTTTTTTAAAGTTTGGCCTATTTTTTTTTTACTATGGGATAAGAGAAACAGACTTGAAACAGATCATTAGGTATCCAGCAGCTGTATACAGACTCCATTTCATTGCTTTTGAACATCATGTATAAAATAAGGGTATGAAATGTAAATACATGTTTTTATATATTGTAACTTATGGTCTTCTGATATTTATTTTAAATTATTATAGACTTATTGAGTTTGAGTGATAGTAAATATTGTTTTATCTCTATATCTTGCACCTCAGTATACAAAATTATCATATTAACATGCAATTATTTCATTTTTGATGAAGTGACTGGAGTACATCACTTCCATATGATTTTTTTCCTGTTTTCTTCGGATTTTTCTTTTCCACAACGAGCGTGCTCTCTGGTGTTTCCAGGCGGGCTTCATGAGATAATGGATTTTTCCCTATGCTGTCCCTCCAAAGCCGTCTCTCATTATTTATTGCTTATTTCAACCTTTCCAGAAAGAAATATTTTATCAATCTTACCTTGGACTGTTGTCTTCATAGTCTTTATACTTTTTAGCTGGAAAATTTGTTAAAAAAAAAAGAAAGAGCAAATGAAACACGCTATTTCTAGAACACTTCAGATAATTGTCCAACAGACATGCTTTTGATTTCACCGTAGACAGTAAAATGGAATGCTCTTGGCTCTGAGGAACTTCATTTGTCTCCCTGCTTTTCTCAAATACTTGTGACTAATACAAGAAATGTTGGTGTGCTACCCTGTCCTGTGGCTGCAAAGTCCACATTAGTTTACAAGTCCCCCAAAATGTATTGTAACACCTGTGATTAATTTCTTATTTCCTTCTCCTTCTGCTTCTACCTCATCTTTTTCTCTGCCTAGGGAGGTGCATCATGTGTTTATATTACAAGGCGAAGGGTTTATTTATTTTGCTAGTTCTGCTGCTTATATCTCTGAAAGAGGGATATATATCCTGTGACCACGCAGAAAAAGAAACTGAGGCAGAGGCATTGGCTCCAAAGAGATTTGTTGCTAGAGCTTGATTAATAACTTAGGAACGCTTGACTTTCTATCTTCTGCTCCAGAACTCCCGAATTTAGCACAGTAAGCTCCAATTACATGAGCAATGCAACTTCAGCCAACCTTACCAAAACCTTGCTCAGCATTAGTTTTGTAAATGACTGTGATTTTTCATCGTAGAAATCTCTGCCTAGCAGCACTAAAAGACAAACCAAAAAGGCACTCCCTCATCCCACAGCTCTCCAGCAGCTCTTTTAATATCCTGTCATATTCTAATTCTCTTGTACTTGGTGAGTTCAGTTTATAAGTATAGGCCTGTTTATGTAGGTTATGTACGTATGTGTGTTTAACGTGATTGAACCCGCTAGTGTTTGCCTGAGCACCCATGTGCATATAGCACAGGTGCAGTTTTCCCTGTGGAAACGTACTTTTTCTCTGAATGGGCATGGTGACGATGTGCAACTTCAATCTACAGAATTGCATGCATAAGAGAGGTTGCAATGGCATCATCAAATCTGTTGAAAGTCATAGTTAATTTTAACCGAAACAAGAGTATCACTGTAGTCACCCTCTAACGTGAATTAGACAAATCAGTTCCTTATTGTGAGTGACACATTGATTTAAGAGCTACATTAGCATCCCGCGATGAAAAGCAATTTGGACTTTTTCAAAACAAACTAATTAAGCATAAAATGTGCATGAAATCTGAAATTCAAATAATCATTCAGGAATTTTGGGAAGATAAAATTTTCTCAAACGTATTTTGTATCAGTGCAGCTACTTAAAATTATTTTTAAACTAAAGTACGAATAACAACCAGTTACATGAAAAGTACACCTTAATAAAGGAAGTTATTGATGTTAAAAATGTACATGAAAAATACAAATTTAGCCAAAACTTAATTCCTCATCTTGTACGTGTTCTGTTGGTTTTTCTTCAGAGAATGGACTCAGGTAGCTGTGTTTGGCAGTGGACTGGGCAGCTAGCAACCATTGTATAATCATACCTGGCTCCCCTAAACATGTTTAAAAGTTACATGCTCTCTACTAGAATCATTCTTGCCGAAAGATAATTAATCCATTTGTTTGAAATAAAGCCTGGCCCCCAAAACTAAGGACTTCCACTAATATTGCATTAAAAGGTCTAGCTGGAACAGAGCAGTCAAGGGAAGAGACTAGATGGTACTCTCAGAATGGGATTAGAGCAGGTTCTTAACACACTTCTTTGGTTTTGCTGTAGCTGGATTCCTTCAGGGGGCTGATGTTTTGTTTTGTCCGTAAAGGAAAGCTGAGGTAAAAGAATACAGGAATACACATTCCCGTGTTGCCAGCCACAGGTGGCGGAGGCAATGGATGTGCTCCTGCTGAGAAGACAGAGATTTTTTTCCCTGGTTGACTGGCTCCAGCTCATCTTGGGGACAGCCCCTTTATGGGCTTTGTTCCCTAATTATGCTGGGGTTGCAAAAGCTCTCTTAGTTTTTTCTTTTATTTCAAGCCAGAGTTGTATTTATGATGTTGAAACAAGAGAAGATAATCCTTGGTAGAAAAAAATCACAAATCACATGGAATTCTATGATGCAGGTTTCCTTCATTTCAGAACTCTCTTTTAAAAGGGACAAAACAGAGATGTAACTTTCTGACAGGCTTGTAGCTGTTTTTATCACATTCTACTTCCAGTGGCCATTTATCCTTCCTTTTATACTAAACAACCAATTTCCAGTCCTTTCTTTTCTCCTAGAGTTCTCCCAAAGGTGTTTGAGGGTTCTCCATCACAGCAATACTACTTTTCATGTTGAGAGGCACTTTTTTACAAGGTACAGACATTCTTGAGGAGAAATGACACCTCCGTGAGGCAGCTACATATTCTGATTTTTCAGAGAAGGAGTTAAAAGAAAGGGACATCATACCTTGAGAAGGTGTTGTCAGGCCACGTCAAGAACCATCAGTGCTTGGAACGTGGTTAGTCTACAATTAGTCACTCGGCATTTGCATCCTATGCAACCTGTCCAAAACTACAAGAAGTCTGTGTCAAAGGCAAGAGCTTAAAATCTCAAGGTTGTGCCTAAATAATAAGAGTCATCCTTGTCCTCCTTCCTTCTTCTCCTACAAAATCTCTTTATTTATTTATTTATTTACTTATTTACTTATTTACGTATTTATTTATTTTCAGGGAGCAAAGCCAGTATTGTTGCATAAGAGAAGTGAAGCACGTGTAACTGAGATAGAAACTACAACCCTGTGATTCGTTTGAAAGAGAGTTCTGATCTAAGTATGTACCTTTTTCTTGATTCTGAATGCTGTCATTTATTTTTCTGATTCAGGAATCCTTTTTTTCCCTGGTGTTTCCAGGCAGAAGGAGAACTCTTAGTTTTACTTTTTTATTTTAATATTTTCAGCCCTTAATTGAAGTGCAGGAGGAAAACAAATTTTTGATGACAAGTATTATTTTTGTGTTTCTGATTCTGATTTAAATTGGAATATTATCTGGAAAAAAGTAAAGGTTTGAAAAAAAAGTTGTTTCCCTTTTCAGTCTCAGGTTTAACATCTACAGTATTTGAGCAGTCCCACTTCTCTAGGACTTTAAAAATATTCTAGCAAAACAAAAGGCATGAAACTTGGATTTCTAATACAACGTACCAATGTGTTAAACCTCACTATCTATAGTTCTTTCTTAAACATGATTTAGGAAATTGCATAGGTGTAGGGAGATTAAGAAAACAATATTTATATGTATTCCTAGCTGAACACAACTGAGTTTATTTTTAAATTTATTTTCCACAACTCTGACTTAAACACCTGGTTGTATTTCAGGGGAATGTATACAAACATACGTCTGACTTCAGGTTGTTTTGGTTTTTGTCTTTGCCATAGGAGCTATTTGTTTATCAGACAACACTAGTTGTATCTCAGAAACAAACAGCAGTTTTCATTTACCCTATAAAACCATAGTAAAGGCATGATCAAAGACATACAGGTGCCACTCTGAGTTCTCTATGTTTTTCCAATGTCCGTTTCAAGTTAATCTTACTTTCCAAGTACAAAATACGCGAGATTTTCATTATATATCTTAGCTTTACAGATATACAACTCGCAGCTCTTTCCCACGTGTTCTTGTACTACCCTTACAGCTGTTGCCAGTTTGCTGTTTACATTTATAACTGAATACATTAAATACTTACTACTTTGGCAACAGCAGCAATAGAAGAAAAGCTGAATACCTGTGCGAAGAAAAAAATTCGCCTCCTCAGATAACCATACTGCTGTCCCTCTATGTATAATAGCAGATGCAACCCATGACGGTTAACTGGTTGTGCTGGTTGTTGATGGAGAGTGAGAAATAAACAGAAAGAGAAGTCTATTAGACTAATTATAGTCTGTTCTGAAATAGTCTCTTGTATTCTATACTCTAATTTTAATTATCATTCAAGTAATTTACTGTCAAATGTAGCAAAAGCAGATTATTATTTTTTACGTATTACATATTTCTTCCAAAGAACCTGTAGCACTGTGTTCAGGGGCATTCTCATTCTATTGCAATCAAATTGCATATTTAAAAAAAATTTGTTATATCTTTGAAAAAAAAAAAGTCCTAAGCAAAAATTAGGCCACTGGGAATAGTACTTTATGATTCTAATGGGATAAGCTCAAATTTCATCAGGGTTTTCTGTCGTAGTCTATCTCCAATGGGGAAAAGTAAGAGCCATGGTAGTTTGTTCATAAGAAACTACATTGAAGCTATTCTTAGACTAATGCGCTCCTCTGTGAAAGAGTTCATCATATAGCCAAAGGTTTCATGAGAAGGACGATTCTCGTTTTATTGTTCCAAGCTGGGAAGTGTAAGTGGCAGAAGTACTATATTTAATCATTATAAAGGTGAGAGTGTTTTGACTATCTAATAACTGAATCTCTCTAGTATTAATTATATATTCCTGTTCTGCTGTTCTTTCACTTCTGTTTGGAAACAGGGTCAAACTTGGAGTTGCACCCAAGTAAACACCTACCTTAGGTAATTTGCTCCATCTGGATGACGTTTTTACTTTTCTGAGTTTAGGGATGGAGTTACTCGTCTCCTCTTAGTATATTTTACAGTGCTGTAAACTATATTCAACAACAAAATACAGGCAAGTAAAAGACATTATAAAGACATAGTGATTTGTGCCCTTTCTCCTTTTTAAATCTATTATTGATGACTTTCTCTACCAACAGAGAAAAAACACGGGAATAAATAAACTTTTGGTCACTTGTCAGGTTTGCTCTTTGCAGGGCTCGTTATACTGTAATTGGAGGGGGGTGGAGAGGAGGAAGCAAACAAAAAAGAATAACTAAACAAACAGAAGGCCCCCAGACATTCTAACTTTCCTGGATTAATTTCTGCAATTCCATACTACTGCAACTCAAAGGAGAAGATATAATCTTGTACTTACCTTTGGGGGCAGGGGACAGATTTAACAATTTGGGGCTAGAAATAGGTGTTTGTCCTCCTAACAGCATAAGAATAGGTAGCAGAAGTACTATGTTTGGTTCCTTCTTGTTCTAATGTATTTTGTTTAAAGAATCTCTCACAAAGGCTAACAGGAAGATACCATACTTCGACCAGTTTCTCCTACAGAAAAGGAACGTGAGGTGCGCAATATAGATACATGTCTAGCTGGACATGCCATCTATGGTATCGACTCATCATTCATACAAGCAGATTAATTACGTTGGTCGCTACTGGATTTAAAATGATCATCTGGAGCACAAAATTATTTGCTTCCTGTTCTTTCTGCAAATTTGTCAAGATGAGATAAAATTAGTGTTTCCCCCCCCTCCAACTGAATGGTGAGATAAATAATATTACATACTAATGACCCTTAGATAAAGAAACTCATTAAAAGACTGATGAATGTTAAATTAGCATTAAACATGCTTCCACCTGTGTGAGTTTTTAAGGCAAGATTAATTCTCCGGAAAGGATTCCTTAAACTGCAATTAATTAGTGCACTACTAATTGCTTTGTAAGTTATCAGCTTCATCCTTCAGAAGGGAAGCAGCGCATTGTAAAATAAGCCTTCAGCACACTAAATATATTAAGCACAAAACTAAAACCAATCCTTAGTCTTCATTAATAAACCTTAATTAAGGAAGGTTTAAGCTGTCAATGATGACTCATCATCATAATGATTATTATTAATAATTTGAATTCAGAACCCTGACCAACTTGCTTGGAATGCTAGTGCTCTACCAGTGTGTTTTTACTGCTGATTTGTTTACGAGTTTATAATACCGAAAAGATAACACTTGCCGGTTTTTGTTGTTTCTAGGAATACTCCCCACCCAACAGACAATCAAGTTATGTTGGCAAACCTTGGATGCTCTTTTGTGTTGGACCTGGCAGCATGAATCTATCTCTACAGCTGCCACCAGTCTTTAAGGTCTTCAGCCTTTTTTTTTCCACCAGCTTTCTTAAAAACAGGAAGCGTGGTTCAGGCTTATGCAACCTCAGTAGCAAACTGGCAGTCTCCTTCAGTGTTTGCCTCATTCAAATGTGTAATTTCCTTCAAAGGAATTTGAAATTCATTTGCATATGTAATTATGTATATTTATTACTGTATTTATTATCCACCTGCCTTGCCACAGAAGAGCATGTACAGGAATATTAGTTCCATTTTATGTGATACAAACCTGCTTTTGTGATATTCACATGAGACCCACGCTCTAAGTCTTCCTGTTTGTGATGTTGTGTTGAATTCAACAAAAGTATTTAGATACCTCTTAAACTAAATTACAGATCTATATTACCTAGGTGTGCTATTTGACTCTTTATCTCTTGGGATTCCTAAACCAAGCCTGAAAGTTCATCTCCGAGAGAGACTATGGTTTAGCTGAAATAGGATTCAGAGGCACGATGCAAAAATGATACCATTGCCAGCTCTGGAAGGTCAGGTTAGGATATCATGATATGTTTCCTCTATTCTTTAAAGTCTATAAATCTGGACCCACCATCCAGAACATTTGTGGAAAGACAGGGTACATCAGCATGTGGCTTACGGTGTGTATTTATCTTTAAAATTTAATGAAACATGCCCATGTTTGGGTAGAGAAGCCATTGGAGTAACTTCTTCCAGAGGAAGATTGCACTCTGAGCACCGTCAAAGAAGTTTTCTGTTAACTTCTGAGGGTTTGGGTTTTTAACGGTTTTTGTTTATTTGTTTGTTTTTGCAGAGCAGAAGATTTTATTTCCAATCGTGCATAATGTAGAAGGCGGAATGGTTTCTCAACAGAAAAAGTGAATCACATGACTACATTTATCTTTTTTGAATACCTACATTGAAATAGCCCTCAGTGTAGTCTAAGGAGCAATGTAAAACATTGTTCTTCAAGAAAAGTTCTTATGTGAGAATATAACCTGTGCAGTATATGCTTATTTGAGATGTTATTACTTTGGAAAATTATTTTTACATTAACTGCCTTAGATCAATGCTTAAGAAAAAATTTACTGGATTAGCATCCTATTTGAACATGAAGGAGCAGGTTAGTCTTGATTAATATAATATAATCTTCCGTCTGAGTCCAAAGGTGATATAGACTCTTAACTATTTAGATCTTTATCATAATGAAGAGAGTTGATGAGGAGAAATTAATAGAAAAACACTGAAAAATGTGGGAATTCTTCCACTTTATACAGTTCTTGAGGTTGTAATTAACATGATGAAAAATCGCATGAAAATGACACTGTTTTAAAGTGGACATAGCTTTGGCATCTGCCAGCAACTGAATTTAGAGACCACACTCATCAATACGAGTAGAATCAAAATTTCTCATCGATAAACCAAAAGGCATGGGTCCATCACATTTCACTGAAAACCAGGATATATAATAGAACTAGAACTCCTTTTGGTAAGTGATGCATTCTATCATCTGTAGTCTGAACTGTGGCTTAAAGCAGGGAAGACATAGAGTTTTATGAAGTGGAGACTGCAATTCATGTGTTTGAAAGTAAAGGTTTTGTCACAAGCCCAGGGAAGGAGAAGGACTCAAGCAGTTATAAGGACTGGATTGAGTCATTCCATTTGTACGATCAAGTGAACAGAAGAGTCCCGGGGCCATCTGATAGGAGTCTGCACCTCAAGAGGAGACCTCTTGTTCAGCAAAGAAGGATCTTGTACTGAAAGAGAAGCTGGGGAGAGTGGGAGATACGCATTGTAATACTGGAGACAGTTGCTTAGTTTCTCAGCTAAGAGCATGAGGAGTAAATCCGAGATCTGCAGAGGATTCAGAATGAAATGCTTATCAGCCTGAACAAGAAGCTTACAAGGAATAAACTCCTTTGGAGATAATTAGGGGCATAATGGAAAGGTGAACACTGAGAATGCAGCAAGGGATTTCTGGGTTTGTGGTCCTGGTGGTGTGTAAGTGTTTGGGAGTTTTGCGCAGGTCCATGTGGTGGGTTCAATAACTGAGAAATGTCAGTGTAGCGAATCTGTCTCTGTCTAGCAAACGTCAATCCTGCCTCGGCTTTCCTTTGTTGCCTCTACCTTGATGGTTTCCCTTTTCTCTGTTCACTTGAGCAGTCATGACTGTGCTGTGTTACACACAGGCACAGCCAACGCATGCCAAGTGTCAACAGACACACTCCGCTGAGCTCAGTACTAGCGCAGATGCACTTGTGCGACAAAATAAACCCACATGCTCGTGGAGTGAAAGACATGGACTCACACGTGTGTGGAGCGACGCATAGATACAGCAGGCGCTAACGAACACAGACTTTCAGGCACACTGTCTCCACACAAACAGGGACGGGTCTGCAGGTGTCCTAGACGCTTGTGAAGAGATGCCGTGCTGTTCTTTCGCGTTATGGCATGCTCAGTTTCGTTTCTCTTGGAGATCGATTGCTAAGCGTCTTTCCTCGGGCGACTGTGAAGCATTTACCATAGGAGAGAGGGACCACGGAGCAGCATTTAGTACTGCCTGCGACTGTCTTTGTTCCTTTACTAGCAGAGCTCCCTTGCATCGGTCTGCATGAGAAATGCAGGACTGGGAAACATTGTGCAACACGCGGAACCTCGCCAACTAACAGCGCAGCTGTGCACTCACTCACTCCAGCTTAAGCATGAATGGAGCCAGCACCAAGGCGCACGCATGTGGACAGACAAACGTTGGTAGGCACAAATGATTTCACGCAGAGGGTCATCCAAGAACAAGCACATATCTGCAGGTACCCTCCATATGTGTATTCTCGTGCAGCCACGTATACGTTTGTGCAGTGCGCTATACATCAATGAACGTGTTTACCCTCAGACATGTCAGTACATTTCCTGTAGGTCTTTCTGTCAATAGGTGAGAGTGGGCGCGCTTGTGAATGTGTGCATATTTGTGGCCACGTATTTGCTTACGCATCAGTGTGTGAAAAGGTGGGCTTTTCTCTAGCTGCGTGTGCGTGCACGTAATGGTGGCTGCGCATACCTGGGTGCTTGTGGATAGTTTTCTGCGTGGTTTTCGGTGAGGATTAGCCTGTGTGCACTTGGACAAACAGAAGGCGTAGCAACTAGGTTCCAGCACTGAAGAAGGCAACAGGCAAGTTTTCCGATGCTATCTCTTTCTCTCCCTATACCTAGTCGTGCAAAGCAAGCCCATAAGTCTGCGATCTTCAAGAGAGGTACAAGGAAGCATGCCGAACAGCGAAAATACCAGCAGCTCCTCTGTTCACACATTGTTTCTGATATATGCTTGAACGCAAATACGTTCGTGCTTCTGTGAGATTAAAGACGTCCCTCTGAATATGTGATTGCGCACACTGGTGCAATTGGATGTTTATACATTCAAGTCCTGAGGTGCGGGGCTTTCAGAACTGGCTCTGTGGAGACGTCTGCGTAGATGCCGCTGCCTGAACACGCACACTCGATTGTTTACCAAAACATATGCAGATGCGTTTTACTACATAGTTTTCCATGCACACACCTACATCTGTCGGGAAGCGAGAACGTAGTCGCGTGTGCACGCACAGAAGAAAAAACGGATCATTTGCCTTTGTGTGAACATGAAACAGCCGTCTATACACTCTGTGGCAGATGCAAACCCCCCCTCTCCCCCTCCCTCTGTTGGGACATGGCTAATAGAGAAGGGGCATGGCTCTATTGATCCGTTGTATCAGGAGAATTTTGTTCTAAGTTAGCATGAGTAGGCCTCAGTTAGCATGAGTCTGGTGCAGTATAAGTGGAAAAGTACTGAGCGGTCGCTCTCTGGTTAGCTGAGCGTCTAAGATAAACAAGCTGGGGAATTATCTCTAGCAGGGTGAGAAGGTTGCATTCCAGAGAAACCACAAGAAGGTTGAGCTCATTATGTATACTATCCAATTAATAGAAGACGAGTAGGCATAATTATTGTATACTATCCAATTAATAGAAGACGAGTAGGCATAATTATTGTATGCTATCCAATTAATAGATGACAAGTAGGCATAATTACTGTAAGTCTTATATAAACCAGCTTAGTGTCTCAATAAAGCGAGGTATGCTTATCACTCATATTGGGTCGACCGCATTCCTTCCTCCGTCCGCTCGGGTTTGGAACTCTGATGGAATTTTTCTCTCGGCAATTGGCGCCCGAACCGGCGATCCAAAGCGGCGGATAGAAGCAAAAGGCGCCGGGAGAGCAGCGACCGGCGGGCAAGAGCGACCGAACACTGTGCTGCGGTGTGTCGTCTCCGAAGCCTGAACCGACTGAAGTTCGCCAGTGCTGGGCTACAGGAAACAAGGGCTGCAAGAGGTCTCTTAATTTAGCAAGAGGTACCGTACTATAATGATGAATAACGGGGAAATAGATTAAAAATGATGAATAACGGAGAGATAGATAACAGAGAAACGGGTTAAAAGTGATAAATAACAGAGAAACGGGTTAAAAGTGATAAATAACAGAGAAACAGATTAAAAGTGATGAATAACGGAGAAACGGGTTAAAATGATGAATAACAGAGAAATGGATTTAGAAGTAGCCCTAGATTTATTACAAAGCTTTTTAGAAAAGCGAGGTGTTGATCATAGTTACGTTAAACAGCTAGCTGGTCTAGTAACATTGGGAAAAACTAAAGGCTGTTTTCAGGATCCTGATTTATTGTTTGATGAAGGAGAATGGAGGAAATTGGGGGATGTGTTGTGGGATATGATCATAGACGAGGATAAAACAGCTAAGAAACTGATGAAACCGTGGAGGGAAGTAATTAATAATATTAAGCGTCATAAACTGGAGAAGAATTTAGCCGCGGTAGCTTCACAGAAACTCGGCAAAATGGAGCCTTCCGCTCCGCGGATGGAAACAGGCATATCTGCGTTTTCAGGGGGGCCAACGCTGCCACCCTCAGGACAAGACGATTTGTTATTTAGTACATGTAAGGCTCCTGTTTCTCCGTGCTGGCAATCGGTGCGTGTAAAAAAGAAAGCGGAGTTGAGTTCTAGTTGGAATGTAGATCAAGTACAGCAGTCGCAGCAGCAGAAACAAAGTTGTGAGGAGTATAACGATCGGAAAGCTATAAGTGAGTCAGAGATGGAGAAAGTTGTAAAGGATACATCTAAGAGACCAGTCAGGTGTCCAGCACTAGTTAATTGGAAAAAGGTAATGGAGGATGCTGCAGACAATGGAGATTTTGGGCCAGATTCACCTTTTGCGTTCCCCGCACTATTTGAGCGAGATAGACATGGAGATATGCACGGGCAGTATAATCCGATTAGTTGGAAATTATTGTCGCAGTTGAGAGCTACAGTTTCGGAATCAGGGTTGCATGGAGAGCCGACTAAACAGCTTTTAAATTATTTGTTTGGGAGTACGTTATTGTGTCCAGAAGACATTAAGGTAATAATGAGAATGATAATGACACAGTCACAGTTGTTATTGTGGCAAGCACATTGGCAGAGATTTTGTGAGGCTTCTGTACAGCAAGCGAGAAATCCTAATGATCCTTTAAGTGATGTAATGGTAGAACAGTTAATGGGGTTAGGACCATTCCTTCAAGTTCGAGCTCAATTAGAAATGGGCCCCGAAAAATGTGCTGAGGCTATGAGAACAGCTCGAGAAGCCATTGAGCATGTTAAAACATCACAGCCATCTCCGTCGTACATGAGTATTAAGCAAGAAAGGGATGAATCATTTGCACAATTTATAGACAGGATTACTTCAGCAATAGAACAATCAGATGTACCAGGCTGGATGAGGGCAGCTTTGTTAAGACAGTGTGCATTGCAGAATGCAAATTCAGTAACTAGAGGTATCTTAGTGACGTTACCTGCAGACGCTACCATAGAAGCTATGTTAGACAGAATGAGCAGAGTTCCGGTAGGGCCACAAGCCATGATGGTAGAGGCTATGGAGAAGCTAGGGAGAGACCTCCTGCAAGCCCAGCAACAGGCATTTGCTGCATTAGCCCCGCTACGTGCTACTGCTGTGGAAGTAGAAAGACGACCACGCCCGAATGAGGGAAGACAGAGTAATAAATGCTTCAGATGTGGAAAAGAAGGTCACTTTCGCCGTGACTGCCGGGTGCCTCGAGTTTGGTGTGAGAACTGTAAATCTAGCGGTCATAATACTGAAGCATGTTTCTCGGGAAACGGGAGAATGAGCGCGCCGAGCCGCCGCGCTCCGACAAAAGTGGCAGCTCCAGCAATCGAAACGCCAGAGGATCTACAGAGAGAGCACCACATGACAGTGACAGCTGCTCCACTGGTACGCTCCAACCTGCAACAGCCGGGAGCCTCGGATTGGACTTGGCAACCTCAGTAGATATCAGTTTGATCGATCAGCGGCCACAAAAGATACCATCCACCTTTAAAGGACCTTTAATAATTAATGGACAATCACAAGGGGCATTGTTAATTGGTCGTTCGTCGAGTGGTATGAAAGGCCTTACGATTATCCCGGGACTTATTGATGCCGATTACAAAGGGATTGTACAAATTATGGTTCAGACACTGTTTCCTCCGATTTTCATTCCGAAGGGTAGTCAAATAGCACAATTGATACCACTTCCGCAATTAACAAAGGACATGACGCCAGCATTATCTTCAGAAAGAGGAGGTGGTGGATTTGGATCGACAGGACCTGCTGTGATGCTAACTATGTCAATGAGCCGGCGACCAACTGCGTCAGTTCGAATGGAATCTAGAGGACAATCTATTTTACTTACAATGTTACTGGACACTGGGGCTGATTTGACCATCGTAGATGAGGGCACCTGGCCTCAGGATTGGCCAACAAAACCTATGGACAGGGGCGTTGAAGGAGTAGGAGGTCATTCATCAGTACGTCAAAGTATTGAACGTATCCTGTTCATCATAGACGGGCGAAAAGCCAATTCATTTGTTACAGTGATGACTCTTCCTGCAGGTGTAAATGGACTAATAGGCCGAGATATATTGGATCAGCTAGGAGCTGTTTTGACAACTGAAAGGGCTTTTCGCTAACGGTCACTGCAAAATGGGCTTTCCCGATCCCTCTTAAATGGACTTCAGATGACCCTGTATGGATCGAGCAGTGGCCGTTAAAGATGGAAAGTCTTGCAGCAGCACATCAGTTGGTACAAGAACAGTTTGATCAAGGACATTTGCAACTGTCAACAAGCCCATGGAATACGCCTATATTTGTGATTAAGAAAAAATCAGGAAAGTTCCGACTGCTTCATGATTTGAGAGCTGTAAATGCAGAAATGCAACCGATGGGAGCATTACAACCTGGTCTTCCGAATCCGGCAATGCTTCCTGAACACTGGAAGTTGTTAATTGTGGATTTGAAGGATTGCTTTTTTACTATTTCTTTGCACCACCTCGATACACAGCGATTTGCCTTCACTTTGCCAGCAATAAATAGGGAAGCTCCTGCTCAGCGGTTTGAGTGGACTGTGTTACCGCAAGGAATGAAAAATAGTCCGACATTGTGTCAATTGTTTGTGGACAATGCGTTGCGTCCTATTCGTGATGCCTGGCCTACAGCGATGGTGTATCACTACATGGATGATATTCTTATTGCACAAGAACAAGACTTTACTGAGCAACAATTGCAATTTTTACATTGTCAGTTGTATAAGGAGGGTTTAGTAATTGCTAAGGAAAAAATTCAGCGACAAGAACCGTGGTTGTACTTAGGGTGGAAAATTACTGACTCCCAAATTCAACCGCAAAAACCGCATATTACCACAGATATTAGGACACTTCATGATGTTCAGAAACTCATGGGGGATTTACAATGGTTAAGGCCTGTCGTGGGTATTACCAATACGCAGTTAGAGGTGTTACGACCATTGCTGCGTGGAACCGATCCCTCCACTCCGGTGGATCTCTCTATGGAGCAAAAACAAATGATCCAGAATTTAGCTCACTTAATCACATTGGGTTTTACAAGGAGACGTGACCCTGCAATACCTGTAGATTTTTCTGTTTTTCAAACAGATGGTCATTTAATTGGGGCTCTTACACAGCACAAAGAAAAAAAAGGGGAGCGAGAGGAACTTGGGATACTTGAATGGGTATTTCCAAAGCTACAGCCAAGAAAGTCAATACAGCAAAAGGTCGAAACTTTAGCAGATTTAATAAGGAAGGGTAGGAAGCGTGTAATTCAGATCACAGGGCAAGAGTTGCAGACAATATATGTTCCAATGAAAAAAGAAGCAATAGAGTGGTACCTTCAGAATAGCGAGGAGTTTTGTGAGTGTTTATTCTCATCAGCTACAACTATATCCTTGTCTCCTGTAAAGGCGGCAATAGTGCAGTTTATTGGTCACAATGAATGGATGCAGAAACCTCTCCGCAGTAAATCACCCCTAGAAGATGCCCAGACAGTGTTTACGGATGCAGGAAAAAGGTCCAGAAGAGCTGCAGTTACCTGGATCGCTTGTGGTGAGTGGCACCACCACTTGCTGGAAGCTGTTCCGGGAGATTCCTTGCAGACATTGGAGCTTGCTGCTGTTGTATGGGCCATGGGAAAATGGAGAGAGGAAACAATTAATATTGTGACCGATTCGCTGTATGTCGCGGGTGTGTTACACAGGATAGAAGATTCTCAGATTAAGGATGTTAAGCAACTGCGCTTGGGAGAACTGTTTAGTCAGTTGCGTACATTAATTCAAGGAAGAACAAAACCATATGCAGTGATTCACATCCGTAGTCATATGTGGGATTGTGGCCTTGGGGAAGGGAATGCTAGAGCAGATAGGTTGGTAGCATGTTCTGCCCCTGTTAGTGATTTTGTCAAGGCTAGAGAATCACATAGTGTGTTCCATCAGAATGCGAAAGGATTACATTCACATTTTAAGATCACTGTAGAGGAAGCTAAGGGAATTGTACGGACTTGCCCTCAGTGTAGTCATAATGGTTCTGGTCTAGGCGTAGGGGTTAATCCTAGGGGGTTGGGTCCTAATGAGATATGGCAAATGGACGTGACGCATGTGCCCTCAATGGGTAGGCTCAAATATGTACATATTACAGTTGATACATATAGTCATTTTGTATGGGCAACACCACAGGCAGGAGAAAAAGCTAGTCATGTGATTCGTCACTTGACGGCGTGTTTTGCTGTAATGGGGGTACCAGCACAGATTAAAACGGATAATGGGCCAGCTTATTGTAGTGAGAAGATGCGTAAATTCTGTCAGTTATGGGGAGTACAACATGTTACAGGGATTCCACATTCCCCAACGGGACAAGCAATTGTAGAGAGAATGAATCAAACGCTGAAGCAATATTTGCAGAAATTTCAAGATATCACGGACAGTCAAGAAAGGGTTATGAAAACATTGTTTGTTTTAAATTACCTCTGTATATTTGGATCAGATGAGGAGCCACCAGTAAAAGTGCATTCAGGTCTCTCAAAGAAAGTAACTGTTCAAATGAAGGTGTTTTATCGAGATCCAGAAACTGGACAGTGGAAAGGGCCTGCAGAAGTTCAATACATTGGCAGAGGATACATGTGTGTACTTACTCCTACAGGGCCAAGATGGATACCTGCAAAATGGACTCGGCCAACATTAAAGGACTGATGGTATTTATTTTGACTGCCATTGGTGCAACAGCTGTCCCGCATTTGTTGATGAAGCAACAGAACATTTGGTTAACTTGGGCCAATAAGACGCACAATCCTAATTTCTGTCTGAGTCTCGCTTCAGCTCAAGAGCCATTCAAGACGTGTCTAATTGGAATACCTTTATCAGTCAATGAATCTATTGAGATGCTTACAGGACTGTATAATGTGTCTGTTTGGAACAACTGTAATTGTACGGGGGAACCTGATGCTTGTTTAGCTCATTTACCCTTTAATAATGCATCTTGTCGATTAGCTTTCCAATCGCTAGGTGGTGGGCCTCGCTAGGTTTTCCTTCATGGCTGTTGTCATTCTTTAAACCAGTATTGGTAGGAATTGCCTTTATTTTGCTTATATTGCTTATTGGTATGTGTTGCCTTTCATGTATTAGGCAATTATGTTTAAAGATAATTGATGCTACTTTTCGCAAGGAAGTGTTATTAGCCCAAAGAGAAAAAGGGGGAATTGTTGGGACATGGCTAATAGAGAAGGGGCATGGCTCTATTGATCCGTTGTATCAGGAGAATTTTGTTCTAAGTTAGCATGAGTAGGCCTCAGTTAGCATGAGTCTGGTGCAGTATAAGTGGAAAAGTACTGAGCGGTCGCTCTCTGGTTAGCTGAGCGTCTAAGATAAACAAGCTGGGGAATTATCTCTAGCAGGGTGAGAAGGTTGCATTCCAGAGAAACCACAAGAAGGTTGAGCTCATTATGTATACTATCCAATTAATAGAAGACGAGTAGGCATAATTATTGTATACTATCCAATTAATAGAAGACGAGTAGGCATAATTATTGTATGCTATCCAATTAATAGATGACAAGTAGGCATAATTACTGTAAGTCTTATATAAACCAGCTTAGTGTCTCAATAAAGCGAGGTATGCTTATCACTCATATTGGGTCGACCGCATTCCTTCCTCCGTCCGCTCGGGTTTGGAACTCTGATGGAATTTTTCTCTCGGCATCCCTCCTTCAGTATGGAAGGATTAGGCACATCTCCCTCTCTCTCTGCTACTTGAGGCTAACAGCTTTTTTTGGTTTGGCCCCAGAGCACCCTGGACAGGGCCATTAGGAGAAGGGAGTGCAGAGGTGCCAGTGAGATGCTGGTTGCCTGTGGCCAGCGTGGGGGATGTTTGGAGGCTTCAGGGGCACCCCACAGGTGGGGGTGCAGAGAAGCTTCTGGAATGCCTACAGTCAGATCTGAACAGCCAATAAGAAAACGGAACTCTCGTCGAGACTCAGCCCATTGTCGCGGGTCTCTTGGAGCACGAGCATAGCAACTGCCGCCAGGAGCCACGGCGCCCCTGCTCCCCGGGACTGAGACTACGCTTGCCTTGCCACCACGTGTGTAAGTAAATTAACCCTCGCAGGACTGCGAGTACATATACTTTCTGTGCACATTTGCATGTGTATTTTCCGTGCTCAGTACGAGCACGTGTATAAATTATTTCCTCGCACAATCGTGAGCGTACACTTTCTGTACTCACTACAAGTACGTGTATCTCTTTAAAATAATCCCACACTGTGTTCAGGCAAGTGTGTACTCGTCCGGGACTCAGAGGCGGCTCCGGCATTGTTTTGGGTGAAGCCACGTGCATGCACACTGTGGACCTCCTGTTGTATTAGTTACTGCCCCTTAATAATTTTCCTCAACTGATATCCAAACCTGCATTTAAGTCACTTTTGGAGTGCTAAAACCTTGTTTCTCACTGGTTTAATAAAAGTTGTTTTGGACCCTGTTGTCCCTTAAACTAACCTCGGGGTGCTTCCGTGACATTTTTGGAGTAGTCGAGCAGGATATCAGAAATGGAGGAATTATTCAGAGGGTTGAGTAATATCTCTGCAGTAACCTGGGGTCTTGCCGTAATGTGGATCATGGTGTGTTTCAGTTTGTGTGTTTGCTTAAAGGTAGCACAGGATCTGTGTAAACTTAAGCACCAAATGGAGGAAAACCTTTAGCGGAAAAGTGAACAGTTTGACTCTTTAAAGTGGGACGTTTCGTGGCAAAGTGAACAGTCTGACTTTTTTAAGCAGGATCTTTCGCGGCAAAGTGAAAAATTTGACTGTTTAAAGCAAAACCTTTCGCGGCAAAGCGAACAGTTTGATTCTCTAATACAGGACTTTTCGCGGCAAAGCATACGATCGGATTTTTTAGAAGAGAGATTTGGCTTGTTAGAACAGAAACTTGTTTTTTTGGAACAAAAACTTGATTTTTTGTTAATTAATATAAGAGCTTCCTCTTGCATCCCCCCAGTTCAGGTGTGCCCCTCGGCCCCCCCGCTTCTCAACAAAGATACTGAGTCTGAAAACAGTGTTGATGAAGGGGGAGTAGAAACAAAGGACTTGCATCCTCTTATTAGAACTGAAGCACATACAGAAGGACGAGGCAAAAATCCACGCACGGCTACCCATAGCACGCCATATTCAGGACTGGAGCTAGGAGATTTACAATAATAATAATAATAGTAATAATAATAATAATAATAATAATAATAATAATAATAATAATAATAATAATAATAAAAGTTGTTTTGGACCCTGTTGTCCCTTAAACTAACCTCGGGGTGCCTCCATGACACACTCGCAGACACGGGAACATGCATCAATGCAGTTACATAGGCACTAGCTTTTGAAGACAGGCTGTGCTAGTTTGGGCACTTTTCAGGCACACTCCTGAAAGCCGCACACACTGCTGTTCATTCGCTAAATGCCCTCTTCGGAAACATTTCTCCGGTCGACCTACCGCTCAGCTTTCTTCTCGTGTAACTGAGAAATGTCAGCACAGGGAATCCGTCTCTGTCTAGCAAACGTCAATCCTGCCTCGGCTTTCCTTTGTTGCCTCTACCTAGATGGCTTCCCTTTTCTCTTTTATAGTGTTTTGCGAGCTGTTTAATGTTCACTATTTATAGAATTTTATTGGAAGTCGTTGTATTACTTAGAAGATTACTAAATTGTTACGGTCTTCACCAAATTTGGTTGCTAGCTGACACTACCATTAGAGGCTGAGCTGGTGAACAGAACGGGGACTGACCTAATTAAAAAATAAATGAGGGTAAGGGAATAAAGATCCTCTTTTGATGTAAGCCCCTTTAGTATAAAAAAGGAACAAGGAACAATAAAAAACTATTTAACTGCAAATGTTCAACTTTTTCCTCTAAGTGTTAGCAGCTCTCTTAAAGAGTGAGCTGTGTTTTAAATCTGAAGTGTTTTGAAATCCTCCAGGATAGAAGCAGTTGGTCAAATATTTGTAATTTAAATAAAAAGATGAGGAAACATGCAAACTCTTCCCATATTGTCCAGAACCATTAAAGTTATGTGCCAGAGGTATGCTGCCAGTGTAAAAAATCCCCACATAATTTTGCTTTGGGGACAGGGATAGAAAGAACATGTGAATGGATGCTAAGAATGAAAAGCTGTGCCTGAAGCCTGATGGGAGTTTAGTTTCGTTTGATACACTCAAAACTGTGTCAACCCTTTCCATGAATATTTCATTCATTTTTAAAGGGAAAATTATCATGGTGCTAACACTTTACTAATTTTTTTAAAGTGTTTCCAAAATACTTATTTCATTCCTTCACTACAACCTTCTGCAGTAGCCCACAGAAATACTGTGCTGCATAAAAGGTTAATAAGATTCTGAATAAATCAAACATTTCTTATATTCTTCAGATATTAGCATGAAGAAATTCTGTTTCAGTTTACAACCAATGGGATCATTGACTTATATGGGACCACAAATGGTCCATAAGTCCACATTCATTTATTATTCTGAGTGTACTTTGAGTTTTCCAAGAAAAATGGAGTTTAAAAAATCTGTAATTGCTATGTATATTCAAAATGCCAGAAGACTAGATGGCTCATGGGATAGGAGAATGGAATATCAACCATTTTCTCTTTAGATCAGTTGCTCAGACTCAGTTGTGAAAAACAGCGCTCGAGTATCATTGGCATTCAGAGGGTATTTAGTTACCTGGGAGAGAAGAAATTACTGTGTTTCCCAAACAAACAGTTTTCCACAGCATGCAAAATTCTGCATTCCAACACACTTGTTGGTACCTTACTAATTTGGACAGCTAATGAAAATAATATAGAGAGGAACAACAAAAGGTACCTTTGTTTTGCTGGGCTGTTGAACATCCTCTCTGAAGAAACAGAAGACATCTTGAGTGGTTAATTCCCTTGGTCCATGAGAAATAAAGTGCAACAGCAGTAGTGCCCCAGCACTGTCCTCAGGTATAAAAAACTGCTGGGGCAGATCATCACTATCTCAAATTCCTAATGTGTAATACTAATCCGATTCCTTCTGAATGCTTGTCAATCTTGAAAGGCAGTTTTGGTTTGTACCTTTGTGCAGGAGCTAGGCCTATACAGGGTAGTGTGTATGACCTCTTTTGGGCTATTCCTTCAACGGTGTGTTGTTGGAAAAGTTTTTAGTTCCATTAAGGCAGCAAGGAGAGCCAAATCTTGGACAGTGTCTGAGACGAAATATCATATCCTTTCTGTTTAAGGTTTTGTTGAGCACTTGCAGAAGCAAATGAGTTGTCAAGCATCATCCGAATCATAGAACAGTCACAATATGAACATGCCTCTTCATCACCTTTGTCTCTTCTCCTTTTCCTCTTTTCCATACTTTGAAATTTGGACTTTCTTCTAGAGCTTGTCCCTTAGGGCCAGAGGCTGTCATGCCATGACGTCCGTTTCATGGAGTCTGATTGCCTCTACCTCCTCTCCAGGTTTCTTCCCCTGCTTCTTTTTCCCTGTGGTCTTTTTTGGTGTTCTGCGTCTCACTCCCACCCACCCTCCCAGTCTTTCTGGTATTCTGTATGAGATGTAGGTCAGTCTAGGTTTCTTATAAGCAGTGCAGCTTTAAATGAGTTGAGAAGTTCAGGCCTTACTGAAAGCAACTAGACATTCAAGCCAGAGCCAGTGGTATTTGATGGTTAGCAATTCAAAAGCGAGTATTTCATTACAGTGTTGGTTGTAAGCACAGTGACAACTATGTAGTGACCTGTCTTAAATTAACTCACAGTTCTTCTGCAGAGGAGGTGGAAATAAAAATTAAGTATTGACACACAAACATTTTTAGAACAACTTTCTTTGGCAGTTAAGTTACCTTTGATAGGTGAACCTTCTCTCACGTGGCTGCTGTAAGGCAAAAATCAGTGCAGGCCTGAGCATAAAACATTGCTTTTCACATTGAGCCATATACCTTTATTCGAAGCTGGAGGCTTCTGCTCTCTGTCCCAGTCAGGCTATAGAGGGAAACAAGTTCTCTGCCTGGTACATGTACTGCCTGAGCAGTAGCTCCTTTCCTAAACTTTAGGTCAGAAGAAGTTGTCACATTACTGGGGAATAAAGCAAGGGTAAACCAAAGCCTGGTTATCGTATTTTACCTGTATATTCCCCAGTTTTTATTGGTGCAGCCTCTGTATATTACCTGTACGTTCACTACATTTTTAGTAGTGCAGCTATCCTGTTTTACTTGTATATTTTCATATTTTTAGCGGTGGAAGTATCGTATGTTACCTGTGTGTTCGCCACATTTTTAGCTTTACGGCTGCCGTATTTTACCTGTGTTTTTGTCAAGTTTTTAGTGGTTCACGTACCATATTTTACCAGTTTATTCGCCACATTCATGTACCGTACTTGTTGAATGATCTTTTTAGAAGAAGAAGAAGAAGATGATGATGCACAACAAAATGCGACAGAGGAGGTGAACTGAATGCAGTAAGAAGGTGAGTTAGCGTGCGGTGTCAGAGAGGAAGATGGGGAATCCTTGGGAGCCAGCGCGATCCCTGGGGAGGAATAAGGAGCTGAAAGGAGCCGACGAGTAGCCCTGAGGATGACTGGGGAGCCTTGGGGAACTGAGGCACGACCTGGGGAGCTGAGATGAGTTTTGGGGGACCGTGGCCCTTGGGAGAATGGAGGAGACCTGGGGAGGACTGGAGAGTCTTGGGGAACGGAAGTGAGTCCTGGGGAGAAGGGGGGATTCCTGGGGAATACAGACAAGCCCTGGGTAGATGAGGTGAGCTTGGGGGACCCATGGAGAGCATTGCAGAGTCCTGGGGAGACCAAGGCAGATCAAGTGAGGCCTTGGGAGCCCTGGGGAAATGAGACAAGCCCTGGGGAGAACTTGGGTGCCTTGAGGAATCAAGGCGAGCCTTGGGCAGGACTGTGGATCTCAAGGGAGCCGTAGGGAGATGAGGCCCTACCTGGAGAGGGAGGGTCTGGGGAGCCCTGGAAGATGAGGGGAGGCCTTGGGAGTCCTGGAGAGGCAAGGCAAGCCCTAGTTTATTTTTTAGAAGAGATTCTTATGGAATCTAAGTCTGCTCTGTCCTTCAGTCCTTCCCAGAACATAGTTCTGGTAGAAGTTAGGTAGGATGTGTGGTCTTGCTAATAATTCAGTGTAATGCAATAGCATTTTGATTATTTTTTTTTAAGGAAATGTAAGTACATAATTTCAATAATAATATAGTTACTGCATTTAATGAGCTGTTGGGAAGTAAGATGTGGGAAAGCAAGATGTGTGGTTCCAGCCACCTGGATGATAAAGGAAGATCAATACTAACATGACCATTTGGACGGTGAAAGACATAATACTTACATAATAATATCTAAAGGGCCTTGGACAGATTACTTTGAAGTTTGTTTCTCGTAATTGTAAGAAGTTATAGCCCAGACTCGTGAGAATGGCATCTCGGGCCGGATAACCGCCCCCAAATGCATGGGATGTGTGAATGTCCTTGGGCCTGGTCTGTGCAAGAGTGGAGAAACAAGTGAGACAAACATCACATGATTTAAGTATGTTCTTAATAACAGTTAGTGGAAAAACACCTTTTTGTAAACATCTTAGTCCATGCTCCTTCCTGTAAATCCTATAAATTGTCAATGGTGAATAAAGAAAGCAGCCTAGGCCTAGGTCAGCTCTCAGCTTGGCCACGCTCTGCGCTCCTTCCTGAACAAGATCTCTGCCTCTGCGTGAATTTCTGTCTGCGTCCCGGTATGCGTCGTTCCTAATCGCCACAAATGGTGCCCCGTGCGAGTGTGTGACCCCTGGAAGCTCTTCATTGAGCAGTGTGTTTGGCGGCGACCACGCAATCCAACGGGTGAGTAAATTTTATTTGTGGCCACATTAATCCCTACGGTATAGATAGGGACAAGCAGTCCTTGTTGAATGAGAGAGCTGCGGGATTGTGTTAGTATAGGGCAAGCCGCTTCTCAGGAACATAAACTGTATTTGCAGGTTTTACTGCAGCTATTACGTTCTTCTGGTTATCGTACTTCTGAGAAGCAGGTAGCTTTGCTCCTGGTATGGGTGAGAGAGAATTGTGTTTGGTTTCCGAGTGAGGGGACTTTTGACAGTAAAATTTGGAAACAGGTCAGGGAACAGCTACATGCACAAAAGAATTCAGTTCCCAATAGTTTACATATTACTTGGAGATTTGTAAACTCTGCACTATCGCAGTTGCAGTCGGCAGAGCACATACTGCAAGGGCAAACAGGGGAAGATGGACAGAAAAACACAAATGAGCAGGTTGTTAATGATTTGAGTCTTGACAGCACTTATCCTTTTGAGTCTGGCTCTGTAGATCTCGAAAAAGAGTCGGTTTTATATCCATCATTAATGTCATCACAGCTGTGTAAAAATAAGGCCGGAATTTGTGTGGAGATGGGTCAGGAGTCTAAAACTCTGACCTCAGCACCTCCTTTGCCTGATTTTAATGATGCTTATACAGCACACAGTAACCCCTTCATGACTAAGACAGCAGAACACAAAGGGTTGATGCAAAATGCTGTGAAAAGGCTATGAGGAACGGCGATTTTTCTTTCACCTTTCCAGTTACTTACAAACCATAACAACCACCAGAACATGACGGAATACCTGCTTCTGTGTATTGCCTTTCTGAAAATCAAGCAGCTTGTCAGGAATGTGAGTTAATTGTTTTATTGGTTGTTGTTACAATTGTTTCTTTGTGATATTTTTTGTATAAGTGCACTGTAAGCCTTCTCCGCACTTTTTCCACTCGTGCCGCAAGCCGCTCCATGCTTCCCCCCCTCCCTCCCTCTTCTTACGGTTTTTACTTACGAGATGGGGCTGGGAACGACTGTTTTCAGTCATGTTCCTAAGAAATTAGTACTGGGAGGTGTTTTAGAACATAGGAAAGCACTTGGAAATATGAGGAAGGAAGATCTTGTGAAATATTGTAATTAATGGTGGCTGCTGTGTAAGTTCAATGATTGGGAAAAGTGTCCGGAGAATAGAATCTTAAGGTATAACACTTTGCTGTTTCTAAAGCGAGACGAGCTCCCACTTAGCACCAGCAATTTACGCCATCTGGGTGGCCTTGCCTCTATCTAAAAAAAAAAAAGAAAAACCTGGCTGCCTGCTTTTAAAGCGGTGAAAGGGGGGTTTTCTCTCCCCACCCCCACCACTGCAGCAATGTTGTAGTACTGAACAGGGCAGTCTGAGGGTGAAATTTAAAGGCATCCCTAGCAGATCCATAGTTCTAATGAAACTGAGAAATTAAACCAAAAATCTTTTAATAGACTTATCTTGTGGTAACTAATTGTAAAAGACTTCTTAGTAATTTCACCGTGACAGTTTTTGAGATTTTGGGAAAGAAAGACAGGCCATTTTTTGAAACCAATGGAATGCTAAATTTGGAACAAAGTTTTAACAGCTGAATTCTTCTATTTGCCAGAAAGCCCTATACCTCTTTTGGGTAAAGATTTGTTAAGTAAATTGTAATCTCAAATAATGTTTTCTGAGAATTGTGTTTAGTTGCATGTCCCACAAGAAGCTGCTTGGATGGTGCAGATCTGCTTGCTGCAAGTGAGAAATCTCCAAGGAAATTTTGGATGCTGTGTTTCCACTAGTATGGGCAACCAAAGTATCGGTAAAGCAAACACTACACTGATAGAACTGAAACAGGACTTCGATCCGGTAAGGGAAAACAATATCCAATGTATATGACAGCCAAAATGGAGTTAGAAACTTTGATGAATAGAATTTATGACAACCTTACAAGCTAACTGCGTTCGATTGGACTTGCAGATTCATATTGGCTGCAGTTTCCTGAAGAACCAGATACACATTTTGGTAAACATAGCAATGGAATGCAAACTTATTGATAAGCATGGATGGACATCTCGAGAGAGGGGCAACGAGAAACTGGTGACCAAGAAACTGACCAACAGTGTATAACATCCCATTCACGTGAATACTTCATATAAAAGTGGGAGATCACAAGGATCTCGTCCCTTTTTCCTTATGGCTGACATTAGGAGAGGACCTTGCTAGTCGTCCCTGGGAATTGAGGCCTAGTGACAGACTGAACCCAGTTCCGGTTGGCGGCAGAGTCTAGTCCAGGACTTCGGGTGCCAGCCCAACATCTGCCAGAGCAGTTGCCTGGACTTGCAAGATTAGTTTTGTATATTTGGTATTCTTTTCCTCTATTTTATCAGTAGCATTAGTAAAACATTTTTAATTTCTCCAGCTCTCTTCTCTCTGTCCTTCCTTCCCTCCCGATCGCCTGTCCTCAGTGGGAAGGGGGAGAGGGAGGGGCTGAAGGGGGAAGTGGGGGGAGAGGGGGTAAACAATACATCTGCCAGTTTTATTGTCATCCCGCAATCAAAACCTCGACACTGTGGAAATTTCACAACCACATAATAGTAAGAATGCTTAAATGCTGACCAACTGTGTATAACATTCCATTCACATGCATACTTCATATAAAAGGGGGAGATCACGAGGATCTTGGCCCTTTTCCCTTTTTCCTCATGGCTGACATTAGGAGAGGACCTTGCTAGTCGTCCCTGCGAACTGAGGCCTAGTGACAGACTGAATCCAGCTCCGATCGGCTACAGAGTCCAATCCAGGACTTTGGGTGCAGGCTCGGCAGTTGCTGAGACTTTCAAGATTGGTTTTGTATATTTTGTATTATTTTCTCTATTCTTATTAGTAGCATTAGTAAAACATTTTTAATTTTTTCCAACTCTCTTCTCTCTGTCCTTCTTTTCCTCCTGATCACCTGTCCTTAGTGGGATGGGGGGAGAGGGAGAGGCAAAAAAGGGGGAAGTGGGGGCGAAGAGGAGGTTAACAATACATCTGCTAGGGCTTTATTGTCACCCTGCAATCTAAACCCTCGACAGGTAATTAGCGTCCAACGTGCGGTGAGAGAAAGGGATAAATTTGGAGATTTTTGGCTTTCCTACTGCTCTGACGTACCTTTCAATTTACTTGGCCTGGTGCCAACTCATAGAGTTGTGATAGTCGCGTGTCTGTTTGCTTTGGACGTTATTTAGTGGTATTAAGGAAAATTGAATTACATTGATTTAAAGATGTTATGGCATAAGTTGTATCAGTTATTTTCTACAGTGTGCTCACTGATTCCATATCTGTGTTGGGGTTTCTTTTTGAATTGAAGTATTCATTATATAACAACAAGAAACTGGACAATGGTTCTGGTGATATTGTGTGGTTTGGCACATTTCATTATACTGAAGCCGCTAATGTATTTCTACTCATTTCTGCTTTACCTCGAAAAGCCTCCAGGAGAGATGAGAGAGCAGTATGGCTCTGTGTTTGCTAATTGGTCGAGCGAAGCTTTAGAAAGGCTGACTAACAATACTTTCATTTTTTCGCTGGGACAGTTTGCAAATGTTTTAGAGAGCTTTGAATATCCTTGGAGCTTTGATAGAACAGTGATGGTGTTATCTGGTTTGCTGAATGTGTGTCAGTTTGTGTTACTGTTATAGAGAAATGAGGTTCAATAGGAGGTTTGCGTCTCTTTTTAGTCCTGAGATTTGCGGTGCGTCTTCGGAAGCTTTAGCAAAAAGCACTCCTAGCCGCTCGAGAAAGAGCAAAACACAGAAAGCTGCCGCTGCAGCCACTGCCCCCCCAATCGCGGCTTCACAGGCTGAAGCTACAGCTCTTCCGCAGAGTTCCTCTGCCAAGGTCGCTGCATGTAACATTACTTCTCCAGCCTCAAAGGCAGCCCCCCCTTCTTCACACACTGGTCACTGTTGCTGCTGTAACCACAGCAATCACTGTGACAGTCATTCAGACTCTGGAAATGAATCAAATGATGGTGAACCCATATCAGCATCAGTTGCCGGTTGTAAGAAAGTCACTAGAAAGACTACCCGTGCAACAGGTGATGGCACAGGGCCAACATCAACCCAAGGGGAGGAGATGAAGTGACCACCACTCGGTCCTTTTCTCCAGGTGAGCTGAGAGATTTGCGAGAAGACTTTAGTCGTCGTGAAGGCGAGAATATTTTAACCTGGCTGCTCCGGTGCTGGGACAATGGGGCAGAAACAATTGAATTGGAAGGTGGTGAAGCCAGGCAGCTGGGATCTCTGTCAAAAGATTCCACCATTGATAGGGCAATTTCAAGAGAGTCTAATGCCACTACCCTCTGGACCCAACTCCTGGCAGCTATGAAAGTAAGATTTCCCTACAAGGAAGATTGTATATCCAAGTTAGGGAAATGGAATACTATGGAGAGAGGTATCCAGTTCCTGAGAGAATTAGCTGTGCGAGAGATCATCTATTTTGGACCAAACATCCAAGAGGGGACAGACCCAGATAGAATCAACTGTACACGACCTCTGTGGTGCAGATTTGTACAAAGTGCACCACCTGCATATGCTAAGTCATTGGCAGGAATGGTCTGGACAGCTGGAGGTGTACAAAATATTACTGAAGTGATTGAGCAGCTCCAGAACTTTGAGGACAGCCTTGCTGGTTCTCTACGGGCTTGTGTGTCTGCTGTGGAGAAACTGTGTGAAAAATCTGATGACCGGTTTGAAAAGCTGTTGCAAGAAATTAAAGAACTCAGAGAAGACACATACCATTCACAACCTGTATGAACCTATGTTTCAGCTATTAGGAGAAGGCATTTCCAATCTCGAGAGAGAGAGGACAGAGGCAGCCCACAAAAAGAGGTTCACTGTGGTTCTTCCTACATGAGCAGGGAGAAAAATCATGAATAAGTGGCATGGAAGACCTACCTCAGAACTTCAAGAACGAGTACATGAAATAAAAGGAAAAACTCCTAGGAAGGTGGCTGCTTCAGTTTACAAAAGGGGCGGAAAAGATTCTGATGCTCTTGAAGGAACCTCTAATTCACACCCAGAGACTGTGCAAAACAGAAATTAGAGGTGCCCTGCCTCCAACCAGGTGGAGGAAAGGGATAACAGAGTTTATTGGACTGTACAAATACGATGGCCTGGTACAACACACCCCCAGGAGTACAAAGCTTTAGTGGACACTGGTGCTCAGTGCACAATAATTCCTTCTAATTATAAAGGAACGCAATCCATCAATATTGTTGGAGTGACTGAGGGATCCCAGGAACTGACTGTTGTAGAGGCTGAAATGAGCCTAACTGGAAAAAACTGGCAAAAGCATCCCGTTGTGACTGGTCCAGATGCTCCGTGCATCCTTGGTATAGACTACCTCAGGAGAGGGTATTTTAAGGACCCAAAAGGGTATAGGTGGGCATTTGGTAGAGCAGCTGTGGACACTGAGAAAATTGAACAGCTGTCTGATTTGCCTGGTCTTTCAGATGACCCTTCTGTTGTAGGACTGCTGATGGTCGACAATCAGCAGGTGCCAATTGCTACCACGACAGTGCATCGCCGGCAACATCGCACCAATCGAGACTCTTTGATTCCTATCCAGAAGTTGATCTGTCAATTGGAAAGCCAGGGTGTGATCAGTAAGACTCGCTCACCTTTTAACAGCCCAATCTGGCCAGTGTGTAAGTCTAGTAACGAGTGGAGACTAACTGTAGACTATCGTGGCCTGAATGAAGTTACACCACCAATGAAGTTACACCACCATTACATACACAACATTCCATTCACATGCATACTTCATATAAAAGGGGGAGATCACGAGGATCTCAGCCCTTTTCCCTTTTTCCTCATGGCTGACATTAGGAGAGGACCTTGCTAGTCGTCCCTGCGAACTGAGGCCTAGTGACAGACTGAATCCAGCTCCGATCGGCTACAGAGTCCAATCCAGGACTTTGGGTGCAGGCTCGGCAGTTGCTGAGACTTTCAAGATTGGTTTTGTATATTTTCTATTATTTTCTCTATTCTTATTAGTAGCATTAGTAAAACATTTTTAATTTCTTCCAACTCTCTTCTCTCTGCCCTTCTTTTTCTCCTGATCACCTGTCCTTAGTGGGAAGGGGGGAGAGGGAGAGGCAAAAAAGGGGGAAGTGGGGGGGAAGAGGAGGTTAACAATACATCTGCCAGTGTTTTATTGTCACCCCGCAATCTAAACCCTCGACAACAGGTAATATACGGTAGCTGTACTACTAAAAATGTGGTGAACATACAGGTAAAATACCGTAGCTGCACCAGTACAAACTGGGGAATATACAGGTAAAATACAGTAACTGCAAGACTAAAACTGTGAAAATATGCAGGTAATATACAGAAGCTGCACCACTAAAAATGCAGAGAATATACATGAAAACTACGGTACATTAACCACTAAAATTGTGACGAATATACAGGCAAATAATGGTAGCTGTAGCGCTAAAAATGTGCCGAACATCCAGGAAAAATACGGAAGCTACACCGCCAGAAATGTGGCAAACATACTGGTAAAATACGGCAGCTGCACCGCTGAAAAGGTGGCGAATATACAGGAAAAATACGGTACCTTCACCACTGAAAATGTGAAAATGTACAGGTAATATACAGGAGCAGCACCGCTAAAAATATGGTGAATGTATAGGAAAAATATGGTACCTGCACCGCTAAAACTGTGACGAATATAAAGGTAATATACGGCAGTTGCACCGCTATAAAACATGGTGACTATACAGGTAAAATACTGTACACGCACTACTAAAAATGTGGTGAACATTAGGGTAAAACATCGTAGCTGCACCAATAAAAAAGTGGGGAATCTACAGGTAAACTATGGTAGCTGCACCACTAAAACTGTGATGAATATACAGGTAAAATATGCTACTTCCACCAATAAAAATGGGGAGATTATACTAGCAAAACACAGGAAACGCACTACTAAAAATGCGGCAAATACACAGGTAAAATATGGTAGCAATACCAATAAAAAAACAATAAAAAACTAGCGAATATACAGGTAAAAAATGCCAGCTGCACGGGTTAAAATGTGAAGAACAAACAGGTAAAACACGGTAGCTGCATGGGTAAAATTTTGGTGAATATACAGGAAATATATGGTAAACACACTGCACGCCAAATCTTCCGCTGTATCCCCATACACACTGCTAAAAATGTGGTGAATATTCTGGTAAAATAATACAGCTGCACCAATAAAAAACTGGCGAATATACGGGTTTAATACAGTAGCTGCACCGCTGAAAATGTAGCGAATATACAGGTAAAATACAGTAGCTGTAGCACTAAAAATGTGGCGAACATCCAGGTAAAGTAAAGTTACACCGCTAGAAATGTGGCGAATATACGGGTAAAACACAGGACACGCACTGCTAAAAAAGGGGCAAATATACAGGTAAAATACGGCAGCTGCATCAATAAAGATGTGGCGAATATACAGGTGAAGAAAGGCATGTGCACTGCTAAAAATGTGGTGAATGTTCAGGTAAAATAAGGTACGTGAACAACTAAAAATGTGGCGAAAATACAGGTAAAATACCGTAGCTGCACCGCTAATTACGTGGCGAAATGGGACTGTACCTGGACTGTCCCATCCCCTACACCAACTCTAAAACCTCTCCCTGCAATTCCCAGCGCCTCCCCTGCCCTGGTCCCTTCACTTAGCTTTCAGAGAGGCATGGGTCTGAATCCATCCGCAACAAAAAGAAACACCGCATTGTCTAGTGGGCATCTTCCTGCAGTCACCAGACTCCTTTAAAACATCTGCAACAGCAACAAAAAAACAGCAAGAAGAGCCAGTCAGTGCCAGCAATAAGTATTGCATCCATCGGTGATAACTATTTCCACAACTGCCACTTCCACAAAACTCCCATGGCATTCCATTCACCTGCTCATTCCAGAGGTGGACGCTGAAGCCCTTGTCACTCATGGCACCTAAGACAGCAAGAAACAAAATGACTGTAGTGCTTGGGACAAGTCCCCAGCCCCATGCTCTTTCTGGCCTCTAGCCCAGCTCAGCGCAAGTGCTCATCTGATTCCAAAGGCGGCCTGCAAATCAAGAAGGAAATGCTTCACTAATTCACCAGAAAAGGCCGTGCTCCTTAACACCGAGCAGCGCCACACATTCTCAGCTGCCGGTCGGTGTGTCCCTTCACAACTCTGCGCTTGTATCCAGCACCTGCTCGAGGTTTGCGAGGGCGAAAACTCATGGACTCCACACGATTCAATATGAATTCAAGCGAAGCCATTTATTACAGAAACAAGCCTCCTTATATATGCAGTTATTTCCTGATCACGCGTCCACGCTCCAAGCATGCATTAGCTGATTGAATATTGTCCATGTTCACGAGCTGTCCACGCGCCCGAATCTCACTGCTAATAGGTCTGTTGATTTACATCTTTTTGAGGCCCTGAGGCCTCACTCCCACAGCAGGTGCTGTTCTTCAGACTTCGAGCTGCCCTTGAGATTCCTTTGGCTAGTTCAGAAATAAATCTCCATCTAATAGAAACCCATCCCCACAACAACCTCAAGAAAATTCCTCAAATCACCCACTATTTCCCCTTTTTGTTTCTGAACCAGCCAGGCCTTGTTTACAACGTGCTGAATCATCTTTGAAATACACTGCAGCATACAACATATGATTAACAACAATGATTACAGTTACATATAATGTAGCTAAGCCTTACATAATAAGATCAAACAACTACCCACCATTTGTCAAACCCTAATTCTACTATGACAATCTTATTAACGTGCTGGTTTAGTTTGTCTAAAGTACTATGAATAGATCCAGAATGATTAAACAAGTTAATACAACATCTTGCTCTTAAAGTCATCACAACCATGTCCTTATGATAACAACAAAAATCTCTAGCAACACGATTTTGAAGGGTAACATGCCTAATACCATCAACATCTACTATTAATTGAGTTAGTATCTCAGAAGATAGATTAGCCTGTTTAAATGACCAATAGCTTAACTTTGATATGTCTCCTAAAGCTTTACCAGCTACTAGACTAGGGAGGAGGAGTGCAGTAGATACTATGGTAGGAATGTCTCATAATTTTACCTCATTTTTGCATTGACTATCTAAGTGTAATATCACCCTTTTGGCTCTTCTGCTGTTTGTTCAAATTGCCATTCTCCACAGAAGGTGCACCACCTCCTTGCTAATAGGCTTCTGGACCACCAGGTCTGTGAGCATCTATAACACTGAATTAGGATCCATGGTTTACATCTGAAACAGTCCTCACAACTTATCTCCCTCCTGTCCGTCTGCATCCGTTAAGTCTTTGTTGTCTTTATTCAGCCATGGCTTAACCCATTTCGCAGGAAACCACTTTGATCCTTGGCCTGTAATGACACAAACATAACCTTTTCCCCAGGTTATCAATTGATGTGGCCTTTTCCATTTACCATTAACTAGTGATTTGACCATAACTAATGTAGGTTCTTTCTGATTTAGCATGGTTTTGGGCCATACTTGCAAAGTGTTTCATCACAGGGCAAATTTAGGCTGCACCACTTAGATATAAGTGATTCATCACATACAATGCTTTTGACAATTGGGTTTGTGGTGTTTTCCCTACTTCTCCCCCCTTTTTGTTTAAAAAAAAACAAAACAGTTCAGAATCAGATGTGTGTGTTGGACCTTAACCACATACTCAGAATCAGAAATCAAATTTAGAGGTTCCTCCTTAAAAAGCTCTAAGTAATGTAAAGCCGCGCCAAGTTCTGCTAATTGGGTTGAACCTTCAATAATTTTTACAGAATGATGCCAATCGTTATCTTCATGCCAGACGACTACAGCTTTATGAGACTTCCCAGAACCATCAACAAAAACTGTGCAAGTATATAGGATCAGACCCACTACAAGTACGGTCTGTGACCTGATATTAAAGACTTGCCGGTTCTGCAGCAATTTACATTAATGCATGCCAAAAGCTGTACTGTTAAAAAAATCAGCTAGTGTAATTTACAAGGATGTAGATTGCAAATAAAAAATCAAAATTAAATTTCACAAATGGTACATGTATGACAAAAGGATCATGGCATATTAAGACTTAAATTAATTTCCTGCATTTCTTGATCAGAGTAACAATCGTTATATCAGTCTGTTAGCAATCTCATCATACTGTCCCACAATAGCCACAGCTTGTTTCTATGTTGTAGCTCTAAACAGACAAATCTGCAAGTCCAATCGAATACAGTTAGCTTTGAAGGTGGTAATAAATTTATTCCTCAAAGTTTCTAACTCCATTTTGGCTGTCATATTTATTGGGTATTGTTTTCCCTTACCAGATCGAAGTCCTGTTTCAGATCTATCAGTGCAGTATTTGCTTTATCGAAACATTGGCTGTTAATACTAGTGGAAATACAGCATTTGAAATTTCCTTGGAGATTTCTCACTTGCAGCAAGCAGATCTGCACCATCCAAGCAGCTTCTTGTAGGCCATGCAACTAAACAGAATTCTTAGAAAGCATTATTTGAGCTTACAATTTACTTAACAAATCTTGACTCAAGAGAGGTATAGGACTTTCTGGCAACTACAAGAATTCATGTATCAAAACTTTGTTCCAAATTTGGCATTCTATTGGTCTCAAAAAACGGCCTTTCTTTCATTCTCTACCATGGCCTCAAAAACTAGTACGGTGAATTTACTGTGAAGTCTCTTATAACTAGTTACCACAGAATAAGCCTATTAAAAAAAAAAAATTTGGTTTAATTTCCCAGCTTCATTAGAACTATGGATCCACTGGCAATGCCTTTAAAATTCAACCCTCAGACTCCTTCATGCAGTATGACAGTTGCCTAGCAGTAACATCGCTGGGGAGGGGGGAATAAAACCTCCCTCTTGCCCCCATCTGAGATGGCAGGATCTCCAGCCCAGCATGAAAACGGATCAGTTCGAACTCCACATCAAACCAACCTGGCTCCACTCCACACCCAAATCAGTACCAGTTTGACCCAGAGAAGCACTGAGCACTCTGACCCCCAAAAGCTGACCAGTGTGAAAAGACCGACCTCAGCAAGGAGGTAAAATGATGAGCTCTCTCTCCAGATGTGTCAAAACCTAGGAAAAAAGACAGAAGCAAAAAGAAACAACACCGACAACCCCTGTTTCAAAGCCGAGAAGCAACACGGTGCCACAACAAGGATGGATGACAATACTCCAGGAAAAAAAAGAATTAAAGAGACAGAGTGGGGGGAGTAAAGCCCCCCTTTCTCCACTTAGCAGCGGGCAAACAGGTTTTTCCATATTTTTTTTCTTCTTTCTCTTCTTGCTGCAGTTCAGATGTAGCCAAGGCCACACAGCTGGCGTAATCACTGGTATGAAGTGGGAGGCTCTGGCAAACTCCTCTATTGCAATGAGCTGAGTTTATCTTGCAGCTTCACACAGGCCCGAAATCCATGTTCAGGCACAGGCCTGGGATATGTTGCTTTTTTGTTCTCCCATTTCACTCCAACCATAACACACTTCATACACAATTCCAACCAGCTCAAGAGTTGCCACACTCCTCAGCCCCATTTACCTTTTACAATTCACAGATGTCAAAAAACAGTGTATTAAGCAAAGCATCAATCCATTTTCCTAAACCCAAATCAGTTCATATTCTAGCAGCTTTTAAATACAACCTCATACAATACCAAGTTCACATCCAACATAGCATTTAGGTGTTTGGTTGGTAGGTGGTTGTTTTGAATTAGTAGATGCCATTTATTGCCACAAGTGCATTTTTATACAGTTTTACCAATTAATGTATCTCTTCATTATTGGTTACAAGTTACAGCAGTAACATCTCATTGGCCAATTTTGTTATTATCATTGTTACTCTTCTACTCCCTTCTCTCTCACGGGTACATCCTTAACATCTCCGGATCCTCTTTTACTCCCTTCTTTTTCACGGGTAGGCCTTCATATCTTCAAGGCTAATTTCTGTTCCCATGCCCTCCGTCAGGGAATCCACGGACCCACCATAGTCCCCCCCACACACGTCAATCCTTCCTCGGTTTTGCTTTATTGCCTCTACCTAGATGATTTCCCTTTTCTCTGTTCACTTGAGCAGTCATGGCTGTGCTGTGTTACACACAGGCACAGCCAACGCACACCAAGTGTCAACAGACACAGTCCGCTGAGCTCAACACTAGCGCAGATGCACATGTGCGACGAAATCAACCCACATGCTCGTGGAGAGAATGACATGGACTCACACGCGTGTGGAGCGACTCATAGATACAGCAGGCGCTAACGAACACAGACTTTCAGGCACTCTGTCTCCACGCAAACAGGGACCGGTCTGCAGGTATCCTAGACGTTGATTATTGAACCCACCACATGGACCTGCGCAAAACTCACAAGATTTACTTGCTAAGTAAATAAGAGGTGCAGATTTATCAAGTCCAATGCATTGAAGCCTTGTGCCAGCTTCCTGTTAAATTTGCATTTTCTTTAATTACACTTGAAAAATGTAGTATTTAGTTTTAACGCTCATTTTTGGAGCAAGAGTTAAGCTACTCCCCAGAAGTCTTCTTTCAGTGGCATAGAAAACACTTTCTTCTTTGAAAACAGAGAGGAAGGATTCAAGACAGGTTTTTGATTTCTTAGGGTAGAGGAAAGGAAAGGAAAAAACTCTGAAACTGCTTTCAGGTCAATAAGGCTGAAAATTCTTTTCCCTTGAGGTTTCTGGTCATGTAGAGCAAATTCCAGGCTTGGAAGAGCCTGCTGGCAACTGCTAAGGGTGTTGTTACCTTTTTAAGACACCAACAGTAAAACATTCCATCCTTCCATGCTTCATCCACAAACAGAAAAGCCCTTTAAATATAAAAATTCTGATAACTGTATTGCTTCTGGAAACTGGCTCACTTCCTCTCTTGGGATCTCAGCACTATTATAATCTTTCCTTGGTCAGCCACTGCCTTAGCTCCATGCTCCATGGCAACATTCTGCTATCTCATCACAAAAGTTAGATACAGATATCTAATGTTTGGCTGCTGCCACATATCTCCTTCCTCAAAAATTTAGTGTAAACCTTCCAATTTCATATATACCACTGATGGATAAACACACATGTAGAAGGAACTTCATAGTAAGTGTGAGTTACCATCTACTAGAACATGAGTACTGAACACAGGCACTTCCAGGTTTTCTAACTATTCCACTCTGTAGATGGCACAATGTATATCCAAGACAAAAACATACAAACAAAAAAGCAACAACAGCCCCCTACATCCATAACATACTTCTCCCCTGCCCCCCTTTCTCTACACTAATATCAAGCTTAGGAAGACTTAGCTAAGCTCAAAGAAAGAAATTCGAGACCTACCCTCTTCTTTCTAAGTATGCCTTTCCTCCCTAAGGTAGAGTTGTCTTTCATGCCTACTTTAGGATGCTTCTCCTTGTCGTTCTCTAAAACAACAAACAAAATACTACCTCATAAGCTCTTTTTTTTTTTTTTTTTTACTTTGTCAAGTGTTGTCTCAGTCAGCTTTACTCAATCATGTTAGCCTTTAGCCAAACATTACTGTTTGCTTGACTCCATTTGAGCAGACTTACTCCTTCATATACAGCTGTGCACGTCGATATTTAATAATACTCCATTTACCTTCTCCAAGCACTTAAATACCAACAGCTATTCCCAGGCAAGTCACATGTCCACTTGACATAGGTTCTTACCTTGGAGACATAGCAGCATATGTTTACCAAAGATCACATAAGTAGCCAAGCAGTCAGAGATACTTTCCCAGAATATGCACCCAGCAGTTTATAGCTTGGGGACTTTGAAAAGAAGAGGAAATGTCTTTGTGCACAATAGATGTGGATGGAATAATATTACCTTATGTCCCATCTTTCTAAAACTGGACTTGATTTGTCCCTGTCTTTATCATCCCAAATAACAGCACTTTAAGCACACTACTGGCTCACTAAGTTTTTTAATGTAACACTGATATAAAGGACAAGAATGATAAGTTAGAATCCCTTTATATTCACAATGGATTTTACAGCCTGCAGCAAATAATTTCTTGCTATTGAAGAGAGCTTCCATTCTGTTGCAGGCTGCTCAAAATAGCATACCAAGCTCGTGTCCAATCGAATAGACTTTCCTTCTGTAGCCAGTCAAAGCTGACACTGTACAACAGAGATTTACCCTTGGAGAGCAGATTTATTAACACTCCACCAGGACCACAAACCCAGAGATCCTTTGCTGCATTCTCAGTGTTCACCTTTCCATTATGCCCCTAATTATCTCCAAAGGAGTTTATTCCTTGTAAGCTTCTTGTTCAGGCTGATAAGCATTTCATTCTGAATCCTCTGCAGATCTCGGATTTACTCCTCATGCTCTTAGCTGAGAAACTAAGCAACTGTCTCCAGTATTACAATGCGTATCTCCCACTCTCCCCAGCTTCTCTTTCAGTACAAGATCCTTCTTTGCTTAACAAGAGGCCTCCTCTTGAGGTGCAGACTCCTATCAGATGGCCCTGGGACTCTTCTGTTCACTTGACTGTACAAATGGAATGACTCAATCCAGTCGTTATAACTGCTTGAGTCCTTCTCCTTCCCTGGGCTTGTGACAAAACCTTTACTTTCAAACACATGAATTGCAGTCTCCACTTCATAAAACTCTATGTCTTCCCCGCTTTAAGCCACAGTTCAGACTACAGATGATAGAATGCATCACTTACCAAAAGGAGTTCTAGTTCTATTATATATCCTGGTTTTCAGTGAAATGTGATGGACCCATGCCTTTTGGTTTATCGATGAGAAATTTTGATTCTACTCGTATTGATGAGTGTGGTCTCTAAATTCAGTTGCTGGCAGATGCCAAAACTATGTCCACTTTAAAATAGTGTCATTTTCATGCGATTTTTCATCATGTTAATTACAACCTCAAGAACGGTATAAAGTGGAAGAATTCCCACAATTTTCAGTGTTTTTCCATTAATTTCTCCTCATCAACTCTCTTCATTATGATAAAGCTCTAAATAGTTAAGAGTCTATATCACCTTTGGACTCAGATGGAAGGTTATATTATATTAATCAAGACTAACCTGCTCCTTCATGTTCAAATAGGATGCTAATCCAGTAAATTATTTCTTAAGCATTGATCTAAGGCAGTTAATGTAAAAATAATTTTCCAAAGTAATAACATCTCAAATAAGCATATACTGCACAGGTTATATTCTCACATAAGAACTTTTCTTGAAGAACAATGTTTTACATTGCTCCTTAGACTACAATGAGGGGTATTTCAATGTACGTATTCAAAAAAGCTAAACGTAGTCATGTGATTCACTTTTTCTGTTAAGAAACCGTTCTGCCTTCTACATTATGCACTATTGGAAATAAAATCTTCTGCTCTGCAAAAACAAACAAATAAACAAAAACCATAAAAAAACCAAGCCCTCAGAAATTAACAGAAAACTTCTTTGACGGTGCTCAGAGTGCAATCTTCCTCTGGAAGAAGCTACTCCAATGGCTTCTCTACCCAAACTTGGGCATGTTTCATTAAATTTTAAAGATAAATACACATCGTAAGCCACATGCTGATGTACCCTGTCTTTCCACAAATGTTCTGGATTGTGGGTCCAGATTTATAGACTTTAAAGAATAGAGGAAACATATCATGATATCCTAACCTGACCTTCCAGAGCTGGCAATGGTATCATTTTTGCATCGTGCCTCTGAATCCTATTTCAGCTAAACCATAGTCTCTCTCGGAGATGAACTTTCAGACTTGCTTTAGAAATCTCAAAAGATAAGGAGTCATCAAAGAGGTATCTAAATACTTTTGTTGAATTCAACACAACATCACAAACAGGAAGACTTAGAGCGTGGGTCTCATGTGAATATCACAAAAGCAGGTTTGTATCACATAAAATGGAACTAATATTCCTGTACATGCTCTTCTGTGGCAAGGCAGGTAGATAATAAATACACTAATAAAGACATACATAATTACATATGCAAATGAATTTCAAATTCCTTTGAAGGAAATTACACATTTGAATGAGGCAAACACTGAAGGAGACTGCCAGTTTGCTAGTGAGGTTGCATAAGCCTGAACCACGCTTCCTGTTTTTAAGAAAGCTGGTGGAAAAAAAAAGGCTGAAGACCTTAAACACTGGTGGCAGCTGTAGAGATAGATTCATGCTGCCAGGTCCAACACAAAAGAGCATCCAAGGTTTGCCAACATAACTTGATTGTCTGTTGGATAAAGGGTGGGGAGTATTCCTAGAAACAACAAAAACAGGTAAGTGTTATCTTTTCAGTATTATAAACTTGTAAACAAATCAGCAGTAAAAACACACTGGTAGAGCACTAGCATTCCAAGAAAGTTGGTCAGGGTTCTGAATTCAAATTATTAATAATAATCATTATGATGATGAGTCATCATTGACAGCTTAAACCTTCCTTAATTAAGGTTTATTAATGAAGACTAAGGATTGGTGTTAGTTTTGTGCTTAATATATTTACTGTGCTGAAGGCTTATTTTACAATGCGCCGCTTCCCTTCTGAAGGATGAAGCTGATAACTTACAAAGCAATTAGTTGTGCACTAATTAATTGCAGTTTAAGGAATCCTTTCCGGAGAATTAATCTTGCCTTAAAAACTCACACAGGTGGAAGCATGTTTAATGCTAATTTAACATTCATCAGTCTTTTAATGAGTTTCTTTATCTAAGGGTCATTAGTATGTAATATTATTTATCTCACCATTCAGTTGGAGGGGGGGGAAAACACTAATTTTATCTCATCTTGACAAATTTGCAGAAAGAACAGGAAGCAAATAATTTTGTGCTCCAGATGATCATTTTAAATCCGGTAGCGACCAAAGTAATTAATCTGCTTGTATGAATGATGAGTCGATACCATAGATGGCATGTCCAGCTAGACATGCATCTATATTGCGCACCTCACGTTCCTTTTCAGTAGGAGAAACTGGTCGAAGTATGGTATCTTCCTGTTAGCCTTTGTGAGAGATTCTCTAAACAAAATACATTAGAACAAGAAGGAACCAAACATAGTACTTCTGCTACCTATTCTTATGCTGTTAGGAGGACAAACACCTATTTCTAGCCCCAAATTGTTAAATCTGTCCCCTGCCCCCAAAGGTAAGTACAAGATTATACCTTCTCCTCTGAGTTGCAGTAGTACTGAATTGCAGAAATTAATCCAGGAAAGTTTAGAATGTCTGGGGGCCTTCTGTTTGTTTGGTTATTCTTTTTGGTTTGCTTCCTCCTCTCCACCCCCCTCCAATTACAGTATAACGAGCCCTGCAAAGAGAAAACCTGACAAGTGACCAAAAGTTTATTTGTTCCCGTGTTTTTTCTCTGTTGATAGAGAAAGTCGTCATAATATATTTAAAAAGGAGAAAAGGCACAAGTAACTATGTCTTTAGAAAGTCTTTTACTTGCCTGTATTTTGTTGTTGAATATAGTTTACAGCACTGTAAAATATACTAAGAGGAGATGAGTAACTCCATCCCTAAACTCAGAAAAGTAAAAACATCATCCAGATGGAGCAAATTACAGAAGGTAGGTGTTTACTTGGGTGCAACTCCAAGTTTGACCCTGTTTCCAAATAGAAGTGAAAGAACAGCAGAACAGGAATATATAATTAATACTAGAGAGATTCAGGTATTAGATAGTCAAAACACTCCCACCTTTATAATGATTAAATATAGTATTTCTGACACTTACACTTCCCAGCTTGTAACAATAAAACGAGAATCGTCCTTCTCATGAAACCTTTGGCTATATGATGAACTCTTTCACAGAGGAGCGCATTAGTCTAAGAATAGCTTCAATATAGTTTCTTATGGACAAACTACCATGGCTCTTGCTTTTCCCCATCGGAGATAGACTATGACAGAAAACCCTGATGAAATTTGAGCTTATCCCATTAGAATCATAATGTACTATTTCCAGGGGCCTAAGTTTTTCTTAGGACTGTTTTTTCAAAGATATAACAAATTTTTTTTAAATATGAAATTTGATTGCAATAGAGTGAGAATGCCCCTGAACACAGTGCTACAGGTTCTTTGGAAGAAGTATGTAATACGTAAAAAATAATAATCTGCTTTTGCTACATTTGACCGTAAATTACTTGAATGATAATTAAAATTAGAGTATAGAATACAAGAGACTATTTCAGAACAGACTATAATTAGTCTAATAGACTTCTCATTCTGTTTATTTCTCACTCTCCATCATAGAATCACAGAATCACAGAATCGACTGGGTTGGAAAAGACCCCAGAGATCATCGAGTCCAACCCTTGGTTCAACTCTAGTCCGTTTACTAGATCATGGCACTAAGTGCCATGTCCAATCTCAGTTTAAAAACCTCCAGGGATGGCGAGTCCAGCACCTCCCTGGGCAGGCCATTCCAGTGCCTGACCACTCTCTCTGTAAAGAATTTCTTTCTAATATCCAGCCTAAATTTCCCCTGGCAGAGTTTAAGCCCATGCCCCCTTGTCCTATTGCTAACTGCCTGGGAGAAGAGACCAATCCCCACCTGGCTATAACTTCCCTTCAGGTAGTTATAGAGAGTGATGAGGTCACCTCTAAGCCTCCTCTTCTCTAGACTAAACAACCCCAGCTCCCTCAGCCTCTCCCCATAGGTCTTATGTTCAAGTCCATTCACCAGTCGTGTTGCTCTTCTCTGGACCTGCTCCAGCACTTCAATGTCTTTCCTGAACTGAGGGGCCCAGAACTGAACACAATACTCCAGGTGTGGCCTCACCAATGCAGAGTACAGGGGAAGGATCACTTCCCTTGTCCTGCTGACCACGCTATTTTTGATACAGGACAGGATACCGTTGGCCTTCTTGGCCACCTGAGCACACTGATGTCTCATGTTGAGCTTCCTGTCAATTAGTACCCCTAGGTCCCTTTCTGTATGACTGCTCTCCAGCCACTCTGCGCCCAGCCTGTAGCGCTGCAGGGGGTTGTTGTGACCAAAGTGCAGCACCCGGCACTTGGCCTTATTGAACTTCATCCCATTGGAATCAGCCCATTTTTCCAGTCTATCCAGATCCCTCTGCAGAGCCCTCCTGCCTTCCAGCAGGTCGAGACTCCCTCCCAACTTGGTGTCATCAGCAAATTTGCTGATGATGGTCTCAATCCCCTCATCTAAATCGTCAATAAAGATGTTCAACAGGACTGGACCCAACACTGACCCCTGGGGAACACCACTAGTGACTGGCCGCCAGCTGGATGCAGCCCCATTCAGCAGCACTCTCTGGGCCCGGCCTTCCAGCCAGTTCTTAACCCAGCATAGTGTACACTTGTCCAAGCCATGGGCTACCAGCTTTTGCAGGAGTATATTATGGGAGACAGTGTCAAAGGCCTTGCTGAAGTCCAGATAGACCACATCCACGGCTTTCCCCTCATCCACCAGGTGAGTCACCTGATCATAGAAGGAGATCAGATTGGTCAGACAGGACCTGCCCCTCCTAAACCCATGCTGGCTGGGTCTGATCCCTTGTCCATCCTGAAGGTGCTGTGTGATTCCATTCAGGATGATCTGCTCCATAACCCTGCCAGGCACCGAGGTCAGGCTGACAGGCCTGTAGTTGCCAGGGTCAGCTTTGCAGCCCTTTTTGTGGACTGGGGTAACATTGGCCAATTTCCAATCATATGGGACCTCCCCAGTGAGCCAGGACTGTTGGAAGATGATGGAGAGCGGCTTGGCAAGTTCTTCTGCTAGCTCCCTCATCACCCTAGGATGGATCCCATCTGGTCCCATAGACTTGTGAGGATCCAGATGGCTCAGTAAATCACCAACTATTTCCTCCTGGAATACAAGGGGGCTATTTGGCTTCCTATCTCTGTCAACCACCTCCAGAGATGAGTTGTCCTGAGGGCCACCTGTCTTACTGGTAAAAACTGAGGCAAAGTAGGTATTAAGTACCTCAGTTTTCTCCTCATCTTTGTTAACTATATTTCCCTCAAAGTCCAACAGAGAATGGAGGTTTTCCTTGCCCCTCCTTTTGTTATTAACATATTTGAAGAAGGACTTTTTATTATCCCTGACAGAATTGGCCAAATTAACTTCAAATTGCACTTTTGTTTCCCTGATCTTTTTTCTGCATGATCTAGCTATTTCCATAAATTCTTCATAAGTAGCCAGCCCTTTTTTCCACAGTCGGTAAAGTCTCTTCTTATTTCTGATTTCATTCAGAATCTCCCTGTTTAGCCAAGCTGGTTGTCTTCCCTGCCGGCTAGCCTTTCGGCACACTGGTATAGCCTGTTCCTGTGCACTCAAAACCTCCTGCTTGAAGCATGTCCAACCCTCCTGGGCCCCCTTGTTTTTAAGCATTGTTTCCCAGGGTATGCTCTGAACTAGACTTCTGAATAGGCAAAAATCTGCCCTCCGGAAGTCCAGCGTAGAGGTTTTGTTAATGGTTCTCCCTGCATCTCTGAGTATTGAAAATTCTATTATTTCATGGTCGCTATGCCCCAGGCGGCCTCCAACCCCTACATCTCCCACCAGCCCTTCTCTGTTTGTAAACAGTAGGTCTAGCGGGGTCTTGCCCCTGGTAGGCTCATTTACCAGCTGATGAAGGAAATTGTCCTCTATACACTCTAGGAACTTCCTAGACTGCCTCTTCTGTGCAGTATTGAGCTCCCAGCAGATATCCGGCAGGTTAAAGTCACCCACAAGAACAAGGGCCGTCGATTTTGAGACATCTGCCAGCTGCTTGTAGAATAATTCATCTCCTTCATCATCCTGGTTGGGCGGTCTATAACAGACACCCACGAGGATGTCAGCCTTGTTGAACTTCCCTCTGATTCTGGTCCACAGGCACTCAACCTTGTCACTGCTGACCTCAAGTTTAACAGAGTCGAGTGACTCTCTAACATATAAAGCCACCCCTCCACCTCTCCTACCCTGCCTATCTTTTCTGAAGAGCTTGTAGCCACACATAGCAGCACTCCAGTCATATGAGTCATCCCACCATGTTTCTGTGATGGCAACTATGTCATAGCTTTCCTGCTGCACGATGGCTTCCAGCTCCTCTTGTTTGTTGCCCATACTGCGTGCATTAGTGTATATGCACTTCAAGTGGGCAACAACCAGCACAAACAGTTAACTGTCATGGGTTGCATCTGCTATTATACATAAAGGGACAGCTTTATAGCTCCTATGGCAAAGACAAAAACCAAAACAACCTGAAGCCACACGTATGTTTGTATACATTCCCCTGAAATACAACCAGGTGTTTAAGTCAGAGTTGTGGAAAATAAATTTAAAAATAAACTCAGTTGTGTTCAGCTAGGAATACATATAAATATTGTTTTCTTAATCTCCCCACACCTATGCAATTTCCTAAATCATGTTTAAGAAAGAACTATAGATAGTGAGGTTTAACACATTGGTACGTTGTATTAGAAATCCCAGTTTCATGCCTTTTGTTTTGCTAGAATATTTTTAAAGTCCTAGAGAAGTGGGACTGCTCAAATACTGTAGATGTTAAACCTGAGACTGAAAAGGGAAACAAATTTTTTTCAAACCTCTACCTTTTTCCAGATAATATTCCAATTTAAATCAGAATCGGAAACACAAAAATAATACTTGTCATCAAAAATTTGTTTTCCTCCTGCACTTCAATTAAGGGCTGAAAATATTAAAATAAATAAGTAAAACTAAGAGTTCTCCTTCTGCCTGGAAACACTGGGGGGAAAAAAAAGGATTCCTGAATCAGAAAAATAAATGACAGCATTCAGGATCAGGAAAAAGGTACATACTTAGATCAGAACTTTATTTTAGGTATTGACTCTCTTTCAAACAAATCACAGGGTTGTAGTTTCTATCTCAGTTACACGTGCTTCACTTCTCTCATGCAATAATACTGGCTTTGCTCCCTGAAAAAAAAAATAAAAAAAAAAAAAATAAAGAGATTTTGTAGGAGAAGAAGGAAGGAGGACAAGGATGACTCTTATTATTTAGGCACAACCTTGAGATTTTAAGCTCTTGCCTTTGACACAGACTTCTTGTAGTTTTGGACAGGTTGCATAGGATGCAAATGCCGAGTGACTAATTGTAGACTAACCACGTTCCAAGCACTGATGGTTCTTGACGTGGCCTGACAACATCTTCTCAAGGTATGATGTCCCTTTCTTTTAACTCCTTCTCTGAAAAATCAGAATAATATGTAGCTGCTTCACGGAGGTGTCATCCCTCCTCAAGAATGTCTGTACCTTGTAAAAAAGTGCCTCTCAACATGAAAAGTAGTATTGCTGTGATGGAGAACCCTCAAACACCTTTGGGAGAACTCTAGGAGAAAAGAAAGGACTGGAAATTGGTTGTTTAGTATAAAAGGAAGGATAAATGGCCACTGGAAGTAGAATGTGATAAAAACAGCTACAAGCCTGTCAGAAAGTTACATCTCTGTTTTGTCCCTTTTAAAAGAGAGTTCTGACGTGAAGGAAACCTGCATCATAGAATTCCATGCAATTTGTGATTTTTTACTACCAAGGATTATCTTCTCTTGTTTCAACATCATAAACACATCTCTGGCTTGAAATAAAACAAAACTAAGAGAGCTTTTGCAACCCCAGCATAATTAGGGAACAAAGCCCATAAAGGGGCTGTCCCCAAGACGAGCTGGAGCCAGTCAACCAGGGAAAAAAATCTCTGTCTTCTCAGCAGGAGCACATCCATTGCCTCCGCCACCTGTGGCTGGCAACACGGGAACGTGTATTCCTGTATTCTTTTACCTCAGCTTTCCTTTACGGACCAAACAAAACATCAGCCCCCTGAAGGAATCCAGCTACAGCAAAACCAAAGAAGTGTGTTAAGAACCTGCTCTAATCCCATTCTGAGAGTACCATCTAGTCTCTCCCCTTGACTGCTCTGTTCCAGCTAGACCTTTTAATGCAATATTAGTGGAAGTCCTTAGTTTTGGGGACCAGGCTTTATTTCAAACACTCTGAATCTAGAAAAATATAAAACATGCCTCTAGGGAAGGTGAAAAATCTAGCTTCAAGCTCCTTTCACTCATGTATTTGGCTCAGTATTTCCTCTGTAAAGGAAGGGTTTTCACAAGCCATTTGCAGCAACGCCAATCACTTTGGCCACTAGACTGTCACAAATAGGCTCTTGTCTTCAGCATGGTTTGTGATGGAAAATCTGTATGAGTTAGGTTAATCGAAGAATTAATTAAATGGCAAAATTCACTTGGTGCAGGGGGAGTTCCTTCCTGTATTTCTAACATGGCTCCAAGGAGAGGTGAGCTCAGTGCAAAAGGAGGCTTTCTTTGTTTAAGTTGACACACCTTTTCCCAAGTGATTCTTCAGGAGCTGTTCAGGTTTTTCTCTGTAGTAGTTCACTGATTCCCAGCCACTTCTCCTCCTTTGCCACTACAACATCTACTTTCTCAGGAAGGAGAGCGAGAATATGAGTACAAGTGGTTTTAATAGGAAATGCAAGAAAAGACATAACCAACCTTTGAAATCTGTTGCAGAGATTCTTAAACCCTGATGGTCTTAGCTATTATTCAGAGACATTTCCAGTGAAGTTGTTTTGACTGAATTAATCTTCAGAACTACATTCACGAACTCCAGAATTGAGCCCAAAATTTACTGCAAATAATAAGTTAAAGACAGTTACAAAAATAATTTCAAAGCTATTGACTTTTTTCTTTATCGATTTCTGACTTTTACTGCATCTTACAGGTAAACCAATAGTCCAACCTTTGGCCGAATTCCTATGAAATAGTAGTTCTGTTAACAGCTTCTTGACATTGCTCTCTTATTATTGACCATCTGGGTTTGATATTAATTATTTAGCTTGTATAGCAATGGCTGTCACAGAGTAAACAACAAAATAGTAGCTTCAATTACAGAAAGCAAAAATCAGCCCACCACAAAGAATACAGTAAAATTGTTGACAACACAAACTACGGAATTATTTTCTCTCAGTTGCAGAAATGGACTGCCATTTTTCTGTCTGGGGAGTTTTGGCCTTTCTGAGTTTGGCTCTTGTTGTTTCGTTGATACTGAACATTTCATACTATATGAAAAAGAAGCAAGGTAAGTAATGTCTCTGTAAGGAATGGAGTTTGAGGGGTTAAAGTGTTTGCAGAGAAAGCCATCACTGCTTGGAGATTTCAAGCCAACAAATGGATTAATTATTTTTCGGCAAGAATGATTCTAGTAGAGAGCATGTAACTTTCAAACATGTTTAGGGGAGCCAGGTATGATTATACAATGGTTGCTAGCTGCCCAGTCCACTGCCAAACACAGCTACCGGAGTCCATTCTCTGAAGAAAAACCAACAGAACACATACAAGTTGAGGAATTAAGTTTTGGTTAAATTTGTATTTTTAATGTACATTTTTAACATCTGTAACTTCCTTTATTAAGGTGTACTTTTCATGTAACTGGTTGTTATTCGTACTTTAGTTTAAAAAGAATTTTAAGTAGCTGCACTGATACAAAATACATTTGAGAAAATTTTATCTTCCCAAAATTCCTGAATGCTTATTTGAATTTCAGATTTCATGCACATTTTATGCTTAATTAGTTTGTTTTGAAAAAGTCCAAATTGCTTTTCATCGTGGGATGCTAATGTAGCTCTTAAATCAATGTGTCACTCACAATAAGGAACTGATTTGTTTAATTCACGTTAGAGGGCGACTACAGTCATACTCTTGTTTCGGTTAAAATTAACTATGACTTTCAACAGATTTGATGATGCCATTGCAACCTCTCTTATGCATGCAATTCTGTAGATTTCAGTTGCACATCCTCACTACGCCCATTCAGAGAAAAAGTGCGTTTCCACAGGGAAAACTGCACCTGTGCTATATGCACATGGGTGCTCAGGCAAACACTAGCAGGTTCAATCACGTTAAACACACATGCGTACATAACCTACATAAACAGGCCTATGCTTATGAACTGAACTCACCAAGTACAAGAAAATTAGAATATGACAGGATATTAAAAGAGCTGCTGGAGAGCTGTGGGATGAGGGAGTGCCTTTTTGGTTTGTCTTTTAGTGCTGCTAGGCAGAGATTTCTACGATGAAAAATCACAGTCATTTACAAAACTAATGCTGAGCAAGGTTTTGGTAAGGTTGGCTGATGTTGCATTGCTCATGTAATCGGAGCTTACTGTGCTAAATTCGGGAGTTCTGGAGCAGAAGATAGAAAGTCAAGCATTCCTGAGTTATTAATCAAGCTCTAGCAACAAATCTCTTTGGAGCCAATGCCTCTCTGCCTCAGTTTCTTTTTCTGCATGGTCACTCTTTCTGAGATATACGCAGCAGAACTAGCAAAATAAGTAAACAAACCCTTCGCCTTGTAATATAAACACATGATGCACCTCCCTAGGCAGAGAAAAAGATGAGGTAGAAGCAGAAGGAGAAGGAAATAAGAAATTAATCACAGGTGTTACAATACATTTTGGGGGACTTGTAAACTAATGTGGACTTTGCAGCCACAGGACAGGGTAGCACACCAACATTTCTTGTATTAGTCACAAGTATTTGAGAAAAGCAGGGGGACAAATGAAGTTTCTCAGAGCCAAGAGCATTCCATTTTACTGTCTACGGTGAAATCAAAAGCATGTCAGTTGGACAATTATCTGTAGTGTTCTAAAAATAGCATGTTTCATTTGCTCTTTCTTTTTTTTTTAACAAATTTTCCTGCTAAAAAGTATAAAGACTATGAAGACAACAGTCCAAGGTAAGATTGATAAAATATTTCTTTCTGGAAAGGTTGAAATAAGCAATAAATAATGAGAGACGGCTTTGGAGGGACAGCATAGGGAAAAATCCAGTATGTCATGAAGCCCGCCTGGAAACACAAGAGAGCACACTGGTTGTGGAAAAGAAAAATCCGAAGAAAACAGGAAAAAAATCATGTGGAAGTGATGTACTAAAAAATCATGTGGAAGTGATGTACTCCAGTCATTTCATCAAAAATGAAATAATTGCATGTTAATATGAGAATTTTGTATAATGAAGTGCAAGATATAGAGATAAAACAATATTTACTATCACTCAAACTCAGTAAGTCTATAATAATTTAAGATAAATATCATAAAACAATAAGTTACAATATATAAAAAAATGTATTTACATTTCATACCCTTATTTTATAAATGATGTTCAAAAGCAATGAAATGGAGTCTGTATACAGCTGCTGGATACCTGATGATCTGTTACAAGTCTGTTTCTCTTATCCCATAGTAAAAAAAAAATAGGCCAAACGTTAAGAAACAGAGATGGAAAGGGTCTCATGTCAAGCAAAATATAAAAGGCCCTTGAAACAGAAATACAAAAGCCTTCACCTGTTTCCCCAAACCAGTCCTCAATTACAAATTTTTCTGAAGTTGGGAAGTCTCTGTTTTTAAGAATATTGCCCCAAGAGACCCATTTAGTGCTTTAGTTTGTATTGCAAAGCAGGCTCAGAGGACATGAAGTGGGTTCGTTTCAGTGATCAATAATACCTCTAGAACTACATCAAACGGTAGCTTAGTGGTCTTGAGATTAGCTTTATACTTAAGTAAGTTCCAGGAAAGAAGAGTTCTATTCTTGGCTAGATAACAAATCTCTCTTCAGAACATGCACATAGCCATTTCTGTGCTGTGTCCCCACACTTGTTTCCCCCCCCACCCCGATATTTTTGGTCTTGTTTTTCAGATCACATACAATCTGCTTGCTACTGCCACATGCGTGTAAAATGTTTAAAGTCTAATAGTGAAGTCCTAAATCAAGCATATTCTGTGAATTAAAAGTATTTTTCCGTTGCCCTTCTAGCTATGATGGCTACTACACAGAAGATGACCCAGTTTATGGCAATCTCAATCAAGATATTTTAGGTAAGCTTCACTTTGAGAACACGTGTCTGTTCAGAGGCTGTGATAAATGTGTAGTTAAAAACTGACTGACCAACGCTTTCTGTGTTTCTCAACACAGAATTAATACCAGCTTGAGATAGAACTGCAAACCGTCATACTGCACTACTCTTTTTAAGACCAGGTCTCATACTGAATTGGATTTTTTGCAGTCCAAATGATCCTGTTCAGCCAAATATCTCAAAACCAAGAGCTGTTCTTCATGTAAAGCTGGACCAGTTGAAATAACAGTTTGATCCATGCAGTTACAGCAATCTAAGACACATATTACTCCCTGCCCAAAGTCAATGCTCCCACACAAGATGGTACCCCTAGCAGTCTAAAATGACGCCCACTTAGTGAATAATGAGAAACTTTCCATCCATATGAACAGAAAATGCTTTTCATTTTCACAGTATGCATGTCTGAATTTCTTAGCTATTCGCCCTTCTGTTAATAGAGAAAGAGATCTATGTGTGAATTCAAAAAAAACCAAACTTCTACCGAAGTAAACTGGGGGAAGATGGTTCTGTAACAGGGAGGAGCAGTTAATTTGATCTTTTAAGAATCAGTAGTGTGCCTTAATAACTAAAACATTTTTCTACTTTGATAAACTGTAGAGGAATGTTGTTACGAGCAGATGAAGTCCCAGCCTCAAAGGCCAGTTAACCAGCTACAGGTATCTCTAAGTTTAATTCTGGATTTCTGAATTAGGGTAATGTGGTCTGTCTCAGAATTTTTGTGTGTATCCCACGACAATATATAACAAAAATTTTCACACTGCTCATCATGAAAATTACCATGCATTAGTGTCGTAGTTCATCAAGAAATTTAAGCACGGACTTGACCCTTTGTTCCATCTGGGACATTAATGAGGGAGCAGGAGAATTATAGACAGCTCATTTCCATCCATATGGCATAATAAAGCTCGGTCACAGGCATGCAGATCAGGCTGAATTGAATTCTCTCTCAGGATACTTCCAGGTGGTGGAAAATTTATTTTTTTTTTCTTTTTAAATCTAGACATTTGCTTTATTAACTTCACAGAAACTAACTAACCTATGAAAATTCCAATATGAAAAATGTTTGATAATTTGGCTTGAAAAACACAGAGAAAAACAGGGGAAAGACACACGAGGCATACATTTTGCACTGCAAATGAGATCATATTTACAGACAAGAATCACCCATCTTCAGTTTTCTGCACAGACCAAGCCTATGAAAAATGTAACTGGATTATAATTTAAAAAACAAACAAACAAAACCAGTAAGAAGAAAAAGAGATCAAATAATGTCTTACATCCCAAAGAACTTGGACCAATTATATAAAGTACCCGCAGTCCCACAGTGAATCTTTCCAATAATAGCTGCCATAACCCTGTGGAGGGGTTTTGATAGATAAAGATTTGTTGCTGAATTAGTCTGGCTCAAAGGAATCTCAAGGCCGCTTCGAGAAGCTGAGAACAGAATCTGCTGTGAGAAAGAGGTGTGTTCCTCAATCAGCGGGGTCCCATCATCGGACGTATCATCAGTGAGACTCCAGCGCATGGACAGCCCATGATACTCATTTAGCGAATCCATGCTTGGAGCGTGGACGCGTGATTAGAATATAGTTGCATATATAAGGAGGCTTGTTTCTGTAATAAATGGCTTTGCGTGATTCACATTGAATCAGAATGCTGAGTCCTTTATCGTTCCAACAAATGGTGATCCCGACGTGATACTCTGGCGTACCACTACGATCGGGGAAAAGCCTGGAGCGGCCCAGCCGGGAGCGTCTTCAGCTGGACTGAAGACCGGACAGAGGCGTAAGGACGCCCCGGGAATAAAGTCGTCGACGCAGCAAAGGGAAAAGTTGATTGGCTGGGAACAGGAGGAGGGAAGAGTAAAGTTATGGGGCAGAACGTGTTCTCTGAAGCACAAGCTGCAGTTAAGTTCCTCCTGCATATTCTCTCTATGAGAGGACTTACATAGGAAAAATGTAACATATGTAGACTATTAATTTGGTGTAGAATTAACGGCTACCCGGGAGAAAATTAGAAGGCTTTTAAACGTTAACTTTGGGATGATAAAGGGAAGAAATTACGGAATAAGGTCAGCAATGGAGATGATAAAGAAACTAAATCATTAGCGATTACATGGAAGCTTATAATTTCCGCCTTAAAAGACTTTAAGGGGGCAGCCTGATAGCAAACCTAAAAATAACCGTAAAGTTTACCCGGATCGAGTCTTTTGACCCCCTCCCCACTCCATCCCCTGTTGTGCCGTCGGCACCCACGATGATACAGCAGTCTGGGGCGCAGGGAGGAAAATAACCGAGTGGATGGACTCCTATACCATTACCCGACTCTAGAGAGATCAAGAAGTCTAAAGGACTGGAATCAGACAATTTGTCAAAAGAACTGGTGAAAGATGAGAATGCTAAAGTCGTAAATATGTGTAATATCAGTCCTTTTACTGATTCATGTCCGCCTTTACCGCCTTCTACCCCTCTAACTCCTACGAGAGAGCAGAAGGAGTTGCCGGATATGAACTGGGCAAAAGAACTGTGTGAAAGATCAGATCAGCTATTAGCGAGTGAATCCAACAGTCAGCAATGCGGTCATGCTGATTGTGACGGGAAAGGGGATGCGCTTGGGGACTCAGCTTATACGAATAATTATGATGCTACAAAGTATTGCCGAGAATGTGCACTGTTCCGAACCCCCCTGTTACTAATGATTCTCCAGCACCGTTCAAGTCCGTGTTATCTGATGACTCGGAAGAGAATGAGGGTTTGAAGCATTTTTCTTGAAAAGTTAAGTATGTGTACGAGTTGCCCCGAGATCAGATAAGAACCATGAAAGACTCAAGCAAAATTAGACCTATGCAATGTAACAGCTATAGATCATTTAGGACAGAACGATCGGGATTCGGTGAAAGGGGCAGGTATCCCACAACTCCTAGAAGAGACACTAATGGACATATCACAACTACAGGCACGATAACTTTCTGAAATCCTGAGGCAGTCAACAGAGCTTGCATATCAAGCTGAGAGGTGCCTGAAACCAACAAAACAGCCAAATCATTTGCAACTATTAATCAGGGTCCCAATGAGAATTACATGCAATTTACTGACCACTTTCAAGAGGCCATCAATAAGCAGGTTGAAAACTTGAAAGCTAAGGAAGCATTGGTATTGAAATTAGCAGTAGAGAATGCTGATGTTTGCTATCAACATATTATTTACGAGTTTTACAGTACCTATTATGTGGTCCTGTGTATTGCCTCTCTGAAAATCAAGCAGCTTGTTAGGAATGTGAGTTAATTGTTATACTAGTTGTTTTTAAGTGCACTGTAAAACCTTCTCCCCGCTTTTCACACTCACACTGCAAGCAGCCCTGTGCATTCCTCCCCTTCCCCCCTCCCTCCCTCTTATCAAGGTTTTTACTTGCAAGATGGGGTCAGGAATTATCGTTTTCAGTTGTGTTCCTAAAAAATCGGTATTCGGAGGTGTTTTAAAACTTAGGAATTATGAGGAAGGAAGATCTTGTTAAATATTGAAATCAGTGTTGGCTGCTGTATAAGTTAAATGGTTGGGAAAAGTGTCTGGAGAATACAATCTTGAAGTGTAACACTCTGTTGCGATTAATGTTGTTTTTAAGGCCAGAAGAGCAGGACAAAATAAATCTCTGCAGTTTTACAGGCGGTGCGATTTGAACTTCAACAAGCTGAGAGAGAATTAACTGATAACACACAGGTCAGAAAACTTGTTAAAAGTCTGCAAGATGCTTTACTTATTAACCTGTTTTCTTTGTGGGTATCTGTTTAAGCATGTTGCAATTTTGGTAGGTCTTTCTATATGGTACGATAAGTTCACAGACTGTTAAATCATGAGAATCCGTTGACTCAAAATGTGCATTTTGTGATAAGTAATTTAGTTCTTTACTGCATGAATGTGATGGTAAAATTTTGCGTGTAGTAGCTGTTATTTTTCTCTCCAGCATGCTACCTTTATTCCAGCATTCAGACTTGCACAACTCTGTGACAGGCTGTGTCTCATCTGGGTGTGCTGGATTTGGCTTTTCAGTATGCACACCATGTAAAGAATCCTGGTTTTGGAATAACAGCTGTAGTGCACCAGCCTTGCCCAGTCCAGCTTGCTGCGGTGGCAGGGGAGTGGGTGCCAATGGGGCTCCAGCGCACACTGACCTGTTTTGTCAGGGAGACCCAGAGGTGCCTCCACCTGGCTGGGCAGTAAGCGGCCCAAAGGTGCAATGCAAAAATGGAGATATTGTCTTAAATTAGTGTAACTGTGATCCATCTGAATATTTGAACTTGGTGTTTGGTTTTCATATCTGAGCTCAGTATTTTAGTTTGCATATTTATATTTGGTACCAAAAGAATCTTGTTTGGGGAGATAATTACAAAATGGGAACCGGTTCCACTGCCAAAATTCCACCTTGCTCCCCCTTAGGATGCATCCTTACACATTAGAGTAATTGCTTATATTGTTATCTAGTAATTTTGAGACCAGAAAAGCATTTAAATTGTTAAGCTCTGCTTTGAAAAAAAGCAAAACAAAACAAAACAAAACAAACAAAAAAAACCACACCAAAACACCTAAATGCTATGATAGATGTGAATTTGGAAGAGGTCGTATTTAAAAGTTGCTAGAATATTAACTGATTTGGATCTAGGAGAATAGAATAAGGGATTGATGTTTATTATAATGTTTTTTGACATCTGCTGTAAATTGTAAAAGGTAAATGGAGCTAAGGAATGTAACTATTGCTGAGCTACTTGGAATTGCATATAAAGTGTATTATGGTTGGAATGAAATGGGAAAACAAAAGAGCAAAATATCCCAGGCCTGTGTGCAGCTCACTGTAACTGAGAAGTTTCCCAGAGCCTCCCACTTCGTACCAGCCATTATGCCAGCTGCATGACCTTGGGTATATCTAAACTGCAGCAAGAAGAGAAAAAAGGAAAAAAAAAAAAAAAATGGAAAAATCTGGCTGCCCACGTTTAAAGCGGTGAAAGGGGGGTTTTCTCTCCCCACCACTGCAGCGATGTAATACTGAATGGAGCAGTCTGAGGGTGAAGTTTAAAGGCATCCCTAGCAGACCCGTAGTTTTGAGACCAATAGAATGCCAAATTTGGAAAGTTTTAATACATGAATTCTTATAGTTGCCAGAAAGTCCTATATCTCTCTTAGGTTAAGATTTGTTAAGTAAATTGTAAGCTCAAATAATGTTTTCTGAGAATTCTGTTTAGTTGCATGGCCTACAAGATGCTGCTTGGATGGTGCAGATCTGCTTGCTGCAAGTGAGAAATCTCCAAGGAAATTTCAAATGCTGTATTTCCACTACTATTAACAGCCAATGTTTCGATAAAGCAAATACTGCACTGATAGATCTGAAACAGGACTTCGATCCGGTAAGGGAAAACAATATCCAATAAATATGACAGCCAAAATGGAGTTAGAAATGTTGAGGAATAAATTTTTGACAACCTTACAGGCTGACTGCATTCGATTGGACTTGCAGATTTGTGTATGAAAAACCTGTGGCTATTGTGGGACAGTATGATGAGATTGCTGGCAGACTGATATACCGACTGTTCAATTGTCACTCTGATCAAGAAAATGCAGGGAATGAATTTAAGTCTTAATAGGCCATGATCCTTTTGTCATATATGTACCATTTGTGAAATTTAATTCTGATTTATTTTTTTTTTAATTAGTAATCTATGTCTTTGTAAATTGCACTAGCTATTTTTTTTAACAGCACAGCTTTTGGCATGCCTAAATGTAAATTGCTGCAGAACCTGCAAGCCTTTAACATCAGGTCATAGGCCATACTTGTATTTGGTCTGATCCTACATACTTGCAAAGTTTTTGTTGATGGTTCTGGGAAGTCTCATAAAGCTGTAGTGGTTTGGTGTGAAGATAATGATTGGCATCATTCTGTAAAAATTATTGAAGTTTCAACCCTATCAGCAGAACTTGGCGCAGCTTTAAATTACTTAGAGCTTTTTAAGGAGGAACCTCTACATTTGATTTGTGATTCTGAGTACGTAGTCAAGATCCAACACACGTATCTGGTTCTGAACTTTTTTTGTTTGTTTGTTGTTTTTTTCTTTTTTAAAAAAAAAAAAAAAAAAAAAAAAAACAAAAAAAAAAAAAAAAAAAACAAAAAAAACAAAGGGGGGGAAGTAGGGGAAACACCACAAAACCAATTGTCAAAAGCATTGTAAGTGATGAAATACTTTGCAAGTATGACCCAAAGCCATGCTAAACCAGAAAGAACCTACGTTAGTTATGGTCAAATCACTAGTCAATGAAAAAGGCCGCATCAATTGATAACCTGGGGAAAAGGTTATGTTTGTGTCATTACAGGCCGAGGACTGAAGTGGATTCCACAAAGATTCAACGGATGGAGATGGACAGGAGGGAGAGAAGTTGTGAGGACTGTTTCAGATGTAAACCATGGATCCTAATTCAGTGTTATAGATGCTCACAGACATGGTGGTCTAGAAGCCTATTAGTAAGAAGGTGGTGTACCTTCTGTGGAGAATGGCAATTTGAAAAATCAGCAGGAGATCCAAAAGGGTGGTATTATGATTAGATAGTCAATGCATAGATAAGGTAAAATTATGAGATATCCCTACCATAGTAATCTAAATTTAGCAACTGATAAAGATTTAGAAGGGATATTAATCTTAAGCTATTGATCTTTTAAATAGGTTAAGATAACTTTTAAGATATTAATTCAATTATTAGTATATGCTGATGGTATTAAATATGTTACCCTATAAATTGCGCAGTTATAAATCTTTTAGGAATTTAAGAGAATATATTGTATTAACTTGTCTGGTTATTTTGAATCTATTAAAATAGTGTGTTAATAATGTTGTCATAGTAGAATTAAGGTTTTAAGAATAGGCAGGTAGTTGTTTGATCTTATTAAGTAAGGTTTAACTGCATTATATGTAATTATGTTGTTAATCACGTGTTCTATGTTGCAGTATATTTCAAAAACGATTCACCGTGCGGTTAAAGGGGCCTGACTAATTCAAGAACAGAAAGGGGGAAGTGCGGAGGGGTTTTGATAGATAAAGATTTGTCGCTGAATTAGTCTGGCCCTAAGGAATCTCAAGGCCGCTTCGAGAAGCTGAGAACAGAATCTGCTGTGAGAAAGAGGGGCCTTCCTCAATCAGCGGGGTCCCAACATGGCGTGAATCATTGGACGTATCATCAGTGAGACTCCAGCGCATGGACAGCCTGTGATACTCATTTAGCGAATCCATGCTTGGAGCGTGGACGCGTGATTAGAATATAGTTGCATATATAAGGAGGCTTGTTTCTGTAATAAATGTCTCTGCGTGATTCACATTGAATCGGAATGCTGAGTCCTTTATCGTTCCAACACTACCCCAAGAACACGAGTCATTTACTGTTAGGTTACGTTGGTCTGTTTTCTGTGCTGCCACAGCTGAATCATTTGTACTTTTAATGAGCTAATTTGGGTAAACTTCAGCCACTATTATGATTACGGTGTAGACATACTCAAAGTCTTAGACATAACTTTAGAGCAAGCATAACTACTGAATGTTAAAGTGCATGTTCATCTAGGTGGAGTCTGCCCATCAGATGTGTTATGCCTCACTTGATCACAGTGTCAAGGGAAAACGCAGAAAGCCGAGGAGAAAGAAAGGCCCTTCATTAGAGGAGGATGAAGAAGAAAGATCATCTAACCCCACCATGATGGCTTCCAAAGTTAGCATTTATCTCAACAGTGAGCAGCTGGCTGCTGAAAACACAACAAACGTAGAAGCCATTCATGATGATCCCATGAGATTAATGGGCTTGATTCATACTACAAAGGAGAGAACATTTGAAGTGGCTTCATAAACCAAATATGTAATCATAAAGTGATATCTGCTTCTTCGTTCTGGAAAAACAGTGAATGATTAGAGGCAATAACCTGACAAACTGACAAACTAAACCATGTTAGAAAATGGCTAAGTTAAGTGTTCTAAAGTGTCTTCCAAGCACATTTAGAGACTGAGCAAGAAATACGATCCAGACTGCCACTTTGAAGGACCTGCCCTTCTGAAGACATTTTGGAAAGGAGTTGTAGAAGCTGGTATCTCAGCATTCACATGGTATTGATTCCAGTAAAAATTAATCCTTAGTTTAAAACAACCATCAACTTTCAAACAGTCCCAAAAGACCCACCCAGCAGGACTCCTTGTCCACATTCCTATGTGCTCTCAGCTAGAGAGAAAACTTTTCATCCTATGTCATTTTAATGTCTCCGTAATGCTACTCTCTTAACCTAAATTATATAAGTATCTCTTAAACTTCCCCATGTAAGCTCGGAATGTATTCACCAATAGCTAAAAGGGAAAGATACAAGTGAGAATGTAATTATTTCCTTGCATATTACTTAAGAAATGGCATATTTTGAACCATTTTAGTTTACATCTGACAATTCAGTATAGCACTATAGCTGTACAACAGCAGTCACACAGAGCTCAAGAAAAGTTTTAGTTATGAACATTTCTTTTTCTGAAATAAGTCTTTCATAATCACCTTCTCCAGAAAGGCTATCAAGTTTGAGACAGGAAGACAATACTGGTTTCTTTCCACCACCATTCATTACAAATGCAGCATTTTGCCAAGTGGCTTAAGCATAAAACTTCTGAGGGCTGTGTAGCCATTAAACAAGAGCCTCACTCCTTGGAACCATATACAAGAACGACACACTACAGGCCCAAGGAAGCTTGTCAGCTGGCAGTCCATCTGAGTTATATCTAAAATAATAAATGCGTCTACAAGGAACAGAAAGAAGGACTAGAGTAGCTATTCAGTCAAGCCATCTTACTACCTTACGTTCACTGGCCAGCCATGCTGAAGTCTGGCTAGTTTTGTCCAGACACTTGCTTCCCAGTGTTTGAGTCTGCAGGTCTGATTAGCTTGGGCTTTCCCAAGCATCCGATCTGATTTTCATTCTAGAAGGACACATGTAAGCAACAGCCTCCACACCTTTAATATAGATGTAAAGCACCAAGAATTTCTTTTGGATTTTCTTTTTGAGGAAGAACTTACCTTTTGCGACAGTACTGTGCATTTCTGGGACTGCTGCAATTCTTCACTGCACTAGGCCAACCAGAGTTGGTACCTGCAATCCCAGATTCTGGTGGTAGAAAACAGTAGTATGAAAAGGATAAGAACAATGCTGAGTAGCATGGACACTACTGTATGTTGTTAAAATGTTAGCCTGTTAAGACATGGGTAATACTTCACTGGCATACTTCAATGAGCAAGTTTCCTTACAAAAATATTCTAATGCAAAAGGTGCTGGCAAAACTTAATTTCCAATACATTTTGCACACTGTACTTAAGTATAAGCTATAGTTCTGCAAAAATGCTTATGCCATTAGAAAAACGTAGAAGGAACTGCTGATACCAGAAAAAAAAAAAAACATAATACATAAAGTATTAGTTAAAATTTGAGGAAGGCAAAATAAACAGATGTCCACCTCAAATAAACAAATTATTTACAATTAACCAGCAATGAAAATGCAACAAGGCAAGAAACATGCAAAGAAGTACATTTCTTCTGCTATTTTCTTCTTGTATACCAGTTGACAATATTTCAAGGCATCTTCTTCAGTATTTTCCTTTACATGTTAGTTGTTATCTTGATGACAAGGTTCATAAAAATAAACCAAACTTAGTAGGAACAAAAGTTCATGTTATGTTACAGACATGCTTTAAACCAAAATTAGATTTTAAAAAGAAAATCAGAAGATTAGCATTTTTGAATCTTAAACTAAGCTAGTTTTGGTGGTGTATTTTGAAAATTCTAAAATTCTACTGTCCTGAATTAGCAAAAGCCTTTTTATCCAGGCTAACAATCTAATTCACCTAAGCAAGTGACAGTAGCATGCAACAACTCAATTGCAAGTTTTTGTAAAGATAAAGAATCCAAACAAAAGCATGTGGTTACTCAAGTGTAGGATTAATAAAGTATGCATTTCCTGCTGAACAGGTAGATATGTAAAGTAAAAGCAACAGCAAATTTTAAATAAAATAGGAAAAAGGAAGGGAGAAAACCAATGGGTATAAGCAACACTTTAGTAGGAAAAGTCCCAGTTAACCTAAAGAAAAGCTTCTTAAATTGCTGTTTACATGTGATTCAGAAAACCCTTTTCTGTATAGATTCCTTAAAGGAACACTTGAACATACCCAACTGTTACTGAGGAAGAAGAGCTGTCACCTAGACAGCGGTCTATTGAGATTTGTAGATCTACCCTTGAAGAAGTGCTTGTGATTGCTAAAGCAGTAATTCATAAAGTCTCTGACACTAACCTTGCAAGGAAGTACCAGGAACACCAAGAAAAGTTTTATCTGACGCAGCATGAAATCCAGAGCCCTGAGAATAAAGCATTAACAGATTACATCGATGGAAAAACTCATGTATTATGTCACAGCTTGCCTCAGAAGAAATGACTGGGAACCTGGAAATAAGGGCTGGATTTAATATTTAAATCAACAAGTCTAATGATTTCAGTGGAACCAGGTAAAGTTTAATTGGTTCGCCTCAATTCGTTCACCTACAAAGTGTTATCATTTCAGAAGGACACCACCTTAATTAACAGGCTCACTGTCTGAGATTATTTTAACCAGTGACACAGTCCATTAAAACACAATCTATTATTGAGCATTGTATAACCACTTTCAAGGTTATTAAATATAGTGGACTTCCTCACATGATCCAGGAGACCTGATACGACTTATATTTTAGCAAATTAAAATCCCCAAAACCCCAAAGATGTAAAACAACTCTACTGACCAAATAGCACAAGAAGTAAGCTGCCACTTGCTTAAAAAGCTTCCAGCTCCAATCTATTTTTAAGCCCTTTTCCAAATATCAAAGACTGCACAATATTATAGTTTTACAAGGTCCTTTAACTACCTCACTCTGGCAGTTGTGACTCTCAAAAATGCTGGGGTTACTGACAATGTATGGGTTCAAAAACCTCATGCCGTCGGTCTGAAGTTCAGCGTTTCTTCTGTGAGCAATCTGTTCACATTTTGTTGAAGATAGATAACGTTCCGGTATACCTCTCAGTCACTTTACTGGTGAACAAAGAGGATCGTTTTGGAAATTCCCCAGTCTTTTAACTCTGGGAGATGCAGATAAAGTTTGAACAGGCGAGTTAACCAGAGCATTTACAGTTTCTGACATCTGTACTCCTCCATACTTCTTTAAATTTGAAGCTCTCTGAAACCCAGGAAGTTTTGGAACACCCCCACTACACAATTGCTCATAAATCCTGTCAAATTCTCTGTCACACGGTGTATGGGACCTCACAGAATGACTTAAATTACTCTTCACTAATCTTCCTTTACCTTCAAGGTTCTGTGAATTTGCAAGAGATCTTGTCAATGTCAAAGGCTTTTGGATTTCTTGGGGACACAGCTTGTAGTAGAGCTTTTCAAATGCATCTTTGTATTTCTGGGGCATCTTTGAAGGACTCTGCTTTGTAGACAACAAGGAAAATAAGTGCTTGTGCTCGAAAGCAATTTGTCTTTCAGAGGTTATTTTTTCGGGATTTATGAGCAAAGTATTTGATGCTCTTGCAAGAGAACAGTTTGCAACAGGTGTAAAAGCATGACTATTGCCATAGGAACTGCAAGTAGATGAACACAACTCTGAGGTATCACCACAAGAAAAGTAATTTTTTTGAGTTTTACTCTCTTTTACCGGATGAAGTCCTGTTGACCCTGAACTGGCAGCAGACGTTATAAAACAGTATTCTGAAGGACACTGGTAAGCAAATTTTTCACTTTCTTTGCATTTTGGATTAAGTGAGACAGTAGTCTGTAACTCATCTTCAACTAGAAACGTCTCTCCCATTGTAGTTATAACATCAGGAAAAACAGTCCGTTTGGAGAATTTTGGGCCTTTTCTAGGTACTAAACTTGAGTCAGAGCAGTCCATTTTGATTTCATTTGTATCAATGTAAGAATAAGGTACCACACCAGACAAATTATTAATGGACCTCTTGTCATCACGAAGTTCTCTATTCTCATTTCCGAAAGTTTGATTCTGGATGTCTTCATGTCTACTGCTGCATATGCTAGGCTGTGCTCGCTTCAGTTTAGGAGGTCTGAACCCTCTTATTTTGACTAAGGTGACACTGAGCTTTGGTCTTCCAGAAGGGTGTCTTCTGTGCCTTAATTGTCCAAACATGTATTTTGACTCTTTTATCCGAGTCTGCTTTGTCATGAGCCTTGTAAGTAACTCTAACATCCCTGGATACAAGTCTGCAAGAGTTACATTGCTCCAGAAGCATTCCTCATCTGCAGACTGGTATTCTTCCAAGATACCATCACACCAAGTTTTATTCAGTTCTGGGGAAGTCTGATGCCTGGGTATGGTGATTGTCTTTGTTGATATGGGAACATCAGAAAATCCTAACTGTGGAGGTCTGGACGAAGAACATACATTTGACAATTCTACTTTCCTTCTGCAAACAGTAGCTTGGTTGCCTATTAAAAAAACCCAACCAAATTAATGACAAAACAAAACAAGAAGAAGAAAAAAAGCCCCAAATCTATTAGGGCACTTCCACTAATGTATATGACTTAGAAACAAGCCCTACTGTAATAGCATATTTCATTAAGCTTTTTTGCCAGGCTAAATGGATTATTAACATACAATCTATTAGGAAGAAAAAAATAAAAGGTTTTTCCTAACCATATTGATTTCATAGACTACAGAAGACAGAAAAGAGATGTGTTGGAGCCCCTCCCCCCATCTTAAAATAGCTTGATAGATAGATAGATAGACAGAGATCTAAAATGTTTTCATTGTAGAGGAAGACTGCTTTGCTCTTCGTGATTTCTGATCAGAAGGCACAGCCTTATCCAACAGGTTTTGTTACTCTATTTTTATATTACTTTAAAGCATTGTAGTTGGCTAGTACCAGCGCAGCTTTGCTTGCCATAAAGCATGATTAACATAATGCTTTTTGTAGTTGTTAGGCTTGAAGTATTTACACCAAAATTCTATTTTAGGTTTGCATCAAGTCTGGAGAACTTCTGAAAAAAGGAAGTTTACTAGTAAAGTACCACTTTGAGTACCAGTTACCAGCCAACCCAAAGGCATTCATGACATTCCAGAAACAAAAAACTACGCTTTCATTTAATGGAGCATAATGCTTCTGAATTTTGTAACTATGCATTTTCTTTTTTCCTGGGGCTATTTAAGAAAAGCTGCTTTTATGTATACAAGTTATTTATTTTCTATTTTTTCAAACACATTTTGCCATAAGCAAAATCATGTCTGTCTTCTCTTCAAGAATCCAGTCCGTTGAACTTTTCTGTTGGATAAACAGTGCCTCTGTGTTTTCAATACATTAAATATTTCTAATAAATTTTAATAGAAACATGTTTTGTAACTAAAATATTTGACCAACCTCCAAAAGATTTAGCTGTACCAATCAGTTCTTGCACTGGTGAAGCTAAATGCAGACCTTTGGACGAACCTTGACATTCTCTCTGAAAAACAAACAGAAGACACAATCTAATATCCTCAATTTTTTGCACATTAGAAGTAACAACCAAACCTTATGTGTGACTTCTCCTACTCTCTCCTTGCTATAATAGGTCCTGTATAGTTATGGTCCTAAGGGCCTTCATAAGTTTCAGACAAGGAAGAAAATGTCTAGTCAGACTTCAGTAACAATTTTTAAGAGTTAGCAGTTTAATCTTGGAAAGGCTATTTATTTTTGCAACTTCTACATTATGTGTCATATTTTAATCCCTTTCCCAAATATGAGAATCTATATATCTCCATGTATATCTACCTGGATAATCTATACATCCCTGGCAACTTGAGTAGGAAACAGAAGCCATACCATGTAAAAGAATCCTTCGTGCCCCTAATCTCCCTTATCCCCAAACCCAAAATAAAGCTAAAACTCCCTTTTTCTCTACAACCTTCAAATTTAGGCTTTTCAGGAAACTTACTGAAGTGAGGATCTGCGGAGAGAAATCCCATCAGAGTTCCAGACCTGAGCGGACAGAGGAAGAAATGCAGCCGACTCAATATGAGTGATAAAGCATACTTCAACTTTATTGCCCGAGATAGCGTGCATTTATACCAAATACCATAATTATGCATACTTGTCTCTATCTAATAGGCTAAGCACTAAAAGGTTACATTTACTTACTCCACCTACTTGGGTTTAGCTAGCTATGCGCATCCCGCATTCTTCTGACTCTTATCTCTTCAAGGATATCCAGACCCTGCCTTAGTTAGTACTTTTCCGTTCCCCCCTTTCCCACGGCCTAATAGACAAGCTAACTAAGGCCTACTTATGTCAACTAAAATGGGCTCTGCTCGTACAGTTACTTGGTGGACTCATGTCCGTGCTCCTTGAGCCAATCCCCGACAAGGATCAACTCACACCACACGGTTCAAAGGACAAAGTAGAAAAAAAAAAAAAAAAAACAGAAAAAAAATTTGGATATAGTCTGCACTGTTTCTTACAAATCATGTCTATTGAACATAAAATTATTCCATTGCGTTAGACATCAGCAATTTTTAACTGTAAGTGAATGTCTTGAAATTTTCTTCTTACTGAAACTGTATCGGTATCACTTTCTTCACCTACAATTTGAAAATAAATACTAAATAAAACCTAGTTGAACTCAAAACCAAACCAGAAATGTTTTTAAACACACCCTGTATGACTCATTTGCTAACAGGTTTCATTTTAGAAAACTCTTTTCTACACTAAAACTGTTTATCTGTACCACCTTTCCATTTCAAGTCAAATTTAAAAGCATGGCTTATAGAGTCCTAAGTGGCATGAGTGGAACAAAGAGTGGAGATAACTTGTTTGCAACCAGTTCTTCAAGATTTACGCTAACAATTTCAGATGGGAAATATTTTCTGAGTACTGAACGGCAAGATTCACTATTAATTAAGGTATCATTCCCACTTATTTCCTACTACATTCCTAAATTTCCCAACAAAGACAGTGAGGACCTTCTACTATGCTTCCTTTTCCTAGTTGCTTCTCGTCAAGACTGCCTTAGAACTGCCAAGGCAAGAAATAAGACAGACTTAATAATATTAAAAAGCAAGTCCAAATCTTCCAACTTAATTTTTAGGTATTCTATGTGGTATGTTTGTGAATGAAACACAATAAAGCATTTCTTTGCTAGGTGTATCAGACCTTCCAATTCATCACTAGCTAAAGCCTTAGTCTTTCATGGTCAGAAAACATGTAGCTGCATTCTAAGTTCTCATTTCTGAAATTCCCTGGCTGTTATATCGTTGTCCCATGATCGTGTTCATCACAGGGAGGGAAAAGGGAAAGGGGAATACCCCTGAAAATGGAAAAAAAGAGTGAAAGATCTGGTTATGATACCTACGACATCGCTGCCTCTTGACACTATCCCTAAATTATTAAAAAGCGAATGAAAATATATTCCAACTTATCCCATCTTCCGTTTTTGTCCGCTGTCACTGCAGTCGTCACCTAAAGCTTTGTGGACACCTGCTGCCATAGAGCTAAAATAAAGACACATATGAAAGAAACTGTATCTTTGTGGGAAACAACACAATTTCAGATCATCTGGTGAAAATGCTGAGCAAACGGAGGGTCGTCTTTGACAGTTTACCCAGTTTACCTGACCCCAGCAGAGTTGTTCTATTAGAACTGAAACCCATACTTGTCAGATTATCAAAGTTTCTTCCCACATGACTAAAAGAAAAAAAAGTTATCACTTTATCCACAGGAAACCAGTTACCAAGCATCAATAGTGGAGGAAGCAGTGAAAATGTTAATGTTATCATCTGGAAAAGTTTCAGCTTCCAATTGCTGCTCTAACAGCTGATACTCACTTTCTGCCATTCAATATTCTTTATCCAGTAGAACTGGGCACAAATCTGGCACACTGCTCCCTAAACAGTCAGAAATTACTAGACTGCTATAGAAATGAGAGGTTCTTGTATAAAGGTAACTCAAGTGTCCAAGAATGGTTGACTCCATCATGTCAATTACAAGTTATTAGAAGGAGGTTGTATCGTACAAGTTGATCTGCATACAAATTGAATATCCTTCTAGGTGTGAAACATTACAAAAGTGTAATTTTAAATATGTTTTCAATGTATTGTCAATCATACTTCAAATCACTAGAACGTTATTAGCAGAGGATCACGGCACGGCACAAAACAGAAAAAAAATCAAGTATCTTCTCCAGGGATCCCTGAAGTGTTTTTAAGGGCCAAAAGGGAAATTTGGGAACACCTTTGTTGCTCAAGTGCAGGAGAGAGAGAAAAAATGAAAACTTTCACCATTCTCTCTGAAAAATTTCACCAATAATACAGGAAGTTATTTCACTGGAAATGCACTCAATACAATGTCATCTAGAAGAGATATCATTACCTAAAAGAGATATCTTACAGAAGAGTTGAACATATTAGTAGGGAGGTAACTGTAAACATTATGTTTTGACTTTGATACAATCTTCTAAACTTAAATACACTTAGATAAATATACAACGCAGATTGAACTTTCCCCTTTCTCTCCAAATTAATTATTCTGTGATACTACCCTAATAGATACAGGGAATTGTTCAGATATCACTATACTTTGCCATGCTACTTCCTGTGAAACCAAAGGAGGTAGACCTAATAATTTTCCCAATTAAGGGAAGACCAATACTTTCATGTACAGGTCAGAGCTGTTCGGTTTATTTGTACCTGCTGTTGATAGGCTTCGCATACTTTCAGAACAAAAGTACTGTGTAAAACCTGGAAGAAACACTGCCTTCGCTAAGAAGTGTCTCTGAATGAATACTAAAGATGGAAAAAACCTGCTAAAACTAAAATTTTAGCTAAAGCAGCTAGAAATACTCTTTTTTTCTTAAGAGTTGGCATGTCCTGTTGCTAACCTTTTGTATATTAAAAAAACCCAAACACACACACACAAAAAAACAAACCAAATCAAACTCCACAAACCCCCAAACCAGAACACCTAGGTGAATTTACAAGAGGAGGAGGAGGAGGAGGAGGAGTGGATAATCATATTATCGCACACTGCTATGAAGCTACCAGAGTCTGAACTGCATCACTCATTTATCCCATGAGTGCAAAAGACACAAAGGACACTTAAAGAAGCTAAGCTACAGACGCCTCTGAAATTCGTTTCCTGTATTTCACTACACGGGTTGAGAAAACACAAGGTTACATTTTCTAACTTTGCAGAAATTATTTTATCATTCAAATACATATTTGAAATTACACTCTCAAATGACAGGAGGACAAATTTCAGATGATTGCTATTTTCTGTTTTCCCTCAAGAAGGAAGCAATCATCTGCCTTGGTGACAGCTATGCGTGTGAAGCACCTAATATATACCAGAGTATTTAAACACCAGCTAACCATATTTTGCTGCAGCTGCTTTGTCCATCATTACATGCTGGTAACCGCCTAGCCATAGTTTAATTTATGCAAAATAGCAAGTTTTCATATGCACAAGAATAAAAAGATCATGAGTAATACAAGTTTCAAAAAGCAAAAAAAAAATATCTAAAAAGTAAATGAAAACACCCACCTGTATCAGATGTATTCACACAAGAGGTCTCAGGAGATTCCTTAAAAGAACATTAAAGGAATTTTAAGACCTGGTAGCATAAGCTATATTAACCAGTCTGTTGTATTCAGCACTGGTGAGGCCCCACCTTGAATACTGTGCTCAGTTTTGGGCCCCTCACTACGAGAAAAACATTGAGGTGCTGGAGAGAGTGCAGAGGAGGGTGACGAAGCTGGCGAGGGGTCTGGAGCACAAGTCTGATGAGAGGCGGCTGAGGTAACTGGGGCTGTTTAGCCTGGAGAAAAGGAGGCTGAGGGGAGACCTTATCGCTCTCTACAACCCTGAAAGGAGGCTGTTGCATGGAGTGTGTTGGTCTCTTCTCCCAGGTAACAAGTGATAGGACAAGAGGAAATGGCCTCAAGTTGTCCCAGGGGAGGTTTAGGTTGGATATTAGGAAAAAATTCTTCACAGAAAGGGTTGTCAGGCTGCCCAGGGAAGTGGTGGAGTCACCATTCCCGTAAGCATTAAAAGATGTGTAGATGAACTTCTTAAGGACATGGTTTAGTGACAGAGTTAGGTTAATGGTTGGACACAATGATCTTGAGGGTCTTTTCCAACCAAAATGATTCTATGATTCTGTGCACCTAGCAAGTAAAGACACATTTTTCCTAAAATAATGCAGAAGTTCTTACTTAAGGAGAACAAAGTGATTCAATTTAGCAATGAGTAGGCCTTTAAAAATCTGTAGGTATGGTACAGGATCACCTGTTCATGATTATTTTCTCAACATTTGAGTACATAAATACTTTTTCCTAAAGAGGCTTTGTAACAGTAGACGCAATGTGGTGCCCATACCTCATGTCCCGTTGAATGTCCATCCTCAAAATCACTGTTATGTTGCTTTGACATTTCTTAGCATGCACAGGAGGAAAAAAATAATTCTATTTCAATTTGATAAGTCACAGACCAATATTATACCCAAACTCATTAACTGATCATTTGTATATACTCTTAATTGGAAAAATATTTAACATTGACATTTTGCAAATGGAGAACTTACATAGGACTGATACAAAGAGCAGATAAGTGACAGAACAACGTTCTAGTCAAATATAGCAGACTAATTCTGATCAGAGATGCACATCTACCATATTGTTTTCTTCTTAACCCATGAAGCACTACAGAAAATATAATTTACCCTTTTATCGGTTGGTATCACTTGTAGAAAAGGAAGACAACTGCAGACTTTTTCTGCATTTTTCTTGACGTGTGTTGAAAAGGATGAGAAAAAGATTAACTACTCCTGAAGCCTGAGGATGGAGCCCCAAACCTCTATTGCATCTTTTTAATTATTTTTGCCAAGGGGACATTCCAAAAGTGCTGTGCCTGTCTTCCTGCACAGATAGACCCACTCACAATCTTTTTGGGTTGTTCCCCCTCCATTTATCTCAGAAGCAGCAGAAGAAATATGAAGACTATAAGAGCTGCCTATTTCAGCAGAGATCTCTATTTTTTACATTTGCTACCGCAACTCAAATGGATTTAAATAAAACCGACAAGACATCCACAGAGAAGCAGCCATCTTCAAATAAATGTGACTTCCACACAAGTTTATTTCATAATGATCCTCTAAGACAAATACTGTTGCTATTAAAATTAATCCGACTGAAAACTGTTTTGATATTGCAGAAAAATGTTACATTTCTAACCACTGCCTTGTTAGATGTAAAAACTTACCTATAGGAAGCCACAACCTCTCAAGTCTGTATAGAGTGAATATGATAAGGTGTGTATAAAAAAAAAATATTGCTTAAATCTATTGCTAATGCTGCATAAATTACAGAAACTTAATCTTTCCCAAAAGAGAAGATCTGTATCCCCAAACATATGACTCTGCTGGTACTAAAGCTGTAGCAGGACTTCTCATGATTGAATGCATGTGACTTAAATAATAAAAATAGTACATGTGCTTAAGCAGCTATGTTTACCCGACTCAAGACTGTCACTAAACAAAGGGTTAACTAATAAGTATTTGGATCTCATAAAGATATTTTAAATGTTCACACTTAATAGCATAGAACTTTATGTATCCTAACTGAAAAGACATATCAGGCCCACTAAAGAATATAGAAGAACAGGTAAAATGTGCACAGTAGCTTTAATAATCCATAGCCAGAGGCTTTTTTTTTTAAAGGGTCACACCAACCATAATCAGCCATTTCAAATGCTCACTCCATTTACTTTTGCATTTCAAATAAAAAAAAAAGTCAATACAATATATGATTTCCTTAAATTGAAAAAAATCTGAGATTCCATCTTTTATAGCATATATAAATATACAGGTATAAATACTAATCTGTAAAAGCAGGTTTTTCCTCATAACAAAAGCTGTTAACGCCTTCAATATTCAGTTAAATATATCTTCCCTAGCATAATTTAAAACATAACTAAATAATAAAGACTTTGCTCAAGTTATATTCAAAGTCGGAAAAAATGAGACAGACATCGGGTTTTTTTGCTTTTCTACCTTATCTGTGATGCAGTACATTTAAAATTAATTAGATCAAGTCTTGATAGAGAGACAGAGACACTAGATTGTGTTTTGTCCTCAGATGTTCAGCTAAGGGTTTCTTAGATGAATGTCATGAAATAAGCAACACCAAAAAAAAAAGAAATAAAGACTGCAAAGCCTTAAGAAAATCAAGCCCAACATATCTGTGCTGTACTACACATCAGCTTTTCCCCCCACTCGTGTATTCCAGTAAAAACTTGTATTTTTTTGGAACATACAGGACCTTTTCAGAACAATGAGAAAATCTTCATATGGCATACATCTCCCTAAGTAGTATCAGAATTACACTTAGCTGTGCAGTCTTGATTTGACTTTCATCGTGATACTTGGTCTCTAATGAACCTTTTCCTGCAGGCAGCCTGATTCATTCACTATACAGAATAATCTGCTAAATTTTTGATAGTTCATCATGCAACTTAATGAGATTCTTTTAACACTCATTTTTTAATATGCCTGCTTATCTAATTATTTCAAAAAGTTAGCAACTTCCAAATCTCTCCACTTGAACATCCATGTAACTTAGGGCTGGAATTTTCAGATTCAATGAACATCTGCCGAAACTGACATATACAACAAAAAGCTGTTTAATTGATCAGGTGAGATTATTTTAAACAACTTGTGATGACAGCAATATCAATTATAATGTATTAACTGAAGCTTTTAATTATGAACATTATTGGTTTTGTGTGGTTCCCCCCACTAAAAACAGTGAGTATCCTAGAGAGTTTGGCATAAAACCAGGATGTCTTCTATTAAGTCAAGACTCTTTGGATAAGATAATCTATGGCACTTATTTTCTTAAACACTTTACCTGCATTCCTTTCACTTCCTCTGTTACACTGCAATTAGAAACAGGAAAAGAAGAAACATCAGAAGAATATTAGAATAGTAATTAATGGATGCCTTTGTTTACTTTGGTACATCTCACAACTAGGCACTTCCTAAATAATAATTCCGTTTCCATCAGGTTTCCCACGGCCTGATGAGAAAAGCCACAAATACAATACGTGTTAAAAGTTACCTGATCGCTTACTTCTTGTCACACTATTGCTGTTAAAATCGCTACAAGAATGTAAGCTTTAGCTACCTTGGCCCAGGCTAAGACAGATAATTCCTCTTACAGTCCTTAATGTATTTAGTCTGTAAAGTTGTGCAGCAAGGATTAGTAGATGATACACAAGGTATTACCCAGGAGTGGAAAAGGAAAGGGAAATACAGCCCCTTTGCTCTCTCCATTAGATACTCTCTTGTTTCCCAAGACTGAATTTTACCCTTTGTCCCCTCACTCTGTGGGGTTCCAAACAGCTTCTGTGTTAACTACCAAGGCACACCACATAACTTAGCTTTTTAGGCAGATATTAGGAATGTAGCAACAAGGTGACTTTTTGCAGTTACGGCAGAAACACTGAGATTTAGAATAAATTCACTGTTGAGTTCTTATGAGGGAGTTCAGGAAATAGAAAAAGAAGTAACTGCTTGTTTAATGTAAGTACTCAGAATAAAAAAATACAGATCACACAACAGTAATGGCTTTAGCCTCATAAAGACAGCAAGTGCTGAGACTGCAAAGATACTTTAATTACTTTAGCATTATTTTGCAGGGAAAAAAAAAAAAAACAAAAGAAAAAAAAAATCTAATGATGAAACCAGTCAGCCCTCTGGAATTGAAGAGCTGATTACCTGAACCAAGATCAATTGATTCAATGCTTGTTGACTTCAATGACTATATTCTGATGAGATCCAAAAGTACACATCCCCATCAGCCAGGATGTAGACAAAAAAATATTTATTTTTTCCAGGTTTACTAGTGGTGCTTAGCACTGGTAAATGGTCATCTATTTTAGTCTGTCTCATCTGACAGTCTTAACCAATTTATCCTAAACCCCTATTTTAAGGCAGATGTTGAATTAATTGATTAATACCTCTTGCAAATATGATATGGCACAGTGAGATTTGAATTTATTCCTATAGATATTATATATTAAGGAAAAAGAAACATTACAACAAACTGCATAGTAGGACTACATTAATAGCTACCTCAAGTACTTCCTCCTGCCATTTTCTAAGGTCCTCGGTTGACACATCCTCCCATGATTTAGGTCCTAGAAATAACAAGAGAGATCAGTATAAACACAGCTTTTCTTATAGCACTATATATACCCAGTATCATTCTAACAAACATAAACATTTAGGAAGAACATATTACATAGTAACAACACATTATCAAAACTGAACAGCCTCCAATACAATTGTAGAAGCAAAAACTCTCAGGTAAACAAGCCAAGAGAACATTGCAATTCTAAGTTAATTGAGAAGTCAGGCAAAACAAAACAAAACAACAACAAAATCACATGCTAAGTCTAACAACAGTAAGCTAAAATCCAAGGAGCATTACAGCCGCACATGCCATGAAGAGGGGAAAAAAAGCAAATTATTTTATGCTTAAAATTTTATTGAATGCATGCTGACTACATGGTATCTGACGTTATTTAAAGCCATAGTTAAGGCTTGACAGGACTGAGATCCATATTAATTCCATACTGAATAGAGGTTAGTAAACCAAAAGTATAACCAACCTTTACAAATCAACAGTTGTGAATTACAGTGCTGTATGCCACCCTCTCCTTATCTTGATGGACAACGTATACAAAATGCTATGAAATGCAATTTTCCCAGTCTGTAAAAGCCTTTAAAAGGTAAATCATATTTGGTGCAATGATTAGATAAGGCTTGGTACTGTGGTAGCACATCACGTGTAGGTGTGCTAAGTTCTACTTTACAAGAATTGATAAAGTAACTTACGAAACGTAATCATCACTTCAGTGATAATAAAAACTGGTAGAACATTTCATTTCCCTGTAAAGCCACCAATACAGTGCACACACAGGATGAGATTAATTACTTTCTTTTGACATTCCCTAGCTTAGGAGACACTCAGTTTACAACCATCTTCTAATTTCTTAATATGTAATTTTAAACTAGAAATAGAAGTAGCCTCAGGCATTTTGTAATTGAGGTAATCACTAACCTGGGAAAATAAGGGTGTGTTCCTGTTATTTCAGTTTCATTGGGAGAAGATCAGTCTTTCAGCCAGTCTACCCAGTTGTTACTTTTGGCTGTTTGGAATTCCTGCAACACTTCACTAGACTGACAGGAGCCCTCAATTGCAAATAATTTCTTACACCACCCCTGTGAGAAAATGAGAGGGGCATTCAGCAGTTGCACATGAAAACTATCCTATAGCAGTAGTAACTGGTATATTTGATAGGGTATAACCAAAAATTTCAAACTCCATGACCTTAGGAATCACAAAGTCAATGAACGTTAGCTAATGCTTTTGCCCAGAGTATGCATTTATGCAGACTGCAAAGCAAGATAGTGCATCAAACTGTAAACAAGCAAAAGAAATGAAACAAGGAAAAACTATAATGTTAAAATGTTGATGTTAAGGAAACAGCAGCTGTCATTTGTCTTGTGTGACCTGAGAATGGCCTGTCTTTTCTGAGTGCTCCTCTGTATTTCCTTTTGGAAACTACCAATCACCCCATTGATTGGCAAAGCTCACCCAGCTGCACAGAGTGAGTTTGAAACCTGTGATTCTTCTCAAGGTGAATATGGTGACAAAATCATTAGCCATTCTCAGTACACATCTATCTTAATTAAAACCTACCCCCCCTGTGATGATGATATAGGCAGCCCAGCTTCTCCAGACACTCACAGCTGGCATCTGCATCAATCTTGTTGACAAAGACACTTCTTGAGAGCAAGTGCTAGACTGTTTTTTTCTCTCCCAGGCGGGGCTTTGAAGCAAAAGCATTCCTGTGGGCTCTGGCAGCCCTCAGGATCAGCGGCTCAGCTCTGCCCCTTCACCGCTCGTATTTGCTAAGGGTTATAATGTAACATGAGCTAACATTAGGCTTTCTTTTTCCTTTTCTGCTGCCTATTAAACTAGCAATAAGCATTCTGATAATCAGGTCAACTTACAATATACCTTCATGACTTCAAAGCACCTCCCCAACAACAAGTTGCAGCTTCACGTTGGTTCAGAACAAGACTTTGGGGAGTCACACTTGAGAGGTTTTTTTTCATGTGCCAATTGTTTTCGCTGACACACTTGATGAATTCAGAAGAATGACACCAATAGAAAATGGTGACCATAATGCATAGAATCTTATCTTATGACTAGTCCCAAACACATGTGGAGTCACTGTAGGTAAATATTTTTTGATATGATGTGCCAGAGTGTTTACATTAAGCAGTAAATATTTGCTTCTTAATTACACAGGTTTCTGCTCAATGATTTTAGATCAAAGTGTGGAAAATTACAACGTCAGCTACTTTAAAATTTAGCTTAACAAAATATAGCTAAGAAATTCCTTACATACATAATTTTTTTTAATACAACACAACACTCCTCCTGAATAGGTAATTCACTTCATATAATTACACAGACAAATTAGACAAGTTTAAATTGAAATATTCTCTTTAAAATGCCTTTATAAAAAAGAGTCTGTGTAGATAGATAGTTTGCATTTTTTCAAAGCCAATGACTTCGTTAGTTTAAAAACCCAGTTTAAACTAGCAATATGCGTTGGATCTTGACTACGTAGTCAGAATCACAAATCAAATGTAGAGGTTCCTCCTTAAAAAGCTCTAAGTAATTTAAAGCTGTGCCAAGTTCTGCTAATTGGGTTAAACTTCAATAATTTTTACAGAATGATGCCAATCGTTATCTTCACACCAAACCACTACAGCTTTATGAGACTCCCCAGAACCATCAACAAAAACTTTGCAAGTATGTAGGATCAGACCAAATACAAGTATGGCCTATGACCTGATGTTAAAGACTTGCAGGTTCTGCAGCAATTTACATTTATGCATGCCAAAATCTGTGCTGTTAAAAAAAACCCCAGGTAGTGCAATTTACAAAGACATAGATTACAAATTAAAAAAAAAATAAATCAGAATTAAATTTCAATAAATGGTACATATATGACAAAAGGATCATGGCCTATTAAGACTTAAATTCATTCCCTGCATTTTCTTGATCAGAGTGACAATTGATATATAACAGTCGGTATATCAGTCTGCTAGCAATGTCATCATACTCTCCCACAATAGCCACAGGTTTTTCATACACAAATCTGCAAGTCCAATCGAATGCAGTCAGCCTGTAAGGTTGTCATAAATTTATTCCTCAACATTTCTAACTCCATTTTGGCTGTCATATTTATTGGATAATGTTTTCCCTTACCGGATCGAAGTCCTGTTTCAGATCTATCAGTGCAGTATTTGCTTTATCAAAACATTGGCTGTTAATACTAGTGGAAATACAGCATTCGAAATTTCCTTGGAGATTTCTCACTTGCAGCAAGCAGATCTGCGCCATCCAAGCAGCTTCTTGTAGGCCATGCAACTAAACAGAATTCTCAGAAAACGTTATTTGAGCTTACAATTTACTTAACAAATCTTAACGTAAAAGAGATATAGGATTTTCTGGCAACTATAAGAATTCATGTATTAAAACTTTGTTCCAAATTTGGCATTGTATTGGTCTCAAAAAAAGCCTTTCTTTCATTCTCTCCCATGACCTCAAAAACTGGCCTGGTGAATTTACTGAGAAGTCTCTTACAACTAATTACCACAGAATAAGTCTATTAACAAATTTTTGATTTTATTTTTCAGTTTCATTAGAACTAGGGGTCTGCTAGGGATGCCTTTAAACTTCACCCTCAGACTGCTCCATTCAGTATTACATCGCTGCAGTGGGGGGGGAAAGAAAACCCCCCTTTCACCGCTTTAAAAGCGGGCAGCCAGGTTTTTCCTTTTTTTTTTTTTTTTTTATTTCTCTTCTTGCTGCAGTTTAGATATACCCAAGGTCATGCAGCTGGCATAATGGCTGGTACGAAGTGGGAGGCTCTTCTGGGAAATTTCTCAGTTAAAATGAGCTGCACACAGGCCTGGGATATTTTGCTCTATTGTTTTCCCTTTTCATTCCAACCATAATACACTTTATATGCAATTCCAAGTAGCTCAGCAATAGTTACATTCCTTAGCTCCATTTACCTTTTACAATTTACAGCAGATGTCAAAAAACATTATAATAAACATCAATCCCTTATTCTATTCTCCTAGATCCAAATCAGTTAATATTCTAGCAACTTTTAAATACAACCTCTTCCAAATTCACATCTATCATAGCATTTAGGTGTTTTGGGTTTTTTCTGTTTGTTTTGTTTTTGTTTTCAAAGCAGAGTTTAACAATTTAAATGCTTTTCTGGTCTCAAAATTACTAGATAACAATATAAGCAATTACTCTAATGTGTAAGGATGCATCCTAAGGGGGAGCAAGGTGGAATTTTGGCAGTGGAACCGGTTCCCATTTTGTAATTATCTCCCCAAACAAGATTCTTTTGGTACCAAATATAAATATGCAAACTAAAATACTGAGCTCAGATATGAAAACCAAACACCAAGTTCAAATATTCAGATGGATCACAGTTACACTAATTTAAGACAATATCTCCATTTTTGCATTGCACCTTTGGGCCGCTTACTGCCCAGCCAGGTGGAGGCACTTCTGGGTCTCCCTCACAAAACAGGTCAGTGAGTGCTGGGGCCCCATTGGCACCCGTGCCCCCGCCGCCGCAGCAAGCTGGACTGGGCAAGGCTTTTTTTCTTTTTGAAGTGTCTCATCTGGTGCAGTACAGCTGTTTTTCCAAAACCAGGATTCTTTACATGGTGTGCATACGGAAAAGCCAAATCCAGCACACCGAGATGAGACACAGCCTGTCACAGAGTTGAATGCTGGAATAAATACTAATAAATACTAATGCTTCCTTAGCGTCTAAGTTTTCAACCTGCTTATTGATGGCCTCTTGAAAGTGGTCAAAGAATTGTATGTAATTCTCATTGGGACCCTGATTAATAGTTGCAAATGATTTGGCTGTTTTGTTGGTTTCAGACACCTCTACTATAGCTTGATATGCGAGGTCTGTTGACTGCCTCAGGATTTCAGAAACTTATCGTGCCTGTAGTTGTGGTGTGTCAATTAGTGTCTCTTCCAGGAGTTGTGGGATACCTGCCCCTTTCAACGAATCCCCATCGTTCTGTCCTAAATGATCTATAGCTGTTACATTGCATAGGTCTAATTTTGCTTGAGTCTTTCATGGTTTTTATCTGATCTCGGGGCAACTCGTACACATACTTAACTTTTCAAGAAAAATGCTTCAAACCCTCATTCTCTTCCGAGTCATCAGATAACACGGACTTGAGCGGTGCTGGAGAATCATTAGTAACTGTAACAGGGAGGTTTGGAACGGTGCACATTCTCGCCAAACCTTTGTAGCATCATAATTATTCGTATAAGCTGAGTCCCCAAGCGCATCCCCTTTGCCGTCACGATCAGCATGACCGCATTGCTGACTGTTGGATTCACTCGCTAATAGCTGATCTGATCTTTCACACAGTTCTTTTGCCCAGTTCTTATCCAGCGACTCCTTCTGCTCTCTCGTAGGAGTTAGAGGGGTAGAAGGCAGTAAAGGCGGACATGAATCAGTAAAAGGACTGATATTACACTTATTTACGACTTTAGCATTCTCGGCTTTCACCAGTTCTTTTGACAAATTGTCTGATTCCAGTCCTTTAGACTTCTTGATCTCTCTAGAGTCGGGTAATGGTATAGGAGTCCATCCACTCGGTAATTTTCCTCCCTCCGCCCCAGACTGCTGTATCATCGGGGGTGCCGACGGCACAACAGGGGATGGAGTGGGGAGGGGGTCAAAAGACACGATCCGGGTAAACTTTATGGTTATTTTTAGGTTTGCTATCAGGCTGCAAGGCTGAAAAAATTTCGGCAACTGCAGCCTGCTCAGCCTTAAAGTCTTTTAAGGTGGAAATTATAAGCTTCCATGTAGTCGCTAATGATTTAGTTTCTTTATCATCTCCATTGCTGACCTTATTCCATAATTTCTGCCCTTTATCGTCCCAAAGTTAACGTTTAAAAGCCTTCTCGTTTTCTCCCAGGTAGCCGTTAATTCTACACCAAATTAATACTCTACATATGTTACTTTTTTCCTATGTAGGTCCTCTCATAGAGAGAATATGCAGGAGGAACTTAACTGCAGCTTGTGCTTCAGAGAACACATTCTGCCCCATAACTTTACTCTTCCCTCCTCCTGCTCCCAGCCACTCACTTCTTCCCTTTGCTGCATCGACGACTTTATTCCCGGGGCGTCCTTACGCCTCCGTCCGGTCTTCAGTCCAGCTGAAGCCGCTCCCGGCTGGGCCACTCAAGGCTTTTCCCCGATCGTAGTGGTACGCCAGAGTATCACGTCGGGGTCATCATTTGTTGGAACGATAAAGGATTCCGCATTCCGATTCAATGTGAATCACGCAGAGACATTTATTACAGAAACAAGCCTCCTTATATATGCAACTATGTTCTAATCACGTGCCCAGGCTCCAAGCATGGATTCACTAAATGAGTATCATGGGCTGTCCATGCGCTGGAGTCTCACTGATGATACGTCCGATGATGGGACCCCGCTGATTGAGGAACACACCTCTTTCTCACAGGAAATTCTGTTCTCAGCTTCTCGAAGCAGCCTTGAGATTCCTTTGAGCCAGACTAATTCAGCAACAAATCTTTATCCATCAAAATCCCTCCACAGGGTAGTGGCAGCTATTATTGGAAAGACTCACGGTGGGACTGAGGGAAATTTATATAATTGGTCCAAGTTCTTTGGGATGTAAGACATTATTTGATCTCTTTTTCTTCTTACTGTTTTTGTTTGTTTGTTTTTTAAATTATAATCCAGTTACTAGCAACATTTTTCATAGGCTTGGTCTGTGCAGAAAACTAAAGATGGGTGATTCTTGTCTGTAAATATGATCTCATTTGCAGTGCAAAATGTATGCCTCGTGTGTCTTTCCCGTGTTTTTCTCTGTGTTTTTCAAGCCAAATTATCAAACATTTTTCATATTGGAATGTTCATAGGTTAGTCTGTTTCTGTGAAGTATAATAAAGCAAATGTCTAGATTTAAAAGAGAAAAAAAAAAATAAATTTTCCACCACCTGGAAGTATCCTGAGAGAGAAGCTGGAAATCAGCTCAGGAAATCGATGCTAGGAATGCTTCGATTACAGACAAATTTCAGCTGAAGGTTGCATGCTTTTAGGCAACCAGGTATCTCAACAAAATATAAATCGATACAAAAACAGGCATTTATTTAAGGCATATAGATTTTGTGTTGGGCAAGAGAGAGCCAGTCAAATTCATGATTATCACGTGATGCCGCTTGTGTTTTCACTTGCATGATGTCCAAAATAAATACAAGTAATTCTTTACATAAGCCATGGCATTAGATTTAGGCTCAATTCAGCCTGATCTGCATGCATGTGACCGAGCTTTATTATGACATATGGATGGAAATGAGCTGTCTATAATTCTCCTGCTCCCTCATTAATGTCCCAGATGGAACAAAGGGTCGAGTCCGTGCTTAAATTTCTTGATGAACTACGACACTAATGCATGGTAATTTTCGTGAGGAGCAGCGTGAAAATTTTTGTTATATATTGTCATGGGATACACACAAAAATTCTGAGACAGACCACATTACCCTAATTCAGAAATCCAGAATTAAACATAGAGATACCTGTAGCTGGTTAACTGGCCTTTGAGGCTGGGACTTCATCTGCCCGTAACAACATTCCTCTACAGTTTATCAAAGTAGAAAAATGTTTTAGTTATTAAGGCACACTACTGAGTCTTAAAAGATCAAATTAACAGCTCCTCCCTGTTACAGAACCAACTTTGCCCAGTTTACTTTGGTAGAAGTTTGTTTTGGTTTGAATTCACACATAGATCTCTTTCTCTATTAACAGAAGGGCAAATAGCTAAGAAATTCAGACATGCATACTGTGAAAATGAAAAGCATTTTCTGTTCATATGGATGGAAAGTTTCTCATTATTCACTAAGTGGGCGTCATTTTAGACTGCTAGGGGTACATCTTGCAATTACAGCTTAACCACATATTAATGTATTTTTCAGCACGGGCAAACTTATACTGGGCCACAAAAGAGGCTGTGAGTTGCATCAGCTGGTGATTAAATTGTATTCCTGACTCTACTTCCAGTTTTCTGAAAAATCTGGTGTAAGTCATTTTTTTCATCACGTATCTCATTTTAGCCATCAGTAAAACAGATTATTTCCTTGTTCCAGCATATTTGTCAGCATTGCTGATGATCTGTGGACAGCCACAACAGAGAACTGGTCTGTGTCTGTTTCTACCAGCTTGTGTGGGAGCATTGACTTTGGGCAGGGAGTAATATGTGTCTTAGATTGCTGTAACTGCATGGATGAAGCTGTTATTTCAACTGGTGCAGCTTTACATGAAGAACAGCTCTTGGTTTTGAGATATCTGGCTGAACAGGATCATTTGGACTGCAAAAAATCCAATTCAGTATGAGACCTGGTCTTAAAAAGAGTAGTGCAGTATGATGGTTTGCAGTTCTATCCCAAGCTGGTATTAATTCTGTGTTGAGAAACACAGAAAGCGTTGGTCAGTCAGTTTTTAACTACACATTTATCACAGCCTCTGAACAGACACGTGTTCTCAAAGTGAAGCTTACCTAAAATATCTTGATTGAGATTGCCATAAACTGGGTCATCTTCTGTGTAGTAGCCATCATAGCTAGAAGGGCAACGGAAAAATACTTTTAATTCACAGAATATGCTTGATTTAGGACTTCACTATTAGACTTTAAACATTTTACACGCATGTGGCAGTAGCAAGCAGATTGTATGTGATCCAAAAAACAAGACCAAAAATATCGGGGTGGGGGAAACAAGTGTGGGGACACAGCACAAAAAAGAATGGTTAAGATTATAAAGTAAATTACACAAAAATACTATGCCTGCCAAAACTCTGATGAACAGAATGAAATTAAAACAAATCATCAAAGCAAGATATCTGAACATCTTGACTGTAAACAGCAGCAGGACTCCTTGTCCACATTCCTATGTGCTCTCAGCTAGAGAGAAAACTTTTCATCCTATGTCATTTTAATGTCTCCATAATGCTACTCTCTTAACCTAAATTATATAAGTATCTCTTAAACTTCCCGATGTAAGCTCGGAATGTATTCACCAATAGCTAAAAAGGAAAGATACAAGTGAGAATGTAATTATTTCCTTGCATATTACTTAAGAAATGGCATATTTTGAACCATTTTGGTTTACATCTGACAATTCAGTATAGCACTATAGCTGTACAACAGCAGTCACACAGAGCTCAAGAAAAGTTTTAGTTATGAACATTTCTTTTTCTGAAATACGTCTTTCATAATCACCTTCTCCAGAAAGGCTATCAAGTTTGAGACAGGAAGACAATACTGGTTTCTTTCCACCACCATTCATTACAAATGCAGCATTTTGCCAAGTGGCTTAAGCATAAAACTTCTGAGGGCTGTGTAGCCATTAAACAAGAGCCTCACTCCTTGGAACCATATACAAGAACTACACACTACAGGCCCAAGGAAGCTTGTCAGCTGGTAGTCCATCTGAGTTATATCTAAAATAATAAATGCGTCTACAAGAAACAGAAAGAAGGACTAGAGTAGCTATTCAGTCAGGCCATCTTACTACCTTACATTCACTGGCCAGCCATGCTGAAGTCTGGCTAGTTTTGTCCAGACACTTGCTTCCCAGTGTTTGAGTCTGCAGGTCTGATTAGCTTGGGCTTTCCCAAGCATCCGTTTTGATTTTCATTCTAGAAGGACACATGTAAGCAACAGCCTCCACACCTTTAATATAGATGTAAAGCACCAAGAATTTCTTTTGGATTTTCTTTTTGAGGAAGAACTTACCTTTTGCGACAGTACTGTGCATTTCTGGGACTGCTGTAATTCTTCACTGCACTAGGCCAACCAGAGTTGGTACCTGCAATCCCAGATTCTGGTGGCAGAAAACAGTAGTATGAAAAGGGTAAGAACAATGCTGAGTAGCATGGACACTACTGTATGTTGTTAAAATGTTAGCCTGTTAAGACATGGGTGTGGCAGAATGCAAACCCCCCTCCCTCCTTTAGTATGGCACATCTCCCTCTTTCTCTGCTACTTGAGGCTAACAGCTTCTTTTATTTGGCCCAGAGCACCCTGGCTTCTGGGCCATTGGGAGAAGGGAGTGCCTAGCCGCTGGGCGCCAGCGGCCAGTGTAAGGCTTCAGGGGCACCCACAGCCAGTGTGGGGGGTACAGAGAAGCTTCTAGAGTGCCTGCAGTCAGATCTCATCAGATAAAAACGGGATTCTCGTTGAGACTCAGCCCATTTTGTGTGTGGGTCTCTCGGAGTACGAGCTTAGCCACTGCCGCCAGGAGAGCCCCCCCTCCCCTGGATGGAGACTCCGCTTGCCTTGCCGCCACGGTTGTAAGTAAAACTTCTCGCAGGATTGCGAGTATATTTATACTTTCTGTGCACATATGCACGTATAACTTTCTGCGCTCCATATGAGCGTGTATAAATTTACCCTCGCCGAATCGCGGGTGTATTTTCCTCCCGTGCACATATGCACGTGTAACTTTCCGTGTACATTTGCACGTGTACTATAAATTATTTCCTTGCACAATCGCGAGTGGCCGCCGAGAGCCCCTCGCACAATCGCGAGTGTATTTTCCTCCCGTGCTTCCACATAAGCACGTGTAGGATTCCGTGCACACTTGCACGTGTAAGTAAATTAACTCTTGCAGGATTGCGGGTGTATTATAAATTTACCCTCGCAGAATCGTGAGTGTACACTTCCCGTACTCACTATGAGTGCGTGTATCTCTTTAAAAATAATCCCGCACCGTGTTAGGCAAGTGTGTACTTCTCCGGGGCTCAGGGCCAGCTCCGGCATTTTTTTTTGAGTGAAGCCACGTGTATGCACACTGTGGACCGCCTGTTGGTTGTATCAGTTGCTGCCCCTTAAATAATTTTCCTCAGCTGATATCCGAACCTTTATTTAAGTCACTTTGGAGTGCTAAAACCCTGTTCCTCACCGGTCTAATAAAAGTTGTTTTGGACTCTGTTGTCCCTTAAATTAACCTACAGGGTGCCTCCGTGACAATTTTGGCGTAGTCGTGCAGGATATCAGAGACGGAGGAATTATTTGGAGGGTTGAGTAATATCTCTGCAGTAATCTGGGGTCTTGCAGTTATGGGGGCTGCGGTGTGTGCCAGTTTGAGTGTTTACTTAAAGATAACACAGGATCTGTGTAAACTTAAGGACCGAATGGAGGAAAACCTTTCACGGGAGAGTGAACAATTTGACTCTTTAAGGCAGGACCTTTCGTGGCAAAGCAAACAGTTTGACTCTTTAAAGAAAAACCTTTCGTGGCAAAGTGAGCAGTCCGAGCTTGTTAAGCAGGACCTCTCGCGGCAAAGCGAACGGTTTGACTCTTTAAAGGAGGACCTTTCGCGGCAAAGCAAACAGTTTGACTCTTTAAAGCAAAATCTTTCGTGGCAAAGTGAGCAGTCTGACTTTCTTAAGCAGGACTTTTTGCGGCAAAGCGAAAAGTTTGACTCTTTGAAGCAAAACCTTTTGCGGCAAAGCAAACAGTTTGACTCTTTAACACAGGACTTTTCGCGGCAAAGCATACGGTCGGATTATTTAGAACAGAGGCTTGGCTTGTTAGAACAGAAACTTGGCTTTTTGGAACAAAAACTTGAGTTTTTGTTATTTAATATAAGAGCCGCCTCTAGTGTCTCCCCCGTTCAGGCGTGCCCCTCGGCCCCCCCGCTTCTCGACAAATATACTGATTCTGAAAACAGTGTTGATGTGTGGGGGGTAGAAACAAAGGACGTGCGTCCTCTTATTAGAACTGAGACACATACGGATGGACAAGGCAGAAATCCACGCACGGCTACCCATAGCACGCCATATTCAGGACTGGAGCTAGGGGATTTACAAACTAGATTCTCACGGAAGCCGGGCGAGACAGAGACTGAATATCTTTGGCGCGTTTCGCTTACTGGGGGTGATAGAATATTATTGAGTAAGGACGAGGCCACAGGTTTCTGGGGCCCAGGGGTATTTTTAAGTGATGGTCCAGACGGTGATCAGTCCATTACATCTCATGTAGCTTACTGGGCTGGTGGTATAGATCCCAGGGAACGTGGGGAGCCAGTGGCAATTGTTATAAAAGGTTTATCAGATCTTGCCGAGGGAGTTCAAAAGGCGGCTTGTATACAAGCAATGTATGAAAGAGGCCGGCAGTCCCCCCCTATGGCGGCGCCGGTGGATCCGGTCCACCTTCGGCTGCTTATTAAAGGATTACCGGATGCCTTAAAAATATATGTCCAGTCCCTTAAGGAAAAAATTCAGGGGGCTATTGATCGTAATAAGCAAAATCCCCGAAGTCCTCCTGAACATGTATTAACCTGGGTGGAAATTTTACACAATGTGGTTACACATGGGCGCGAGATGGGGTGGGTAGACCCGAGCGGCAGCCCGTGTAGAAGCCGGACGGTCTGGAAGACGAGCCGAGCCGAGCCTCTTCAGGGACCGCCCCCCACCAGGCCGCCCCCCCCGTCACAGAAACCGGAGCGTTTTGGCTGCCAGTCAAATCAGAGTAGAAGCTTGCAGCGGAGCGACCTCTGGTGCCGCACGGCCGCTTTGGGTGTGCCCTGAACACTGCTACATAAGCTTTCCACTGAGCATTTACAGGAGCTAGTGGAATATTTAGAGGGAAGATCAGAGAACAAAGAGGAGGCACCGGGAACCGCCCCCCTCCCTGAGGACAAGCGAAACACTAACCCTTTCCTATCCTCACAAAGGGAGCCAAAAAAACAGTAGAAGCGGATGGGAACCAGGGCCGCCCCACCCGCTTTGTATTTTCTGGCCAATGGTCCAGTGATAAAGAGCCATACATACATATCCCCGTGGGTCCAAGGCGGATAAGTGTGAAATTTCTAATTGACACGGGCACACAAATCAGTGTTTTGAACAGGCGGCAAGCTGACAAACTCGGGATTAAACCATCAAGGAAAGCCATCAATATAGTGGGGGTAACAGGTGTAGCAAAGAGGTGTCCTTTAGCTCGAACCCACCTTTTGCTGCCTGGGGAAAAGCGGACAAGTATTAGTTAAAATTTGAGGAAGGCAAAATAAACAGATGTCCACCTCAAATAAACAAATTATTTACAATTAACCAGCAATGAAAATGCAACAAGGCAAGAAACATGCAAAGAAGTACATTTCTTCTGCTATTTTCTTCTTGTATACCAGTTGACAATATTTCAAGGCATCTTCTTCAGTATTTTCCTTTACATGTTAGTTGTTATCTTGATGACAAGTTTCATAAAAATAAACCAAACTTAGTAGGAACAAAAGTTCATGTTATGTTACAGACATGCTTTAAACCAAAATTAGATTTTAAAAAGAAAATCAGAAGATTAGCATTTTTGAATCTTAAACTAAGCTAGTTTTGGTGGTGTATTTTGAAAATTCTAAAATTCTACTGTCCTGAATTAGCAAAAGCCTTTTTATCCAGGCTAACAATCTAATTCACCTAAGCAAGTGACAGTAGCATGCAACAACTCAATTGCAAGTTTTTGTAAAGATGAAGAATCCAAACAAAAGCATGTGGTTACTCAAGTGTAGGATTAATAAAGTATGCATTTCCTGCTGAACAGGTAGATATGTAAAGTAAAAGCAACAGCAAATTTTAAATAAAATAGGAAAAAGGAAGGGAGAAAACCAATGGGTATAAGCAACACTTTAGTAGGAAAAGTCCCAGTTAACCTAAAGAAAAGCTTCTTAAATTGCTGTTTACATGTGATTCAGAAAACCCTTTTCTGTATAGATTCCTTAAAGGAACACTTGAACATACCCAACTGTTACTGAGGAAGAAGAGCTGTCACCTAGACAGCGGTCTATTGAGATTTGTAGATCTACCCTTGAAGAAGTGCTTGTGATTGCTAAAGCAGTAATTCATAAAGTCTCTGAAACTAACCCTGCAAGGAAGTACCAGGAACACCAAGAAAAGTTTTATCTGACGCAGCATGAAATCCAGAGCCCTGAGAATAAAGCATTAACAGATTACATCGATGGAAAAACTCATGTATTATGTCACAGCTTGCCTCAGAAGAAATGACTGGGAACCTGGAAATAAGGGCTGGATTTAATATTTAAACCAACGAGTCTAATGATTTCAGTAGAACCCGGTAAAGTTTAATTGGTTCGCCTCAATTCGTTCACCTACAAAGTGTTATCATTTCAGAAGGACACCACCTTAATTAACAGGCTCACTGTCTGAGATTATTTAAACCAGTGACACAGTCCATTAAAACACAATCTATTATTGAGCATTGTATAACCACTTTCAAGGTTATTAAATATAGTGAACTTCCTCACATGATCCAGGAGACCTGATACGACTTATATTTTAGCAAATTAAAATCCCCCAAACCCCAAAGTTGTAAAACAACTCTACTGACCAAATAGCACAAGAAGTAAGCTGCCACTTGTTTAAAAAGCTTCCAGCTCTAATCTATTTTTAAGCCCCTTTCCAAATATCAAAGATTGCACAATATTATTGTTTTACAAGGTCCTTTAGTACCTGACTAAAGCAGTTGTCACTGTCAAAAATGCTGGGGTTACTGACAATGTATGGGTTCAAAAACCTCATGCCATCAGTCTGAAGTTCAGCGTTTCTTCTGTGAGCAATCTGTTCACATTTTGTTGAAGATAATGTTCCGGTATACCTCTCAGTCGCTTTACTGGTGAACAAAAAGGAACATTTTGGAAATTCCCCAGTCTTTTAACTCTGGGAGATGCAGATAAAGTTTGAACAGGCGAGTTAACCAGAGCATTTACAGTTTCAGACATCTGTATTCCTTCATACTTCTTTAAATTTGAAGCTCTCTGAAACCCAGGAAGTTTTGGAACACCCCCACGACACAATTGCTCATAGATCCTGTCAAATTCTCTATCACACTGTGTATGGGACCTCACAGAATGACTTAAATTACTCTTCACTAATCTTCCTTTACCTTCAAGGTTCTGTGAATTTGCAAGAGATCTTGTCAATGTCAAAGGCTTTTGGATTTCTTGGGTACACAGCTTGTAGTAGAGCTTTTCAAATGCATCTTTGTATTTCTGGGGCATCTTTGAAGGACTCTGCTTTGTAGACAACGAGGAAAATAAGTGCTTGTGCTCGAAAGAAATTTGTCTTTCAGAGGTTATTTTTTTCAGGATTTATGAGCAAAGTATTTGATGCTCTTGCAAAATAACAGTTTGCGACATGTGTAAAAGCATGCTTCCTTTCCTTCAAAGGAAGACCAAAAAGGACACAACAGGCAGTCAAGTGCTCCTCAGGAGGACTCACATCTGGGGACAGACCCTGAGCCTTCCACCCTGATGTGTGTGAAAGCACTCAGAGGAATTGGCTACGATCACTTACATGTTAACACTGTCAAGCAGAGGGATGCCAGACTAGAATTTAGGGTGTGCCTACAGCCTATTCACTGATCTGCCAATGGCATGTGCATAACCTTGGGCAAATGACTTAGCTCTGTGCCTTGGGTCTTCTCTCAAACAAGGTTAATAAATCTTAGTATGTTTTGTGAAACAGTTTGACATCTATGCCAGAGAGGCGTAAGTCATGGCATTCATTCAGCACATCAGTGACATGTGTCAGTCTAGGCAGGAGCCACATCTACAAAATGTCAGAGAGAGAAGGGTTTGGAGCAAAAGCCAATCCAGACAGTTTCAGCTGGTGCTGAGAAATTGTAGAAAGTGGTGAATAGTGAAAGGGGCAAGCATTCCTCATTCCTTTGCAAGGAAAATCTCATTCTTTGCTTCAATGATAGTGCAATTCAACTAGGTCTGATTCCTGAGCTTTGTGCCCTCAGTCCTCAACGATAAAAAGCTACCTTTGTTCTCACTTCTCCATTGCCACATGTAATAGAAAAGGGGATTGACCATTTCAAAGTAATGGCTGCCCTAGTAGTTGCTTGTCCTTCTATTCAGAGACATGGTGGTTGAACTTGGGATCTGCCTTTATAAATGAGCTTACAGTTGGACGTATTTCAGTCATCAGAAGGCTTCAGAAGCAACCAGGTACTGTGGGTTGAGCCCTGCCACCAGACAAGCACCCATACACACCCCCGTGGGACAGGGGACAGAACAGGAAGAACAAATGCAAGAAAACTTGTGAGTCAAGATAAAGACAGATGAGAAGGTGAAGGAAAGAGGGGAACAACAACAACAAACTCTACAAAAACACTGCAAAGGCAATGACTCCCTACCTCCTATAAGCAGAGCTTGCTGAGCAATGGTCAACATGGAAGGAAAAAAAAAACCTCTTCTTCTTCTTCTGACTAAGTTTTTACTGCTGAGCATGACATTATATGGCATGGAATATCCCTTTGGTCAATTTGGATCAGCTGTCCTGCTGTGTCCCCTCCCAACTTCTTGAACAGCCCCAGCCTACTCATACTCACTGCGGAGGTGGGGGTGTGTGGGGGGGTAGAGGGGGAGAGAGCAGAGTGGGGAAAAAGAGAAAGCCTCATGTTTGCAAGCACTGTTCAGCAATAGTCACATAATTAATATCTTGCCAACACTGTTTTAACCTCAAACCCAAAACACAGCACCACATGGCTGCTATGAAGAAAGTTAGCTCCATCCCAGCCACACCCAGTACACCAGGAAACTAAACAGCAAAGTCCCATTCTGGCAGAGGACTGATTAGACTGGAACTGATTAAATTACTTCTTCACAAAATTAAACATGCTCTTGAACAACTGAGTTCAGTAAACAACCTTCAAAGAATGAGCAGCCCAGGAAGGGCAGCCTTAGAGCCTGCTCCGATTCCCTTCCAGCAGGCCTGCACCCCATGTTTGGAAATATAGAGCTAAATAATGTTACTCTGCCCAGTACCACGTTTAGGAGCTTAGCAAAGTATTTGACTTGACAGGGAAGATTTCCTATTTCTAATAACTTGTAATTGACATGATGGAGTCAACCATTCTTGGACACTTGAGTTACCATTGTCTGGGTGCAGCGGGATATTAAAAAAACAGTCTTTAAGGTCAATAACAGTTAAATGCCAATTTCGAGGAATAATAGTAGGGGATGGGAGTCCAGGTTGGAGGGCTCCCATGTCTTCCATAGCGTCAGTAATTTTCCTAAGGTCATGGAGCAAGCGCCACTTGCCAGTTTGTTTCTTTATAACAAAAACAGGTGAGTTCCAAGGACTGGTAGAAGGTACGATATGCCCTTTTGTTAACTGTTCCGCAACTAATTCTTGGAGGGCGCAAAGCTTTTCCAGTGGTAGGGGCCATTGATTTACCCAAATAGGAGCATTGGTTTTCCATGTCAATTTTAGGGTGTCGCGCACCTCAATAGCCCCACCTAAAAATGGGTCCGAATGGACATTCCCCACTGAGACAACACATCACGCCCCCATAGAATCATAGGAACCGGCAACACAAAATGTTTAACAGAGGCTATATGCCCCTCCGGACCTTGAATTTGGATTAGCTCCAAGCTCTGGTGACTACTACCAGTCCCTCTGATTCCTGCTAAGGTTTGGGAAACGTTAGCTAAAGGCCATTGTGGGGGCCATTTAGTTTGCGCTATCACCATAACATCAGCTCCTGTGTCAATAATTCCACTTAACACAACTTGTTGGTCCCCACGAGTAAGAGTACATTGATATACAGGTCGCTTCTGAGAAATAGCCTGTACCCACAAAATTTGTGGGCTCCCTATAGATCCAAACCCTCCCCGTCTGTGTTGAGGCTGACTAGAAACTGGGGAGTCCACCCCTGTGGGGATCAATATCAATTGCGCTATACGGCTACCTTTCAGTACTGTGCGGGGGGGAATGGGGTCCATGCCATAATCTTAATTTCATCAGTACTGTCGGAGTCAATGACCCCTGGTAGTACAAAAAGTCCTGACAATGTCGTAGATGATCTTCCTAACAATAGCGCTTGTGTTTTAGGGGGTAAGGGTCCCGTAATGTTTGTTGACAATAAATGGACTGAGGGATCAAGTAACGTTACTGTGTGAGAGGTTGCCAGGTCCAGTCCGGCACTGCCTGCTGTTGCTGGGCAAAGACTTGAGGCACCGTTGCCTCCCTCTGCGGGGGCTGGAAGGTCTGAGGTGGTGCCTGCACCGGCGCCGTTGGCTGCGACACTTGTGTCTGCGCGCACCGCTGCCCCGCGCTCCGTGATTCGTTTCCCTGTATCGGCCGGCCTTGAAAATCATATCTGGACTGACACTGATTACCATAATGACGCCCTTTTCGGCATCTAGGACAAATCCCAGGAGCCTGAGGTCTGGTACTAGCATTGGTGGTTAAGCAATTCCTTTTTAAATGACCAGGTTTACCACAACCAAAACAGGTACCTGCCCCTTCCGGGCCACACATGGCTGCAAAAGCAGCAGCCGTGGCTTCAAATTTATGATCCACAGTACCAGTTCTGTTGAAGGCTTCTACCATTTCAACAAATGTGGGGTTTGGGTTAAAGAGAGATTTCACAAGTTTTTTTACAGTCCGTATTAGCATTTTCAACACCTAGTTTCAATAATAAAATTTCTCGCACATCTGCATTATCTATCTGTCAGTCTAAAGCCTGTTTCAGTCTATCAATGAACTTCATATAAGGCTCTCGGGGTTCCTGGGTTATCGTCGTAAAGGCTTTCTGCGGCTTTTGTAAATCGGGAACCTTAAAAAAAGCTTTTTTCGCTTCTTCATGAGTAGCCTCAAGAGCTTCCCAGGGGATGCGCCTGGCTTGGGCTACTGGATCAGAGTGCTGACCCATTCCTGTGAGATGTTCTATAGTCAGTGCAGCTATAGCTGCATTATTGTGGTGTGCATAACCTCCAAGAACCGTTTGAAGCCCCCCCCTCCAATGTGTTTCCCATAAGGTATACTGCGTTGGGGTCAACAACAGTTGTGCTAACGATTTTAAATCATGTGGAGTCATAACATAAGTATCAAAACCAGAGGATAATAAACTTGCAAAATACGGGGAAGAAAGTCCATGCTCAGTAACAGTACGGCACAATTCCTTAACCACCGGAAAAGATATAGCCTCCCGCTGTGGTTGCTGCCCTCCTCGGCCCTGATATATGACAGGGGCCACAATAGTCTTAGCAATGTCCAAATCCCCCTCCTTCAAGGCTTGTCGCCTTATATTTACCCAAACATCATGTGGGTCAGGAGGGTACAAGTCTGGCTCTTTTTCAGGATCCACCGGTCCCGGGTCAAAGGGGTCCTCCTCAGGGGGGTACCCTGCAGCACTCACTTCCAGAGGCAGCACAGTGGGTCCCACAGAAGAACCACCTTCCCCCTCCTTTTTGTCTTTTGGTCCCTTTTCCTGGGCTTTCAAAGTTTCAAAAATACTTCTCCACCACAGGAGCATGCGCTGTGCTTCGGTGTTCCCCATTGTTGCCGCATCCCACAGTTTCACCCCCACGTCATCCCAAAGTTCCCATGTAAAAAATAGTAGATGCAGTTACAGTGGGTATTTTAGCTTGCACCCATTTAAGCATTGCTTTAAGATCGTGCCCAGAAACATTCTTTCCATGCTTTTGAAGGAGAGCTTTCATCAGCTCATATACGTCCCTCTCTGGGGAAGACGCTTGATTTCCCATGTTTCCCACAGCTCACCTCTCTACTCCGGAGGGATTTCAGGCCAGCCGGCTCCTGCTTCCTTTCAGCAGCTCATTCAACGTTCTGTGGGACTCGCAGTATGCCATGCACATAGGTGGTTCTTGAGCCCTGGAATCACGTCGTGCGATCACGTCGGGGTCACCAATTTGCCGCGATGGAGAGACGGGACACAGCTTGATGCAAGCAAAATGTCAACTTTATTGTAATTTCTAACATATTTTATACCTATCCTAAAACAGCGCGTCACACGCTGATTGGTTTGTTATTCTTGCTAGATACCTACTGATTGGCTAATGTTTGTTGAGGCAGTTGCTATCTTGATTAATGCACTCTCCTTAGTGTAGCAGAAGTAGCAATTCCTTCTTGACAACCTTAGTAACTCCTAATTCTTATCTACACAAAGGGTTTAGCACATCCTGTCTTTAAGTACTGTTTCTGTTTTTCCTCACCAGGGTCTGTGACCAAGAAGCTCCAGCACGTTTCCTTTTATCAACTGATAAGTGTTGGGAGTTCTGCTGATGCCAGCCAAATCCTGTCCCACAAAACGTACTGACATGCCTGAGGGTAAACACGTCCGTTGATGTATAGTGTCCTGCATAAACGTATACGTGGCTGCACGAGAATACAAATACGGAGGGTACCTGCAGATATGTGCTTGTTCTTGGCGTCATGGCATGATCTGTTTCGTTTCTCTTGGAGATCGATTGCTAAGCGTCTTTCCTCGGGCGACTGTGAAGCATTTACCATAGGAGAGAGGGACCACAGAGCAGCATTCAGTACTGCCTGCGACTGTCTTTGTTCCTTTACTAGCAGAGCTCCATTCCATTGGTCCGCATGAGAAATGCAGGACTGGGCAACATTGTGCAACACGCGGAACCTCGTCAAAAAACAGCGCAGCTGTGCACTCACTCACTCCAGCTTAAGCATGAATGGAGCCAGCACCAAGGCACACGCATGTGGACAGACAAACGTTTGTAGGCACAAATGATTTGACGCAGAGGGTCGTCCAAGAACAAGCACATATCTGCAGGTACCCTCCATATGTGTATTCTCGTGCAGCTATGTATACGTTTGTGCAGTGTGCTATACATCAACGGACGTGTTTACCCTCAGGCATGTCAGTACGTTTCCCGTACATCTTTCTGTCAATAGATGGGAGTGGGAGCGCTTGTGGATGTGTGCATGTTTGTGGCCACGCATTTGCTTACGCATCAGTGTGTGAAAAGGTGGGTGCTTTTCTCTAGCTGCGTGTGCGTGCCCGTGGTGGTGGCTGCACATACCTGTGTGCTTGTGGATAGGTTTCTGCGTGGTTTTCGGTGAGGATTAGTCTGTGTGCACGTGGACAAACAGAAGGCGTAGCAACTAGGTTCCAGCACTGAAGAAGGCAAAAGGCAAGTTTTCCGATGCTATCTCTTTCTCTCCCTATACCTAGTCGTGCAAAGCAAGCCCATAAGCCTGCGATCTTCAAGAGAGCTACAAGGAAGCATGCCGAACAGCGAAAATACCAGCAGCTCCTCGGTTCACACATTGTTTCTGATATATGCTTGAACGCAAATACGTTCATGCTTCTGTGAGATTAAAGACGTCCCTCTGAATATGTGATTGCGCACACTGGTGCAATTGGTTCTTTATACATTCAAGTCCTGGGGTGCGGGGCTTTCAGAACTGGCTCTGTGGAGACGTCTGCGTAGATGCCGCTGCCTGAACACGCACACTCGATTGTTTACCAAAACATATGCAGACGCGTTTTACCACGTAGTTTTGCATGCACAGACCTACCTCTGTTGGGAAGCGAGAACGTAGTAGCGTGTGCACGCACAGAAGTAGAACTGGACCACTTGCCTTTGTGTGAACATGAAACAGCCGTCTATACACTCGCAGACACGGGAACGTGCATCAATGCAGTCACATAGGCACTAGCTTTTGAAGACAGGCTGTGCTGGTTTGGGCACTTTTCAGGCACACTCGTGAAAGCCGCGCACACTGCTATTCATTCGCTAAATGCCCTCTTCGGAAACATGTCTCCGGTCGATCTACCGCTCAGCTTTCTTCTCGTGTAACTGAGAAATGTCAGCGCAGGGAATCCGTCTCTGTCTAGCAAACGTCAATAATGCCTCACCTTTCCTTTGTTGCCTCTACCTATATGGTTTCCCTTTTTTCTGTTATAGTGTTTTGAGAGCTGTTTAATGTTCACTATTTATAGAATGTTATTGGAAGTCGTTGTATTACTTAGAAGATGGCTCATGGGATAGGAGAATGGAATATCAACCATTTTCTCTTTAGATCAGTTGCTCAGACTCAGTTGTGAAAAACAGCGCTCGAGTATCATTGGCATTCAGAGGGTATTTAGTTACCTGGGAGAGAAGAAATTACTGTGTTTCCCAAACAAACAGTTTTCCACAGCATGCAAAATTCTGCATTCCAACACACTTGTTGGTACCTTACTAATTTGGACAGCTAATGAAAATAATATAGAGAGGAACAACAAAAGGTACCTTTGTTTTGCTGGGCTGTTGAACATCCTCTCTGAAGAAACAGAAGACATCTTGAGTGGTTAATTCCCTTGGTCCATGAGAAATAAAGTGCAACAGCAGTAGTGCCCCAGCACTGTCCTCAGGTATAAAAAACTGCTGGGGCAGATCATCACTATCTCAAATTCCTAATGTGTAATATTACTAATCCGATTCCTTCTGAATGCTTGTCAATCTTGAAAGGCAGTTTTGGTTTGTACCTTTGTGCAGGAGCTAGGCCTATACAGGGTAGTGTGTATGACCTCTTTTGGGCTATTCCTTCAACGGTGCGTTGTTGGAAAAGTTTTTAGTTCCATTAAGGCAGCAAGGAGAGCCAAATCTTGGACAGAGTCTGAGACGAAATATCATATCCTTTCTGTTTAAGGTTTTGTTGAGCACTTGCAGAAGCAATTGAGTTGTCAAGTATCATCTGAGTCATAGAACAGTCACAACATGAACATGCCTCTTAATCACCTTTGTCTCTTCTCCTTTTCCTCTTTTCCATACTTTGAAATTTGGACTTTCTTCTAGAGCTTGTTCCTTAGGGCCAGAGGCTGTCAAGCCATGATGTCCGTTTCATGGAGCCTGATCGCCTCTACCTCCTCTCCAGGTTTCTTCCCCTGCTTCTTTTTCCCTGTGGTCTTTTTTGGTGTTCTGCGGCTCACTCCCACCCACCCTCCCAGTCTTTCAGGTATTCTGTACGGGATGTAGGTCAGTCTAGGTTTCTTATAAGCAGTGCAGCTTTAAATGAGTTGAGAAGTTCAGGCCTTACTGAAAGCAACTAGACATTCAAGCCAGAGCCAGTGGTATTTGATGGTTAGCAATTCAAAAGCGAGTATTTCATTACAGTGTTGGTTGTAAGCACAGTGACAACTATGTAGTGACCTGTCTTAAATTAACTCACAGTTCTTCTGCAGAGGAGGTGGAAATAAAAATTAAGTATTGACACACAAACATTTTTAGAACAACTTTCTTTGGCAGTTAAGTTACCTTTGATAGGTGAACCTTCTCTCACGTGGCTGCTGTGCAGGCCTGAGCATAAAACATTGCTTTTCACATTGAGCCATATACCTTTATTCGAAGCTGGAGGCTGCCGCGATGAAGAGACGGGGACGCAACTTGATGCAAGCAAAGTGTCCACTTTATTGTTCTCTACACAATCTTTTTATACTGTTACATACATTACAACTACTATCGTGGATTATACTGATTGGTATACCAACTAATTAGCTCATACATATTACAAAAGCTGAGCTCATGATAGGTTAGTAAGAAAGCATGCATATCTTATCTTAGGTCCTTGTAACTACATGCCTTTCGTGTTAGGAAAGCTTCGCGCGACTATAACAAGATACTGTTGCCAAACCACCAGCTCCTGTGCTTTGTTCTTACACCCATCGGCTGTAATTTTCCACAACCCCCCAGTAACTTCCCATGCTAACACAGCAGGTCCAATAACTAAAATCAGCACATTGCCTATAAATACAGCCAAGACAACCCACATCTCCCCCTTTTTGTTTTCAAACATATGCTTCTTCCCAAGGTCGGCGCCCAACCAGTTCGAGGACGTCTTGCTTCTGTACTGGGAGTTTTCGGGAGGTCTTGTGCTTGTACAAGAAAAATCTTATTTACTGAAGCGGTTATCGACTTTTGTAAGCACTGCAAAATACATGGAATCGTTAGTAATAATACACAAATTACTGAAAGGATCAAAATTCCCTGTTTAAGTAAATCTTTTATCCACCCTGTAATTCCCCAAGAAGCTAGCCACCCATCGAGTCCATCCATTCCTTCCTGCACATTGTGAATCCTTTCTCGTAGTTCTGCAATCTGTTTCTGAGACGGAATTCATTCGGGAGCAACGTTCTCCTCATCGAACGCAGGTTCTGGAGCGTTATCAGGAGACTGCCGTTGCAATGTTTCTCGGAAGGGTCTCACGTTCTTTGCTGGGATCCAGCGAGGACCTCTCTCTGTGGAAACACAAGCATAGCCTCTACCCCATGTAACAAGGGGATAGGGTCCCATCACTTTACCTGTTTCGGGGTCCCGGATCAATACTGGCGGCTTAATCTTGGGTTCAAAAAGGGTGTTTGTGCTAAAATGACGAACTACTGGAGGATTGCTGTCTAACAGGGAACAATTCAAAAAATTAAAAACATACAAGGCTTTCTGTAAGCGCTCCTCTGGTGTAGCAGCCCCTATTCCCCCTTTTTGTTTTAATAACAAACGTTTTAAGGTTTGGTGAGATCGTTCTATCAAAGCTTGTCCCGTAGGAGAATGAGGGATACCTGTAATGTGTGATATACCCCAAGAGGCAAAAAAGGTCGTTAAGGTCTTAGACATATACGCAGGGCCATTATCAGTTTTGATTTGAGAGGGTACCCCTAAAGTAGCAAAGGCGCGCATCAGATGTTTTCGCACATCGCGTGCTTTTTCTCCTACATGACAGGAGGCAAATAACATTCCGGAAAATGTATCAATAGAGCAATGAACAAACTTTAAACGACCAAATTCAGCAAAATGAGTGACATCTGTTTGCCAGAGTTGAAGGCTTTGTAGCCCTCTGGGGTTGACTCCTTCTGCTATAGAAGGGAAAGAGTGCCTTTGACAATCAGGACACACCGCAATGATATCATGGGCTTGCTGCATAGTGAGGTCAAATTGACGCTTAAGGCCTGCAGCATTTTGATGAAAAAAGGAGTGGCTGAGTCGAGCTTGCGCTAATCGATCTGGTAACACCTGCACCGGTAGCGTAAGCAAATCCGCTTGTCGGTTCCCTTCTGCAATAAAACCAGGTAGAGAAGTGTGAGATCGGACATGCATAATAAAATAAGGGTGAAGGCGGGAATCTAACAGGAAAATGAGTTCTTGTAACAGATTGAACAGTGCCGCATGAGAAATATCCCGTAGCACAGAAGCTTCTGCTCGGCTAACAATTCCTGCAACATAAGCAGAATCAGTGATTATATTGAGAGGAATAGACCATTTTCGAAACACTCGAACAACTGCAGATAATTCTACTATTTGAGGAGAACCCTGCACAGTTTCAACATCTGAGCTCCACCGTTCCCGCCGGTCATCCCACCAAAGGATAACAGACTTGTGAGATTTGCCAGACCCATCTGTGAATACAGTAAGGGCTTGTAAAGGCTGGTCACTCCGCTTTGGAACAGGTAAAAGGCGAAAATCAATGCTTAACAGCTTGTGAGAAGGCGGATGAGAAGTGAGTTGGCCTGCATAGCCAGTCAGGGCTATACCTAGTGCATCTGATTGTTGTTGTAGCCATTGCAGGTAAACACTTGTTACTGGCATACATATGAGGACAAAGTCCGTGCCCGCCAGGGTAAGTAATCGCTGTCTGGCCCTGATGATTAAAGATGCAAACATCTCATGTTGGGTAGAAATCGTCTTTGTGGCTTGGTTAGGCAGAAAAATCCATTCAATGATTAGTAAAGGGTCCATTTTCTGGCAGTCCCATTGAAAAATAAGCGCATAAGGCTGTCTAGCAGGATTAAGGATGATTAATTGAAAAGGCAATTCTGGTTCCCATCGATGCGCTTGTCTGGAGGCAATTGCTGTTGCAGCTTTATGCAAGGAAGCTATGGCTTCAGGACTAAGAGTTCGCGGAGCGTTTAAATCCGAGCTTCCTTTAAGCATTTCGAATAGGGGACGAAGGTCCGCATTACTGATTCCTAACAATGGTCTGACCCAATTGATTGTACCCAGCAGTTTTTGTACATCATGTAAGTTCTTTACATTTGCCTGTATCTGTAAGGGTTGCGGGGTAACAGTCTGAGCCCTTATACGCCATCCTAAGTATTTCCAAGGTGGCATTCTTTGAATTTTTTCTGGTGCAATACAGAGGTCTGCTGATTTTACAGCAGCCACGACAAGGGCTACAGCTTCCTCCATGACTTCATGGTGCTGTGCTGCCACTAGGATGTCATCCATATAATGATATAACAATGCAGCAGGCACTGCAGCTCTAACAGGACTAAGTATCTTTGCTACATACCATTGACATATTGTAGGGCTATTTTTCATTCCCTGCGGTAGCACAACCCACTGATATCTTTGCAAAGGAGCTTGCATGTTGACGCTTGGCACAGAAAAAGCAAATTTAGGGGCATCATCTGGATGCAATGGAATGTTGAAAAAACAATCTTTGAGGTCTATGATAGTTAAATGCCAATCTCGAGGGATCATGGTAGGTGATGGAAGCCCAGGCTGCAGGGCCCCCATATCTTCCATAGCGTCATTAATTTTTCTGAGGTCATGGAGCAGGCGCCACTTGCCAGTCAGTTTTTTAATAACAAAGATAGGCGAGTTCCACGGACTCGTTGAGGGTACAATATGTCCCATAGATAGTTGTTCATTAACTATTTCTTGGAGGGCGTGAAGTTTTTCCAGTGGCAGGGGCCATTGATCAATCCAAATAGGAGTGTCTGTCTTCCAGGTTAACTTTGGGGTTTCACGCCCCTCAATGGCCCCACCTAAAAATGTGTCTGGATAGACACCCCCCACTGAGACAACACATCACGTCCCCACAAGACCATAGGCACTGGTAAGATAAACGGTTTGACTGAGGCAACTTGTCCTTCTGAATTTTGAACTTGTATCATTTCTGCGCTTTGGCGGCTAGCTCCGCACCCCCCAATCCCTGCTAACGTCTGAGAGATATCAGCTAAAGGCCACCTAGAAGGCCACTTCGCTTGAGAAATAACGGTAACATCTGCACCTGTATCAATGATTCCACTCAACATGACTTGCTGACCTCTGCAAATGAGGGTACATTGACATATAGGACGCTTTTGTGAGATGGCTTGAGCCCATAAAATTAGTGGTTCTCCCGTAGACCCAAAGCTTCCCTGTCTCTGCGGGAGCATTTGGTCAGGGATTGAGACATAGTCCTCCTTAGGGATCAGTATCAATTGAGCAATACGACTTCCCTCTGGTACTGTGCAAGGAGGAAATGGGGTCCAAGCCATAATTTTGATTTCGGAATTACTGTCAGGATCAATTACTCCAGGCAATACAAAAAGCCCTGACAGGGTGGTGGATGATCTTCCCAATAATAAAGCCTGCGTTTGAGGAGGCAAAGGGCCTGCAACTTTAGTAGACAGTAAGTGAACAGAGGAATCAAGCAGCGTTACTGTGTGGGCGGTTGCCAGGTCCAGGCCGGCGCTCCCTGCTGTTGCGGGAGAGAGACTGGAAACCCTCCGGTCCCCCGCTCCTCCCCCCGCGCTTGCAGGGGCGTTGAGGCTGGCCGCGGAACTTGTGTCTGCACGCGCCGCGGGTTCGCGCTCCACTGCCGGTTTCCCGGTATGGGATGCCCATTCACATCATATTTAGATTTACATTGGTTTGCAAAATGCCGTCCCTTCTGGCATCTGGGACAAATACCAGGTGCTGGGGGTCTCTTCCCCCCGGCGCTGCGACAATCTCTTTTAAAGTGACCTGGCTTCCCACAACCGAAACAGTTCTGTTGCTTACTGTTTCCCACAGGTCCGCGCATGGCCGCAAAGGCAGCAGCCATCGCTTCATATTTATGATCCATAGTGCCAATTCTGTTACACGCCTCAATCATCTCAACCAAAGTAGGATTTTGGTTTGGAAGCGATTTTAAAAGTTTTTTGCAATCAGCGTTGGCATTTTCCACTGCTAATTTAAGTAATAGGATATCTCGAGCCTCGGTATTATCTACTTGCCGATCTAAGGCTTGTTTCAAGCGGTCTACAAATTGCATATACGGCTCTCGGGGCTCTTGGGTGATATTAGTAAACGCTTTCTGAGGCTTTTGAGAATCAGGAACTTTCAATAAAGCCTTTTTCGCTTCCTCCCGGACTGCTTCTAAGGCTTCTCGGGGGATATCCCTTGCCTGTCCGGCCGGGTCTGCATGCTGCCCAGTCCCAGTAAGATGTTCTATGGTTAAGGCAGCTAGGGCAGCATTCGCATGTCCCGCATACCCCAACAAAATTGTCTGCAGCCCCGTTCTCCATTGAGACTCCCACATTGTATATTGTGTCGGGGTTAATAACAATCGCGCGAGAGATTTTAAATCATGTGGGGTCATGACATATGTATCGAATACAGAAGATAAAAGGCTTGCAAAATAAGGAGAAGACAACCCGTGCTCGGTAACCGTACGACGCAACTCCTTAATCACTGAAAAGGACAATGCTTCCCATTGAGCCGCCCCCCCCCTTCCTTGATATATAACAGGCGCTACTATAGTCCTTGCTATCTCTAACTCCCCCTCCTTTAAGGCTTGGCGTTTGATCTCTCCCCAGACATTATGAGGATCAGGAGGGAAAAGATCGGGTTCTTTTTCGGGATCAACAGGTCCGGGATCAAAGGGATCATCCTCCGGGGGATACCCCGCTGCACAGGCCAAGGGGGGTAGTGACGGTAATGATGGTGCAGAGGGCTTTGTCTCCCCTTCAGAACCTTGCTGGCTCTGCTCTTGCGCTTTCACAGCCTCAAAAATTTTTCTCCAGTGTGGGAGCATATGTTGCGCTTCCTCATCTCCAGAGGTAGCTGCATCCCATAATTTCACCCCTACATCGTCCCAAAGTTCCCGGGTAAAAATCGAAGAAGCAGTAACTGTAGGGATCTTAACCTGGACCCATTTAAGGATCAGCTTGAGGTCCTGACCCGAAAGGGTTTTTCCCCCATGCTTCTGAAGCAAAGCTTTCATTAATTCATAAACGTCTCTTTCAGGGGAACTCGCCTGATTCCCCATTTTGCTAGTTTCCCGCAGCTCACCTCTCGTTCCAGACGGGGGTGATGACTTCAGTAGCCGGCTTTTCCCTGCTCCTTGTAGCAGCGTTCCCAGTTCTGCGGGACTCGCAGCACGCCACCAGATAGGTGATTATCAGCCTCCGGCGGAGTCTTCACCAAAGATCACGTCGGGGTCACCATTTGCCGCGATGAAGAGACGGGGACGCAACTTGATGCAAGCAAAGTGTCCACTTTATTGTTCTCTACACAATCTTTTTATACTGTTACATACATTACAACTACTATCGTGGATTATACTGATTGGTATACCAACTAATTAGCTCATACATATTACAAAAGCTGAGCTCATGATAGGTTAGTAAGAAAGCATGCATATCTTATCTTAGGTCCTTGTAACTACATGCCTTTCGTGTTAGGAAAGCTTCGCGCGACTATAACAAGATACTGTTGCCAAACCACCAGCTCCTGTGCTTTGTTCTTACACCCATCGGCTGTAATTTTCCACAACCCCCCAGTAACTTCCCATGCTAACACAGCAGGTCCAATAACTAAAATCAGCACATTGCCTATAAATACAGCCAAGACAACCCACAGAGGCTTCTGCTCTCTGTCCCAGTCAGGCTATAGAGGTAAACAAGTTCTCTGCCTGCTACATGTACTGCCTGAGCAGTAGCTCCTTTCCTAATCTTTAGGTCAGAAGAAGTTGTCACATCACTGGAGAATAAAGCAAGGGTAAACCAAAGCCTGGTTATCGTATTTTACCTGTATATTCCCCAGTTTTTATTGGTGCAGCTACCGTATATTACCTGTACGTTCACCACATTTTTAGTAGTGCAGCTATCCTGTTTTACTTGTATATTTTCATATTTTTAGCGGTGGAAGTATCGTATGTTATCTCTGTGTTCGCCACATTTTTAGCTTTACGGTTGCCGTATTTTACCTGTGTTTTTGTCACATTTTTAGTGGTTCACGTACCATATTTTACCAGTTTATTCGCCACATTCACGTACCGTACTTGTTGAATGATCTTTTTAGAAGAAGAAGAAGAAGAAGATGATGCACACCAAAAAGCGACAGAGGAGGTGAACTGAATGCAGTAAGAAGGTGAGTTAGCGTGCGGTGTCAGAGAGGAAGATGGGGAATCCTTGGGAGCCAGCGCGATCCCTGAGGAGGAATAAGGAGCTGAAAGGAGCCGACGAGGAGCCCTGAGGATGACTGGGGAGCCTTGGGGAACTGAGGCATGACCTGGGGAGCTGAGATGAGTTTTGGGGGACCGTGGCCCTTGAGAGAATGGAGGAGACCTGGGGAGGACTGGAGAGTCTTGGGGAACGGAAGTGAGTCCTGGGGAGAAGGGGGGATTCCTGGGGAATACAGACAAGCCCTGGGTAGATGAGGTGAGCTTGGGGGACCCATGGAGAGCATTGCAGAGTCCTGGGGAGACCAAGGCAGATCAAGTGAGGCCTTGGGAGCCCTGGGGAAATGAGACAAGCCCTGGGGAGAACTTGGGTGCCTTGAGGAATCAAGGCGAGCCTTGGGCAGGACTGTGGATCTCAAGGGAGCCGTAGGGAGATGAGGCCCTACCTGGAGAGGGAGGGTCTGGGGAGCCCTGGAAGATGAGGGGAGGCCTTGGGAGTCCTGGAGAGGCAAGGCAAGCCCTAGTTTATTTTTTAGAAGAGATTCTTATGGAATCTAAGTCTGCTCTGTCCTTCAGTCCTTCCCAGAACATAGTTCTGGTAGAAGTTAGGTAGGATGTGTGGTCTTGCTAATAATTCAGTGTAATGCAATAGCATTTTGATTATTTTTTTTTAAGGAAATGTAAGTACATAATTTCAATAATAATATAGTTACTGCATTTAATGAGCTGTTGGGAAGTAAGATGTGGGAAAGCAAGATGTGTGGTTCCAGCCACCTGGATGATAAAGGAAGATCAATACTAACATGAGCATTTGGACGGTGAAAGACATAATACTTACATAATAATATCTAAAGGGCCTTGGACAGATTACTTTGAAGTTTGTTTCTCGTAATTGTAAGAAGTTAGAGCCCAGACTAGTGAGAATGGCATCTCGGGCCGGATAACCGCCCCCAAGTGCCTGGGAAGTGTGTTCTTAATAACAGTAGAAAAACACCTTTTTGTAAACATCTTAGTCCATGCTCGTTCCTGTAAATCCTATAAATTGTCAATGGTGAATAAAGAAAGCAGCCTAGGCCTAGGTCAGCTCTCAGCTTGGCCACGCTCTGCGCTCCTTCCTGAACAAGATCTCTGCCTCTGCGTGAATTTCTGTCTGCGTCCCGGTATGTGTCGCTCCTAATCGCCGCAAATGGTGCCCTGTGCGAGTGTGTGACCCCTGGAAGCTCTTCATTGAGCAGTGTGTTTGGCGGCGACCACGCAATCCAACGGGTGAGTAAATTTTATTTGTGGCCACATTAATCCCTACGGTATAGATAGGGACAAGCAGTCCTTGTTGAATGAGAGAGCTGCGGGATTGCGTTAGTATAGGGCAAGCCGCTTCTCAGGAACATAAACTGTATTTGCAGGTTTTACTGCAGCTGTTACGTTCTTCTGGTTATCGTACTTCTGAGAAGCAGGTAGCTTTGCTCCTGGTATGGGTGAGAGAGAATTGTGTTTGGTTTCCGAGTGAGGGGACTTTTGACAGTAAAATTTGGAAACAGGTCAGGGAACAGCTACATGCACAAAAGAATTCAGTTCCCAATAGTTTACATATTACTTGGAGATTTGTAAACTCTGCACTATCGCAGTTGCAGTCGGCAGAGCACATACTGCAAGGGCAAACAGGGGAGGATGGACAGAAAAACACAAATGAGCAGGTTGTTAATGATTTGAGTCTTGACAGCACTTATCCTTTTGAGTCTGGCTCTGTAGATCTCGAAAAAGAGTCGGTTTTATATCCATCATTAATGTCATCACAGCTGTGTAAAGATAAGGCCGGAATTTGTGTGGAGCTGGGTCAGGAGTCTAAAACTCTGCCCTCAGCACCTCCTTTGCCTGATTTTAATGATGCTTATACAGCACACAGTAACCCCTTCATGACTAAGACAGCAGAACACAAAGGGGTGATGCAAAATGCTGTGAAAAGGCTATGAGGAACGGCGATTTTTCTTTCACCTTTCCAGTTACTTACAAACCATAACAACCACCAGAACATGACGGAATACCTGCTTCTGTGTATTGCCTTTCTGAAAATCAAGCAGCTTGTCAGGAATGTGAGTTAATTGTTTTATTGGTTGTTGTTACAATTGTTTCTTTGTGATATTGTTTGTACAAATGCACTGTAAGCCTTCTCCCCACTTTTCCCACTCGTGCCGCAAGCCGCTCCGTGCTTCCACCCCCCCCTTCCTCTTCTTACGGTTTTTACTTACGAGATGGGGTTGGGAACAACTGTTTTCAGTCATGTCCTAAGAAATTAGTACTGGGAGGTGTTTTAGAACATAGGAAAGCCCTTGGAAATATGAGGAAGGAAGATCTTGTGAAATATTGTAATTAAGGGTGGCTGCTGTGTAAGTTCAATGATTGGGAAAAGTGTCCGGAGAATAGAATCTTGAGGTATAACACTTTGCTGTTTCTAAAGCAAGAAGAGCAGGACAAAAATAAAACTCTACAAGAGATCATTAAATCATTTCAGACAATTTTACAGGCGGAATGGTTTGAACTTCAACAAGCTGGGAGAGAGTTAACTGATAACACACAAGTCATAGAAAACTTGCTGAACTCAGCGAGATACTTTTCCTTATTAACCTGTTTTCTTTGTAGGTATCTGTTTAAGCATATTACAGTTTAATAGGTCTTTGTCTGTTATATGGTACAGTAAGTTCATAGACTGTTAAATAATGAGAATGCATTGACTCAAAATGTGCATTTTGTGATAATACAGAAGATCATGAGTAATTTAGTTCTTTACTGCGTGAATGTGATGGTAAAATTTTTGTGTGTAGAAGCTGTTACTTTTCTTTCTAGAATGCTAGCTTTATTCCGGTATCCAGACTTGCGCAACTCTGTGATAGGCTGTGTCTCATCTCGATGTGCTGGATTTGGCTCTTTTGTATGCACATCAAGTAAAGAATCCTGGTTTTGGAATAACAGTTGTAGCACACAAGATGAGACACTAATAAAAGCCTTGCCCAGTCCAGCTTGTTGCTGCGGCGGCGGGGGGGCGGGTGCCAATTGGGCTCCAGCGTGCACTGACCCGTTTTGTCAGGGAGACCCAGTGGCACCTCTACACGGCTGAGCAGTAAGCGGCCCAAAGGGGCAATGCAAAAATCGAGATATTGTCTTGAATAAGTGTAACTGTGATCTATCTGCATATTTGAACTTGGTGTTTGGTTTTCATATCTGAGCTCAACATTTTAATTTGCATATTTATATTTGGTACCAAAAGAATCTTGTTTGGGGAGATAATTACAAAATGGGAACCGGTTCCGCTACTAAAATTTTACCTTGCTCCCCCTTAGGATGCATCCTTATACATTAGAGTAATTGCTCTTATTGTTATTTAATAATTTTGAGACCAGAAAAGAATTGAAGTTGTTAAACTCTGTAAGACACTGCAAACGGTAAATGGGGCTGAGGAACGTAACTATTGCTCAGCTAATTAGAATTGCATATAGAGTGTATTATGGCTGGAATGAATTGGGAAAATAAAAAAGCAAAATATCCCAGGCCTGTGATGTACTGTTTGAACATTTCAGGCCTGTATCAAGCTGCAAGATAGACTTAGCTCCCTGGCAGCTCCCACTTAGAACCAGCAATTAACGCCATCTGCGTGGCCTTGCCTGTATCTAAACTGCAGCAAGAAGAAAAAAAAAAAAGAAGAAAAACCTGGCTGCCCGCTTTTAAAGTGGTGAAAGGGGGGTTTTCTCTCCCCACTCCTACTACTGCAGCAATGTTGTAATACTGAATAGGGCAGTCTGAGGGTGAAATTTAAAGGCATCCCTAGCAGATCCATAGTTCTAATGAAACTGAGAAATTAAACCAAAAATCTTTTAATAGACTTATCTTGTGGTAACTAATTGTAAAAGACTTCTTAGTAAATTCACCGTGATAGCTTTTGAGATTGTGGGAAAGAAAGACAGACCATTTTTTGAAACCAATGGAATGCTAAATTTGGAACAAAGTTTTAACAGCTGAATTCTTCTATTTGCCAGAAAGCCCTATACCTCTTTTGGGTAAAGATTTGTTAAGTAAATTGTAAGCTCAAATGATGTTTTCTGAGAATTCTGTTTAGTTGCATGTCCCACAAGAAGCTGCTTGGATGGTGCAGATCTGCTTGCTGCAAGTGAGAAATCTCCAAGGAAATTTTGGATGCTGTGTTTCCACTAGTATGGGCAACCAAAGTATCGGTAAAGCAAACACTACACTGATAGAACTGAAACAGGACTTCGATCCGGTAAGGGAAAACAATATCCAAAATATAAGACAGCCAAAATGGTGTTAGAAACATTGATGAATAAATTTATGACAACCTTACAAGCTAACTGCATTCGATTGGACTTGCAGATTCATATTGGCTGCATTTTCCTGAAGAACCAGATACACATTTTGGTAAACATAGCAATGGAATGCAAACTTATTGACAAGCATGGATGGACATCTCGTGAGAGGGGCAACGAGAAACTGGTGACCAAGAAACTGACCAACTGTGTATAACATTCCATTCCCATTCATACTTCATATAAAAGGGGGAGATCACGAGGAGCTCGGCCCTTTTCCCTTTTTCCTCATGGCTGACATTAGGAGAGGACCTTGCTAGTCGTCCCTGCGAACTGAGGCCTAGTGACAGACTGAATCCAGCTTTGATTGGCTGCAGAGTCCAATCCAGGACTTTGGGTGCAGGCTCGGCAGTTGCTGAGACTTCCAAGATTGGTTTTGTATATTTTGTATTATTTTCTCTATTCTTATTAGTAGCATTAGTAAAACATACAGGTAAAATACCGTAGCTGCACCAGTACAAACTGGGGAATATACAGGTAAAATACAGTAACTGCAAGACTAAAACTGTGAAAATATGCAGGTAATATATGGAAGCTGCACCACTAAAAATGCGGAGAATATACAGGAAAAATACAGTACATTAACCACTAAAATTGTGACGAATATACAAGCAAATAATGGTTGCTGTAGCGCTAAAAATGTGCCGAACATCCAGGAAAAATACGGAAGCTACACTGCCAGAAATGTGGCAAACATACCGGTAAAATACGGCAGCTGCACTGCTGAAAAGGTGGCGAATATACAGGAAAAATACGATACCTTCACCACTGAAAATGTGAAAATGTGATGTATATACAGCTAAAATATGCTACTTCCACCAATAAAAATGGGGAGATTATACTAGCAAAACACAGGAAACGCACTACTAAAAATGTGGCAAATATACAGGTAAAATACGGTAGCTGTACCAATAAAAAACTGGTGAATATACAGGTAAAAAATGGCAGCTGCATGGCTTAAAATGTGAAGAACACACAGGTAAAACACTGTAGCTGCATGGCTAAAATTTTGTCGAATATACAGGAAATATACGGTAAACGCACTGCTAAAAATGTGAAAACATACAGGTAAAATACTTTACCTGCACCGCAAAATATGTGGCAGGCATACAGGCAATGTATGGTACCTACACCGCTAAAAATTTCACGAAGATACAGGTACAATACAGTACATGAACCACTGAAATTGTGGTGAATATACAGGTAAAATACGGTAGTTGCACCGCTAAATGTGTGATGAACATACAGGAAAAATATGGTAGCGTCAGCACTAAAAATGTGAATGTATAGAGGTAATATACAGTAGATGCACTGCTAAAAATTTGGTGAATATATGGGAAAAATACAGTAGTTACACCACTAAAAATACGGTGAATATACAAGCAAAATATGGTAGCTGCACCGCTAAAGCTGTGACGAATATACAGTTAATATACGGTAGCTGCACTGCTAAAAATGTGGCGACTGTACAGGTAAAATACTGTACACGCACTATTAAAAATGCGGTGAACGTATGGGCAAAATACTGTAGCTGCATGAATACAAAAAGTGGAAAATATACAGCTAAGATATGGTAGCTGCACCACTAAAACTGTGATGAATATACAGCTAAAATACGCTACTTCCACCGATAAAAACGTGGAGAATATACTAGTAAAATATAGGACACACACTACCAGAAAATTGGCAAATATACAGGTAAAATACGGTAGCTGTACCAATAAAAAACTGGCGAATATAGTGGTAACATACGGAAGCTGGAAATGTGGCGAATACACAGGTAAAATAGGGTACGTAAACCGCTAAAATTGTGGCAAATATACAGTTAAAATGCGGTAGTTACACTGCAAAAGATGTGGTTAATTTACAGGTAAAATACAGTACACGCACTGTGTGTACACATACGCAGGCACGTCGCAACAAGAGCCAGAGGCCATGAATGCATTGCAAAGAGCAAGTTTTATTTTAGTTACCTCTCTACTGGGGGATCTCCGAAGCCACACCTAAGCTCCCAGTAAGAGGTGACACAAGCGGGGACGCAGGTGCGAGTGAATTCAGCAATGCTGGAAGATCACTGGGCCTGCTGACCTCGCCTGTATTTCAAGGCTTCAGGCAGGCGCAGCCTCCCGCTCTTTCTCAAAACAAAGCAGGAATCTCAGACATAGTGATAAGGTGCCTAGAGTTTCTCACAGGCCTATGTTATCTAACACAGAGGTTCTACTCATCAAGCACACAAGGTCGGTAAAACAATTAGTGTGACCTATGTGCTTTTTCTACAGACAGGTGCAAGTCACTTGAGCGTATTTACATTTAACTAACCTCCTCGCCAAATCTTCCCCTATATCCCCATACACACCGCTAAAAATGTGGTGAATATTCCAGTAAAATAAGACAGCTGAACCAAAAAAATCTGGCGAATATACGGGTTTAATACGGTAACTGCACTGCTGAAAAATGTAGCGAATATACAGGTAAAATATGGTAGCTGTAGCGCTAAAAATGTGGCGAACATCCAGGTAAATTAAAGTTACACTGCTAGAAATGTGGCGAATATACGGGTAAAACACAGGACATGCACTGCTAAAAAAGGGGCAAATATACAGGTAAAATACGGCAGCTGCATCAATAAAGATGTGGCCAATATACAGGTGAAAAAAGGCATGTGCACTGCTAAAAATGTGGTGAATGTTCAGGTAAAATAAGGTACGTGAACAACTAAAAATGTGGTGAAAATACAGGAAAAATACCGTAGCTGCACCGCTAATTATGTGGCAAAACGGGACTGTACCTGGACCATCCCATCCCCTACACCAACTTTAAAACCTCTCTCTGCAATTCCCAGCACCTTCCCTGCCCTGGTCCCTTCACTTAGCTTTCAGAGAGGCATGGGTCTGAATCCATCCGCAACAAAAAGAAACACCGCATCGTCTAGTGGGCATCTTCCTGCAGTCACCAGACTCCTTTAAAACATCTGCAACAGCAACAAAAAAACAGCAAGAAGAGCCAGTCAGTGCCAGCAATAAGTATTGCATCCATCGGTGATAACTATTTCCACAACTGCCACTTCCGCAAAACTCCCATGGCATTCCATTCACCTGCTCATTCCAGAGGTGGACGCTGAAGCCCTTGTCACTCATGGCACCTAAGACAGCAAGAAACAAAATGACTGTAGTGCTTGGGACAAGTCCCCAGCCCCACGCTCTTTCTGGCCTCTAGCCCAGCTCAGCGCAAGTGCTCATCTGATTCCAAAGGCGGCCTGCAAAGCAAGAAGGAAATGCTTCACTAATTCACCAGAAAAGGCCGTGCTCCTTAACACCAAGCAGCGCCCCACCTTCTCAGCTGCCGGTCGGTGTGTCCCTTCACCCCTCTGCGCTTGTATCCACCTGCTCGAGGTTTGCGAGGGCGAAAACTCATGGACTCTACACGATTCAATATGAATTCAAGCGAAGCCATTTATTACAGAAACAAGCCTCCTTATATATGCAGTTATTTCCTGATCACGCGTCCACGCTCCAAGCATGCATTAGCTGATTGAATATTGTCCATGTTCACGAGCCGTCCATGTGCCCGAGTCTCACTGCTAATAGGTCTGTTGATTTACATCTTTTTGAGGCCCTGAGGCCTCACTCCCACAGCAGGTGCTGTTTTTCAGCCTTGGAGCTGGCCTTGAGATTCCTTTGGCTAGTTCAGAAATAAATCTCCATCTAATAGAAACCCATCCCCACAACAACCTCAAGAAAATTCCTCAAATCACCCACTATTTCCCCTTTTTGTTTCTGAACCAGCCAGGCCTTGTTTACAATGCGCGGAATCATCTTTGAAATACACTGCAGCATACAACATATGATTAACAACAATGATTACAGTTACATATAATGTAGATAAGCCTTACATAATAAGATCAAACAACTACCCACCATTTGTCAAACCCTAATTCTACTATGGCAATCTTATTAACGTGCTGGTTTAGTTTGTCTAAAGTACTATGAATACATCCAGAATGATTAAACAAGTTAATACAACATCTTGCTCTTAAATTCATCACAACCATGTCCTTATGATAACAACAAAAATCTCCAGCAACACAATTTTGAAGGGTAACATGCCTAATACCATCAACATCTACTATTAATTGAGTTAGTATCTCAGAAGATAGATTAGCCTGTTTAAAAGACCAATAGCTTAACTTTGATATGTCTCCTAAAGCTTTACCAGCTGCTAGACTAGGGAGGAGGAGTGCAGTAGATATTATGGTAGGAATGTCTCATAATTTTACCTCATTTTTGCATTGACTATCTAAGTGTAATATCACCCTTTTGGCTCTCCTGCTGTTTGTTCAAATTGCCATTCTCCACAGAAGGTACACCACCTGCTTGCTAATAGGCTTCTGGACCACCAGGTCTGTGAGCATCTATAACACTGAATTAGGATCCATGGTTTACATCTGAAACAGTCCTCACAACTTATCTCCCTCCCGTCTGTCTGCATCCGTCAAGTCTGTGTTGTCTTTATTCAGCCATGGCTTAACCCATTTCGCAGGAATCCACTTCGATCCTTGGCCTGTAATGACACAAACATAACCTTTTCCCCAGGTTATCAATTGATGTGGCCTTTTCCATTTACCATTAACTAGTGATTTGACCATAACTAATGTAGGTTCTTTCTGATTTAGCATGGTTTTGGGTCATACTTGCAAAGTGTTTCATCACAGGGCAAATTTAGGCTACACCACTTAGATATAAGTGATTCATCACATACAATGCTTTTGACAATTGGGTTTGTGGTGTTTTCCCTACTTGTCCCCCCTTTTTGTTTAAAAAAAAAAACCAAAACAATTCAGAATCAGATGTGTGTGTCGGACCTTGTCTATGTACTCGGAATCAGAAATCAAATTTAGAGGTTCCTTCTTAAAAAGCTCTAAGTAATGTAAAGCTGCGCCAAGTTCTGCTAATTGGGTTGAACCTTCAATAATTTTTACAGAATGATGCCAATTGTTATCTTCATGCCAGACCACTACAGCTTTATGAGACTTCCCAGAACCATCAACAAAAACTGTGCAAGTATGTAGGATCAGACCCACTACAAGTACGGTCTGTGACCTGATGTTATAGATTTGCAGGTTCTGCAGCAATTTACATTTATGCATGCCAAAAGCTGTACTGTTAAAAAAAATCAGCTAGTGTAATTTACAAGGATGTAGATTGCAAATAAAAAATCAAAATTAAATTTCACAAATGGTACATGTATGACAAAAGGTTCATAGCCTATTAAGACTTAAATTAATTCCCTGCATTTCTTGATCAGAGTAACAATCGGTATATCAGTCTGTTAGCAATCTCATCATACTGTCCCACAATAGCCACAGCTTGTTTCTATTTGTAGCTATAAAAAGACAATTCTGCAAGTGCAATCGAATACAGTTAGCTTTGAAGGTGGTCAGAAATTTCTTCCTCAAAGTTTCTAACACCATTTTGGCTGTCATATTTATTGGATATTGTTTTCCCTTACCGGATCGAAGTTCCGTTTCACTTCTGTCAGTGTAGTATTTGCTTTATCGAAACATTGGCTGTTAATGCTAGTGGAAATACAGCATTCGAAATTTCCTTGGGGATTTCTCACTTGCAGCAAGCAGATCTGCACCATCCAAGCAGCTTCTTATAGGCCACGCAACTAAACACAATTCTCAGAAAGCATTATTTGAGCTTACAATTTACTTAACAAATCTTGACCCAAGAGAGGTATAGGACTTTCTGGAAACTACAAGAATTCATGTATCAAAACTTTGTTCCAAATTTGGCATTCTATTGGTCTCAAAAAACAGCCTTTCTTTCATTCTCTCCCACGGCCTCAAAAACTAGTACAGTGAATTTACTGAGAAGTCTCTTACAACTAGTTACCACAGAATAAGTCTATTAAAAAAAAAAATTTGGTTTAATTTCCCAGCTTCATTAGAACTATCGATCCACTGGCAATGCCTTTAAAATTCAACCCTCATTCTCCTTCATGCAGTATGACAGTTCCCTAGCATTAACATCGCTGGGGAGGGGGGAATAAAACCTCCCTCTTGCCCCCATCTGAGATGGCAGGATCTCCAGCCCAGCATGAAAACAGATCAGTTCGAACTCCACATCAAACCAACCTGGCTCCACTCCACACCCAAATCAGTACCAGTCTGACCCGGAGAAGCACTGAGCACTCTGACCCCCAAAAGCTGACCAGTGTGAAAAGACCGACCTCAGCAAGGAGGTAAAATGATGAGCTCTCTCCCCAAATGTGTCAAAACCTAGGAAAAAAGACAGAAGCAAAAAGAAACAACACCAACAACCCCTGATTCAAAGCCGAGAAGCAACTCGATGCCACAAGGATGGATGACAATACTCCAGGAAAAAAAAAAAAATTAAAGAGACAGACCGGGGGAAGTAAAGCCCCCCTTTCTCCACTTAGCAGCGGGCAAACAGGTTTTTCCATTTTTTTTTTCTTCTTTCTCTTCTTGCTGCAGTTCAGATATAGCCAAGGCCATGCAGCTGGCGTAATCGCTGGTACGAAGTGGGAGGCTCTGGCAAACTCCTCGATTGCAATGAGCTGAGTTTATCTTGCAGCTTCACACAGGCCCGAAATCCATGTTCAGGCACAGGCCTAGGATATGTTGCTTTTTTGTTCTCCCATTTCACTCCAAACATAACACACTTCATACACAATTCCAGCCAGCTGAAGAGTTATCACACTATCACAATATGTTTGGGATTGGAAGGGACCTCAAAAGATCATCTAGTGCAATCCCCCTGCTGGAGGTGAGGGCGCACAGGAACATGTCCAGGCGGGTTTTGAATGTCTCCAGGGAAGGAGACTCCACAACCCCCCTGGGCAGCCTGTTCCAGTGCTCTGTCACCCTTACTGAGAAGAAGTTTTTTCTCAAATTTAAGCGGAACCTCTTGTGTTCCAGTTTGATCCCATTACCCCTTGTCCTATCATTGTTTGCCACCGAGAAGAGCCTGGCTCCATCCTCATGGCACTCACCCTTTATATATTTATAAACATTAATGAGGTCCCCCCTTAGTCTCCTCTTCTCCAAACTAAAGAGACCCAGCTCCCTCAGCCTTTCTTCATAAGGGAGGTGTTCCACTCCCTTAATCATCTTTGTTGCCCTACGCTGGACCCTCTCCAGCAGTTCCCTGTCCTTCTGGAACTGAGGGGCCCAGAACTGGACACAATATTCCAGATGTGGTCTCACCAGGGCGGAGTAGAGGGGAAGGAGGACCTCTCTCGATCTACTAACCACCCCCCTTCTAATACACCCCAGGATGCCATTGGCCTTCCTGGCCACAAGGGCACAGTGCTGGCTCATGGTCATCCTGTTGTCCACCAGGACCCCCAGGTCCCTTTCCCCTACACTGCTCTCTAATATGTAATTTCCCAACCTATACTGGAACCTGGGGTTGTTCCTGCCCAGATGCAGGACTCTACACTTTCCCTTGTTAAATTTCTTCAGGTTATTCCCCGCCCAACTCTCCAGCCTGTCCAGGTCCCGCTGGATGGCAGCACAGCCTTCTGGCGTGTCAGCCACTCCTCCCAGCTTAGTGTCATCAGCAAACTTGCTGACAGTACACTCTATTCCCTCGTCTAAATCGTTAATGAATATATTGAATAATATTGGCCCCAGTACTGACCCCTGAGGCACTCCACTAGATACTGGCCTCCAACTAGACTCCGCACCATTGACTACCACTCTCTGGCTTCTCTCCTTAAGCCAGTTTGCAACCCACCTCACTACTCTATTGTCTAGACCACACCTCCTCAACTTAGCTGTGAGGATGCTGTGGGAGACTGTGTCAAAGGCTTTACTGAAGTCAAGGTAGACCACATCCACCGCTCTGCCATCATCCATCCACCTTGTTACATTCTCATAAAAGGCTATGAGGTTGGTCAAGCATGACTTACTGTCAGCCATGCTGACTGCACCTAATAACCCTCTTATCCTTGATATGCCTTGAGATGGCACCAAGGATAAGCTGTTCCATTACTTTCCCAGGGACAGAGGTGAGGCTGACCGGTCTATAATTACCTGGGTCCTCCTTCTTGCCCTTTTTGAAGACTGCATTTGCTTTCCTCCAATCCTCGGGCACCTCCCCCGTTTCCCAAGACTTGGCAAAGATGATGGAGAGCGGTCCAGCAATGACTCCAGCCAGCTCCCTCAGCACGCGCAGATGCATCCCATCTGGAACCATGGATTTATGGATGTCCAGACTATTTAATTGCTCCCTAACCCAGTCCTCATCGACTAAAGCAAACTCCTCCATTGACCTGGCTTCATCCGGGGTCTCAGGGGTACAGGGCTCCCCAGGACAGCCTCCAGCAGAGTAGACAGAGACAAAGAAGGCATTCAGTAATTCTGCCTTCTCTGTATCTTCTGCCACCAGGGCACCCACCCCATCCGTCAGTGGGCCAACATTGCCTCTGGTATTAGTTTTATCTGCTATGTATTTGAAAAAGTTCTTTTTGCTGTCCTTGACCCCTCTCGCCAGCTGTAATTCTAAGGAGGCCTTGGCTATCCTAGCTGCCTTCCTACATCCTCTAACAGCAGCCTTATATTCTTCCCAAGTGGCCAGCCCCTGCTTCCACGACCTGTAAACTCTCCTTTTCTGCTTGAGCATACCCAACAGATCCCTATTCAACCACGCAGGCCTCCTGGCTCCCTTCCTTGACTTTCTTCGTGTGGGGATGCTCTGATCCTGAGCGTGGAAGAAGCAATCTCTGAATGCAATCCAGCTATCTTGGGCCCCTTTTCCTTCAAGCAGTCTTGCCCATGGGATTTCCCCCAGCAATTGCTTGAAAAGGCCAAAGTTAGCCCTGCTAAAGTCCAGGGTTGCAATTCTACTTGCTATTCTGTTCCTGCCACCCAAGATGCTGAACTCCACCATCTCATGGTCACTGCAACCCAGGCAGCCCTCAACCCTTACTGCTTCGAACAGACCCTCCTTGTTAGTGAGGATGAGATCCAGCAGTGCACCTCTCCTAGTCGGCTCCTCCACCATCTGCATGAGGAAGTTATCATCAATGCATTGGAGGAACCTCCTGGACTGTGGCTGGCTGGCTGAATGGTCCTTCCAACAAACATCAGGGAAGTTAAAATCCCCCACAACAACCAGGGCCTGTGACTGTGAGGCCACTCTCAGCTGCCCATAGAAGGCCTCATCAACTTCCTCAGCCTGATCTAGTGGCCTGTAACAGACGCCCACAACAGTGTCACCCCTGCCAGCCTGTCCCTTGATCCTGACCCATACATTCTCAACTCGCTCGTCATCCACTCCTGGGCAGAATTTAGTACATTGTAGTTGCTCTCTCACATAGAGAGCAACTCCACCACCACGCCTGGCTGGCCTGTCTTTCCTGAAAAGGGCATAGCCATCCATGACCACATTCCAGTCATGTGAACTGTCCCACCATGTTTCCGTAATTGCCACCAGATCATAATCTCCCGACCGAACATAGGATTCTAACTCCTCCTGCTTATTCCCCATGCTGCGCACATTGGTGTACAGGCATTTCAGGGAGCGAACTGAGCACACCAATTTCTCCCTAGGGGCATAGGAGGCCACCCGGTCCTCATCAGTTTTAGAATGCTGCCCCACTGGGACAAGCCCAGCTACAACCCCATCCCCCTTCGAGCCTAGTTTAAAGCTCTCCAAATGAGCCCAGCTAATTCCTGCCCCAGCATCCTTTTGCCCCTGCGAGATAAACCTTTCCCACTTGACACTGTCCGGACTGGTGACTTATAAAACCAACCATTATCAAAAAATCCAAAGCCCTGTCTGTAACACCAGTCTTGGAGCCAACCATTAAGAGACTGAATTTTCCTATTCCATCCCACGTCGTCCCTTGAAGATGGAAGGAGTGAAGAGAAGATCACTTGAGCCCCTGAGTCTTTCACCATCCTTCCCAAGACCTTGAAGTCGTTTTTCATTCCCCTCAGACTACGGGAAGCAGCTTCCTCCCCATCTGTCTGGAAGACCAGCAGCGGGTAGTAGTCTGTCGGGTGCACCAGTTTGGGGAGCTCTCTAGCAATATCCTTGATCCGAGCTCCAGGTAGACTACAAACTTCCCTAAGATGAGGGTCAACTCTGCATATTGGGCCCTCTGTTCCTTTCAGAAGGGAATTTCCTATTACAATCACCCTTCTTTCTTTCTTATCAGAGGCAGTCTTAAGTTGTGAAGTCAACCGCCTCTTCCTATGTGATCTTGTAGGCAGGCTTGGCACCACCTCCTCACCTACCTCTTCTTCAAGATCCAGGGCCTCAAACCTATTACGGAGGGGCACCTGGGGAGACAAAGCAGGCAGGGAGGAGGGCTGCCCGTGACGCCGAACCGGAATACACTTCCAACCCTCGTCGTCTTCTAGGTCCCCTGCCTCTGCCCGACAGCAACAAGGGAGGGGCCGTCTCAGGACTTCCGCCTCTGTCCGAGAGGGCAGGAGGTCCATCTCCTTTTGGGGGGTACCTCCCTGGGACCTTGCCGACTGGCCCGTCAGGGTGTTACTCCACCAGTCTATCTCCCTTTCGCACTCCCTGATGGTCCTCAATCTCTCAACCTCCTCCTTAAGTTTCACAACCATGTCAAGCAGATCTTGCACCTGCTCACACCTCACACAGGTAGAGCTGGCCTCCCTCCCCTGGCAGCAGCAGGCTCTGGCACTCCCTGCAGTCGGAGACCTGAACAGCCACCGTTTGGGACAGAACCTCCTCAGTCTGCGTAGCCACAGTCTGTTTGAGACAAGCTCTCCTCCTGGAGGCGACCATGGTCGTCAGCAGTCTGGGATGCTGGCAATAAGTTAGAGGGGCTGACAAGCAACAAGTTCTCTCTGCTCCCTGCTACACAAGCTACCACCCCCGCTGCTGCAGCACAGTGTGGGTGGGACTCACCCGCTACACAAGCTGTTTGCTCCTCCCTGCACCTGGTGGACAGCGACTAGTCGCTGCCCTCCCAAAGGATTTTTCAAGGCAAGGGGAGAGGGTGTGGTCGCCGTCACCGTGGGAACGTCCCCCGCCACGTCAGCCGCTCTCTCGCAATGGCTGCCGGGGCTGCAAGGATCGGGACTCGACGGGAATCACGCTGTCCCTGTACGTTTCCCTCTGAGCTTCCTAATCTCGGCTGAACCTCGTGGTCGGCTGAACCCCGCCGGCTCCGGCTCTCGCTGGGCTGGCTCCAATCAGCTGACTTTGGCTGTTCACAGCTTCACGCTGCCACCTTGTCATGCGAGATCCTCTTCAGGCAGGATCACGTCGGGGTCACCAGATGCCACGGTTGAGACGGACAAACAACAGGGACCAAGTTCCTTCAAGACTGAAGTAATAGGGTAATAGGTGCCATTTATTGCTACAAGTGCATTTTTATACAATTCTACCAGTTCATGTGTCTTTTCACTATTGGTTACAAGTTACAGCACTAACACCTCATTGGTTAATTTTGCTATCATCCATGTTATTCTTCTATCCCCTTCTCTCTCACGGGTACATCTCTCCTCTCTCACGGGTACAACTCCATATCTCCGGATACTCCTTTACTCCCATCCTTCTCAAGGGTAAATCTTAATATCTTCAAGGCTGATCTCTACTCCCATATTTTCTGTCAAGGATTCCACAGACCCGCTGCAGTTTCCCACAGGCCTGTGACTGTGAGGTCACTCTCAGCTGCCCATAGAAGGCCTCATCAACTTCCTCATCCTGATCTGGTGGCCTGTAATAGACGCCCACAACAGTGTCACCCCTGCCAGCCTGCCCCTTGATCCTGACCCATACACTCTCAACTCGCTCGTCATCCACTCCTGGGCAGAATTTAGTACATTGTAGTTGCTCTCTCACATAGAGAGCAACTCCACCACCACGCCTGGCTGGTCTGTTTTTCCTCAAAAGGGCATAGCCATCCATGACCACATTCCAGTCATGTGAACTGTCCCACCATGTTTCTGTAATTGCCACCAGATCATAATTTCCCAGCTGAACATAGGATTCTAACTCCTCCTGCTAATTCCCCATGATGCGTGCATTGGCGTACAGGCATTTCAGGGAGCGAGCAGAGCACACCAATTTCTCCCTAGGGGCATAGGAGGCCACCTGGTCCTCATGAGTTTTAGAATGCTGCCCCACTGGGACAAGCCCAGCTACAACCCCATCCCCCTTCGAGCCTAGTTTAAAGCTTTCCAAATGAGCCACACTCCTCAGTTCCATTTACCTTTTACAATTCACAGATGTCAAAAAACAGTATATTAAGCATCAATCCATTTTCCTAAATCCAAATCAGTTCATATTCTAGTAGCTTTTAAATACAACCTCATACAATACCAAGTTCACATCCAACATAGCATTTAGGTGTTTGGATGGTTGGAGGTTGTTTTGTTTGTTTGTCTGTTTGTCTGTTTGTTTGTTTTTGTGTTTGTTTTTTTTTTTTGTTTGGTTTGTTTTTGTTGTTGTTGCCATTGTTTTTTTTTTTTTTAATGCAAAGCAGAGTTTAACAATTTAAGTTCTTTTCTGGTCTCAAAATTACTAGATAACAATATAATCAATTACACTAATGTCTAAGGGGGAGCAAGGTGGAATTTTAGCAGTGGAACCAGTTTCCATTTTGTAATTATCTCCCCAAACAAAATTCTTTTAGTACCAAATAGAAATATGCAAATTAAAATGCTGAGCTCAGATATGAAAACCAAACACCAAGTTCAAATATGCAGATAGATCACAGTTAAACTTATTCAAGACAATATCTCAATTTTTGCATTGCACCTTTGGGCCGATCACTGCTCAGCCAGGTAGAGGTGCCGCTGGGTCTCCCTGACAAAACAGGTCAGTGTGCGCTGGAGCCCCATCGGCACCCGCCCCCCCGCCGCCGCAGCAACAAGCTGGACTGGGAAAGGCTTTTATTAGTGTCTCATCTGGTGTGCTACAACTGTTATTCCAAAACCAGGATTCTTTACTTGATGTGCATACAAAAGAGCCAAATCCAGCACATCGAGATGAGACACAGCCTATCACAGAGTTGTGCAAGTCTGGATACCGGAATAAAGCTAGCATTCTAGAAAGAAAAGTAACACCTACTACACACAAAAATTTTACCATCACATTCACGCAGTAAAGAACTAAATTACTCATGATCTTCTGTATTACCACAAAATGCACATTTTGAGTCAACGCATTCTCATGATTTAATAGACTGTGAACTTATTGTACCATATAACAAAGACCTACCAAAATTGCAACATGCTTAAACCGATACCCACAAAGAAAACAGGTTAATGAGGAAAGCATCTTGCAGACTTTAGCAAGTTTACTGTGACCTGTGTGTTATCAGTTAATTCTCTCTCAGCTTGTTGAAGTTCAAACCGTTCCGCCTGTAAAACTGGCTGAAATGATTTAATGATCTCTTGTAGAGATTTATTTTGTCCTGCTCTTCTCGCCTTAAAAACAACATGAATTGCAACAAAGTGTTATACTTCGAGATTCTATTCTCTGAACCCTTTTCCCAATCATTTAACTTATACAGCAGCCACCCTTAATTACAACATCTCACAAGATCTTCCTTCCTCATATTTCCAAGTACTTTCCTATGTTTTAAAACACCTCCCAATACCGATCTCTTAGGAACACAACTGAAAACAGTTGTTTCTGACCCCATCTCATAAGTAAAAACCATGAGAAGAGGGAGGGAGGGGGGGAAAGCACAGGGCTGCTTGCAGTGTGAGTGGGAAAAGTGGGGAGAAGGTTTTTTACGGTGTACTTATACCACAAAGAAACAAGTCTAATAGCAACCAGTGAAACAATTAACTCACATTCCTAACAAGCTGCTTGATTTTCAGAGAGGCAATACACAGAAGCATGTAATATGTACTGTAAAACTCGCAAATAACATGTTGATAGCAAACATTAGCATTCTCTACTGCTAATCTCAACACCCATGCTTCCTTAACTTCTAAGTTTTCAACCTCCTTATTGATGGCCTCTTGAAGATGGTCAATAAATTGCATGTAATTCTCATTGGGACCCTGATAGTAGTTATAAATGATTTGGCTGCTTTGTTGGTTTCAGACACCTCTACTATAGCTTGATATGCGAGGTCTGTTGACTGCCTCAGGATTTCAGAAACTTATCAGTGCCTGTAGTTGTGGTGTGCCAATTAGTGTCTCTTCCTAGAGCTGTGGGATACCCACCCCTTTCAACGAATCCCCATAGTTCCGTCCTAAATGATCTATAGCTGTTACATTCCATAGGTCAAATTTTCCTTTGAGTCTCTCATGGTTTTTATCTGATCTCGGGGCAACTTGCACACATACTCCTTTTAACTTTTCAAGAATATGCTGCAAACCCTCATCTTCATCCGAGTCATCAGATAACGTGGACTTGAACGGTGCTGGAGAATCATTAGTAACAGGTGGGTTCGGGGTTTGGAACAGTGCTTTTTTTTTTTACAAATCTAGTCCAGAGAAGCCACCCCCCTCCACTGTCTCTGCATGTTCCCGTTGCTCTTTTAATCCTCTCAAAGTCTCTAGCAACAAGTGCCATGTTATTAACAGTTCAGTTGCTGCTTTGGATCTTTCACTAGTGCTTTGCCCCATAGTAACTTAGTCCTTCGTAAAGTCAATTCCAGAAGGAACTTCCATGTAGATAATATAATACCATCTTCTTTAGATAAGTTCCACCCCCCTGTTCCCGGTAGCTCACCAACCCTTGGCGTGGTGTCTTTTCAAGGATCCGGTTCTTCGGCAGCTCCCCCCTGCTTCTCTATCAGCTGTACCGGGCTCGGTCTCCACAGCTCGTCTCCGGCTGTCACAGCTTCACTGCTGTCTCTTCTTCATGCGAGATCCTCTTCATGCAGGATCACGTCGGGGTCACCATATGTCGTGGTTGAGACGGACAAACGACATACACCAAGTTCTTCCAGGATGAAAGTAGTAGATGCCATTTATTGCCACAAGTGCATTTTTATACAGTTTTACCAATTAAAACGTCTCTTCATTATTGGTTACACGTTACAGCAGTAACATCTCACTGGCTGATTTTGCTATCATCAATGTTACTCTTCTATTCCCTTCTCTCTCACGGGTACATCATTAACATCTCCAGATACTCCTTTACTCCCATCTTTCTCACGGGTAGGCCTTCATATCTTCAAGGCTAATTTCTGTTTCCATGCCCTCCGTCAGGGAATCCACGGACCCACCATAGTCCCCCCCACACACGTCAATCCTTCCTCGGTTTTGCTTTATTGCCTCTACCTAGATTATTTCCCTTTTCTCTGTTCACTTGAGCAGTCATGGCTGTGCTGTGTTACACACAGGCACAGCCAATGCACACCAAGTGTCAACAGACACAGTCCGCTGAGCTCAACACTAGCGCAGATGCACGTGTGACGAAATCAACCCACATGCTCGTGGAGAGAATGACATGGACTCACACGCGTGTGGAGCGACTCATAGATACAGCAGGCGCTAACGAACCCAGACTTTCAGGCACTCTGTCTCCACGCAAACAGGGACCGGTCTGCAGGTATCCTAGACGTTGATTATTGAACCCACCACATGGACCTGCGCAAAACTCCCAAGATTTACTTGCTAAGTAAATAAGAGGTGCAGATTTATCAAGTCCAATGCATTGAAGCCTTGTGCCAGCTGCCTGTTAAATTTGCATTTTCTTTAATTACACTTGAAAAATGTAGTATTTAGTTTTAATGCTCATTTTCTGAGAAAGAGTTAAGCTAGTCCCCACAAGTCTTCTTTCAGTGGCATAGAAAACACTTTCTTCTTTGAAAACAGAGAGGAAGGATTCAAGACAGGTTTTTGATTTCTTAGGGTAGAGGAAAGGAAAGGAAACGAAAAAACTCTGAAACTGCTTTCAGGTCAATAAGGCTGAAAATTCTTTTCACTTGAGGTTTCTGCTCATGTAGAGCAAATTCCAGGCTTGGAAGAGCCTGCTGGCAACTGCTAAGGGTGTTGTTACCTTTTTAAGACACCAACAGTAAAACATTCCATCCTTCCATGCTTCATCCACAACCAGAAAAGCCCTTTAAATATAAAAATTCTGATAACTGTATTGCTTCTGGAAACTGGCTCACTTCCTCTCTTGGGATCTCAGCACTATTATAATCTTTCCTTGGTCAGCCACTGCCTTAGCTCCATGCTCCATGGCAACATTCTGCTATCTCATCACAAAAGTTAGATACAGATATCTAACATGTTTGGCTGCTGCCACATATCTCCTTCCTCAAAAATTTAGTGTAAGCCTTCCAGTTTCATATATACCACTGATGGATAAACACACATGTAGAAGGAACTTCATAGTAAGTGTGAGTTACCATCTACTAGAACATGAGTACTGAACACAGGCACTTCCAGGTTTTCTAACTATTCCACTCTGTAGATGGCACAATGTATATTCAAGACAAAAACATACAAACAAAAAAGCAACACCCCCCCCTACATCCATAACATACTTTTCCGCTGCCCCCCTTTCTCTACACTAATATCAAGCTTAGGAAGACTTAGCTAAGCTCAAAGAAAGAAATTCGAGACCTACCCTCTTCTTTCTAAGTATGCCTTTCCTCCCTAAGGTAGAGCTGTCCTTCATGCCTACTTTAGGATGCTTCTCCTTGTCTTTCTCTAAAACAACAAACAAAATATTACCTCATAAGCTCTTTTTTTTTTTTTTTTACTTTGTCAAGTGTTGTCTCAGTCAGCTTCACTCAATCATGTAAGCCTTTAGCCAAACACTACTGTTTGCTTGACTCCATTTGAGCAGACTTACTCCTTCATATACAGCTGTGCACATCAATATTTAATAATACTCCATTTACCTTCTCCAAGCACTTAAATACCAACAGCTATTCCCAGGCAAGTCACATGTCCACTTGACATAGGTTCTTACCTTGGAGACATCAGCAGCATATGTTTACCAAAGATCACATAAGTAGCCAAGCAGTCAGAGATACTTTCCCAGAATATGCACCCAGCAGTTTATAGCTTGGGGACTTTGAAAAGAAGAGGAAATGTCTTTGTGCACAATAGATGTGGATGGAATAATATTACCTTATGTCCCATCTTTCTAAAATTGGACTTGATTTGTCCTTGTCTTTATCATCCTGAATAACAGCACGTTAAGCATGCTCTGGCTCACTTATTTTTTTAATGTAACACTGATATAAAGGACAAGAAAGAGAAGTAAGAAGTACTTTATATTCACAATGGATTTTACAGCCTGCAGCAAATAATTTCTTGCTATTGAAGAGAGCTTCCATTCTGTTGCAGGCTGCTCAAAATAGCATACCAAGCTCGTGTCCAATCGAATAGACTTTCCTTCTGTAGCCAGTCAAAGCTGACACTGTACAACAGAGATTTCCTCTTGGAGAGCAGATTTATTAACACACCACCAGGACCACAAACCCAGAAATCCTTTGCTGCATTCTCAGTGTTCACCTTTCCATTATGCCCCTAATTATCTCCAAAGGAGTTTATTCCTTGTAAGCTTCTTGTTCAGGCTGATAAGCATTTCATTCTGAATCCTCTGCAGATCTTGGATTTACTCCTCATGCTCTTAGCTGAGAAACTAAGCAACTGTCTCCAGTATTACAATGCGTATCTCCCACTCTCCCCAGCTTCTCTTTCAGTACAAGATCCTTCTTTGCTTAACAAGAGGCCTCCTCTTGAGATGCAGACTCCTATCAGATGGCCCCGGGACTCTTCTGTTCGCTTGATCGTACAAATGGAATGACTCAATCCAGTCCTTATAACTGCTTGAGTCCTTCTCATTCCCTGGGCTTGTGACAAAACCTTTACTTTCAAACACATGAATTGCAGTCTCCACTTCATATAACTCTACGTCTTCCCTGCTTTAAGCCACAGTTCAGACTACAGATGATAGAATGCACCACTTACCAAAAGGAGTTCTAGTTCTATTATATATCCTGGTTTTCAGTGAAATGTGATGGACCCATGCCTTTTGGTTTATCGATGAGAAATTTTGATTCTACTCGTATTGATGAGTGTGGTCTCTAAATTCAATTGCTGGCAGATGCCAAAGCCATGTCCACTTTAAAATAGTGTCATTTCCATGTGATTTTTCATCATGTTAATTACAACCTCAGGAATGGTATAAAGTGGAAGAATTCCCACAATTTTCAGCGTTTTTCTATTAATTTCTCCTCATCAACTCTCTTCATTATGATAAAGCTCTAAATAGTTAAGAGTCTATATAACCTTTGGACTCAGATGGAAGGTTATATTATATTAATCAAGACTAACCTGCTCCTTCATGTTCAAATAACATGCTAATCCAGTAAATTTTTTTCTTAAGCATTGATCTAAGGCAGTTAATGTAAAAATAATTTTCCAAAGTAATAACATCTCAAATAAGCATATACTGCACAGGTTATATTCTCACATAAGAACTTTTCTTGAAGAACAATGTTTTACATTGCTCCTTAGACTACAATGAGGGGTATTTCAATGTACGTATTCAAAAAAGATAAATGTAGTCATGTGATTCACTTTTTCTGTTAAGAAACCGTTCCACCTTCTACATTATGCACGATTGGAAATAAAATCGTCTGCTCTGCAAAAACAAACAAATAAACAAAAACCATAAAAAAAACAAACCCTCAGAATTTAACAGAAAACTTCTTCGACGGTGCTCAGAGTGCAATCTTCCTCTGGAAGAAGCTACTCCAATGGCTTCTCTACCCAAACATGGGCATGTTTCATTAAATTTTAAAGATAAATACACATCGTAAGCCACACGCTGATGTACCCTGTCTTTCCATAAATGTTCTGGATTGTGGGTCCAGATTTATAGACTTTAAAGAATAGAGGAAACATATAATGATATACTAACCTGACGTTACAGAGCTGGCAATGGTATCATTTTTGCATCATGCCTCTGAATCCTATTTCAGCTAAACCATAGTCTCTCTCGGAGATGAGCTTTCAGACTTGCTTTAGAAATCTCAAGAGATAAAGAGTCAAATAGCACACCTAGGTAATATAGATCTGTAATTTAGTTTAAGAGGTATCTAAATACTTTTGTTGAATTCAACACAACATCACAAACAGGAAGACTTAGAGCGTGGGTCTCATGTGAGTATCACAAAAGCAGGTTTGTATCACATAAAATGGAACTAATATTCCTGTACATGCTCTTCTGTGGCAAGAGGGGAGGATAATAAATACACTAATAAAGACATACATAATTACATATGCAAATGAATTTCAAATTCATTTGAATGAAATTACACATTTGAATGAGGCAAACACTGAAGGAGACTGTCAGTTTGCTAGTGAGGTTGCATAAGCCTGAACCACGCTTCCTGTTTTTAAGAAAGCTGGTGGAAAAAAAATAGGCTAGAGACCTTAAAGACTGGTGGCAGCTGTAGAGATAGATTCATGCTGCCAGGTCCAACACAAAAGAGCATCCAAGGTTTGCCAACATAACTTGATTGTCTGTTGGATAAAGGGTGGGGAGTATTCCTAGAAACAACAAAAACCGGCAAGTGTTATCTTTTCAGTATTATAAACTTGTAAACAAATCAGCAGTAAAAACACACTGGTAGAGCACTAGTATTCCAAGAAAGTTGGTCAGGGCTCTGAATTCAAATTATTAATAATAATTATTATGATGATGAGTCATCATCGACAACTTAAACCTTCCTTAATTAAGGTTTATTAATGAAGACTAAGGATTGTTGTTAGTTTTGTGCTTAATATATTTACTGTGCTGAAGGCTTATTTTACAATGTGCTGCTTCCCTTCTGAAGTATGAAGCTGAAAACTTACAAAGCAATTAGTTGTGCACTAATTAATTGCAGTTTAAGGAATCCTTTCCGGAGAATTAATCTTGCCTTAAAAACTCACACAGGTGGAAGCATGTTTAATGCTAATTTAACATTCATCAGTCTTTTAATGGGTTTCTTTATCTAAGGGTCATCAGTATGTAATATTATTTATCTCACCATTCAGTTGGAGAGGGGGGAAAACGCTAATTTTATCTCATCTTGACAAATTTGCAGAAAGAACAGGAAACAAATAATTTTGTGCTCCAGATGATCATTTTAAATCCAGTAGCGACCAACGTAATTAATCTGCTTGTATGAATGATGAGTCGATACCATAGATGGCATGTCCAGCTAGACATGTATCTGTATTCCGCACCTCACGTTCCTTTTCAGTAGGAGAAACTGGTCGAAGTATGGTATCTTCCTGTTAGCCTTTGTGAGAGATTCTCTAAACAAAATACATTAGAACAAGAAGGAACCAAACATAGTACTTCTGCTACCTATTCTTATGCTGTTAGGAGGACAAACACCTATTTCTAGCCCCAAATTGTTAAATCTGTCCCCTGCCCCCAAAGGTAAGTACAAGATTATATCTTCTCCTTTGAGTTGCAGTAGTATTGAATTGCAGAAATTAATCCAGGAAAGTTTAGAATATCTGGGGGGCTTCTGTTTGTTTAGTTATTCTTCTTTGTTTGCTTCCTCCTCTCCATCCCACTCCAATTACAGTATAACGAGCCCTGCAAAGAGAAAACCTGACAAGTGACCAAAAGTTTATTTGTTCCTGTGTTTTTTCTCTGTTGGTAGAGAAAGTCGTCAATAATATTTAAAAAGGAGAAAAGGCACAAGTAACTATGTCTTTAGAAAGTCTTTTACTTGCCTGTATTTTGTTGTTGAATATAGTTTACAGCACTGTAAAATATAATAAGAGGAGACGAGTAACTCCATCCCTAAGCTCAGAAAAGTAAAAACATCATCCAGATGGAGCAAATTACCAAAGGTAGGTGTTTACTTGGGTGCAACTCCAAGTTTGACCCTGTTTCCAAATAGAAGTGAAAGAACAGCAGAACAGGAATATATAATTAATACTAGAGAGATTCAGGTATTAGATAGTCAAAACACTCTCACCTTTATAATGATTAAATATAGTACTTCTGCCACTTACACTTCCCAGCTTGGAACAATAAAACGAGAATCGTCCTTCTCATGAAACCTTTGGCTATATGATGAACTCTTTCACAGAGGAGCGCATTAGTCTAAGAATAGCTTCAATATAGTTTCTTATGAACAACCAACATCGCTCTTACATTTCCCCATCGGAGATAGACTATGACAGAAAACCCTGATGAAATTTGAGCTTATCCCATTAGAATCATAATGTACTATTTCCAGGGGCCTAATTTTTGCTTAGGACATTTTTTTTTTTCAAAGATATAACAAATATTTTTAAAAATATGCAATTTGATTGCAATAGAGTGAGAATGCCCCTGAACACAGTGCTACAGGTTTTTTGGAAGAAATATGTAATACGTAAAAAATAATAATCTGCTTTTGCTATATTTGACCGTAAATTACTTGAATGATAATTAAAATTAGAGTATAGAATACAAGAGACTATTTCAGAACAGACTATAATTAGTCTAACAGACTTCTCTTTCTTTTTCTCACTCTCCATCAACAACTAGCACAACCAGTTAACCGTCATGGGTTGCATCTGCTATTATACATACAGGGACAGCAGTGTAGTTATCTGAGGAGGCGAATTTTTTTCTTCGCACAGGTATTCAGCTTTTCTTCTATTGCTGCTGTTGCCAAAGTAGTAAATGTTTAATGTATTCAGTTATAAATGTAAACAGTAAACTGGCAACAGCTGTAAGGGTAGTACAAGAACACGTGGGAAAGAGCTGCGAGTTGTATATCTGTAAAGCTAAGATATATAATCAAAATCTCGCGTATTTTGTCCTTGGAACGTAAGATTAACTTGAAACGGACATTGGAAAAACATAGAGAACTCAGAGTGGCACCTGTATGTCTCTGATCATGCCTTTACTATGGTTTTATAGGGTAAATGAAAACTGCTGTTGTTTCTCAGATACAACTAGTTTTGTCTGACAAACAAATAGCTCCTATGGCAAAGACAAAAACCAAAACAACCTGAAGTCACACGTATGTTTGTATACATTCCCCTGAAATACAACCAGGTGTTTAAGTCAGAGTTGTGGAAAATAAATTTAAAAATAAACTCAGTTGTGTTCAGCTAGGAATACATATAAATATTGTTTTCTTAATCTCCCCACACCTATGCAATTTCCTAAATCTGTATTCTTTTACCTCAGCTTTCCTTTACGGACCAAACAAAACATCAGCCCCCTGAAGGATTCCAGCTACAGCAAAACCAAATAAATGGGTTAAGAACCTGCTCTAATCTCATTCTGAGAGTACCATCTAGTCTCTCCCCTTGACTGCTCTGTTCCAGCTAGACCTTTTAATGCAATTTAGTGGAATTCCTTAGTTTTGGGGGCCAGGCTTTATTTCAAACACTCTGAATCTAGAAAAATATAAAACATGCCTCTAGGGAAGGTGAAAAATCTAGCTTCAAGCTCCTTTCACTCATGTATTTGGCTCAGCATTTCCTCTGTAAATGAAGGGTTTTCACAAGCCATTTGCGGCAACGCCGATCACTTTGGCCACTAGACTGTCACAGATAGGCTATTTTCTTCAGCATGGTTTGTGATGGAAAATCTGTATGAGTTAGGTTAATCGGGGAATTAATTAAATGGCAAAATTCACTTGGTGCAGGGGGAGTTCCTTCCTGTATTTCTAACATGGCTCCAAGGAGAGGTGAGCTCAGTGCAAAAGGAGGCTTTCTTTGTTTAAGTTGACACACCTTTTCCCAAGTGATTCTTGAGGAGCTGTTCAGGTTTTTCTCTGTAGTAGTTTACTGATTCCCAGCCACTTCTCCTCCTTTGCCACTACAACATCTACTTTCTCAGGAAGGAGAGCGAGGATATGAGTACAAGTGGTTTTAATAGGAAATGCAAGAAAAGACATAACCAACCTTTGAAATCTGTTGCAGAGATTCTTAAATCCTGATGGTCTTAGCTATTATTCAGAGACATTTCCAGTGAAGTTGTTTTGACTGAATTAATCTTCAGAACTACATTCATGAACTCCAGAATTGAGCCCAAAATTTACTGCAAATAATAAGTTAAAGACAATTACAAAAATAATTTCAAAGCTATTGACTTTTTTCTTTATCGATTTCTGACTTTTACTGCATCTTACAGGTAAACCAATAGTCCAACCTTTGGCCGAATTTCTACGAAATAGTAGTTCTGTTAACAGCTTATTGACATTGCTCTCTTATTATTGAGCATCTGGGATTGATATTAATTATTTAGCTTGTATAGCAATGGCTGTCACAGAGTAAACAACAAAATAGTAGCTTCAATTACAGAAAGCAAAAATCAGCCCACCACAAAGAATACAGTAAAATTGTTGACAACACAAACTATGGAATTCTTTTCTCTCGGTTGCAGAAATGGACTGCCATTTTTCTGTCTGGGGAGTTTTGGCCTTTCTGAGTTTGGCTCTTGTTGTTTTGTTGATACTGAACATTTCACACTATATGAAAAAGAAGCAAGGTAAGTAATGTCTCTGTAAGGAATGGAGTTTGAGGGGTTAAAGTGTTTGCAGAGAAAGCCATCACTGCTTGGAGATTTCAAGCCAACAAATGGATTAATTATCTTTAGGCAAGAATGATTCTAGTAGAGAGCATGCAACTTTCAAACATGTTTAGGGGAGCCAGGTATGATTATACAATGGTTGCTAGCTGCCCAGTCCACTGCCAAACACAGCTACCTGAGTCCATTCTCTGAAGAAAAACCAACAGAACACGTACAAGTTGAGGAATTAAGTTTTGGTTAAATTTGTATTTTTAATGTACATTTTTAACATCTGTAACTTCCTTAATTAAGGTGTACTTTTCATGTAACTGGTTGTTATTCATACTTTAGTTTAAAAAGAATTTTAAGTAGCTGCACTGATAGAAAATACATTTGAGAAAATTTTATCTTCCCAAAATTACTGAATGCTTATTTGAATTTCAGATTTCATGCACATTTTATGCTTAATTAGTTTGTTTTGAAAAAGTCCAAATTGCTTTTCATCGTGGGATGCTAATGTAGCTCTTAAATCAGTGTGTCACTCACAATAAGGAACTGATTTGTTTAATTCACGTTAGAGGGTGACTACAGTCATACTCTTGTTTCGGTTAAAATTAACTATGACTTTCAACAGATTTGATGATGCCATTGCAACCTCTCTTATGCATGCAATTCTGTAGATTTAAGTTGCACATCCTCACCACGCCCATTCAGAGAAAAAGTGCGTTTCCACAGGGAAAACTGCACCTGTGCTATATGCACATGGGTGCTCAGGCAAACACTAGCGGGTTCAATCACGTTAAACACACATATGTACATAACCTACATAAACAGGCCTATGCTTATAAACTAAACTCACCAAGTACAAGCGAATTAGAATATGACAGGATATTAAAAGAAAAGCAGGGGGACAAATGAAGGTCCTCAGAGCCTAGAGCATTCAATTTTACTGTCTACGGTGAAATCAAAAGCACGTCAGTTGGACAGTTATCTGAAGTGTTCTAAAAATAGCGTGTTTCATTTGTCCTTTATTTTTTTTTAACAAATTTTCCAGCTAAAAAGTATAAAGACTATGAAAACAACAGTCCAAGGTACGATTGATAAAATATTTCTTTCTGGAAAGGTTGAAATAAGCAATAAATAATGAGAGACGGCTTTGGAGGGACAGCATAGGGAAAAATCCAGTATGTCATGAAGCCCGCCTGGAAACACCAGAGAGCACGCTGGTTGTGGAAAAGAAAAATCCGAAGAATACAGGAAAAAAATGATGTGGAAGTGATGTACTCCAGTCATTTCATCAAAAATGAAATAATTGCATGTTAATATGATAATTTTGTATACTGAAGTGCAAGATATAGAGATAAAACAATATTTACTATCACTCAAACTCAATAAGTCTATAATAATTTAAAATAAATATCAGGAAACAATAAGTTACAATATATAAAAACATGTATTTACATTTCATACCCTTATTTTATACACGATGTTCAAAAGCAATGAAATGGAGTCTGTATACAGCTGCTGGATACCTAATGATCTGTTTCAAGTCTGTTTCTCTTATCACATAGTAAAAAAAAAATAGGCCAAACTTTAAAAAACAGAAATGGAAAGGGTCTCATGTCAAGCAAAATATAAAAGGCCCTTGAAACAAATATACAAAAGCCTTCACCTGTTTCCCCTATCCAATCCTCAATTACAAATTTACCTGAAGCTGGGAAGTCTCTGTCTACTGCTGCCTGTTCAGTTGAAAAATATCACGGTAAAAGTGGTGTTAGATTCCATTATTTCATTCCCTTGACAAGGCACAGTACATGGATGCAAAAGGAACAAGGTTGCTCAGTGCTTCCCACTAACAATTCCCATTATACAAACATGGTTAAAAATATTTCCAAGCGACACGGGCTGATAAAACACAGAACACCGTTCAAAATTCAAAGCTGAACTTTGCCTTGGTCTTCTCTAGTTGGGTCAACGTAAACATTTTAGTTGAATCAAGACTGGAGTTTTTAAGAACATTGCCCCAAGAGACCCATTTAATGCTTTAGTTTGTATTGCAAAGCGGGCTCAGAGGACATGAAGTGGGTTCGTTTCAGTGATCAATAATACCTCTAGAACTACATCAAATGGTAGCTTAGTGGTCTTGAGATTAGCTTTATACTTAAGTAAGTTCCAGGAAAGAAGAGTTCTATTCTTGGCTAGATAACAAATCTCTCTTCAGAACATGCACATAGCCATTTCTGTGCTGTGTCCCCACACTTGTTTCCCCCCCCACCCCGATATTTTTGGTCTTGTTTTTCAGATCACATACAATCTGCTTGCTACTGCCACATGCGTGTAAAATGTTTAAAGTCTAATAGTGAAGTCCTAAATCAAGCATATTCTGTGAATTAAAAGTATTTTTCCGTTGCCCTTCTAGCTATGATGGCTACTACACAGAAGATGACCCAGTTTATGGCAATCTCAATCAAGATATTTTAGGTAAGCTTCACTTTGAGAACACGTGTCTGTTCAGAGGCTGTGATAAATGTGTAGTTAAAAACTGACTGACCAACACTTTCTGTGTTTCTCAACACAGAATTAATACCAGCTTGGGATAGAACTGCAAACCGTCATACTGCACTACTCTTTTTAAGAACAGGTCTCATACTGAATTGGATTTTTTGCAGTCCAAATGATCCTGTTCAGCCAAATATCTCAAAACCAAGAGCTGTTCTTCATGTAAAGCTGCACCAGTTGAAATAACAGCTTGATCCATGCAGTTACAGCAATCTAAGACACATATTACTCCCTGCCTAAAGTCAATGCTCCCACACAAGCTGGTAGAAACAGACACAGACCAGTTCTCTGTTGTGGCTGTCCACAAATCATCAGCAATATTGCCAAATATGCTGGAACAAGTCTGAAAACTGTGAGGAAATAATCTGTTTTACTGATGGCTAAAATGAGATACGTGATGAAAAAATGACTTACACCAGATTTTTCAGAAAACTGGAAGTAGAGTCAGGAATACAATTTAATCACCAGCTGCTGCAACTCACAGCCTCTTTCGTGGCCCAGTATAAGTTTGCCCGTGCTGAAAAATACCTTATTATGTGGTTACACTCTAATTGCAAGATGTACCCCTAGCAGTCTAAAATGACGCCCACTTAAGTGAATAATGAGAAACTTTCCATCCATATGAACAGAAAATGCTTTTCATTTTCACAGTATGCATGTCTGAATTTCTTAGCTATTCGCCCTTCTGTTAATAGAGAAAGAGTGTGTGAATTCAAACCAAAACAAACTTCTACCAAAGTAAACTGGGCAAAGTTGGTTCTGTAACAGGGAGGATCTGTTAATTTGATCTTTTAAGACTCAGTAGTGTGCCTTAATAACTAAAACATTTTTCTACTTTGATAAACTGTAGAGGAATGTTGTTACGGGCAGATGAAGTCCCAGCCTCAAAGGCCAGTTAACCAGCTACAGGTATCTCTAAGTTTAATTCTGGATTTCTGAATTAGGGTAATGTGGTCTGTCTCAGAATTTTTGTGTGTATCCCATGACAATATATAACAAAAATTTTCACACTGCTCATCACGAAAATTACCATGCATTAGTGTCGTAGTTCATCAAGAAATTTAAGCATGGACTTGACCCTTTATTCCATCTGGGACATTAAAGAGGGAGCAGGAGAATTATAGACAGCTCATTTCCATCCATATGGCATAATAAAGCTCAGACACAGGCATGCAGATCAGGCTGAATTGAGCCTACATCTAATGCCATGGCTTATGTAAAGAATTACTTGTATTTATTTTGGACATCATTCAAGTGAAAACACAAGCGGCATCATGTGATAATCATGAGTTTGACTGGCTCTCTCTTGCCCAACACAAAATCTATATGCCTTAAATAAATGCCTGTTTTTGTATCGATTTATATTTTGTTGAGATACCTGGTTGCCTAAAAGCATGCAAGTTTCAGCTGAAATTTGTCTGTAATTGAAGCATTCCTAGCATTGATTTCCTGAGTTGATTTCCAGCTTCTCTCTCAGGATACTTCCAGGTGGTGGAAAATTTATTTTTTTTTTCTTTTTAAATCTAGACATTTGCTTTATTAACTTCACAGAAACTAACTAACCTAAGAAAATTCCAATATGAAAAATGTTTGATAATTTGGCTTGAAACACACAGAGAAAAACATGGGAAAGACACACGAGGCATACATTTTGCACTGCAAATGAGATCATATTTACAGACAAGAATCACCCATCTTTAGTTTTCTGCACAGACCAAGCCTATGAAAAATGTTGCTAGTAACTGAATTATAATTTAAAAAACATACAAACAAAAACAGTAAGAAGAAAAAGAGATCAAATAATGTCTTTCATCCCAAAGAACTTGGACCAATTATATAAAGTACCCTCAGTCCCACAGTGAGTCTTTCCAATAATATCTGCCACTACCCTGTGGAGGGGTTTTGATAGATAAAGATTTGTTGCTGAATTAGTCTGGCTCAAAGGAATCTCAAGGCCACTTTGAGAAGCTGAGAACAGAATCTCCTGTGAGAAAGAGGTGTGTTCCTCAATCAGCGGGGTCCCATCATCGGACGTATCATCAGTGAGACTCCAGCGCATGGACAGCCCATGATACTCATTTAGCGAATCCATGCTTGGAGCGTGGACGCGTGATTAGAATATAGTTGCATATATAAGGAGGCTTGTTTCTGTAATAAATGGCTTTGCGTGATTCACATTGAATCAGAATGCTGAGTCCTTTATCGTTCCAACAAATGGTGACCCCGACGTGATACTCTGGCGTACCACTACAATCGGGGAAAAGCCTGGAGCGGCCCAGCCGGGAGTGGCTTCAGCTGGACTGAAGACTGGACAGAGGCGTAAGGATGCCCTGGGAATAAAGTCGTCAACGCAGCAAAGGGAAAAGGTGAGTGGCTGGGAGCAGGAGGAGGGAAGAGTAAAGTTATGGGGCAGAACGTGTCATCTGAAGCACAAGCTGCAGTTAAGTTCCTCCTGCATATTCTCTCTATGAGAGGACTTACATAGGAAAAAAGTAACATATGTAGGCTATTAATTTGGTGTAGAATTCACGGCTACCTGGGAGAAAACGAGAAGGCTTTTAAACGTTAACTTTGGGACGATAAAGGGCAGAAAATATGGAATAAGGTCAGCAATTGAGATGATAAAGAAACTAAATCATTAGCGACTACATGGAAGCTTATAATTTCCACCTTAAAAGACTTTAAGGCTGAGTGGACTGCAGTTGCCGGAATTTTTACAACGTTGCAGCCTGATAGCAAACCTAATAATAACCATAAAGTTTACTCGGATTGTGTCTTTCGACCCCCTCCCCACTCCATCCCCTGTTGTGCCGTCGGCACCCCCGATGATACAGCAGTCTGTTGCGGAGGGAGGAAAATTACCGAGTGGATGGACTCCTATACCATTACCCGACTCTAGAGAGATCAAGAAGTCTAAAGGACTGGAATCAGACAATTTGTCAAAAGAACTGGTGAAAGCTAAGAATGCTAAAGTCGTAAATAAGTGTAATATCAGTCCTTTTACTGATTCATGTCCGCCTTTACCGCCTTCTACCCCTCTAACTCCTACGAGAGAGCAGAAGGAGTCGCTGGATAAGAACTGGGCAAAAGAACTGTGTGAAAGATCAGATCAGCTATTAGCGAGTGAATCCAACAGTCAGCAATGCGGTCATGCTGATCGTGACGGCAAAGGGGATGCGCTTGGGGACTCAGCTTATACGAATAATTATGATGCTACAAAGTATTGCCGAGAATGTGCACTGTTCCGAACCCCCCTGTTACTAATTGTTCTCCAGCACCGTTCAAGTCTGTGTTATCTGATGACTCGGAAGAGAATGAGGGTTTGAAGCATTTTTCTTGAAAAGTTAAGTATGTGTACGAGTTGCCCCGAGATCAGATAAGAACCATGAAAGACTCAAGCAAAATTAGACCTATGCAATGTAACAGCTATAGATCATTTAGGACAGAACGATGGGGATTCGTTGAAAGGGGCAGGTATCCCACAACTCCTGGAAGAGACACTAATTGACACACCACAACTACAGGCACGATAACTTTCTGAAATCCTGAGGCAGTCAACAGACTTTGCATATCAAGCTGAGAGGTGCCTGAAACCAACAAAACAGCCAAATCATTTGCAACTATTAATCAGGGTCCCAATGAGAATTACATGCAATTTATTGACCACTTTCAAGAGGCCATCAATAAGCAGGTTGAAAACCTAGAAGCTAAGGAAGCATTAGTATTGAAATTAGCAGTAGAGAATGCTAATGTTTGCTATCAACATGTTATTTGCGAGTTTTACAGTACCTATTATGTGGTCCTGTGTATTGCCTCTCTGAAAATCAAGCAGCTTGTTAGGAATGTGAGTTAATTGTTTTACTAGTTGTTTTTAAGTGCACCGTCAAACCTTCTCCCCGCTTTTCCCACTCACGCTGCAAGCAGCCCTGTGCCTTCCTCCCTTTCCCCCCTCCCTCCCTCTTCTCAAGGTTTTTACTTGCAAGATGGGGTCAGGAATTATTGTTTTCAGTTGTGTTCCTAAAAAATCGGTATTGGGAGGTGTTTTAAAACTTAGGAATTATGAGGAAGGAAGATCTTGTTAAATATTGAAATCAGTGTTGGCTACTGTATAAGTTAAATGGTTGGGAAAAGGGTCTGGAGAATACAATCTTGAAGTATAACACACTGTTGCGATTAATGTTGTTTTTAAGGCTAAAAGAGCAGGACAAAATAAATATCTACAGTTTTACAGGCGGGGCGATTTGAACTTCAACAAGCTGAGAGAGAATTAACTGATAACACACAGGTCAGAAAACTTGTTAAAGTCTGTAAGATGCTTTCCTTATTAACCTGTTTTCTTTGTGGGTATCTGTTTAAGCATGTTGCAATTTTGGTAGGTCTTTGCTATATGGTACGATAAGTTCACAGTCTGTTAAATCATGAGAATCCGTTGACTCAAAATGTGCATTTTGTGATAAGTAATTTAGTTCTTTACTGCATGAATGTGATGGTAAAATTTTGCGTGTAGTAGCTGTTATTTTTCTCTCCAGCATGCTACCTTTATTCCAGCATTCAGACTTGCGCAACTCTGTGACAGGCTGTGTCTTATCTTGGTGTGCTGGATTTGGCTTTTCAGTATGCACACCACGTAAAGAATCCTGGTTTTGGAATAACAGCTGTAGCGCACCAGATGAGACACTTGCATATTTATATTTGGTACCAAAAGAATCTTGTTTGGGGAGATAATTACAAAATGGGAACCAGTTCCACTGCTAAAATTCCACCTTGCTCCCCCTTAGGATGCATCCTTACACATTAGAGTAATTGCTTATATTATTATCTAGTAATATTGAGACCACAAAAGCATTTAAAATGTTAAACTCTGCTTTGAAAAAAAAATAAAACAAAAAAACAAAACAAAACAAACCCAAAACACCTAAATGCTATGATAGATGTGAATTTGGAAGAGGTTGTATTTAAAAGTTGCTAGAATATTAACTGATTTGGATCTAGGAGAATAGAATAATGGATTGATGTTTATTATACTGGTTTTTGACATCTGTAAATTGTAAAAGGTAAATGGAGCTAAGGAATGTAACTATTGCTGAGCTACGTGGAATTGCATATAAAGTGTATTATGGTTGGAATGAAATGGGAAAACAAAAGAGCAAAATATCCCAGGCCTGTGTGCAGCTCACTGTAACTGAGAAGTTTTCCAGAGCCTCCCACTTCATACCAGCCATTATGCCAGCTGCATGACCTTGGGTATATCTAAACTGCAGCAAGAAGAGAAAGAAAAAAACAAACAAACAAACAAACAAAAAACAAAAAAAACCTGCCTGCCCGCTTTTAAAGCGGTGAAAGGGGGGTTTTCTCTCCCCCCCACTGCAGCGATGTAATACTGAATGGAGCAGTCTGAGGGTGAAGTTTAAAGGCATCCCTAGCAGACCCGTAGTTCTAATGAAATTGGAAAATTAAACCAAAGATTTGTTAATAGGCTTATTCTGTGGTAATTATTTGTAAGAGACTTCTCAGTAAATTCACCATGCTAGTTTTTGAGGTCATGGGAGAGAACGAAAGAAAGGCTGTTTTTTGAGACCAATAGAATGACAAATTTGGAACAAAGTTTTGATACATGAATTCTTGTAGTTGCCAGAAAGTCCTATACCTCTCTTGGGTCAAGATTTGTTAAGTAAATTGTAAGCTCAAATAACGTTTTCTGAGAATTCTGTTTAGTTGCATGGCCTACAAGAAGCTGCTTGGATGGCGCAGATCTGCTTGCTGCAAGTGAGAAATCTCCAAGGAAATTTCGAATGCTGTATTTCCACTAGTATTAACAGCCAATGTTTTGATAAAGCCAATACTACACTGATAGATCTGAAACAGGACTTCAGTCTGGTAAGGGAAAACAATATCCAATAAATATGACAGCCAAAATGGAGTTAGAAATGTTGAGGAATAAATTTATGACAATCTTACAGGCTGACTGCATTCGATTGGACTTGCAGATTTGTCTATGAAAGAACCTGTGGCTATTGTGGGACACTATGATGAGATTGCTAGAAGACTGATATACCGACTGTTATATATCAATTGTCACTCTGATCAAGAAAATGCAGGGAATGAATTTAAGTCTTAATAGGCCATGATCCTTTTGTCATATATGTAACATTTGTGAAATTTAATTCTGATTTTTTTATTTTATTTGTAATCTATGTCTTTGTAAATTGCACTAGCTGGTTTTCTTAACAGCACAGCTTTTGGCATGCATAAATGTAAATTGCTGCAGAACCTGCAAGCCTTTAACATCAGGTCATAGGCCATACTTGTATTTGGTCTGATCCTACATACTTGCAAAGTTTTTGTTGATGGTTCTGGGAAGTCTCATAAAGCTGTAGTGGTTTGGTGTGAAGATAACGATTGGCATCATTCTGTAAAAATTATTGAAGTTTCAACCCAATTAGCAGAACTTGGCACAGCTTTAAATTACTTAGAGCTTTTTAAGGAGGAACCTCTACATTTGATTTGTGATTCTGAGTACGTAGTCAAGATCCAACGCATATTGCTAGTTTAAACTGGGTTTTTAAACTAACGAAGTCATTGGTTTTGAAAAAATGCAAACTATCTATCTACACAGACTCTTTTTTATAAAGGCATTTTAAAGAGAATATTTCAATTTAAACTTGTCTAATTTGTCTGTGTAATTATATGAAGTGAATTACCTATTCAGGAGGAGTGTTGTGTTATATTTAAAAAAATTATGTATGTAAGGAATTTCTTAGCCATTTTTTGTTAAGCTAAATTTTAAAGTAGCTGACATGGTAATTTTCCACACTTTGATCTAAAATCATTTAGCAGAAACCTGTGTAATTAAGAAGCAAATATCTTTACTGCTTAATGTAAACACTCTGGCACATCATATCAAAAAACATTTACCTACAGTGACTCCACATGTGTTTGGGACTAGTCATAAGAGTTATCTAGATTTTTATAAGTTGATTAACATAAATTTCCTTTAACTACTTAAGCATCATTTGATACACAGCTGTTTGAGATAAATGCATTATGGTCACCATTTTCTATTGGTGTCATTCTTCTGAATTCATCAGCTGTTCATAAAGCATCTCAGTGAAAACAAGTGGCACATGGAAAAAAAACTTTCAAGTGTGACTCCCCAAAGTCTTGTTCTAAACCAACATGAAGCTGCAACTTGTTATTGGGGAGGTGCTTTGAAGTCATGAAGGTATATTGTAAGTTGACCTGATTATCGGAATGCTTCTTGCTAGTTTAATAGGCAGCAGAAAAGGAAAAAGAAAGCCTAATGTTAGCTCATGTTACATTATAACCCTTAGCAAATACGGGCGGTGAAGGGGCAGAGCTGAGCCGCTGATCCTGAGGGCTGCCAGAGCCCACAGGAATGCTTTTGCTTCAAAGCCCCGCCTGGGAGAGAAAAAAACAGTCTAGCACTTGCTCTCAAGAAGTGTCTTTGTCAACAAGATTGATGCAGATGCCAGCTGTGAGTGTCTGGAGAAGCTGGGCTGCCTATATCATCATCACAGGGGGGGTAGGTTTTAATTAAGATAGATGTGTACTGAGAATGGCTAATGATTTTGTCACCATATTCACCTTGAGAAGAATCACAGGTTTCAAACTCACTCTGTGCAGCTGGGTGAGCTTTGCCAATCAATGGGGTAACTGGTAGTTTCCAAAAAGAAGTACAGAGCAGCACTCAGAAAAGACAGGCCATTCTCAGGTCACACAAGACAAATGACAGCTGCTGTTTCCTTAACATCAACATTTTAACATTATAGTTTTTCCTTGTTTCATTTCTTTTGCTTGTTTACAGTTTGATGCACTATCTTGCTTTGCAGTCTGCATAAATGCATACTCTGGGCAAAAGCATTAGCTAACGTTCATTGACTTTGTGATTCCTAAGGTCATGGAGTTTGCAATTTTTGGTTATACCCTATCAAATATACCAGTTACTACTGCTATAGGATAGTTTTCATGTGCAACTGCTGAATGCCCCTCTCATTTTCTCACAGGGGTGGTGTAAGAAATTATTTACAATTGAGGGCTCCTGTCAGTCTAGTGAAGTGTTGCAGGAATTCCAAACAGCCAAAAGGAACTACTGGGTAGACTGGCTGAAAGACTGATCTTCTCCCAATGAAACTGAAATAACAGGAACACACCCTTATTTTCCCAGGTTAGTGATTACCTCAATTACAAAATGCCTGAGGCTACTTCTATTTCTACTTTATAAATTACATATTAAGAAATTAGAAGATGGTTGTAAACTGAGTGACTCCTAAGCTAGGGAATGTCAAAGGAAAGTAATTAATCTCATCCTGTGTGTGCACTGTATTGGTGGCTTTACAGGGAAATGAAATGTTCTACCAGTTTTTATTATCACTGAAGTGATGATTATGTTTCGTAAGTTACTTTATCAATTCTTGTAAAGTAGAACTTACCACACATACACATGATGTGCTACCACAGTACCAAGCCTTATCTAATCATTGCACCAAATATGATTTACCTTTTAAAGGCTTTTACAGACTGGGAAAATTGCATTTCATAGCATTTTGTATACGTTGTCCATCAAGAGAAGGAGAGGGTGGCATACAGCACTGTAATTCACAACCGTTGATTTGTAAAGGCTGGCTTATACTTTTGGTTTACTAACCTCTATTCAGTATGGAATTAATATGGATCTCAGTTCTGTCAAGCCTTAACTATGGCTTTAAATAACGTCAGATACCATGTAGTCAGCATGCATTCAATAAAATTTTAAGAGTAAAATAATTTGCTTTATTTCCCCTCTTCATGGCATGTGCGGCTGTAATGCTCCTTGGATTTTAGCTTAGTGTTGTTAGACTTAGCATGTGATTTTTTTGTTGTTGTTTTGTTTTTGTTTTGTTTTGCCTGACTTCTCAATTAACTTAGAATTTTCTCTTGGCTTGTTTACCTATGAGGTTTTGCTTCTACAATTGTATTGGAGGCTGTTCAGATTTGAAAATGTGTTGTTACTATGTAATATGTTCTTCCTAAATGTTTATGTTTGTTAGAATGATACTGGGTATATATAGTGCTATAAGAAAAGCTGTGTTTATACTGATCTCTCTTGTTATTTCTAGGACCAAAATCATGGGAGGATGTGTGTGGGAAACTGCAGCGGGTCTGTGGAATCCTCGACAAAAAATATGAGAGTAGAGATCAGCCTTGACGTATTAAGATTTACCCTTGAGAAGGATGGGAGTAAAGGAGTATCCGGAGAGAGGAGAGATGTACCCGTGAGAGAGAAGGGGATAGAAGAATAACATGGATGATAGCAAAATTAACCAATGAGGTGTTAGTGCTGTAACTTGTAACCAACAGTGAAAAGACACATGAACTGGTAGAATTGTATAAAAATGCATTTGTAGCAATAAATGGCACCTATTACTTTCATCTTGAAAGAACTTGGTCCATGTCATTTGTCCATCTCAACCGCGACATCTGGTGACCCCGACTTGATCCTGCCTGAAGAGGATCTCGCTTGACAAGGTGACAGCGTGAAGCTGTGAACAGCCGAAGAAGAGCTGTGGAGACGGAGCCCGGTACAGCTGATAAGAGCAGCCGAGGAGAGCTGCCGAAGATCCGGATCGATTGAAAAGACACCTCGCTAAGGAGTAGGTGAGCTACTGGGAACAGGGAGGGTGAAACTTATCTAAAGAAGAGGGTACTGTATTATCCACATGGAAGCTGCTTCTGAAGAAGCAGGGTGTTAGCCTTCCGGAACTGACTTTAAGAAAAATGTTACTATGGGGCAAAGCACAAGGTTTAGAGGTTAATCCTGTGACAGCATTTAGTGTGTCACAATGGATGGACTTGGGAGATAAATTGTTTGATAGTGCTACCCAAGGGTCTAAGGAAGCAACTGAACTCTTAACGACGTGGCGCTTGTCATTAGATACTCTGAAAGAGTTAAAACAGCAACAGGCAGAGGCGGTGGAGGGGGATGGTCTTCCTGGCTCTCCTGGGCCAGATTCGGAGAAAAAAGCAAGATTAAGTACTGCTCCGACCCCCCCTGTTACTAAGGATTCGTCAAAACCACCCAAGTCCATATTATCTGACATGGATAAGGATCCGTGGCACTTTCTTGGAAAGTTAAAAGGAGTAAAGGAGGAGCGTACGTATGTGTGGCCCCGAGATCAGAAAAAAGTTATGAAAGACTCGTATACATATGTGTGGCCCAGAGATCAGATAAAAGCTATGAAAGACTCACATGAAAAAACAGCGTTGGAATATAAACGATCTCGGGAAGGGGCCCTCGGAGCACCAGTCGGAGCGGTGCGTTCGGCCGACCGCTCCGCTGTCATCAATCATGGCTCGAACCTCTCCTCTACCATAATCAACTGCGGTTCCGCTGTCTGCGTCACCGCCATTACTCACAGTTCAACCCTCTGCCCCGCCGCTATCAGTCGCGGAAGAAAAAAATGGACATTTTTTTTTCCTATCCCCCCTTGCCTGGAGATTTAGGTGGGGAGGACCCCCCCGTGGTGAGCCAGACCGAGCCAAATAACGTAATTCCTATGGATTTGGGTCCCCCCAACCTGCCCCCGCCTCCCTCCCACACTGCTGAAAAGCAAATTCCTGAGGGTGGGGGTTGAGTTTCAGAGCGTAAACTGAACTTACCAAAAAGCTGGGATTTACCCCCAGTTTCGATTACAGTTAATCCACGGGACCCTGTGCGTTTCTGGAAGAGACACTAATTGACACACCACAACTACAGGCACGATAACTTTCTGAAATCCTGAGGCAGTCAACAGACCTCGCATATCAAGCTACAATAAAGGTGCCTGGAACCAACAATACAGACAAATCATTTGCAACTATTAATCAGGGTCCCAATGAGAATTACATACAATTTATTGACCATCTTCAAGAGGCCATCAATAGGCAGGTTGAAAACTTAGAAACTAAGGAAGCACTGGTGTTGAAATTAGCAGTAGAGAATGCTAATGTTTGCTATCAACATGTTATCTGCAAGTTTTACAGTACATATTATGTGTTTCTGTGTATTGCCTCTCTGAAAATCAAGCAGCTTGTTAGGAATGTGAGTTAATTGTTTTACTAGTTGTTTTTCAGTGCGCCGTAAAACTCTCTCCCCATTTTTCCCAGTCGTGCTGCAAGCAGCCTGTGTTTTCTACCCCTCCCTCCCCCTTCTCAAAGTCTTTACTTGCAAGATGGGGTCAGGAATAATTGTTTTCAGTTGTGTTCCTGAAAAATCAGTATTGGGAGGTGTTTTAAAACTTAGGAAAGCACTCGGAATTATGAGGAAGGAAGATCATGTTAAATATTGAAATCAGGGTTCGCTGCTGTTTACGTTAAATGCTTGGGAAAAGTGTCCGGGGAATAGAATCTCGAAGTATAACACCTTGTTGCAATTAATGTTGTTTTTAAGGTGAGAAGAGCAGGACAAAACAAATCTCTACAAGAGATCATTAGATCATTACAGACAGTTTTACAGCTGGAACGGTTTGAACGTCAACAGCTGAGAGAGAGTTAACTGATAACACACAGGTCACAGTAAACTTGCTAAAGTCTGCAAGATGCTTTCCTCATTAACCTGTTTTCTTTGTGGGTATCGGTTTAAGCACGTTGCAATTTTGGTAGGTCTTTGTTATATGGTACGATAAGTTCACAGTCTGTTAAATCATGAGAATTCATTGAGTCAAAATGTGAGTTTTGTGATAATACAGAAGATCATAAGTAATTTAGTTCTTTACTGCGTGAATGTGATGGTAAAATTTTGTGTGTAGTAGCTGTTATTTTTTTTTCTTTTCTCTAGCATGCTACCTTTATCCCGGCATTCAGACTTGCGCAACTCTGTGACAGGCTGTGTCTCATCTCGGTGTGCTGGATTTGGTTTTTCCGTATGCACATCATGTGAAGAATCCTGGTTTTGGAATAACAGCTGTGGCGCACCAGATGAGACACTAAAAAACAAAACAAAAATGCCTTGCCCAGTCCAGCTCGCTGCGGCAGCAGGTGATGATGGGGGTACAGCACGCACTGACCTATTTTGTCAGGGAGACCCAGAGGTACCTCCACCTGGCTGAGCAGTAAGCAGCCCCAAGGTGCAATGCAAAAATTGAGATATTGTCTTAAATTGGTGTAACTGTGATCCATCTGTTTATTTGAACTTGGTAGATGGTTTTCACATCTGAGCTCAGTATTTTAGTTTGTATATTCATATTTGGTACCAAAAGAACCTTGTTTGGGAAGATAATTACAAAATGGGAACCGGTTCCACTGCTAAAATTCCACCTTGCTCCCCCTTAGGATGCATCCTTATACATTAGAGTAATTGCTTATATTGTTAGAAAAGCATTTAAATTGTTAAAATGCTATGATAGACGTGAATTTAGAAGAGGTTGTATTTAAAAGTTGCTAGAATATTAACTGATTTAGATCTAGGAAAATAGAATGATGGATTTATGTTTGCTATACTGGTTTATACTGTTTTTTGACATCTCTAAATTGTAAAAGGTAAATAGAACTAAGGAATGTAACTATTTCTGAGCTACTTGAAATTTGTAGTTGGAATGAAATGGGTAAACAAAAGAGCAAAATATCCCAGGCCTATGTGCAGCTCATTGCAACTGAGAAGTTTCCCAGAGCCTCCTACTTTGTACCAGCCATTATGCCAGCTGCGTGACCTTGGTTATATCTAAAACTGCAGCAGGAAGAGAAAGAAAAAACAACTGGAAAAACCTGGCTGCCCGCTTTTAAAGCAGAGAAAGGGGGGCTTTACTCCCCCCGCTCTGTCCTTTTTTTTTCCCTGAAGTATTGTCATCCATTTTTGTTGTGGCACTGTGTTGTTTTTCGGCTTTGAATCAGGGGTTGTTGGTGTTGTTTATTTTTGCTTCTGTCTTGTTTCCTAGGTTTTGGCACATCTGGGGAAAAGAGCTCATAATTTTACCTCCTTGCTGAAGTCAGTCCTTTCACACTGGTCAGCTTTGGGGGGTCACAGTGTTCAGTGCTTCTCTGGGTCAGACTGGTACTGATTTGAGTGTGGAGTGGAGCCAGATTGGTTTGATGTGGAGTTCTAACTGATGTGTTTTCATGCTGGGCTGTACGTCTTGCCATCTCAGATGGGGGTGAGAGGGAAGTTTTATTCCCCCCGCGCCCCTCCCCCAAGCAATATTACTGCTAGAGAGCTGTAATGCTGCATGAAGGAGTCTGAGGGTGAAACTTAAAGGCATCACCAGTGGATCCATAGTTCTAATGAAACTGGAAAATTAAACCAAAAATTTGTTAATAGACTTATTCTGTGGTAATTAGTTGTAAGTGACTTCTTAGTAAATTCACCATGCTGGTTTTTGAGGTCATGAGAGAGAACGAAAGAAAGGCCGTTTTTTGAGACCAACGGAATGCCAAATTTGGAACAAAGTTTAAATACATGAACTCTTATAGTTGTTAGAAACTCCTATACCTCTCCTAGGTTAAGATTTGTTAAGTAAATTGTAAGCTCAAATAACGTTTTCTGAGAATTCTGTTTAGTTGCATAGCCTACAAGAAGCTGCTTGGATGGCGCAGATCTGCTTGTGCAAGTGAGAAATCTCCAAGGAAATTTCGAATGCTGTATTTCCACTAGTATTAACAGCCAATGTTTCCATAAAGCTAATACTACACTGATTGATCTGAAACAGGACTTCGATCTGGTAAGGGAAAACAATATCCAATAAATATGACAGCCAAAATGGAGTTGGAAACTTTGAGGAATAAATTTATGACAACCTTACAGATTGAGTGTATTCGATTGGACTTGCAGATTTGTCTATTTATAGCTACAACATAGAAACAACCTGTGGCTATTGTGGAACAGTATGATGAGATTGCTAGCAGACTGATATACTGCTTGTTACTCTGATCAAGAAAAGCAGGGAATGAATTTAAGTTTCAATAGGCCATGATCCTTTTGTCATATATGTAACATTTGTGAAATTTAATTCTGATTTTTTTTATTTTATTTGTAATCTATGTCTTTGTCAATTGCACTAGCTGGTTTTCTTAACAGCACAGCTTTTGGCATGCATAAATGTAAAATGTAAATTGCTGCAGAGCCTGCAAGTCTTTAATATCAGGCCATAGGCCATACTTGTATTTGGTCTGATTCTACATACTTGCACGGTTTTTGTTGATGGTTCTGGGAAGTCTCATAAAGCTGTAGTGGTTTGGTGTGAAGATAACGATTGGCATCATTCTGTAAAAATTATTGAAGTTTCAACCCAATTAGCAGAACTTGGCACAGCTTTACATTACTTAGAGCTTTTTAAGGAGGAACCTCTAAATTTGATTTGTGATTCTGAGTACGTAGTCAAGGTCCAATGCACGTATCTGCTTCTGAACTGTGTTTTTTGTTTTGGTTTTGTTCTTTTTTTAAAACAAAAAGGGGGGAGAAGTAGGGAAAACACCATAAAACCAATTGTCAAAAGCATTGTATGTGATGAAATACTTTGCAAGTGTGACCCAAAACCATGCTAAATCAGAAAGAACCTACATTAGTTATGGCCAAATCACTAGTTAATGGTCAATGGAAAAGGCCACATCAGTTGATAACCTGGGGGAGAGGTTATGCTTGTGTCTTTACAGATCAAGGGCCGCAATGGTTGCTGGCACAAAACGTGAAACCTGTGTTATCTTCCTGACAATGATTGTTGCAGCTGCTGTGTTTTGGATGCCCGCACAGACAAAGACTAACATGTGGATTACTTTAGCCAACATGACTGACCAGGACTCCGTATGCCTAGCTATGGCATCTCCGGAAAACCCGTTCCACACATGCTTGGTTGGCATCCCCCTTGATGACTACAGCAGCATCACACAACTGTTTCAAAATAGCGGTCAATGCACAGGCATTGCATCAAACTGTAATAATACTAACATGGCACCTTGGATTAATTGCCTCCTGGAAGCAGATCTTGAACCACAGGAACTGGAATTGCTGGCATCTATGCCCATGGACACTTGTATCCAGTCGGTTTGTGAAAAGTGCCAGGACAATATGCTAAAGCATGAATGGATAAAACTGCAAAATGCTAATGCTGCCCTTGGTGACTATAGAAATGAAACTCATTGGTGCAGTGCCTCGCAGAAGAATCCAAGGGATGTCATTGATAATGTAGGAACAGCGACCCCAAAACCTCCTGTATGGTGTATTCTTGATCTGTGGAGATAGAGCCTGACCAGGAATTCCTTCTAATGCTGTTGAAGGACTGTGTATTTTGGGACTATTAACTCTCTTAACGCCCAATGTATCTATGATAATAGATCCCAGAAGAGCAAGATGAGAAAAACACATTTTGTGTGTATATGAGTCAAAATGTGATGATAATGTAGAGTTTTGGGGATCAAGGTTAAGGGTTTTAGGATCTCTTGTATCTGGTGTTGGCACAGCTAAAAGCTTTAAATATTTTAGGAAATTAGGATGCTGGCTAGTTAAGCAAGCTAACAGAACTTAAAAGGCTTTAAGTGGATTTTTTTTTAGATGTAGATTCTGTAAGACATGCCACATGGCAGAGTAGGGCCGCGACAGATTTTTTGTTATTAGCTCAAGGACATGGGTGTGAAGATTTTGATGGGATTGGTTAAATAAATTGTTTAGTAGCTGGTGGCTTTCAGGATGGTTGTTATCAGTAGTGAAAACAGGACTGATCATTTTGATGATTGTTGTGGTTGTGTTACTCATGTTCTCTGCTGCAAAGGGCCCTGCAGCGGACAATGAGGGCAGCATTCTTAGCAAAAATAAAAAAAGGGGGAATTGTGGGAAACTGCAGCGGGTCTGTGGAAACCTTGACAGAAAATATGAGAATAGAGATCAGCCTTGAGATATTAAGATTTAGCCTTGAGAAGGATGGGAGTAAAGGAGTATCCGGAGAGAGGAGAGATGTACCCGTGAGAGAGAAGGGGATAGAAGAATAACATGGATGATAGAAAAATTAACCAATGAGATGTTAGTGCTGTAACTTGCAACCAATAGTGAAAAGACACGTGAACTGGTAGAATTGTATAAAAATGCACTTGTAGCAATAAATGGCATCTATTACTTTCATCTTGAAAGAACTTGGTCCATGTCGTTTGTCCGTCTCAACCACGACAGATGTGTCAACCGAGGACCTTAGAAAATGGCAGGAGGAAGTACTTGAGGTAGCTATTAATGTAGTCCTACTATGCAGTTTGTCGTAATGTTTCTTTTTCCTTAATATATAATATCTATAGGAATAAATTCAAATCTCGCTGTGCCATATCATGTTTGCAAGAGGTATTAATCAATTAATTCAACATCTGCCTTAAAATAGGAGTTTAGGATAAACTGGTTAAGACTGTCAAATGAGACAGACTAAAATAGATGACACCACTAGTAAACCTGGAAAAAATAAATATTTTTTTTTTTTACATCCAGGCTGATTGCCTGACATCTCAATTAACTTAGAATTACAATTTTCTCTTGGCTTGTTTACCTATGAGTTTTTGCTTCTACAATTGTTTTGGAGGCTGTTTGGATTTGATACATTAAACAAGCAGTTATTATTTTTACTATTTCCTGAACTCCCTGGTAAGTACTCAACAGTGAATTTATTCTAAATCTCAGTGTTTCTGCCGTAACTGCAAAAAGTCACCTTGTTGCTACATGCCTAATATCTGCCTAAAAAGCTAAGTTAGGTGGTGTGCCTTGGTAGTTAACACAGAAGCTGTTTGGAACCTCACAGAGTGAGGGGACAAGGGGTAAAATTCAGTCTTGGGAAACAAGAGATTATCTAATGGAGAGAGCAAAGGGGCTGTATTTCCCTTTCCTTTTCCACTCCTGGGTAATACCTTGTGTATCATCTACTAATCCTTGCTGCACAACTTTACAGACTAAATACATTAAGGACTGTAAGAGGAATTATCTGTCTTAGCCTGGGACAAGGTAGCTAAAGTTTACATTCTTGTAGCGATTTTAACAGCAATAGTATGACAAGAAGTAAGTGATCAGGTAACTTTTAACACATATAGTATTTGTGGCTTTTCTGATCAGGCCATGGGAAACCTGATGGAAACGGAATTATTATTTAGGAAGTGCCTAGTTGTGAGATGTACCAAAGTAAACAAAGGCATCCATTAATTACTATTCTAATATTCTTCTGATGTTTCTTCTTTTCCTGTTTCTAATTGCAGTGTAACAGAGGAAGTGAAAGGAATGCAGGTAAAGTGTTTAAGAAAATAAGTGCCATAGATTATCTTATCCAAAGAGTCTTGACTTAATAGAAGACATCCTGGTTTTATGCCAAACTCTCTAGGATACTCACTGTTTTTTGTGGGGGGAACCACACAAAACCAATAATGTTCATAATTAAAAGCTTGAGTAAATACATTATAATTGATATTGCTGTCATCACAAGTTGTTTAAAATAATCTCACCTGATCAATTAAACAGCTTTTTGTTGTATATGTCAGTTTCGGCAGATGTTAATTGAATTTGAAAATTCCAGCCCTAACTTAAATGGATGTTCAAGTGGAGAGATTTGGAAGTTGCTAACTTTTTGAAGTAATTAGATAAGCAGGCATATTAAAAAATGAGTGTTCAAACTTATTGATAAGCACGGATGGACATCTCGCGAGAGGGGCGACGAGAAGCAAGTGAGCAAGAAACTGATCAACTGTGTATAACATTCCATTCACGTGAATACTTCATATAAAAGTGGGAGATCACGAGGATCTCGTCCCTTTGCCCTTTTTCCCTTCTGCTTATGGCCGACATTAGGAGAGGACCTTGCTAGTCGTCCCTGCAAACTGAGGCCTAGTGAAAGACTGAATCCAGCTCCGATTGGCTGCAGAGTCTAATCCAGGACTTTGGGTGCCGGCTCTGCAGTTGCTGAGACTTTCAAGATTGGTTTTGTATATTTGGTATTATTTTCTCTATTCTTATTAGTAGCATTAGTAAAACATTGTTAATTTTTCCAACTCTCTTCTCTCTGTCCTTCTTTCCCTCCCAATCGCCTCTCCTTAGTGGAAAGGGGGGAGAGGGAGGGGCAAAACAGGGGAAGTGGGGGGGGAGAGGGGGTTAACAATACATCTGCCAGGGTTTTATTGTCACCCCGCAATCTTAACCCTCGACAGATATTTGGCGCCCAACATGGGGCCCAGAGAAAGGGGTACATTTGAAGATTTTTGGCTTTTCTACTGCTCTAACGTACCTTTCAATTTTCTTGGCACGGTGTCAGCTCATAGAGTTGTGATACTTGCGCGTCCGTTTGCTTTGGATATTATTTAGTTGTATTAAGGCAAAGTGAATTACACTGATTTAAAGATGTTATGGCATAAGTTGTATCAGTTATTTTCTACATTGTGCTCACTGATTCCATATCTGTGTTGGGCCTTCTTTTTAAATCGAAGTATTCATTATATAACAACAAGGAACTGGACAATGGTCATGATGATACTGTGTGGTTTGTCACTGGTTTATTTCATTATACTGCAGCCGCTAATGAATTTCTACTCGCTTCTGCTTTACCTTGAAAAGCCTCCAGGAGAGATTAAAGAGCAGTACGGCTTTGTGTTTGCTAATTGGTCGAGCGATTCTTTAGAAAGGCTAACTAACAATACTTTCGTTTTTTCGCTAGGACAGTTCGCAAATGTTTTAGAGAGCTTTGAATATCCTTGGAGTTTTGATAGAACTGTGATGGTGTTATCTGGTTTGCTGAATGTGTGTCAGTTTGTGCTTCTGTTAAGAGAAATGTCATTCAACAGGAGGTTTGCGTCTCTTTTTAGTCCTGAGTGCTTTAGCAAAAAGCACTCCTAGCCGCTCCAGAAAGAGCAAAACAGCAAAAGCTGCCGCTGCAGCCACTGCCCCCCCAACAGCGGCTTTGCAGGCTGAAGCTATAGCTCCTCCGCAGAGTTCCTCTGCCGAGGTCGCTGCAGATAACATTACTTCTCCAGCCTCAAAGGCTAACAAGGCAGCCCCCACTTCTTCACACACTGGTCACTGTTGCTGCTGTAACCACAGTAACCACTGTAACAGTCATTCCGACTCTGGAAATAAATCAAATGATGGTGAACCCATATCAGCATCAGTTGCCGGTTGTAAGAAAGTCACTAGAAAGACTACCCGTGCAGCACATGATGGCACAGGGCCAACATCAACCCAAGGGTCATCATCAGCACAGGGAGGAGATGAAGTGACCACCACTCGGTCCTTTTCTCCAGGTGAACTGAGAGATCTGCAAAAAGACTTTAGTCGTCGTGAAGGCGAGAATATTTTAACCTGGCTGCTCCAATGCTGCGACAATGGGGCAGAAACAATTGAATTGGAAGGTGGTGAAGCCAGGCAGCTGGGATCCCTGTCAAGAGATTCCACCATTGATAGGGCAATTTCAAGAGAGTCTAATGCCACTACCCTCTGGACCCGACTCCTGGCAGCTATGAAAGTAAGATTTCCCTACAAGGAAGATTGTTTATCCAAGTTAGGGAAATGGAATACTATGGAGAGAGGTATTCAGTTCCTGAGAGAATTAGCTGTGCGAGAGATAATCTATTTTGGATCAGACAACCAAGAGGGGACAGACCCAGATAGAATCAATTGTACACGATCTCTGTGGCGCAGATTTGTACAAAGTGCACCTCCTGCATATGCTAAGTCATTGGCAGGAATGGTCTGGTCAGCTGGAGTTGTACAAGAAATTACTGAAGTGATTGAGCAGCTCTGGAACTTTGAGGACAGCCTTGCTGGTTCTCTACGGGCTTGTGTCTCTGCTGTAGAGAAACTGTGTGAAAAATCTGATGACCGGTTTGAAAAGCTGTTGCAAGAAATCAAAGAACTCAGAGAAGACACATACCATTCACGACCTGCACAAACCTATGTTTCAGCTATTAGGAAAAGGCGTCTCCAATCTCGAGAGAGAGGACAGAGGCAGCCCACAAAAAGAGGTTCACTGTGGTTCTTCCTACATGAGCAGGGAGAAAACATGAATAAGTGGCATGGAAGACCTACTTCAGAACTTCAAGAATGAGTACGTGAGATAAAAGGAAAAACTCCTAGGAAGGTGGCTGCTCCAGTTTACAAAAGGAGCAGAAGAGATTCTGATGCTCTCAAAGGAACCTCTAATTCACACCCAGAGACTGTGCAAAACAGAAATTAGAGGTGCCCTGCCTCCAACCAGGTGGAGGAAAGGGATAACAGAGTATATTGGACTGTACAAATACAATGGCCTGGTACAACACACCCCCAGGAGTACAAAGCTTTAGTGGACACTGGTGCTCATTGAACTATAATTCCTTCTAATTATAAAGGAACGCAATCCATCAATATTGTTGGAGTGACTGGGGGATCCCAGGAACTGACTGTTGTAGAGGCTGAAATGAGCCTAACTGGAAAAAAACTGGCAAAAGCATCCCATTGTGACTGGTCCAGATGCTCCATGCATCCTTGGCATAGACTACCTCAGGAGAGGGTATTTTAAGGACCCAAAAGGGTATAGGTGGGCATTTCGTATAGCAGCTGTGGACACTGAGAAAATTGAACAGCTGTCTGATTTGCCTGGTTTTTCAGATGATCCTTCTGTTGTAGGACTGCTGATGGTTGACGATCAGCAGGTGCCAATTGCTACCACGACAGTGCATCGCCGGCAATATCGCACCAGCTGAGACTCTTTGATTCCTATCCAGAAGTCGATCCGTCAATTGGAAAGCCAGGGTGTGATCAGTAAGACTCGCTCACCTTTTAACAGCCCAATCTGGCCAGTGTGTAAGTCTAGTAACGAGTGGAGACTAACTGTAGACTATCGTGGCCTGAATGAAGTTACACCACCACTGAGTGCTGCTGTGCCTGACATGCTAGAACTGCAGTATGAACTGGAGTCAAAGGCAGCTAAGTGGTATGCCACAATTGACATTGCTAATGCATTTTTCTCTATTCCTGTAGCAGCAGAGTGCAGGCCGCAGTTTGCTTTCACCTGGAGTGGCATCCAGTACTCGTGGAATCGCTTGCCCCAGGGGTGGAAACACAGTCCTACCATCTGCCATGGACTGATCCAGACCACGCTGGAGCAAGGTAAAGCTCCAGAACACTTGCAATATATTGATGACATCATCGTATGGGGCGACACAGCGAAAGAAGTCTTCAAGAAAGGTGAGAGAATAATTCAGATTCTTTTGGATGCTGGTTTTGCCATAAAACGAAGCAAGGTCAAGGGACCTGCACGAGAGATCCAGTTTTTAGGAATAAAATGGCAAGATGGCCGTCGTCAGATCCCAATGGATGCGATCAACAAAATTGCTGCAATGTCTCCACCTGCTAATAAAAAGGAGACACAGACTTTCTTGGGCATTGTAGGTTTTTGGAGAATGCATATTCCTGACTACAGCCAGATTGTGAGCCCTCTCTATCGAGTGACTCGTAAAAAGAACCAATTTGAGTGGGGCCCAGAACAACGACAAGCCTTTGAACAAATTAAGCGTGAGATAACTCATGCAGTGGCCCTTGGACCAGTTCGGAATGGACTAGATGTTAAAAATGTGCTCTACACCGCAGCCGGAGATTATGGACTTACCTGGAGCCTCTGGCAGAAAGCACCAGGAGAAACCCGAGGTCGACCCTTAGGTTTTTGGAGTCGAGGATACAAAGGATCTGAGGCCAACTATACTCCAACTGAAAAAGAGATACTAGCAGCATACGAAGGAGTTCGAGCTGCTTCAGAAGTGATCGGTACTGACGCACAGCTCCTTCTGGCACCTCGACTGCCGGTGCTGAGCTGGATGTTCAAAGGGACGATTCCCTCTCCACATCATGCAACCAAAGTTACGTGGAGTAAATGGATTGCATTGATCACACAACGAGCTCGAATTGGAAATCCCAATCGCCCAGGGATCTTAGAAGTGATTACAGACTGGCCAGAAAGCAAAGACTTTGGGATGTCTCCAGATGAGGAGGAAGTAAAACGTGCTGAAGAAGCACCACCATATAATACTCTTTCAGAGACTGATAAGCAGTATGCACTGTTCACAGATGGATCCTGTCGTCTTGTAGGAAAACATCGAAGGTGGAAAGCTGCTGTGTGGAGTCCCACACAACAAGTTACAGAAGCCACTGAAGGACAAGGTGAATCTAGTCAATTTGCAGAAGTGAAAGCCATCCAGCTGGCTTTGGAAATTGCTGAACGAGAGGAGTGGCCAATACTTTATCTCTATACTGACTCATGGACTGTAGCAAATGCCTTGTGGGGGTGGCTACAGCAATGGAAGAAAAGCAACTGGCAGCGCAGAGATAAACCTATTTGGGCTGCCACACTGTGGCAAGACATTGCTGCTCGCCTCAAGAGCCTGCCTGTGAAAGTTCGGCATGTAGATGCTCATGTGCCTAAAAGTCGAGCCACTGAGGAACATCTAATCAACCAACAAGCGGATCAAGCTGCTAAGATTAAAGTAGCTGAGGTGGACTTGGACTGGCAACATAAAGGTGAACTTTTCCTAGCTCGGTGGGCCCATGATGCTTCAGGGCATCAAGGTAGAGATGCAACATATAAATGGGCTCGCGATTGAGGGGTGGATTTAACTATGGACACTATTTCACAGGTTATTCATGAATGTGAAACTTGCGCCGAAATCAAACAAGCAAAACGGTTAAAGCCTGTATGGTATGGGGGGCGATGGTTAAAGTATAAGTATGGAGAAGCTTGGCAGATTGATTATATTACACTTCCACAAACACATCAAGGTAAGCGTTATGTACTTACAATGGTGGAAGCAACCACTGGATGGTTGGAAACATATGCCGTACCTCATGCTACAGCCCAAAATACTATCTTGGGCCTTGAAAAGCAAGTCCTTTGGCGACACGGTAAGCCAGAAAGAATTGAATCAGACAACGGTACTCATTTCAAAAACAGTATTATGGACAATTGGGCCAAAGAACATGGTATTGAGTGGGTATATCATATTCCATATCATGCACCAGCCTCTGGGTAAATTGAAAGGTACAATGGTTTGCTAAAAACTACGCTAAAGGCACTTGGTGGTGGAACCTTTAAAAACTGGGATTCACATTTAGCAAAAGCCACTTGGTTGGTCAACACCAGGGGATCAACCAATCGAGCCGGGCCTGCCCAATCAGAAATTCTACGGACTGTAGAAGGAGATAAAGTCCCTGTAGTACACATGAAAAACATGTTAGGAAGGGCAGTCTGGGTTACTCCTGCCTCAGGCAAAGGCAAGCCCGTTCGCGGGATTGTTTTTGCCCAGGGACCTGGCAGCACCTGGTGGGTGATGCTTAAGGATGGAGAAGTTTGGTGTGTACCTCAAGGGGATTTGAGTTTAGGTGAAAATATGCAATACTGAACTGCATGATGTGAATTGCCATACTAACAGTATTTAATAAGTGTCTTTCAGATCAAGACAGTGATGATGAAACCAGAGCTAGCTTCTTCGAGTGGCACCTGACAACTTCTTCGAAGTTGATGTCTTTAACCCACAAACAGTGGTCATGAGATGCACTTGTACCATTTTTCCTGCCCTGGGGGACTGTCGTGACAAAATGAACTTAATGAACTTTTTAAAGGATGGTCCACTAATTACTCCTTCTGGCACCTCGACTCCTGTGTATATATGTACATATGCATATATATATATAGTAGTAGTGATTAATTAGATTGTATTGATAGATTGTATTGATAAGGTTTAAGCATTCAGTGAATGGCATATCATAAGGGGTGGAATGTCCTGGTTTTGCTAAAAGCAAGTTTCTCTTTTAGTGAATTTGCCTGTCAGCTAAAGCCTTCATATTAGCTGCATTTTCCTGGAGAACCAGACACATGTTTTGGTAAACCTAGCAATGGAATGCAAACTTATTGATAAGCACGGATGGACATCTCGCGAGAGGGGCGACGAGAAGCAAGTAAGCAAGAAATTGACCAACTGTGTATAACATTCCATTCATGTGAACACTTCATATAAAAGTGGGAGATCACGAGGATCTCGTCCCTTTTGCCTTTGCTTTTTCTCTTCTGCTTATGGCCGACATTAGGAGAGGACCTTGCTAGTCGTCCCTGCAAACTGAGGCCTAGTGAAAGACTGAATCCAGCTCCGATTGGCTGCAAAGTCTAATCCAGGACTTTGGGTGCCGGCTCTGCAGTTGCTGAGACTTTCAAGATTGGTTTTGTATATTTGGTATTATTTTCTCTATTCTTATTAGTAGCATTAGTAAAACATTGTTAATTTTTTCAACTCTCTTCTCTCTGTCCTTCTTTTCCTCCCAGTCGCCTCTCCTTAGTGGAAAGGGGAGAGAGGGAGGGTCAAAATGGGGGAAGTGGGGGGTTGGGAGGGGGTTAACAATACATCTGCCAGGGTTTTATTGTCACCCCGCAATCTTAACCCTCGACAGCTGGGCTTTATTTTCTTAAGGCTTTGCAGACTTTTTTTCTTTTTTTCTTGGTGTTGCTTATTTCATGACATTCATCTAAGAAACCCTTAGCTGAACATCTGAGGACAAAACACAATCTAGTGTCTCTGTCTCTCTATAATCCTACCAAAAAGGTTTTCCATACAGGCTTCAGGTATACTTTGAATCAGCGTATAATTAAAACGTTGAGCTGGGAAGGGTCTGATATAAAAAGATTCAGATGGTCCAGGCCTTTGCCTCCAGCTTTTAGAAAATATATGCCGAAGGGTCTGAAAACTACAAAAAAATGACTGGTTACAATCTGTGGTAAAACTCGGAAAGTAAGCATCCAGCAGTTAGTTTTTTAAAAAGGTACAGTGTTGGAAGTCTTTCAGAAGTAAGTTTTTGTTAATCTTTGTGTGTTGACCTAAGGTCTGAATACCTTAGCAGTTCTTATTGAAGGAATTGACTTGAAGTCTATTTAATGCTATGAAGACTTGATCTAATTAATTTTAAATGTACTGCATCACAGATAAGGTAGAAAAGCAAAAAACCCCGATGTCTGTCTTATTTTTTCCAACTTTGAATATAACTTGAGCAAAGTCTTTATCATTTAGTTATGTTTTAAGTTATGCTAGGGAAGATATATTTAACTGAATATTGAAGGCGTTAACAGCTTTTGTTATGAGGAAAAACCTACTTTTACAGATTAGTATTTATACCTGTATATTTATATATGCTATAAAAGATGGAATCTCATAGATTTTGTTCAATTTAAGAAAATCATATATTATATTGATTTTTTTAATTTGAAATACAAAAGTAAATGGAGTGAGCATTTGAACTGGCTGAGATTATGGTTAGTGTAACCCTTTAAAAAAAAGGGCTTTGGCTATGGATTATTAAAGCTACTGTGCACATTTTACCTGTTCTATATTCTGATATGTCTTTTCAGCTAGGATACATAAAGTTCTATGCTATTCAGTGTGAACTTTTAAAATATATTTATGAGATCCAAATACTTACTAGTGAACCCTTTGTTTAGTGACAGTCTTGAGTCGGGTAAACATAGCTGCTTAAGCACATGTACTATTTTTATTATTTAAGTCACATGCATTCAATCATGAGAAGTCCTGCTACAGCTTTAGTACCAGCAGAGTCATATGTTTGGGGATACAGATCTTCTCTTTTGGGAAAGATTAAGTTTCTGTAATTTATGCAGCATTAGCAATAGATTTAAGCAATATTTTTTTTTTATACACACCTTATCATATTCACTCTATACAGACTTGAGAGGTTGTGGCTTGCTATAGATACATTCTTATATCTAACAAGGCATTGGTTAGAAATGTAACTTTTTTTCTGCAATATCAAAAAAGTTTGCAGTCAGATAAATTTTAATAGCAACAGTATTTGTCTTAGAGGTTCATTATGAAATAAACTTGTGTGGAAGTCACATTTATTTGAAGATGGCTGCTTCTCTGTGGATGTCTTGTCGGTTTTATTTAAATCCATTTGAGTTGCGGTCTTCTGTTTGTTTTTCAGAGAGAATGTCAAGGTTCGTCAAAAGGTCTGCATTTAGCTTCACCAGTGCAAGAACTGATTGGAAATAAGTGGGAATGATACCTTAATTAATAGTGAATCTTGCAGTTCAGTACTTAGAAAATATTTCCCATCTGAAATTGTTAGTGTAAATCTTGAAGAACTCGTTGCAAACAAGTTATCTCCACTCTTTGTTCCACTCATGCCACTTAGGACTCTATAAGCCATGCTTTTAAATTTGACTTGAAATGGAAAGGTAGTACAGATAAACAGTTTTATTGTAGAAAAGTGTTTTCTAAAATGAAACCTGTTAGCAAATGAGTCATACAGGGTGTGTTTAAAAACATTTCTGGTTTGGTTTTGAGTTCAACTAGGTTTTATTTAGTATTTATTTTCAAATTGTAGGTGAAGAAAGTGATAGCGATACAGTTTCAGTAAGAAGAAAATTTCAAGACATTCACTTACAGGTAAAAAATTTCTGATGTCTAACGTAACGGAATAATTTTATGTTCAATAGACGTGATTGAATTATTTGAATAGCTTACATATGCCTGTGGTGTTGATGCAGTCAGCAGAAGACTCCATGTAGCCTGCATATTAATGCGTATTTTCAGCAAGCATAACAAGAGAGAGGTTCAATAAATAATGTCATGAAGGCCAATATGAAGTAATATTTTGTCTTGGTATTATTAGTATACCAGAAAAAGCCATACAAGCCATTCCAAGCATGAAACAGGCGACTCTGAGAAAGGCTACGATAGGTATGGAAAAAGAATAACCAGATGAATCAAAAATGAAAAAACTTATAAAAATATGATCATTCACCTGAGAGCCTAACATAAACAGGTAACATGGTGTTTTGTTTTTTAAAACAATAAATAAATCTGAGATAATGGCTACCATAACAAAAGCAGACTGGAATATCCTGCTGTTGTTTCTCAGACCAGACTATGGGCTACCCAGAGTAGTTACACTGATGCGGAAAAGTACAACACACATTGTGTGTGTGCAGCCATACTAATCCTGTGTTCTGCTTGCTCAAATACCAATTACGAAAATTGAATTTACTGTCCTTGCTTGTTCAGCATAGTGCTAGGCATTGTCATGTCTCTGACAGCAACTAATACAAACCACTTCAGAAAGCAAGAGTTTCACTAATGGAAAACATTTGCTGTTTATCACCAAATGCTTTTAGATTTTACATAGAGGTGAATTACAGAGTAGGCCTTAATTTGTATATGAACTCAGGGAATACTAATAATATATATATAAAGATTTGCAGCTGTAATTACCAGTGATTTGGAACCTAACACTAGGACTCTTTTCTTTTTTTTTTTTCTTTGTTGTTTGGGGTTTTTGGGGTTTGTATTTATCAGTAGGTCTTCTGAGGCAGTGTGTGCTTTCTGCTGCATCAAGAAACTAGCTATTTATATCTTTTTTTTTCATATGTCTTCACATACGGTTCCCTCTTGGGCTATTTTTAGCATAAAATGTCTTCATTAAAAATAAGTTTATGCAGGTTGGGTATCCTCATCTGAATAATAGTAGTTTGAAACAAATCTAAGTAATGTTGTTTGGGTTTGTCAGTGTCAGTATCTTCTGTGTTTGCCTAAATTTGAAGGTTGTAGAGAAAAAGGGAGTTTTAGCTTTATTTTGCGTTTGGGGATAAGGGAGATTAGGGGCACGAAGGATTCTGTTACATGGTATGGCTTCTGTTTCCTACTCAAGTTGCCAGGGATGTATAGATTATCCAGGTAGATATATATGTATATATCTCCATGTATAGATTCTCATATTTGGGAAAGGGATTAAACTATGACACATAATGTAGAATTTGCAAAAATAAATAGCCTTTCCAAGATTAAACTGCTAACTCTTAAAAATTGTTACTGAAGTCTGACTAGACATTTTCTTCCTTGTCTGAAACTTACGAAGGCCCTTAGGACCATAACTATACAGAATCTGTTATCGTAAGGAGAGAGTAGGAGAAGTCAAATATTTTAGTTACAAAGCATGTTTCTATTAAAATTTATTAGAAATATTTAATTTATTGAAAACACAGAGGCACTGTCTATCCAACAGTAAAGTTCAACGGACTGGATTCTTGAAGAGAAGACAGACATGATTTTGCTTATGGCAAAATGTGTTTGAAAAAATAGAAAATAAATAACTTGTATACATAAAAGCAGCTTTTCTTAAATAGCCCCAGGAAAAAAGAAAATGCATAGTTACAAAATTCAGAAGCATTACGCTCCATTAAATGAAAGCGTAGTTTTTTGTTTCTGGAATGTCATGAATGGCTTTGGGTTGGCTGGTAACTGGTACTCAAAGTGGTACTTTACTAGTAAACTTCCTTTTTTCAGAAGTTCTCCAGACTTGGTGCAAACCTAAAATAGAATTTTGGTGTAAATACTTCAAGCCTAACAACTACAAAAAGCATTATGTTAATCATGCTTTATGGCAAGCAAAGCTGCGCTGGTACTAGCCAACTACAATGCTTTAAAGTAATATAAAAATAGAGTAACAAAACCTGTTGGATAAGGCTGTTCCTTCTGATCAGAAATCATGAAGAGCAAAGCAGTCTTCCTCTACAATGAAAACATTTTAGATCTCTATCTATCTATCGATCAAGCTATTTTAAGATGGGGGGAGGGGCTCCAACACATCTCTTTTTTTCTGTCTTCTATAGTCTGTGAAATCAATATGGTTAGGAAAAACCTTTTATTTTTTTTTCCTAATAGATTCTATGTTAATAATCCATTTAGCCTGGCAAAAAAGCTTAATGAAATATGCTATTACAGTAAGACTTGTTTCTAAGTCATATACATTAGTGGAATTGCCCTAATAGATTTGGGGCTTTTTTTCTTCTTCTTGTTTTGTTTTGTCATTAATTTGGTTGGGTTTTTTTAATAGGCAACCAAGCTGCTGTTTGCAGAAGGAAAGTAGAAATGTCAAACGAATGTTCTTCATCCAGACCTCCACAGTTAGGATTTTCTGATGTTCCCATATCAACAAAGACAATCACCATACCCAGGCATCAGACTTCCCCAGAACTGAATAAAACTTGGTGTGATAGTATCTTGGAAGAATACCAGTCTGCAGATGAGGAATGCTTCTGGAGCAATGTAACTCTTGCAGACTTGTATCCAGGGATGTCAGAGTTACTTACAAGGCTCATGACAAAGCAGACTCGGAGAAAAGAGTCAAAATACATGTTTGGACAATTAAGGCACAGAAGACACCCTTCTGGAAGACCAAAGCTCAGTGTCACCTTAGTCAAAATAAGAGGGTTCAGACCTCCTAAACTGAAGCGAGCACAGCCTAGCATATGCAGCAGAAGACATGAAGACATACAGAATCAAACTTTCGGAAATGAGAATAGAGAACTTTGTGATGACAAGAGGTCCATTAATAAGTTGTCTGGTGTGGTACCTTATTCTTACATTGATACAAATGAAATCAAAATGGACTGCTCTGACTCAAGTTTAGTACCTAGAAAAGGCCCAAAATTCTCCAAACGGACTGTTTTTCCTGATGTTATAACTACAATGGGAGAGACGTTTCTAGTTGAAGATGAGTTACACAGACTACTGTCTCACTTAATCCAAAATGCAAAGAAAGTGAAAAATTTGCTTACCAGTGTCCTTCAGAATACTGTTTTATAACTCAAAAAAATTACTTTTCTTGTGGTGATACCTCAGAGTTGTGTTCATCTACTTGCAGTTCCTATGGCAATAGTCATGCTTTTACACCTGTCGCAAACTGTTCTCTTGCAAGAGCATCAAATACTTTGCTCATAAATCCCGAAAAAATAACTTCTGAAAGACAAATTCCTTTCGAGCACAAGCACTTATTTTCCTTGTTGTCTACAAAGCAGAGTCCTTCAAAGATGCCCCAGAAATACAAAGATGCATTTGAAAAGCTCTACTACAAGCTGTGTCCCCAAGAAATCCAAAAGCCTTTGACATTGACACGATCTCTTGCAAATTCACAGAACCTTGAAGGTAAAGGAAGATTAGTGAAGAGTAATTTAAGTCATTCTGTGAGGTCCCATACACCGTGTGATAGAGAATTTGACAGGATCTATGAGCAATTGTGTAGTGGGGGTGTTCCAAAACTTCCTGGGTTTCAGAGAGCTTCAAATTTAAAGAAGTATGAAGGAATACAGATGTCTGAAACTGTAAATGCTCTGGTTAACTCACCTGTTCAAACTTTATCTGTATCTCCCAGAGTTAAAAGACTGGGGAATTTCCAAAACGATCCTCTTTGTTCACCAGTAAAGCGACTGAGAGGTATACCAGAACGTTATCTTTCTTCAACAAAATGTGAACAGATTGCTCACAGAAGAAACGCTGAACTTTAGACCGACGGCATGAGGTTTTTGAACCCATACATTGTCAGTAACCCCAGCATTTTTGACAGTCACAACTGCCAGAGTCAGGTACTAAAGGACCTTGTAAAACAATAATATTGTGCAATCTTTGATATTTGGAAAGGGGCTTAAAAATAGATTAGAGCTGGAAGCTTTTTAAACAAGTGGCAGCTTACTTCTTGTGCTATTTGGTCAGTAGAGTTGTTTTACATCTTTGGGGTTTGGGGGATTTTAATTTGCTAAAATATAAGTCGTATCAGGTCTCCTGGATCATGTGAGGAAGTTCACTATATTTAATAACCTTGAAAGTGGTTATACAATGCTCAGTAATAGATTATGTTTTAATGGACTGTGTCACTGGTTAAAATAATCTCAGACAGTGAGCCTGTTAATTAAGGTGGTGTCCTTCTGAAATGATAACACTTTGTAGGTGAACGAATTGAGGCGAACAAATTAAACTTTACCGGGTTCCACTGAAATCATTAGACTTGTTGATTTAAATATTAAATCCAGCCCTTATTTCCAGGTTCCCAGTCATTTCTTCTGAGGCAAGCTGTGACATAATACATGAGTTTTTCCATCGATGTAATCTGTTAATGCTTTATTCTCAGGGCTCTGGATTTCAATACACCACCAAAACTAGCTTAGTTTAAGATTCAAAAATGCTGATCTTCTGATTTTCTTTTTAAAATCTAATTTTGGTTTAAAGCATGTCTGTAACATGACATGAACTTTTTTTTCCTACTAAGTAAAATGTTTGTTTTATTTTTATGAACCTTGTCATCAAGATAACAACTAACATGTAAAGGAAAATACTGAAGAAGATGCCTTGAAATATTGTCAACTGGTATACAAGAAGAAAATAGCAGAAGAAATGTACTTCTTTGCATGTTTCTTGCCTTGTTGCATTTTCATTGCTGGTTAAATGTAAATAATTTGTTTATTTGAGGTGGACATCTGTTTATTTTGCCTTCCTCAAATTTTAACTAATTCTTTATGTATTATGTTTTTTTTTTCTGGTATCAGCAGTTCCTTCTACATTTTTCTAATGGCATAAGCATTTTTGCAGAACTATAGCTTATACTTAAGTACAGTGTGCAAAATGTATTTGAAATTAAGTTTTGCCAGCACCTTTTGCATTAGAATATTTTTGTAAGGAAACTTGCTCATTGAAGTATGCCAGTGAAGTATTACCCATGTCTTAACAGGCTAACATTTTAACAATATACAGTAGTGTCCATGCTACTCAGCATTGTTCTTATCCTTTTCATACTACTGTTTTCTACCACCAGAATCTGGGATTGCAGGTACCAACTCTGGTTGGCCTAGTGCAGTGAAGAATTGCAGCAGTCCCAGAAATGCACAGTACTGTCGCAAAAGGTAAGTTCTTCCTCAAAAAGAAAATCCAAAATAAATTCTTGGTGCTTTACATCTATATTAAAGGTGTGGAGGCTGTTGCTTACATGTGTCCTTCTAGAATGAAAATCAGATCGGATGCTTGGGAAAGCCCAAGCTAATCAGACCTGCAGACTCAAACACTGGGAAGCAAGTGTCTGGACAAAACTAGCCAGACTTCAGAAAAAGCAATGTTCATAACTAAAACTTTTCTTGAGCTCTGTGTGACTGCTGTTGTACAGCTATAGTGCTATACTGAATTGTCAGATGTAAACCAAAATGGTTCAAAATGTGACGTTTCTTAAGTAATAATTACATTCTCACTTGTATCTTTCCTTTTTAGCTATTGGTGAATACATTCCGAGCTTACATCGGGAAGTTTAAGAGATACTTATATAATTTAGGTTAAGAGAGTAGCATTACGGAGACATTAAAATGACATAGGATGAAAAGTTTTCTCTCTAGCTGAGAGCACATAGGAATGTGGACAAGGAGTCCTGCTGCCGTTTACAGTCAAGATGTTCAGATATCTTGCTTTGATGATTTGTTTCAATTTCATTCTGTTCATCAGAGTTTTGGCAGGCATAGTATTTTTGTGTAATTTACTTTATAATCTTAACCATTCTTTTCTGTAGGGTATCTAAAAAACTAAGCTACACTGTGGGTAAAGATGACAAATCCCAGCAATCGCTTGGGTGACTTCCTGGTTGAAACCCACCAAGGAGCATTCATGGACTGCTACAGAAAAAACTTTGCTTTATAAAGTTTGGGTTTGTTTTGTTTTTTCTTTCTTCTTCCAAGAATCAGGGATGTATTTTATGTATGTGTCATGCAGTTAGTCCTGTTTTATGCTTACCTGTAATGTAAATCTTCAGGACTGGTTCATCCCTTCTGACAGGGCGCTTAGTCCTTTGGCTTAATCAGGTATTGCAGGGAATCAGGGTTCCGTTCTATGGCAAAGTTTAAATTTTGTAGTTAGTAGTGTTTGTTCTAACAGTGTGATCAGTATTTTCTTGTTATCTGCTAATAAGCTTTGATTCTTAACATGTTAGTCGTAAGATGAGAATCAAGCTCTTTTTGCTGGATTCCTGCCTGTTTGTGCTTTATAAGGGTATTGACACTACATGAAAAATTCTAAACTGGGGTGGATGATTGAAGTGCAGTATTAGGCGCTATGACTTGTTATATGCCTGCTATGTTAAATTTTCTACATAGCTCACAGAGTGGATTGTTCAATAAAACTTTATATGTTTCAGTGAATTTGACAGTTATATTCTGTGTTCTGACAAAATATATGTTCTAAATAAAAACCCGTTCTCAACAGCTATCTGCTTTCAACATTTTATTTCAGGTATGTGAATGCTCATGAGGAGTTTGTATCCCTACAGCAAATACATCAGAGTGATGTGGCTGGGTCCCACAGGTTTTCATTGCTGCATTGTTTGCCAGATAAACAGTGCCTCTGTGTTTTCAATAAATTAAATATTTCTAATGAATTTTAATAGAAACATGTTTTGTAACTAAAATATTTGACCAACCTACATAAGATTTAGCTGTACCAATCAGTTCTTGCATTGGTGAAGCTAAATGCAGACCTTTTGACGAACCTTGACATTCTCTCTGAAAAACAAACAGAAGACACAATCTAATATCCTCAATTTTTTGCACATTAGAAGTAACAACCAAACCTTATGTGTGCCTTAATTGTCCAAACATGTATTTTGACTCTTTTCTCCGAGTCTGCTTTGTCATGAGCCTTGTAAGTAACTCTGACATCCCTGGATACAAGTCTGCAAGAGTTACATTGCTCCAGAAGCATTCCTCATCTGCAGACTGGTATTCTTCCAAGATACTATCACACCAAGTTTTATTCAGTTCTGGGGAAGTCTGATGCCTGGGTATGGTGATTGTCTTTGTTGATATGGGAACATCAGAAAATCCTAACTGTGGAGGTCTGGATGAAGAACATTCGTTTGACATTTCTACTTTCCTTCTGCAAACAGCAGCTTGGTTGCCTATTAAAAAAACCCAACCAAATTAATGACAAAACAAAACAAGAAGAAGAAAAAAAGCCCCAAATCTATTAGGGCAATTCCACTAATGTATATGACTTAGAAACAAGTCTTACTGTAATAGCATATTTCATTAAGCTTTTTTGCCAGGCTAAATGGATTATTAACATAGAATCTATTAGGAAAAAAAAAATAAAAGGTTTTTCCTAACCATATTGATTTCACAGACTATAGAAGACAGAAAAAAAGAGATGTGTTGGAGCCCCTCCCCCCATCTTAAAATAGCTTGATCGATAGATAGATAGAGATCTAAAATGTTTTCATTGTAGAGGAAGACTGCTTTGCTCTTCATGATTTCTGATCAGAAGGAACAGCCTTATCCAACAGGTTTTGTTACTCTATTTTTATATTACTTTAAAGCATTGTAGTTGGCTAGTACCAGCGCAGCTTTGCTTGCCATAAAGCATGATTAACATAATGCTTTTTGTAGTTGTTAGGCTTGAAGTATTTACACCAAAATTCTATTTTAGGTTTGCACCAAGTCTGGAGAACTTCTGAAAAAAGGAAGTTTACTAGTAAAGTACCACTTTGAGTACCAGTTACCAGCCAACCCAAAGCCATTCATGACATTCCAGAAACAAAAAACTACGCTTTCATTTAATGGAGCGTAATGCTTCTGAATTTTGTAACTATGCATTTTCTTTTTTCCTGGGGCTATTTAAGAAAAGCTGCTTTTATGTATACAAGTTATTTATTTTCTATTTTTTCAAACACATTTTGCCATAAGCAAAATCATGTCTGTCTTCTCTTCAAGAATCCAGTCCGTTGAACTTTACTGTTGGATAGACAGTGCCTCTGTGTTTTCAATAAATTAAATATTTCTAATAAATTTTAATAGAAACATGCTTTGTAACTAAAATATTTGACTTCTCCTACTCTCTCCTTACGATAACAGATTCTGTATAGTTATGGTCCTAAGGGCCTTCGTAAGTTTCAGACAAGGAAGAAAATGTCTAGTCAGACTTCAGTAACAATTTTTAAGAGTTAGCAGTTTAATCTTGGAAAGGCTATTTATTTTTGCAAATTCTACATTATGTGTCATAGTTTAATCCCTTTCCCAAATATGAGAATCTATACATGGAGATATATACATATATATCTACCTGGATAATCTATACATCCCTGGCAACTTGAGTAGGAAACAGAAGCCATACCATGTAACAGAATCCTTCGTGCCCCTAATCTCCCTTATCCCCAAACGCAAAATAAAGCTAAAACTCCCTTTTTCTCTACAACCTTCAAATTTAGGCAAACACAGAAGATACTGACACTGACAAACCCAAACAACATTACTTAGATTTGTTTCAAACTACTATTATTCAGATGAGGATACCCAACCTGCATAAACTTATTTTTAATGAAGACATTTTATGCTAAAAATAGCCCAAGAGGGAACCGTATGTGAAGACATATGAAAAAAAAAGATATAAATAGCTAGTTTCTTGATGCAGCAGAAAGCACACACTGCCTCAGAAGACCTACTGATAAATACAAACCCCAAAAACCCCAAACAACAAAGAAAAAAAAAAAAGAAAAGAGTCCTAGTGTTAGGTTCCAAATCACTGGTAATTACAGCTGCAAATCTTTATATATATATTATTAGTATTCCCTGAGTTCATATACAAATTAAGGCCTACTCTGTAATTCACCTCTATGTAAAATCTAAAAGCATTTGGTGATAAACAGCAAATGTTTTCCATTAGTGAAACTCTTGCTTTCTGAAGTGGTTTGTATTAGTTGCTGTCAGAGACATGACAATGCCTAGCACTATGCTGAACAAGCAAGGACAGTAAATTCAATTTTCGTAATTGGTATTTGAGCAAGCAGAACACAGGATTAGTATGGCTGCACACACACAATGTGTGTTGTACTTTTCCGCATCAGTGTAACTACTCTGGGTAGCCCATAGTCTGGTCTGAGAAACAACAGCAGGATATTCCAGTCTGCTTTTGTTATGGTAGCCATTATCTCAGATTTATTTATTGTTTTAAAAAACAAAACACCATGTTACCTGTTTATGTTAGGCTCTCAGGTGAATGATCATATTTTTATAAGTTTTTTCATTTTTGATTCATCTGGTTATTCTTTTTCCATACCTATCGTAGCCTTTCTCAGAGTCGCCTGTTTCATGCTTGGAATGGCTTGTATGGCTTTTTCTGGTATACTAATAATACCAAGACAAAATATTACTTCATATTGGCCTTCATGACATTATTTATTGAACCTCTCTCTTGTTATGCTTGCTGAAAATACGCATTAATATGCAGGCTACATGGAGTCTTCTGCTGACTGCATCAACACCACAGGCATATGTAAGCTATTCAAATAATTCAATCACGTCTATTGAACATAAAATTATTCCGTTACGTTAGACATCAGAAATTTTTTACCTGTAAGTGAATGTCTTGAAATTTTCTTCTTACTGAAACTGTATCGCTATCACTTTCTTCACCTACAATTTGAAAATAAATACTAAATAAAACCTAGTTGAACTCAAAACCAAACCAGAAATGTTTTTAAACACACCCTGTATGACTCATTTGCTAACAGGTTTCATTTTAGAAAACACTTTTCTACAATAAAACTGTTTATCTGTACTACCTTTCCATTTCAAGTCAAATTTAAAAGCATGGCTTATAGAGTCCTAAGTGGCATGAGTGGAACAAAGAGTGGAGATAACTTGTTTGCAACGAGTTCTTCAAGATTTACACTAACAATTTCAGATGGGAAATATTTTCTAAGTACTGAACTGCAAGATTCACTATTAATTAAGGTATCATTCCCACTTATTTCCAATCAGTTCTTGCACTGGTGAAGCTAAATGCAGACCTTTTGACGAACCTTGACATTCTCTCTGAAAAACAAACAGAAGACCGCAACTCAAATGGATTTAAATAAAACCGACAAGACATCCACAGAGAAGCAGCCATCTTCAAATAAATGTGACTTCCACACAAGTTTATTTCATAATGAACCTCTAAGACAAATACTGTTGCTATTAAAATTTATCTGACTGCAAACTTTTTTGATATTGCAGAAAAAAAGTTACATTTCTAACCAATGCCTTGTTAGATATAAGAATGTATCTATAGCAAGCCACAACCTCTCAAGTCTGTATAGAGTGAATATGATAAGGTGTGTATAAAAAAAAAATATTGCTTAAATCTATTGCTAATGCTGCATAAATTACAGAAACTTAATCTTTCCCAAAAGAGAAGATCTGTAGCCCCAAACATATGACTCTGCTGGTACTAAAGCTGTAGCAGGACTTCTCATGATTGAATGCATGTGACTTAAATAATAAAAATAGTACATGTGCTTAAGCAGCTATGTTTACCCGACTCAAGACTGTCACTAAACAAAGGGTTCACTAGTAAGTATTTGGATCTCATAAATATATTTTAAAAGTTCACACTGAATAGCATAGAACTTTATGTATCCTAGCTGAAAAGACATATCAGAATATAGAACAGGTAAAATGTGCACAGTAGCTTTAATAATCCATAGCCAAAGCCCTTTTTTTTAAAGGGTTACACTAACCATAATCTCAGCCAGTTCAAATGCTCACTCCATTTACTTTTGTATTTCAAATTAAAAAAATCAATATAATATATGATTTTCTTAAATTGAACAAAATCTATGAGATTCCATCTTTTATAGCATATATAAATATACAGGTATAAATACTAATCTGTAAAAGTAGGTTTTTCCTCATAACAAAAGCTGTTAACGCCTTCAATATTCAGTTAAATATATCTTCCCTAGCATAACTTAAAACATAACTAAATGATAAAGACTTTGCTCAAGTTATATTCAAAGTTGGAAAAAATAAGACAGACATCGGGGTTTTTTGCTTTTCTACCTTATCTGTGATGCAGTACATTTAAAATTAATTAGATCAAGTCTTCATAGCATTAAATAGACTTCAAGTCAATTCCTTCAATAAGAACTGCTAAGGTATTCAGACCTTAGGTCAACACACAAAGATTAACAAAAACTTACTTCTGAAAGACTTCCAACACTGTACCTTTTTAAAAAACTAACTGCTGGATGCTTACTTTCCGAGTTTTACCACAGATTGTAACCAGTCATTTTTTTGTAGTTTTCAGACCCTTCGGCATATATTTTCTAAAAGCTGGAGGCAAAGGCCTGGACCATCTGAATCTTTTTATATCAGACCCTTCCCAGCTCAACGTTTTAATTATACGCTGATTCAAAGTATACCTGAAGCCTGTATGGAAAACCTTTTTGGTAGGATTATAGAGAGACAGAGACACTAGATTGTGTTTTGTCCTCAGATGTTCAGCTAAGGGTTTCTTAGATGAATGTCATGAAATAAGCAACACCAAGAAAAAAGAAAAAAAGTCTGCAAAGCCTTAAGAAAATAAAGCCCAGCTGTCGAGGGTTAAGATTGCGGGGTGACAATAAAACCCTGGCAGATGTATTGTTAACCCCCTCCCAACCCCCCACTTCCCCCATTTTGACCCTCCCTCTCTCCCCTTTCCACTAAGGAGAGGCGACTGGGAGGAAAAGAAGGACAGAGAGAAGAGAGTTGAAAAAATTAACAATGTTTTACTAATGCTACTAATAAGAATAGAGAAAATAATACCAAATATACAAAACCAATCTTGAAAGTCTCAGCAACTGCAGAGCCGGCACCCAAAGTCCTGGATTAGACTTTGCAGCCAATCGGAGCTGGATTCAGTCTTTCACTAGGCCTCAGTTTGCAGGGACGACTAGCAAGGTCCTCTCCTAATGTCGGCCATAAGCAGAAGAGAAAAAGCAAAGGCAAAAGGGACGAGATCCTCGTGATCTCCCACTTTTATATGAAGTGTTCACATGAATGGAATGTTATACACAGTTGGTCAATTTCTTGCTTACTTGCTTCTCGTCGCCCCTCTCGCGAGATGTCCATCCGTGCTTATCAATAAGTTTGCATTCCATTGCTAGGTTTACCAAAACATGTGTCTGGTTCTCCAGGAAAATGCAGCTAATATGAAGGCTTTAGCTGACAGGCAAATTCACTAAAAGAGAAACTTGCTTTTAGCAAAACCAGGACATTCCACCCCTTATGATATGCCATTCACTGAATGCTTAAACCTTATCAATACAATCTATCAATACAATCTAATTAATCACTACTACTATATATATATATGCATATGTACATATATACACAGGAGTCGAGGTGCCAGAAGGAGTAATTAGTGGACCATCCTTTAAAAAGTTCATTAAGTTCATTTTGTCACGACAGTCCCCCAGGGCAGGAAAAATGGTACAAGTGCATCTCATGACCACTGTTTGTGGGTTAAAGACATCAACTTCGAAGAAGTTGTCAGGTGCCACTCGAAGAAGCTAGCTCTGGTTTCATCATCACTGTCTTGATCTGAAAGACACTTATTAAATACTGTTAAACACACCCTGTATGACTCATTTGCAAACAGGTTTCATTTTAGAAAACTCTTTTCTACACTAAAACTGTTTATCTGTATTACCTTTCCATTTCAAGTCAAATCTAAAAGCATGGCTTATAGAGTCCTAAATGGCATGAGTGGAACAAAGAGTGGAGATAACTTGTTTGCAACCAGTTCTTCAAGATTTACGCTAACAATTTCAGATGGGAAATGTTTTCTAAGTACTGAACGGCAAGATTCACTATTAATTAAGGTATCATTCCCACTTATTTTCTACTACATTCCTAAATTTCCCAACAAAGACAGTGAGGACCTTCTACTATGCTTCCTTTTCCTAGTTGCTTCTCGTCAAGACTGCCTTAGAACTGCCAAGGCAAGAAATAAGACAGACTTAATAATATTAAAAAGCAAGTCCAAATCTTCCAACTTAATTTTTAGGTATTCTATGTGGTATGTTTGTGAATGAAACACAATAAAGCATTTCTTTGCTAGGTGTATCAGACCTTCCAATTCATCACTAGCTAAAGCCTTAGTCTTTCATGATCAGAAAACATGTAGCTGCATTCTAAGTTCTCATTTCTGAAATTCCCTGGCTGTTATATCGTTGTCCCATGATCGTGTTCATCACAGGGAGGGAAAGAGGAAAGGAGAATACCCCTGAAAATGGAAAAAAAGAGTGAAAGATCTGGTTATGATACCTACGACATTGCTGCCTCTTGACACTTTCCTTAAATTATTAAAAAGCGAATGAAAATATTTTCCAACTTATCCCATCTTCCGTTTTTGTCCCCTGTCACTGCAGTCATCAGTTAAATCTTCGTGGACACCTGCTGCCATAGAGATAAAATAAAGATACATGGGAAATAACACAATTTCACATACTGGTAGGGAGGTAACTGTAAACATTATGTTTTGACTTTGATACAATCTTCTAAACTTAAATACACTTAGATAAATATACAACGCAGATTGAACTTTCCCCTTTCTCTCCAAATTAATTATTCTGTGATACTACCCTAATAGATACAGGGAATTGTTCAGATATCACTATACTTTGCCATGCTACTTCCTGCGAAATCAAAGGAGGTAGACCTAATAAATTTCCCGATTAAGGGAAGACCAGTACTTTCATGTACAGGTGAGAGCTGTTTGGTTTATTTGTACCTGCTGTTGATAGGCTTCGCATACTTTCAGAACAAAAGTACTGTATAAAACCTGGAAGAAACACTGCCTTCACTACGAAGTGTCTCTGAATGAATACTAAAGATGGAAAAAACCTGCTAAAACTAAAATTTTAGCTAAAGCAGCTAGAAATACTCTTTTTTCTTAAGAGTTGGCATGTCCTGTTGCTAACCTTTTGTATATTAAAAAAAACCAAACACACACACACAAGAAAACAAACCAAACCAAACTCCACAAACCCCCAAACCAGAACACCTAGGTGAATTCCATTTTTAAGTGAGGAATCCAATCCAGCATCTCTAAGAACCTACTACATTTGGAGATAGCTGGGACTCACCAAGGCTGCTATAAATCCTCTCCAGTCTCTTCGTAGAACATTTACAAGAGGAGGAGGAGGAGGAGGAGTGGATAATCATATTATCGCACACTGCTATGAAGCTACCAGAGTCTGAACTGCATCACTCATTTATCCCATGAGTGCAAAAGACACAAAGGACACTTAAAGAAGCTAAGCTACAGACACCTCTGAAATTCGTTTCCTGTATTTCACTACACAGGTTGAGAAAACACAAGGTTACATTTTCTAACTTTGCAGAAATTATTTTATCATTCAAATACATATTTGAAATTACACTCTCAAATGACAGGAGGACAAATTTCAGATGATTGCTATTTTCTGTTTTCCCTCAAGAAGGAAGCAATCATCTCCCTTGGTGACAGCTATGCGTGTGAAGCACCTAATATATACCAGAGTATTTAAACACCAGCTAACCGTATTTTGCTGCAGCTGCTTTGTTCATCATTACATGCTGGTAAACGCCTAGCCATAGTTTAATTTATGCAAAATAGCAAGTTTTCATATGCACAAGAATAAAAAGATCATGAGTAATACAAGTTTCAAAAAGCAAAAAAAAAATATCTAAAAAGTAAATTAAAACACCCACCTGTATCAGATGTATTCACACCAGAGGTCTCAGGAGATTCCTTAAAAGAACATTAAAGGAATTTTAAGACCTGGTAGCATAAGCTATATTAACCAGTCTGTTGTATTCAGCGCTGGTGAGGCCCCACCTTGAATACTGTGCTCAGTTTTGGGCCCCTCACTACAAGAAAAACATTGAGGTGCTGGAGAGAGTGCAGAGGAGGGTGAAGAAGCTGGCGAGGGGTCTGGAGCACAAGTCTGATGAGAAGCGGCTGAGGGAACTGGGGCTGTTTAGCCTGGAGAAAAGGAGGCTGAGGGGAGACCTTATCGCTCTCTACAACCCTGAAAGGAGGCTGTTGCATGGAGTGTGTTGGTCTCTTCTCCCAGGTAACAAGTGATAGGACAAGAGGAAATGGCCTCAAGTTGTCCCAGGGGAGGTTTAGGTTGGATATTAGGAAAAAACTCTTCACAGAAAGGGTTGTCAGGCTGCCCAGGGAAGTGGTGGAGTCACCATTCCCGGAAGCATTCAAAAGATGTGTAGATGAACTTCTTAAGGACATGGTTTAGTGACAGAGTTAGGTTAATGGTTGGACACAATGATCTTGAGGGTCTTTTCCAACCAAAATGATTCTATGATTCTGTGCACCTAGCAAGTAAAGACACATTTTTTCGTAAAATAATGCAACCACATGCAGGGAACTACAAAACAATTGTTTAATAAGGTATCTAAAAATTTGAAGAGCTGCAGTAGAACTGCAGAAAAATACTTTAAGACCTCATTTTTTATTTTATTTTATTTTTTTTCAGAAGTTCTTACTTAAGGAGAACAAAGTGATTCAATTTAGCAATGAGTAGGCCTTTCAAAATCCACTTTATAGATATGGTACAGGATCACCTGTTCATGATTATTTTCTCAACTTTTGAGTACATAGATACTTTTTCCTAAAGAGGCTTTGTAACAGTAGACGCAATGTGGTGCCCATACTTGATGTCCCGTTGAATGTCCATCCTCAAAATCACTGTTATGTTGCTTTGACATTTCCTAGCATGCACATGAGGAAAAAAATAATTCTATTTCAATTTGATAAGTCACAGACCAATATTATACCCAAACTCATTAATTGATCATTTGTATATACTCTTACTTGGAAAAATATTTAACATTGACATTTTGCAAATGGAGAACTTACATAGGACTGATACAAAGAGCAGATAAGTGACAGAACAACGTTCTAGTCAAATACAGCAGACTAATTCTGATCACAGATGCGCATCTACCATATTGTTTTCTTCTTAACCCATGAAGCACTACAGAAAATATAATTTACCCTTTTATCGGTTGGTATCACTTGTAGAAAAGGAAGACAACTGCAGACTTTTTCTGCATTTTTCTTGACATGTGTTGAAAAGGATAAGAAAAAGATGAACTACTCCTGAAGCCTGAGGATGGAGCCCCAAACCTCTATTGCATCTTTTTAATGATTTTTGGCAAGGGGACATTCCAAAAGCGCTGTGACTGTCTTCCTGCACAGATAGACCCACTCACAATCTTTTTGGGTTGTTCCCCCTCCATTTATCTCAGAAGCAGCAGAAGAAATATGAAGACTATAAGAGCTGCCTATTTCAGCAGAGATCTCTATTTTTTACATTTGCTACCTCAACTCAAATGGATTTAAATAAAACCGACAAGACATCCACAGAGAAGCAGCCATCTTCAAATAAATGTGACTTCCACACAAGTTTATTTCAAAATGAACCTCTAAGACAAATACTCTTGCTATTAAAATTAATCCGACTGAAAACTGTTTTGATATTGCAGAAAAAAAGTTACATTTCCAACCACTGCCTTGTTAGATATAAGAACGTATCTATAGCAAGCCACAACCTCTCAAATCTGTATAGAGTGCATATGATAAGGTGTGTATAAAAAAAAAAATATTGCTTAAATCTATTGCTAATGCTGCATAAATTACAGAAACATAATCTTTCCCAAAAGAGAAGATCTGTACCCCAAACATATGACTCTGCTGGTACTAAAGCTGTAGCAGGACTTCTCATGATTGAATGCATGTGACTTAAATAATAAAAATAGTACATGTGCTTAAGCAGCTATGTTTACCCGACTCAAGACTGTCACTAAACAAAGGGTTCACTAGTAAGTATTTGGATCTCATAAATATATTTTAAATGTTCACAGTTAATAGCATAGAACTTTATGTATCCTAACTGAAAAGACATATCAGAATATAGAACAGGTAAAATGTGCACAGTAGCTTTAATAATCCATAGCCAGAGCCTTTTTTTTTTAAAGGGTTACACCAACCATAATCAGCCCCTTCAAGTGCTCACTCCATTTACTTCTCCATTTCAAATAAAAAAAGTCAATACGATATATGATTTTCTTAAATTGAACAAAATCTATGAGATTCCATCTTTTCTAGCATATATAAATATACAGATATAAATACTAATCTGTAAAAGTGGGTTTTTCCTCATAACAAAAGCTGTTAACGCCTTCAATATTCAGTTAAATATATCTTCCCTAGCATAACTTAAAACATAACTAAATAATAAAGACTTTGCTCAAGTTATATTCAAAGTTGGAAAAAATAAGACAGACATCGGGTTTTTTTGCTTTTCTACCTCATCTGTGATGCAGTACATTTAAAATTAATTAGATCAAGTCTTCATAGCATTAAATAAACTCCAAGTCATTTCCTTCAATAAGCACTTCTAAGGTATTCAGACCTTAGGTCAAAACACAAAGATTAACAAAAACTTATTTCTGAAAGACTTCCAACACTGTACCTTTTAAAAAAACTAACTGCTGGATGCTTACTTTACGACTTTTACCCCAGATTGTAACCAGTCATTTTTTGTAGTTTTCAGACCCTTCGGCATATATTTTCTAAAAGCTGGAAGCAAAGGCCTGGACCATCTGAATCTTTTTATATCAGACCCTTCCCAGCTCAACGTTTTAATTATACGCTGATTCAAAGTATACCTGAAGCCTGTGTGGAAAACCTTTTTGGTAGGATTATAGAGAGACAGAGACACTAGATTGTGTTTTGTCCTCAGATGTTCAGCTAAGGGTTTCTTAGATGAATGTCATGAAATAAGCAACACCAAAAAAAAAAGAAAAAAAGACTGCAAAGCCTTAAGAAAATAAAGCCCAGCATAACTGTGTTGTACAACACATCAGCTTTTTCCCCCAATCATTTATTCCAGTAAAAACTTGTATTTTATTGGAACATACAGGAACTTTTCAGAACAATGATAAAATCTTCATATGGCATACATCTCCCTAAGTAGTATCAGAATTACACTTAGCTGTGCAGTCTTGATTTGACTTTCATCGTGATACTTGGTCTCTAATGAACCTTTTCCTGCAGGCAGCCTGATTCATTCAGTATACAGCATAATCTGCTAAATTTTTGATAGTTCATCATGCAACTTAATGAGATTCTTTTAACACTCATTTTTTAATATGCCCGCTTATCTAATTATTTCAAAAAGTTAGCAACTTCCAAATCTCTCCATTTGAACATCCATGTAAGTTAGGGCTAGAATTTTTAGATTCAATGAATATCTGCCGAAACTGCCATATACAACAACAAGCTATCTGTTTAATTGATCAGGTGAGATTATTTTAAACAACTTGTGATGACAGCAATATCAATTATAATGTATTTACTCAAGCTTTTAATTATGAACATTATTGGTTTTGTGTGGTTCCCCCCACAAAAAACAGTGAGTATCCTAGAGAGTTTGGCATAAAACCAGGATGTCTTCTATTAAGTCAAGACTCTTTGGATAAGATAATCTATGGCACTTATTTTCTTAAACACTTTACCTGCATTCCTTTCACTTCCTCTGTTACACTGCAATTAGAAACAGGAAAAGAAGAAACATCAGAAGAATATTGGAATAGTAATTAATGAATGTCTTTGTTTACTTTGGTACATCTCACAACTAGGCACTTCCTAAATAATAATTCCATTTTCATCAGGTTTCCCATGGCCTGATCAGAAAAGCCACAAATACAATACATGTTAAAGTTACCTGATCGCTTACTTCTTGTCACACTATTGCTGTTAAAATCGCTACAAGAATGTAAGCTTTAGCTACCTTGGCCCAGGCTAAGACAGATAATTCCTCTTACAGTCCTTAATGTATATAGTCTGTAAAGTTGTGCAGCAAGGATTAGTAGATGATGCACAAGGTATTAATTACCCAGGAGTGGAAAAGGAAAGGGAAATACAGCCCTTTTGCTCTCTCCATTAGATACTCTCTTGTTTCCCAAGACTGAATTTTACCCCTTGTCCCCTCACTCTGTGGGGTTCCAAACAGCTTCTGTGTTAACTCCCAAGGCACACCACATAACTTAGCTTTTTAGGCAGATATTGGGAATGTAGCAACAAGGTGACTTTTGGCAGTTACGGCAGAAACTCTGAGATTTAGAATAAATTCACTGTTGAGTTCTTACGAGGGAGTTCAGAAAAAGAAGTAACTGCTTCCTTAATGTAAGTACTCAGAATAAAAAAATACAGATCACACAACAGTAATGGCTTTAGCCTGACAAAGACAGCAAGTGCTGAGACTGCAAAGATACTTTAACTACTTTAGCATTATTTTGCAGGGAAAAAAAAAAAAAAAGAAAAAAAAATCTAATGATGAAACCAGTAAGCCCTCTGGAATTGAAGAGCTGATTACCCCTGAACCAAGATAAATTGATTCAATGCTTGTTAACTTCAGTGACAATATTCTGATGAGATCCATAATACCTCTTGCAAATATGATATGGCACAGCGAGATTTGAATTTATTCCTATAGATATTATATATTAAGGAAAAAGAAACATTACTACAAACTGCATAGTAGGACTACATTAAGAGCTACCTCAAGTACTTCCTCCTGCCATTTTCTAAGGTCCTCGGTTGACACATCCTCCCATGATTTTGGTCCTAGAAATAACAAGAGACATCAGTATAAACACAGCTTTTCTTATAGCACTATATATACCCAGTATCACTCTAACAAACATAAACATTTAGGAAGAACGTATTACATAGTAACAACACATTATCAAATCTGAACAGCCTCCAATACAATTGTAGAAGCAAAAACTCATAGGTAAACAAGCCAAGAGAAAATTCTAATTCTAAGTTAATTGAGAAGTCAGGCAAAACAAAACAAAAACAAAACAACAACAACAACAAAAATCACATGCTAAGTCTAGCAACACTAAGCTAAATTCCAAGGAGCATTACATCCGCACATGCCACGAAGAGGGGAAAAAAAGCAAATTATTTTACTCTTAAAATTTTATTGAATGCATGCTGACTACATGGTATCTGAGGTTAGTTAAAGCCACAATTAAGGCTTGACAGGACTGAGATCCATATTAATTCCATACTGAATAGAGGTTAGTAAACCAAAAGTATAAGCCAGCCTTTACAAATCAACGGTTGTGAATTACAGTGCTGTATGCCACCCTCTCCTTCTCTTGATGGACAACGTATACAAAATGCTATAAAATGCAAGTTTCCCAGTCTGTAAAAGCCTTTAAAAGGTAAATCATATTTGGTGCAATGATTAGATAAGGCTTGGTACTGTGGCAGTACATCACGTGTACGTGTGGTAAGTTCTACTTTACAAGAATTGATAAAGTAACTTACAAAACATAATCATCACTTCAGTGATAATAAAAACTGGAAGAACATTTCATTTCCCTGTAAAGCCACCAAGACGCTAAGTCATAAGTCCTACTAAAACCCCAAGCAAAGTATTTTAGAACAACAGTTTTTTTTTTTCCCCAATAAACTCTGCATAAGCATTGTCAACTCTATAATGGATCAACATTTATAATGAAACACTGTCATAGCACAATGTGGTACAGATTTATGCTAACCACTGATACATTCAATTAAAATTTAAAGAGACTATCCACCCAGTTCCCTCTGACATTTGACATAAGAGAAACTTATCAGAGCAGCTTTCAGAATACTAAGCGGAAAGGAAATTACACAGTCCATTCATGTGTATCAACTTCCTGCTAATACCTCCATTCACAGAATCGCAGAATGTTAGGGATTGGAAAGAACCTCAAAAGATCATCTAGTCCAATCCCCCTGCCGGAGCAGGAACACCTAGATGAGGTTACACAGGAAGGTGTCATTCCTTTGTTTCCTCTCAGTCTTCTTCACTTTGATTCTTCTTCTTACAAGTCATCTAAATATTAACCATTGTTATCCTGAACTTCGCTAATAACTCTTTTCTGTTGTCTAAAACAGAGCACGCAATAGACCAAAATGGTGCATATAAAGAAAATCTCCAGGTATTACATGCATGCCTCAAAGTTTACATATGAAAGGCCACACCAAAGTGTACAAAATTCAGCATCTTCTGCCATCAAATGTTATATAACTTCCACCAGTTGCATGCTTGACTAAGTATAAATACACAGCACGTAAATATTGAAGCTTTACGAAGTTCTTACCGTCAGGCGTACTGTAAGTGAGAGTTTCCATGGAGATAAGTAAATCATCTTCAAAAGGATGATTATACTAAATAAAAAGGACCATTAAAGATTAGAATAAATGCTTGCAGTGATGTTTTTAACATGCATTTTAAGTATTGTTTTTGCACAATTTTGTTTTGACCAAAACATGAAATTATCCACATGCTGCTCTATTGGCTGAAGTTAGCAATCTCAAAACTTTAATTCCTAGAAAAAACACACATATTTTAAGCATATGTATGAGTTGTTCAATCTCAAGGCATAAGCCAGTTGCTGACAAAATGAGGCTTCAGCGAGTTTTCAAAAACGGTTAAGTTACTTAATTACAGAGCTTCTAAACTCCCTCTGTCGTAACTGGAAGCAGCCACTTACCAGAGACCTACAGGTCATGACATATGAAAATGTCATCCAGTCTAATGCGAGATGAGGAAAACATTCTAGAAACAGAGTCTTGTGGCTTTTTTTTTAAGTTGTTGGAAACCATTGCTGAGGTACTAACAGGCTAACTCCTGTTCTTACCTCTGCTGTCAGAGTGGTTCCAAAGAATGTTTATTGATATGGTAATAGGTGCTTTGTATATAAATATGGCCTTATATATAAATATATGTATATATATATATATATAGCCTTATGCCAGCACCTAGACATTAACACAAACCATTTATCTGAACTGCAAAGCTGACATCCCTGAATAAATACGTGCATCTCTGGATGGAGGTGTATGGTTCTCACATCTTTAGCAGAAAATACCTCTAAAGTAAGGAGGATCTGTGGAGGGAGTTTCACTTTTGTCTGTAATTTTTTTGAAAATACCTCATCTAATGCTAGCTGAAATGGATTAAGGGCACTACAAAGACAACTCGGACTTCTAAGTTCAAAAAAAAAAACTGGCAATCCCTGATGTAAGTGTTACTCACGCTAAAGCTCAGCACAAACTGCGAAGCTGCGTGAGGCCCCGGGTGACTGCTGCTTTCATCAGCCAGGAAAAACGGGAGCTTGTGACACCAGAAGTAACTAATTGACAAAGAGAATTCAGTGCCAGTTACTGCAAATCAGCACACAGAAAGAAAAATGAACGTGTCGGCGCTAACAGAGCAGGACTTAAGAGGTGGCCAGGGAGGATCAGAGTGGAGAGCCCGGCCACTGCGCCAGGCGAGGCGGGCAGAGAGGGACTGCTGGAAGGGAATCGGAGCAGGCTCTAAGGCTGCCCTTCCTGGGCTGCTCATTCTCTGAAGGTTGTTTACTGAACTCAGTTGTTCAAGAGCATGTTTAATTTTGTGAAGAAGTAATTTAATCAGTTCCAGTCTAATCAGTCCTCTGCCAGAATGGGACTTTGCTGTTTAGTTTCCTGGTGTACTGGGTGTGGCTGGGATGGAGCTAACTTTCTTCATAGCAGCCGTGTGGTGCTGTGTTTTGGGTTTGAGGTTAAAACAGTGTTGGCAAGATATTAATTGTGTGACTATTGCTGAACAGTGCTTGCAAACATGAGGCTTTCTCTTTTTCCCCACTCTGCTCTCTCCCCCTCTACTCCCCCTCCCCGCAGTGAGTATGAGTAGGCTGGGGCTGTTCAAGAAGTTGGGAGGGGACACAGCAGGACAGCTGATCCAAATTGACCAAAAGGATATTCCATGCCATATAATGTCATGCTCAGCAGTAAAAACTTAGGCAGAAGAAGTTGTTTTTTTTTTCCTTCCATGTTGACCATTGCTCAGCAAGCTCTGCTTATAGGAGGTAGGGAGTCATTGCCTTTGCAGTGTTCTTGTAGAGTTTGTTGTTCTTGTTCCCCTCTTTCCTTCACCTTCTCAGCTGTCTTTATCTTGACTCACAAGTTTTCTTGCATTTGTTCTTCCTGTTCTGTCCCCTGTCCCACGGGGGTGTGTATGGGTGCTTGTCTGGTGGCAGGGCTCAACCCACAGTACCTGGTTACTTCTGAAGCCTTCTGATGACTGAAATACATCCAACTGTAAGCTCATTTATAAAGGCAGATCCCAAGTTCAACCACCATGTCTCTGAATAGAAGGACAAGCAACTACTAGGGCAGCCATTACTTTGAAATGGTCAATCCCCTTTTCTATTACATGTGGCAATGGAGAAGTGAGAACAAAGGTAGCTTTTTATCGTTGAGGACTGAGGGCACAAAGCTCAGGAATCAGACCTAGTTGAATTGCACTATCATTGAAGCAAAGAATGAGATTTTCCTTGCAAAGGAATGAGGAATGCTTGCCCCTTTCACTATTCACCACTTTCTACAATTTCTCAGCACCAGCTGAAACTGTCTGGATTGGCTTTTGCTCCAAACCCTTCCCTCTCTCTGACATTTTGTAGATGTGGCTCCTGCCTAGACTGACAAATATCATTGATGTGCTGAATGAATGCCATGACTTACACCTCTCTTGCATAGATGTCAAACTGTTTCACAAAACATAGTAAGATTTATTAACCTTGTTTGAGAGAAGACCCAAGGCACAGAGCTAAGTCATTTGCCCAAGGTTATGCACATGCCATTGGCAGATCAGTGAATAGGCTGTAGGCACACCCTAAATTCTAGTCTGGCATCCCTCTGCTTGACAGTGTTAACATGTAAGTGATCGTAGCCAATTCCTCTGAGTGCTTTCACACACATCAGGGTGGAAGGCTCAGGGTCTGTCCCCAGATGTGAGTCCTTCTGAGGAGCACTTGACTACCTGTTGTGTCCCTTTTGGTCTTCCTTTGAAAGAAAGGAAGCAACCATTCTGCGTGACCCCATCCATGCCTGCAGCTTGCACAAATGAACAATTGCAGTCAGATACATGGGAGGCGATATCAAAGCATATTCATCTGTAACAGAGGCCACTAAAAACGGCTACCTACCCTCTGTCCTGCATGAGCACATTAAATTGTTTTAAAATGTTTGAACACAGCATTCATTGTGATCAATGTCATTCTGTTGATCAGATCAGCGGCAGTGAAAAAAAACACATTTACTCAACAACAAATATTGGCAGTGGTTCTGAAACAGGCCAAGAGCTTATTGAAAAGAATATTGATTGAGCCAAGAAAACATCAAGCAGTTATAAAAGCTTAATCATATTCTCATTCAAGCCTGCCTTCTGTGCCAGGAATTAAAATTCTCCCATCTCCTGAGGATGGAAGATACACTTCCATAATGTTCTGTAACTTCCAACGCTCTGCGTCTGTACTGAATGGTGGAATTATTCATTGCAAATGATTCAGTTGAGATACAGAGGCCTTTCTACTGTGAACATACAAATTATGCATAAAAAAGCTGTGTTTTTTTTTTAATGTTTCAGATTTGCAATAGTTTAACAAAGACCTGGGAAAACCAGAGTTAGCTCACCAGGTATTTTTTAAGTGGCCAAAATAAATATTTGGTCTGGATGTGTCCATGTGGTCTGGATGTGTCCATGTCCTTATTAGAAAACTGCTCATAAACATTTGCACTTACCTGAGAGAACTACTTTATGCAGAGACTGAAAGGCCATTTTTCAGAATGGCATATTTTGACACAAATGCTATGGCAGTGTCTGGTTATAAAAGCTGAATGTGGTTTAAGAGCACAGAAGAAGTCAGTGCTTCCTGGGAGAAAACAGGAAGAAAACTAAGAATCTGTATGTACGTGATGGGAAAATACACTCAAACACTGGGAGGCAAGTGTCTGGACAAAACTAGCCAGACTTCAGCATAGCTGGCCAGTGAACGTAAGGTAGTAAGATGGCTTGACTGAATAGCTACTCTAGTCCTTCTTTCTGTTCCTTGTAGACGCATTTATTATTTTAGATATAACTCAGATGGACTGCCAGCTGACAAGCTTCCTTGGGCCTGTAGTGTGTCGTTCTTGTATATGGTTCCAAGGAGTGAAGCTCTTGTTTAATGGCTACAGAGCCCTCAGAAGTTTTATGCTTAAGCCACGTGGCAAAATGCTGCATTTGTAATGAATGGTGGTGGAAAGAAACCAGTATTGTCTTCCTGTCTCAAACTTGATAGCCTTTCTGGAGAAGGTGATTATGAAAGACGTATTTCAGAAAAAGCAATGTTCATAACTAAAACTTTTCTTGAGCTCTGTGTGACTGCTGTTGTACAGCTATAGTGCTATACTGAATTGTCAGATGTAAACCTAAATGGTTCAAAATATGCCGTTTCTTAAGTAATATGCAAGGAAATAATTACATTCTCACTTGTATCTTTCCTTTTTAGCTATTGGTGAATACATTCCGAGCTTACATCGGGAAGTTTAAGAGATACTTATATAATTTAGGTTAAGAGAGTAGCATTACGGAGACATTAAAATGACATAGGATGAAAAGTTTTCTCTCTAGCTGAGAGCACATAGGAATGTGGACAAGGAGTCCTGCTGCTGTTTACAGTCAAGATGTTCAGATATCTTGCTTTGATGATTTGTTTCAATTTCATTCTGTTCATCAGAGTTTTGGCAGGCATAGTATTTTTGTGTAATTTACTTTATAATCTTAACCATTCTTTTCTATAGGGTATCTAGAAAACTAAGCTACACTGTGGGTAAAGATGACAAATCCCAGCAATCGCTTGGGTGACTTCCTGGTTGAAACCCACCAAGGAGCATTCATGGACTGCTACAGAAAAAACTTTGCTTTATAAAGTTTGGGTTTGTTTTGTTTTTCTTTCTTTTTCCAAGAATCAGGGATGTATTTTATGTACGTGTCATGCAGTTAGTCCTGTTTTATGCTTACCTGTAATGTAAATCTTCAGGACTGGTTCATCCCTTCTGACAGGGCGCTTAGTCCTTTGGCTTCATCAGGTATTGCAGGGAATCAGGGTTCCGTTCTACGGCAAAGTTTAAATTTTGTAGTTAGTAGTGTTTGTTCTAACAGTGTGATCAGTATTTTCTTGTTATCTGCTAATAAGCTTTGATTCTTAACATATTAGTCGTAAGATGAGAATCAAGCTCTTTTTGCTGGATTCCTGCCTGTTTGTGCTTTATAAGGGTATTGACACTACATGAAAAATTCTAAACTGGGGTGGATGATTGAAGTGCAGTATTAGGCGCTATGACTTGTTATATGCCTGCTATGTTAAATTTTCTACATAGCTCACAGAGTGGATTTTTCAATAAAACTTTATTTGTTTCAGTGAATTTGACAGTTACATTCTGTGTTCTGACAAAATATATGTTCTAAATAAAAACCCGTTCTCAACAGCTATCTGCTTTCAACATTTTATTTCAGGTATGTGAATGCTCATGAGGAGTTTGTATCCCTACAGCAAATACATCAGAGTGATGTGGCTGGGTCCCACAGGTTTTCATTGCTGCATTGTTTGCCAGATAAACAGTGCCTCTGTGTTTTCAATAAAATAAATATTTCTAATGAACTTTAATAAAAACATGTTTTGTAACTAAAATATTTGACCAACCTACAAAAGATTTAGCACTGGTGAAGCTAAATGCAGACCTTTTGACGAACCTTGACATTCTCTCTGAAAAACAAACAGAAGACAATTTTTTGCATATTAGAAGTAACAACCAAACCTTATTTGTGACTTCTCCTACCCTCTCCTTACTACAATAGGTCCTGTATAGTTATGGTCCTAAGGGCCTTCGTAAGTTTCAGACAAGGAAGAAAATGTCTAGTCAGACTTCAGTATACAATTTTTAAGAGTTAGCAGTTTAATCTTGGAATGGCTATTTATTTTTGCAACTTCTATATTATGTGTCATAGTTTAATCCCTTTCCCAAATATGAGAATCTATACATGGAGATATCTATACACCTGGATAATCTATACATCCCTGGCAACTTGAGTAGGAAACAGAAGCCATACCATGTAACAGAATCCTTCGTGCCCCTAATCTCCCTTATCCCCAAACCCAAAATAAAGCTAAAACTCCCTTTTTCTCTACAACCTTCAAATTTAGGCTTTTCAGAAAACTTACTGAAGTGAGGATCAACTCACACCTCAGGGTTCAAAGAACAAAGTAGAAAAAAAAAGAAAAAAAATTTGGATATAGTCTGCACTGTTTCTTACAAATCATTGCTGTCAGAGACCTGAGATGCTGTGATATTTATGTAAGTAGCAAGCAAGAGAGGAACAATGATAGAACAGCAGAGAAGTTGTATTAGAATTCATGGTGCTGCACAGTTAGAGAGCTCTTAATTTATTCTACTTAGCTAATAACTTAGAACAGGTGAAATATGTTACCATAATCCATCCAGGAATTTTTCTAACATTGTCTTGAACTATCACATCCACTTTTACTTTCTCTTGTATTTTCCCATCACGTACATACAGATTCTTAGTGGGGGAGGAGAAAAAAAAAAAGTTAAATTCAAAACACAGAAGATACTGACACTGACAAACCCAAACAACATTACTTAGATTTGTTTCAAACTACTATTATTCAGATGAGGATACCCAACCTGCATAAACTTATTTTTAATGAAGACATTTTATGCTAAAAATATCCCAAGAGGGAACCGTATGTGAAGACAAATTAAAAAAAAAAAAAAAAAAAAAGAGATAAATAGCTAGTTTCTTGATGCAGCAAAAAGCACACACTGCCTCAGAAGACCTACTGATAAATACAAACCCCAAAATCCCCAAACAACAAAGAAAAAAAAAGAGTCCTAGTGTTAGGTTATAAATCACTGGTAATTACAGCTGCAAATCTTTATATATATGTTGTTAATATTCCCTGAGCTCATATACAAATTAAGGCCTACTCTGTAATTCACCTCTATGTAAAATCTAAAAGCATTTGGTGATAAACAGCAAATGTTTTCCATTAGTGAAACTCTTGCTTTCTGAAGTGGTTTGTATTAGTTGTTGTCAGGGACATGACAATGCCTAGCACTATGCTGAACAAGCAAGGACAGTAAATTCAATTTTCGTAATTGGTATTTGAGCAAGCAGAACACAGGATTAGTATGGCTGCACACACACAATGTGTGTTGTACTTTTCCGCATCAGTGTAACTACTCTGGGTAGCCCATAGTCTGGTCTGAGAAACAACAGCAGGATATTCCAGTCTGCTTTTGTTATGGTAGCCATTATCTCAGATAATGGAATGGCTTGTATGGCTTTCTCTGGTATACTAATAATACCAAGACAAAATATTACTTCATATTGGCCTTCATGACATTATTTATTGAACCTCTCTCTTGTTATACTTGCTGAAAATACGCATTAATATGCAGGCTACATGGAGTCTTCTGCTGACTGCATCAACACCTCAGGCATGCGTGTGGGAAACTGCAGCGGGTCTGTGGAATCCTTGACAGAAAATATGGGAGTAGAGATCAGCCTTGAAGATATTAAGATTTACCCTTGAGAAGGATGGGAGTAAAGGAGTATCCGGAGATATGGAGTTGTACCCGTGAGAGAGGAGAGATGTACCCGTGAGAGAGAAGGGGATAGAAGAATAACATGGATGATAGCAAAATTAACCAATGAGATGTTAGTGCTGTAACTTGTAACCAATAGTGAAAAGACACATGAACTGGTAGAATTGTATAAAAATGAACTTGTAGCAATAAATGGCACCTATTACTTTCATCTTGAAAGAATTTGGTCCATGTCGTTTGTCCGTCGCAACCGCGACATCTGGTGACCCCGACGTGATCCTGCCTGAAGAGGATCTGGCATGACAAGGAGACAGCGTGAAGCTGTGAACAGCCGAAGAAGGGCTGTGGAGACGGAGCCCGGTACAGCTGATAAGAGCAGCCGAGGAGAGCTGCCGAAGATCCGGACCGTTGAAAAGACACCTCGCTAAGGAGTAGGTGAGCTACCGGGAACATGGGGGGAAACTTATCTAAAGAAGAGGGTACTATATTATCCACATGGAAGCTGCTTCTGAAGAAGCGGGGTGTTAGCCTTCCGGAACTGACTTTAAGAAAAATGTTACTATGGGGCAAAGCACAAGGTTTAGAGGTTAATCCTGTGACAGCATTTAGTGTGTCACAATGGATGGACTTGGGAGATAAACTGTTTGATAGTGCTACCCAAGGGTCCAAGGAAGCAAATGAACTGTTAACAACGTGGCGCTTGTTATTAGATACTCTGAAAGAGTTAAAACAGCAACAGAATAAGGCAGAGGTGGTGGAGGGGGATGATCTTCCTGACTCTCCTGGGCCAGATTCAGAGGAAAAGGCAAGATTAAGTACTACTCCGACCCCTCCTGTTACTAAAGATTCGCCAAAACCGACCAAGTCCATATTATCTGACACGGATAAGGATCCGCGACACTTTCTTGGGAAGTTAAAAGGAATAGAGGAGGAGCGTACGTATGTGTGGCCCCGAGATCAGAAAAAAATTATGAAAGAGTCGTATACATATGTGTGGCCCCGAGATCAGATAAAAGCTATGAAAGACTCACATGAAAAAACAGCGTTGGGTTATATAAGATCTCGGGAGGGGCTCCTGGAGCACCGGTCAGAGCAGTGCGTTCAACCCACTGCTCCGCCGTCATCAATCACGGCTCAAACCTCTGCTCTACCATCATCAACCGCGGTTCCGCCATCTGCGTCACCGCCATTAATCACAGTTCAACCCTCTGCCCCGCCGCTGTCAGTCGCGGAAGAAAAAAATGGACATTTTCTTTCCTGTCCCCCCTTGCCTGGAGATTTAGGTGGGGAGGATCCCCCTGTGGTGAGCCAGACCGAGCCAAATAACGTAATTCCTATAAATTTGGGTCCCCCCAGCCTGCCCCCGCCCCCCTCCCACGCTGTTGCAGAGCAAATTCCTGAGGGTGGGGGTAGAGTTTCAGAGCGTAAACCGAACTTACCAAAAAGCTGGGATTTACCCCCAGCTTCGATTACGGTTAAACCACGGGACCCTGTGCGTTTCTGGAAGAGGGTGAAGGCTAAACCTCTGGAAATTGGGGACTGGGATTTATCAGAAACTATATCGGTTCCTACCCCTGTTACTGAGCCGCCACCCATTGAACCTGTTGAATCTATGGCATTTCCCGCCATATACCGTAACCCTGCAGGGGGGGGAGCCCCATGAGCACGTTTCATATTCCTGGAAAGTAATTCAAGATTTGCAAAAAGCCACTGCTCAGTACGGGCCTAACTCCCCTGCGGTTATGCAGCTGTTACGTTTGTTATCTATGGAAGCTATGACTCCCTACGATGTTTCTCAGTTAGCTCAGGTTATTTTTCAACCTGTACAGCTCTCAGTGTTTCAAAGTATTTGGCAGCAAAGGGCTGAGGCACAAGCAGTGATAAACATACACTTCCCAGACACTGATCCCCGTTCTGCTACTGGTGTGGATGTATTGATGGGCTCGGGGCCGTATATTCATCTGCGACTTCAAGCACAATGGCCTCCTCTAGTGCTTGAGCAAGTGAAGGCCATAGGGATCCAGGCTATAATTAGAACAGCAGAGCTGGCAGAACCAAAACAGAGATATACCGCTATCAAGCAGGGTCCTAAAGAGCCGTTTCTTTCCTTCGTTGAAAAATTACAAGCGGCTGTCGAACGTCAGGTGTTCGATGCGAATGTCCGGGGACTGCTAGTAAAACAGCTAGCTCATGAAAATGCTAATACAGATTGCCAAAAAGTGATTGAAACTCTGCCAGGGGATCCAACTTTAGAAGCAATGATTACTGCTTGTGCCAAGGTCGGTTTAGTGGAACATAAAATGACTGCACTTGCTGCTGCTATGGCAGCAGCTAAAATACAATGTCAAAAGTGCTATGAACGTGGTCGGAATGGTCATGTAAGACTCATCAGTCCACGTACAAACAAACAGGCTTCAAAAGCTGTACACACACCTGTCTATGATGCAGCCTCAGTAATTTGCTTCAAATGTGGAAAAAAGGGACATTTTTCTAAGCGGTGCCATTCTAGGTATCATTCTAACGGACAGCTACTGCCACAGGGAAACGACAAGAAGAGAGCGAAGGGGCATGTGCAGACATAAATACCTCCTTCAACAATGCTTTGCAACCCTGGCAATCCGTTTCTGGGGTCAGTGCACATGCAGTCTTCTGCGACACACTATCAGGAAAAACCAGCGGAGCAGCTGGGATGGATGTATCCACCACCCACACAGTAACTATAACAACTCAAGAGGTGCATAAAGTGCCCCTGGATGCTTGGGGGCCAATTGGCAGGGGACTGAGTGCTTTGTTAATAGGACGATCAAGTAGTACCCTGCGAGGATTAATGGTACACGTGGGGGTTATTGATGCGGACTACACAGGACACATTTGTGCCTTGGTTTCCACAGCGACACCACCTGTGACAACACAAAAAGGAACGCTTTTAGCTCAATTTGTGCCCTTTTTGAGTTCTGTTCCTAGGACTGAGGAAGTTCTTCGTGGGGACAATGGACCTGGTTCAACTGGAAAGCCACTTATTTTTTGGTCTCAAACAGTGTCAGAGAAAAGGCCACAAATGGTTTGTACACTCATAATGAATGCTTTTGTTCCCAGCCAGGTGACCCTTACTGGACTGCTTGATACAGGACCAGATGTCACTATAATTTCACAACAGGACTGGCCTCCTTCTTGGCCTTTGGTTTCAAATACTGTAGGTGTGATGGGACTGGGTGGAGTCGCAAACAGTTTGATGTCAGCTAAACCAATAGTGATTGCTAATCCTGAAAACCAAAGGGCTACAGTGAGACCTTATGTGGCCCCAGCCCCGCTGAATTTATGGGGGAGGGATTGCCTAGGGCAGTGGGGAGTACGGATAACTACGGATTTTTAGCAGGGGTCACTGTGATGCAGGGTGTTTCTCGGCCCACTTTAGTATTAAGATGGTTAACTGAAAGACCAGTATGGGTCAATCAGTGGCCCCTTGCTCAGGAAAAACTTACAGCCCTGCAATCTCTTGTGATGGAACAGCTAGCTGCGGGACACATAGAGGTCTCACATAGCCCTTGGAATACTCCTGTGTTTGTTATCAAAAAGAAGTCTGGAAAATGGAGATTATTACATGACCTACGAAAGCTTAATGAGGTTATGGCAACTATTGGAGCTTTGCAACCAGGTTTACCTTCTCCTACAATGATTCCAACGCAATGGGAAATTGTTGTAATAGATTTGAAGGATTGTTTCTTTACTATTCCTTTAGCAGAACAAGACATGGAAAAGTTTGCCTTTACTGTTCCATCTGTAAATAATGGAGAGCCAGCGAAAAGGTATCATTGGAAAGTGCTGTCACAAGGGATGAAAAATTCACCTACCATAATGTCAATGGTATGTGGCAAAAGCTCTGAGTCCAATACGTGCTTTGTTTCCATCAGGGTATTGCTATCATTATATGTATGACATTTTGTTGGCCGCAGCAACGCCACAAGAATTGAGTGAAATGGAAAATACAGCACATGAGTCATTAAATCAGTATGGGCTGGTTGTTGCACCTGAGAAGGTGCAACGACAACAGTCATGGCTTTATTTGGGCATGAAAATTTTGGATCAGACAGTGATACCACAACCTATAAAACTGCAAGTAAAAATCAAAACACTGAATGATGTGCAAAAATTGGCAGGAATGATCAATTGGGTAAGGCCTTATGTAGGAATCCCCTCTTCTCAATTGCAGCCATTGATTGATCTCTTGCGAGGAGAAACTAATATTTCTGCCCCTCGCACTTTGACAACAGAAGCACAGCAGGTCATTGCGAAAATTGAACAAGCAATCAGTAGTAAGCACGTATGGAGAATTGATTTGACAGTGTCTGTACAAGCAATTGTTTTGATTGATCAATGCATTCCTTTTGCTGTGATCGCACAATAGCATGAGAAGTGGGGAGATCCTCTACATATTTTAGAGTGGGCCTTTTTGCCAGCCAAATAAAAAAAGACAGCCCCAGGTCTTTTTGAACTGGTGGCTCAGGTAATTATTAAAATCAGATTACGTTGCATGGAATTAATGGCAAGAGATCCAGAAACGATCACGCTTCCTGTGCAAAGTGATTATTTTGAGTGGTGGCAGAAAAGGAGAGTTTACAGGTCGTGGAAGCAGGGGCTGGCCACTTGGGAAGAATATAAGGCTGCTGTTAGAGGATGTAGGAAGGCATCTAGGATAGCCAAGGCCTCCTTAGAATTACAGCTGGCGAGAGGGGTCAAGGACAGCAAAAAGAACTTTTTCAAATACATAGCAGATAAAACTAATACCAGAGGCAATGTAGGCCCACTGATGAACGGGGTGGGTGCCCTGGTGGCAGAAGATACAGAGAAGGCAGAATTACTGAATGCCTTCTTTGTCTCTGTCTACTCTGTCGGAGGCTGTCCTGGGGAGCCCTGTACCCCAGAGACCCCGGATGAAGCCAGGTCAATGGAGGAGTTTGCTTTAGTCGATGAGGACTGGGTTAGGGAGCAATTAAATAGTCTGGACATCCATAAATCCATGGTTCCAGATGGGATGCATCTGCGCGTGCTGAGGGAGCTGGCTGAAGTCATTGCTGGACCGCTCTCCATCATCTTTGCCAAGTCTTGGGAAACGGGAGAGGTGCCCGAGGATTGGAGGAAAGCAAATGTCACTCCAGTCTTCAAAAAGGGCAAGAAGGAGGACCCGGGTAATTATAGACCGGTCAGCCTCACCTCTGTCCCTGGGAAAGTAATGGAACAGCTTATCCTTGGTGCCATCTCAAGGCATATCAAGGATAAGAGGGTTATTAGGGGCAGTCAGCAGGGCTTTACCAAGGGTAAGTCGTGCTTGACCAACCTCATAGCCTTTTATGAGAATGTAACAAGGTGGATGGATGATGGCAGAGCGGTGGATGTGGTCTACCTTGACTTCAGTAAAGCCTTTGACACAGTCTCCCACAGCATCCTCACAGCTAAGTTGAGGAGGTGTGGTCTAGACAATAGAGTAGTGAGGTGGGTTGCAAACTGGCTTAAGGAGAGAAGCCAGAGAGTGGTAGTCAATGGTGCGGAGTCTAGTTGGAGGCCAGTATCTAGTGGAGTGCCTCAGGGGTCAGTACTGGGGCCAATATTATTCAATATATTCATTAACGATTTAGACGAGGGAATAGAGTGTACTGTCAGCAAGTTTGCTGATGACACTAAGCTGGGAGGAGTGGCTGACACGCCAGAAGGCTGTGCTGCCATCCAGCGGGACCTGGACAGGCTGGAGAGTTGGGCGGGGAATAACCTGAAGAAATTTAACAAGGGAAAGTGTAGAGTCCTGCATCTGGGCAGGAACAACCCCAGGTTCCAGTATAGGTTGGGAAATTACATATTAGAGAGCAGTGTAGGGGAAAGGGACCTGGGGGTCCTGGTGGACAACAGGATGACCATGAGCCAGCACTGTGCCCTTGTGGCCAGGAAGGCCAATGGCATCCTGGGGTGTATTAGAAGGGGGGTGGCTAGTAGACTGAGAGAGGTCCTCCTTCCCCTCTACTCCGCCCTGGTGAGACCACATCTGGAATATTTTGTCCAGTTCTGGGCCCCTCAGTTCCAGAAGGACAGGGAACTGCTGGAGAGGGTCCAGCGTAGGGCAACGAAGATGATTAAGGGAGTGGAACACCTCCCTTATGAAGAAAGGCTGAGGGAGCTGGGTCTCTTTAGTTTGGAGAAGAGGAGACTAAGGGGGGACCTCATTAATGTTTATAAATATATAAAGGGTGAGTGCCATGAGGATGGAGCCAGGCTCTTCTCGGTGGCAAACAATGATAGGACAAGGGGTAATGGGATCAAGCTGGAACACAAGAGATTCCGCTTAAATTTGAGAAAAAACTTCTTCTCAGTAAGGGTGACAGAGCACTGGAACAGGCTGCCCAGGGAGGTTATGGAGTCTCCTTCCCTGGAGACATTCAAGACCCGCCTGGACATGTTCGTGTGCGACCTCACCTAGGTGTTCCTGCTCCAGCAGGGGGATTGGACTAGATGATCTTTTGAGGTCCCTTCCAATCCCAAACATACTGCGATACTGTGATACTGTGTAATAGTTCCGCACTACAAGCAGCTGTGATGAATTATACGGGTCAAATCAGTTATCATTTGCCCTCACATCCAGTGATTAAATTAGGCAGTCAGGTAAGATTTGGTCAGAAGCAATTGAATCAATCGAGCCCAGTAAATGGACCTACAGTATTTACAGATGGATCAGGAAGGACGGGCAAGGCAGCCATTGTTTGGAAGGATGGGCCACAGTGGTGACATCAAGTAGAATATCAGGAAGGATCACCACAAGTGGTCGAACTTAGAGCAATGACCATGGCGTTTCAGGCCTTTCCTGGCCCTGTGAATATTGTGACAGACTCTGCTTATGTGGCTGGGCTTGTACAATGGTTGGATAAAGCTGTATTGGGACATGTGTCTAATGAAAAGTTATTTAGTATTTTAAAACTGTTATGGCTTGAAATTCAGAAGCGTCATCATGAATATTATGTCATGCATGTTAAAAGTCATACTACGTTACCAGGTTTCATAATAGAAGGAAATGCAAAAGCAGATTCTCTAGTTTCAGCAGTGACTTTAGGACCTGTTCCTGATGTTAAACAACAGGCAATAGCGTCACATCATTTCTATCATCAAGGCTATCGTGCCTTGAGGTGACACTTTGGCATTTCAAATTCTGAGGCACGTGCTATTGTTGCTGCGTGCCCTGATTGTCAAGGTCAGCATATTCCTACTTATTATGGTACCAATCCCCGTGGCCTTCGAGCCTTGCAAATTTGGCAAACTGATGTTACACATGTACCTGAATTTGGGCGCTTGAAGTATGTTCATGTCTCTATAGACACCTTTTCTTCTGCTATCGTTGCCACTGCTCATACTGCAGAATCTGCACAAGATGTAATATGCCATTGGCAGCGTGCATTTTCCTTCTTGGGCGTTCCGCAACAGGTAAAAACAGACAATGACTCAGCATATGTATCCCGAAAAGTTGCTTCATTTCTACAGCTCTGGGGAGTATCTCATGTTACAGGTATTCCTCATTCTCCCACAGGGCAAGGTATTGTGGAACGTGCTCATGGAACACTCAAGCGTTTTCTTTTAAAACAAAAAGGGGGAATGTTGGGTGAACCACCTGATGCACGCTTGGCCAAAGTCACATATGTTTTAAACTTTTTGCAGGTTTCTGATGATGCCCAGATGCCGCCCATTCTACGTCACTTTTCCTCTTTAGTGACCCAAGAAAGGGTGGGTACAGGGGCAAAAGTGTTGGTGCGGGATTTGCGCACAGGACAATGGACGGGTCCACATGAATTATTAACCTGGGGGAGAGGCTATGCTTGTGTCTCTACAGATCAAGGACCACAATGGTTGCCTGCGCGAAATGTGAAACCTGTGTTGCCTTCCTAATGACGATTGCTGCAGCTGCTTCATCTTGGATGCCTGCACAGACAAAAACTAACATGTGGATTACTTTAGCCAACATGACTGGCCAGGACTCCATATGCCTAGCTATGGCATCTCCGAAAAACCCGTTCCACACATGCTTGGTTGGCATCCCCCTTGATGACTACAGCAGCATCACACAACTGTTTCAAAATAGTGGTCGGTGCAGAGGCATTGCAACAAACTGTAATAATACTAACATGGCACTTTGGATTAACTGTCTCCCGGAAATAGACATTGAACCACAGGAACTGGAATTGCTGGGATCTGTGCCCATGGATGCTTGTATCCAGCTGGTTTGTGAAAAGTGCCAGGACAATATGGTAAAGCATGAATGGATAAGATTGCAAAATGTTAATGCTACCCTTCATGACTACAGAAATGAAACTCGTTGGTGCAATGCCTCGCCGAAGAATCCAAGGGGTGTTGTTAACAATGTGGGACAGCGACCCCAAAAACTCCCGTACGGTGTATTCTTGATCTGCGGAGATAGAGCCTGGCCAGGAATTCCTTCTAATGCTGTTGGAGGACCATGTAGTTTGGGACGATTAACTCTCTTAATGCCCAATGTATCCATGATAGCAGATCACAGAAAAGCGACACGGGAAAAATGTTTTTTGCATGCATATAAGTCAAAATGTGATGACAGAGTAGATTCTTGGGGATCAGGATTAAGGGGTTTAGGATCTCTTGTACCTGGTGTTGGCACAGCTAAAGCTCTAAATACTTTAGAAAAATTAGATTGTTGGCTAGCTAAGCAAACTAGCAGAACTTCTAAGGCTTTAAGTGGACTTTTGTTAGATGTAGATTCTGTAAGACATGCTACACTGCAGAATAGAGCTGCAATAGAATTTTGTTATTAGCTCAAGGGCACGGGTGTGAAGATTTTGATGGTATGTGCTGTATTAACTTGTCAGATCATTCTGAGTCAATTCATAAAAGCATACAATTGTTGAAAGAAGGGGTACAAAAGTTACAAGCTGATGATGGATGGGATTGGTTAAATAAATTGTTTAGTAGCTGGGGGCTTTCAGGGTGGTTGTTATCAGTAGTGAAAACAGGACTGATCGTTTTGATTATTGTTGTGGTTGTGTTACTAATGTTGCCATGCATGATTTCTCTGCTGCAAAGGGCCCTGCAGCGGACAATGAGGGCAGCATTTTTAGCACAAATAAAAAAAGGGGGAATTGTGGGAAACTGCAGCGGGTCTGTGGAATCCTTGACAGAAAATATGGGAGTAGAGATCAGCCTTGAAGGTATTAAGATTTACCCTTGAGAAGGATGGGAGTAAAGGAGTATCCGGAGATATGGAGTTGTACCCATGAGAGAGAAGGGGATAGAAGAATAACATGGATGACAGAAAAAGTAACCAATTAACCAATGAGATGTTAGTGCTGTAACTTGTAACCAATAGTGAAAAGACACATGAACTGGTAAAATTGTATAAAAATGACTTGTAGCAAGAAATGGCACCTATTACTTTCATCTTGAAAGAATTTGGTCCATGTCATTTGTCCGTCTCAACCGCGACACATATGTAAGCTATTCAAATAATTCAATCACGTCTATTGAACATAAAATTATTCCGTTGCGTTAGACATCAGAAATTTTTACCTGTAAGTGAATGTCTTGAAATTTTCTTCTTACTGAAACTGTATCGGTATCACTTTCTTCACCTACAATTTGAAAATACTAAAAATACTAAATAAAACCTAGCTGAACTCGAAACCAAACCAGAAATGTTTTTAAACACACCCTGTATGACTCATTTGCAAACAGGTTTCATTTTAGAAAACTCTTTTCTACACTAAAACTGTTTATCTGTATTACCTTTCCATTTCAAGTCAAATCTAAAAGCATGGCTTATAGAGTCCTAAATGGCATGAGTGGAACAAAGAGTGGAGATAACTTGTTTGCAACCAGTTCTTCAAGATTTACGCTAACAATTTCAGATGGGAAATGTTTTCTAAGTACTGAACGGCAAGATTCACTATTAATTAAGGTATCATTCCCACTTATTTTCTACTACATTCCTAAATTTCCCAACAAAGACAGTGAGGACCTTCTACTATGCTTCCTTTTCCTAGTTGCTTCTCGTCAAGACTGCCTTAGAACTGCCAAGGCAAGAAATAAGACAGACTTAATAATATTAAAAAGCAAGTCCAAATCTTCCAACTTAATTTTTAGGTATTCTATGTGGTATGTTTGTGAATGAAACACAATAAAGCATTTCTTTGCTAGGTGTATCAGACCTTCCAATTCATCACTAGCTAAAGCCTTAGTCTTTCATGATCAGAAAACATGTAGCTGCATTCTAAGTTCTCATTTCTGAAATTCCCTGGCTGTTATATCGTTGTCCCATGATCGTGTTCATCACAGGGAGGGAAAGAGGAAAGGAGAATACCCCTGAAAATGGAAAAAAAGAGTGAAAGATCTGGTTATGATACCTACGACATTGCTGCCTCTTGACACTATCCCTAAATTATTAAAAAGCGAATGAAAATACATTCCAACTTATCCCATCTTCCGTTTTTGTCCCCTGTCACTGCAGTCATCACTTAAAGCTTTGTGGACACCTGCTGCCATAGAGCTAAAATAAAGACACATATGAAAGAAACTGTATCTTTGTGGGAAACAACACAATTTCACATCATCTGGTGAAAATGTTGAGCAAACGGAGGGTCGTCTTTGACAGTTTACCTGACCCCAGCAGAATTGTTTTATTAGAACTGAAACCCATACTTGTCAGATTATCAAAGTTTCTTCCCACATGACTAAAAGAAAAAAAAGTTATCACTTTATCCACAGGAAAACAGTTAACAAGCATCAATAGTGGAGGAAGCAGTGAAAATGTTAATGTTATCATCTGGAAAAGTTTCAGCCTCCAATTGCTGCTCTAACAGCTCATACTCGCTTTCTGCCATTCAATATTCTTTATCCAGTAGAACTGGGCACAAATCTGGCACACTGCTCCCTAAACGGTCAGAAATTACTAGACTGCTATAGAAATGAGAGGTTCTTGTATAAAGGTAACTCAAGTGTCCAAGAATGGTTGACTCCATCATGTCAATTACAATTTCTTAGAAATAGGTTGTATCATACAACAAGTTGATCTGCATACAAACTGAATATCCTTCTAGGTGTGAAACATCACAAAAGTGTAATTTTAAATATGTTTTCAATGTATTGTCAATCATACTTCAAATCACTAGAACATTATTAGCAGAGGATCACGGCACTGCACAAAACAGAAAAAAAAATCAAGTATCTTCTCCAGGGAGCCCTGAAGTGTTTTAAAGGGCCAAAAGGGAAATTCGGGAACACCTTTGTTGCTCAAGTGCAGGAGAGAGAGGAAAAATGAAAACTTCCACCTTTCTCTCTGAAAAATTTGACCAGTAATACAGGAAGTTATTTCACTGGAAATGCACTCAATACAATGTTATCTAAAGGATATATCATTACCTAAAAGAGATATCTTACAGAAGAGTTGAACATATTAGTAGGGAGGTAACTGTAAACTGTAAAGTTTTGACTTTGATACAATCTTCTGAACTTAAATACACTTAGATAAATATACAATGCAGATTGAACTTTCCCCTTTCTCTCCAAATTAATTATTCTGTGATACTACCCTAATAGATACAGGGAATTGTTCACATATCACTGTACTTTGCCATGCTACTTCCTGTGAAACCAAAGGAGGTAGACCTAACAATTTTCCCATTTAAGGGAAGACCAATACTTTCATGTACAGGTGAGAGCTGTTTGGTTTAGTTGTACCTGCTGTTGATAGGCTTCGCATACTTTCAGAACAAAAGTACTGTATAAAACCTGAAAGAAACACTGCCTTCGCTAAGAAGTGTCTCTGAATGAATACTAAAGATGGAAAAAACCTGCTAAAACTAAAATTTTAGCTAAAGCAGCTAGAAATACTCTTTTTTTCTTAAGAGTTGGCATGTCCTGTTGCTAACCTTTTGTATATTAAAAAAACCCAAACACACACACACACAAAACCAAACCAAACCAAACTCCACAGACCCCCAAACCAGAACACCTAAGTGAATTCCATTTTTAAGTGAGGAATCCAGTCCAACATCTCTAAGAAGCTACTACATTTGGAGATAGCTGGGTCTCACCAAGGCTGCTATAAATCCTCTCCAGTCTCTTCGTAGAACATTTACAAGAGGAGGAGGAGGAGGAGGAGTGGATAATCATATTATCGCACACTGCTATGAAGCTACCAGAGTCTGAACTGCATCACTCATTTATCCCATGAATGCAAAAGACACAAAGGACACTTAAAGAAGCTAAGCTACAGACACCTCTGAAATTCGTTTCCTGTATTTCACTACACAGGTTGAGAAAACACAAGGTTACTTTTTATAACTTTGCAGAAATTACTTTATCAATCAAACACATATTTGAAATTACACTCTCAAACGACAGGAGGACAAATTTCAGATGATTGCTATTTTCTGTTTTCCCTCAAGAAGGAAGCAATCATCTCCCTTGGTGACAGCTATGCGTGTGAAGCACCTAATATATACCAGAGTATTTAAACACTCATTTTTTTAATATGCCTGCTTATCTAATTATTTCAAAAAGTTAGCAACCTCCAAATCTCTCCACTTGAACATCCATGTAAGTTAGGGCTAGAATTTTTAGATTCAATGAATATCTGCAAAAAACTGACATATACAACAACAAGCTATCTGTTTAATTGATCAGGTGAGATTATTTTAAACAACTTGTGATGGCAGCAATATCAATTATAATGTATTTACTCAAGCTTTTAATTATGAACATTATTGGTTTTGTGTGGTTCCCCCCACAAAAACCGGGGGGTATCCTAGAGAGTTTGGCATAAAACCAGGATGTCTTCTATTAAGTCAAGACTCTTTGGATAAGATAATCTATGGCACTTATTTTCTTAAACACTTTACCTGCATTCCTTTCACTTCCTCCGTTACACTGCAATTAGAAACAGGAAAAGAAGAAACATCAGAAGAATATTAGAATAGTAATTAATGGATGCCTTTGTTTACTTTGGTACATCTCACAACTAGGCACTTCCTAAATAATAATTCTGTTTCCATCAGGTTCCCCACGGCCTGATGAGAAAAGCCACAAATACAATAGATGTTAAAGGTTACCTGATCACTTACTTCTTGTCATACTATTGCTGTTAAAATCGCTACAAGAATGTAAGCTTTAGCTACCTTGGCCCTGGCTAAGACAGATAATTCCTCTTACAGTCCTTAATGTATTTAGTCTGTAAAGTTGTGCAGCAAGGATTAGTAGATGATGCACAAGGTATTACCCAGGAGTGGAAAAGGAAAGGGAAATACAGCCCCTTTGCTCTCTCCATTAGATACTCTCTTGTTTCCCAAGACTGAATTTTACCCCTTGTCCCCTCACTCTGTGGGGTTCCAAACAGCTTCTGTGTTAATTTCCAAGGCACACCACATAACTTAGCTTTTTAGGCAGATATTAGGAATGTAGCAACAAGGTGACTTTTGGCAGTTATGGCAGAAACTCTGAGATTTGGAATAAATTCACTGTTGAGTTCTTACGAGGGAGTTCAGGAAACAGTAAAGAAATAACTGCTTGTTTAATGTAAGTACTCAGAATAAAAAAATACAGATCACACAACAGTAATGGCTTTAGTCTGGCAAAGACAGCAAGTGCTGAGACTGCAAAGATACTTTAATTACTTTAGCATTATTTTGCAGGAAAAAAAAAAAAGAAAAAAAAAAAGAAAAAAAAAATCTAATGATGAAACCAGTAAAACCTCTGGAATTGAAGAGCTGATTACCTGTACCACGATAAATTGATTCAATGCTTGTTGACTTCAATGACAATATTCTGATGAGATCCAAAAGTACAAATCCCCATCAGCCAGGATGTAAAAAAAAAAATATTTTTTTTTCCCAGGTTTACTAGTGGTGCTTACCACTGGTAAATGGTCATCTATTTTAGTCTGTCTCATCTGACAGTCTTAACCAATTTATCCTAAACCCCTATTTTAAGGCAGATGTTGAATTAATTGATTAATACCTCTTGCAAATATGATATGGCACAGCGAGATTTGAATTTATTCCTATAGATATTTTATATGAAAGAAAAAGAAACATTACTACAAACTGCATAGTAGGACTACATTAAGAGCTACCTCAAGTACTTCCTCCTGCCATTTTCTAAGGTCCTCGGTTGACACATCCTCCCATGATTTTGGTCCTAGAAATAACAAGAGACATCAGTATAAACACAGCTTTTCTTATAGCACTATATATACCCAGTATCATTCTAACAAACATAAACATTTAGGAAGAACATATTACATAGTAACAACACATTATCAAATCTGAACAGCCTCCAATACAACTGTAGAAGCAAAAACTCATAGGTAAACAAGCCAAGAGACAATTGTAATTCTAAGTTAATTGAGAAATCAGGCAAAACAAAACAAAAACAAAACAACAACAAAAGATTCACATGCTAAGTCTAACAGCACTAAGCTAAAATCCAAGGAGCATTACAGCCGCACATGCCATGAAGAGAGCAAAAAAGGCAAATTATTTTACTCTTAAAATTTTATTGAATGCATGCTGACTACATGGTATCTGAGGTTAGTTAAAGCCACAGTTAAGGCTTGACAGGACTGAGATCCATATTAATTCCATACTGAATAGAGGTTAGTAAACCAAAAGTATAAGCCAGCCTTTACAAATCAACGGTTGTGAATTACAGTGCTGTATGCCACCCTCTCCTTCTCTTGATGGACAACGTATACAAAATGCTATAAAATGCAAGTTTCCCAGTCTATAAAAGCCTTTAAAAGGTAAATCATATTTGGTGCAATGATTAGATAAGGCTTGGTACTGTGGTAGTACATCACGTATATGTGTGCTAAGTTCTACTTTACAAGAATTGATAAATTAACTTACGAAACGTAATCATCACTTCAGTGATGGCAGAACATTTCATTTCCCTGTAAAGCCACCAATACAGTGCACACACAGGATGAGATTAATTACTTTCCTTTGACATTCCCTAGCTTAGGAGTCACTCAGTTTACAACCATCTTCTAATTTCTTAATATGTAATTTTATACAAGAAATAGAAGTAGCCTCAGACATTTTGTATTTGAGGTAATCACTAACCTGGGAAAATAAGGGTGTGTTCCTGTTATTTCAGTTTCATTGGGAGAAGATCAGTCTTTCAGCCAGTCTACCCAGTAGTTCCTTTTGGCTGTTTGGAATTCCTGCAACACTTCACTAGACTGACAGGAGCCCTCAATTGTAAATAATTTCTTACACCACCCCTGTGAGAAAATGAGAGGGGCATTCAGCAGTTGCACATGAAAACTATCCTATAGCAGTAGTAACTGGTATATTTGATAGGGTATAACCAAAAATTTCAGACTCCATGACCTTAGGCATCCAAAGTCAATGAACGCTAGCTAATGCTTTTTCCCAGAGTATGCATTTATGCAGACTGCAAAGCAAGATAGTGCATCAAACTGTAAACAAGCAAAAGAAATGAAACAAGGAAAAACTATAACGTTAAAATGTTGATGGTAAGGAAACAGCAGCTGTCATTTGTGGGTTATCTTGGCTGTATTTATAGGCAATGTGCTGATTTTAGTTATTGGACCTGCTGTGTTAGCATGGGAAGTTACTGGGGGGTTGTGGAAAATTACAGCCGATGGGTGTAAGAACAAAGCACAGGAGCTGGTGGTTTGGCAACAGTATCTTGTTATAGTCGCGCGAAGCTTTCCTAACACGAAAGGCATGTAGTTACAAGGACCTAAGATAAGATATGCATGCTTTCTTACTAACCTATCATGAGCTCAGCTTTTGTAATATGTATGAGCTAATTAGTTGGTATACCAATCAGTATAATCCACGATAGTAGTTGTAATGTATGTAACAGTATAAAAGGATTGTGTAGAGAACAATAAAGTGGACACTTTGCTTGCATCAAGTTGCGTCCCCGTCTCTTCATCGCGGCAAATGGTGACCCCCGACGTGATCTTTGGTGAAGACTCCGCCGGAGGCTGATAATCACCTATCTGGTGGCGTGCTGCGAGTCCCGCGGAACTGGGAACGCTGCTACAAGGAGCAGGGAAAAGCCGGCTACTGAAGTCATCACCCCCGTCTGGAACGAGAGGTGAGCTGCGGGAAACTAGCAAAATGGGGAATCAGACGAGTTCCCCTGAAAGAGACGTTTATGAGCTAATGAAAGCTTTGCTTCAGAAGCATGGGGGAAAAACCCTTTCGGGTCAGGACCTCAAGCTGATCCTTAAATGGGTCCAGGTTAAGATCCCTACAGTTACTGCTTCTTCGATTTTTACCCGGGAACTTTGGGACGATGTAGGGGTGAAATTATGGGATGCAGCTACCTCTGGAGATGAGGAAGCGCAACATATGCTCCCACACTGGAGAAAAATTTTTGAGACTGTGAAAGCGCAAGAGCAGAGCCAGCAAGGTTCTGAAGGGGAGACAAAGCCCTCTGCACCATCATTACCGTCACCACCCCCCTTGGCCTGTGCAGCGGGGTATCCCCCGGAGGATGATCCCTTTGATCCCGGACCTGTTGATCCCGAAAAAGAACCCGATCTTTTCCCTCCTGATCCTCATAATGCCTGGGGAGAGATCAAACGCCAAGCCTTAAAGGAGGGGGAGTTAGAGATAGCAAGGACTATAGTAGCGCCTGTTATATATCAAGGAAGGGGGGGGGCGGCTCAATGGGAAGCATTGTCCTTCTCAGTGATTAAGGAGTTGCGTCGTACGGTTACCGAGCACGGGTTGTCTTCTCCTTATTTTGCAAGCCTTTTATCTTCTGTATTCGATACATATGTCATGACCCCACATGATTTAAAATCTCTCGCGCGATTGTTATTAACCCCGACGCAATATACAATGTGGGAGTCTCAATGGAGAACGGGGCTGCAGACAATTTTGTTGGGGTATGCGGGACATGCGAATGCTGCCCTAGCTGCCTTAACCATAGAACATCTTACTGGGACTGGGCAACATGCAGACCCGGCCGGACAGGCAAGGGATATCCCCCGAGAAGCCTTAGAAGCAGTCCGGGAGGAAGCGAAAAAGGCTTTGTTGAAAGTTCCTGATTCTCAAAAGCCTCAGAAAGCGTTTACTAATATCACCCAAGAGCCCCGAGAGCCGTATATGCAATTTGTAGACCGCTTGAAACAAGCCTTAGATCGGCAAGTAGATAATACCGAGGCTCGAGATATCCTATTACTTAAATTAGCAGTGGAAAATGCCAACGCTGATTGCAAAAAACTTTTAAAATCGCTTCCAAACCAAAATCCTACTTTGATTGAGATGATTGAGGCGTGTAACAGAATTGGCACTATGGATTATAAATATGAAGCGATGGCTGCTGCCTTTGCGGCCATGCGCGGACCTGTGGGAAACAGTAAGCAACAGAACTGTTTCGGTTGTGGGAAGCCAGGTCACTTTAAAAGAGATTGTCGCAGCGCCGGGAAGAGACCCCCAGCACCTGGTATTTGTCCCAGATGCCAGAAGGGACGGCATTTTGCAAACCAATGTAAATCTAAATATGATGTGAATGGGCATCCCATACCGGGAAACCGGCAGTGGAGCGCGAACCCGCGGCGCGTGCAGACACAAGTTCCGCGGCCAGCCTCAACGCCCCTGCAAGCGCGGGGGGAGGAGCGGGGGACCGGAGGGTTTCCAGTCTCTCTCCCGCAACAGCAGGGAGCGCCGGCCTGGACTTGGCAACCGCCCACACAGTAACGCTGCTTGATTCCTCTGTTCACTTACTGCCTACCAAAGTTGCAGGTCCTTTGCCTCCTCAAACGCAGGCTTTATTATTGGGAAGATCATCCACCACCCTGTCAGGGCTTTTTGTATTGCCTGGAGTAATTGATCCTGACAGTAATTCCGAAATCAAAATTATGGCTTGGACCCCATTTCCTCCTTGCACAGTACCAGAGGGAAGTCGTATTGCTCAATTGATACTGATCCCTAAGGAGGACTATGTCTCAATCCCTGACCAAATGCTCCCACGGAGACAGGGAAGCTTTGGGTCTACGGGAGAACCACTAATTTTATGGGCTCAAGCCATCTCACAAAAGCGTCCTATATGTCAATGTACCCTCATTTGCAGAGGTCAGCAAGTCGTGTTGAGTGGAATCATTGATACAGGTGCAGATGTTACCGTTATTTCTCAAGCGAAGTGGCCTTCTAGGTGGCCTTTAGCTGATGTCTCTCAGACGTTAGCAGGAATCGGGGGGTGTGGAGCTAGCCGCCAAAGCGCAGAAATGATACAAGTTCAAAATTCAGAAGGACAAGTTGCCTCAGTCAAACCGTTTATCTTACCAGTACCTATGGTCTTGTGGGGACGTGATGTGTTGTCTCAGTGGGGGGTGTCTATTCAGACACATTTTTAGGTGGGGCCATTGAGGGGCGTGAAACCCTAAAGTTAACCTGGAAGACAGACACTCCTATTTGGATTGATCAATGGCCCCTGCCACTGGAAAAACTTCACGCCCTCCAAGAAATAGTTAACGAACAACTATCTATGGGACATATTGTACCCTCAACGAGTCCTTGGAACTCGCCTATCTTTGTTATTAAAAAACTGACTGGCAAGTGGCGCCTGCTCCATGACCTCAGAAAAATTAATGACGCTATGGAAGATATGGGGGCCCTGCAGCCTGGGCTTCCATCACCTACCATGATCCCTCGAGATTGGCATTTAACTATCATAGACCTCAAAGATTGTTTTTTCAACATTCCATTGCATCCAGATGATGCCCCTAAATTTGCCTTTTCTGTACCAAGCGTCAACATGCAAGCTCCTTTGCAAAGATATCAGTGGGTTGTGCTACCGCAGGGAATGAAAAATAGCCCTACAATATGTCAATGGTATGTAGCAAAGATACTTAGTCCTGTTAGAACTGCAGTGCCTGCTGCATTGTTATATCATTATATGGATGACATCCTAGTGGCAGCACAGCACCATGAAGTCATGGAGGAAGCTGTAGCCCTTGTCGTGGCTGCTGTAAAATCAGCAGACCTCTGTATTGCACCAGAAAAAATTCAAAGAATGCCACCTTGGAAATACTTAGGATGGCGTATAAGGGCTCAGACTGTTACCCCGCAACCCTTACAGATACAGGCAAATGTAAAGAACTTACATGATGTACAAAAACTGCTGGGTACAATCAATTGGGTCAGACCATTGTTAGGAATCACTAATGCGGACCTTCGTCCCTTATTCGAAATGCTTAAAGGAAGCTCGGATTTAAACGCTCCGCGAACTCTTAGTCCTGAAGCCATAGCTTCCTTGCATAAAGCTGCAACAGCAATTGCCTCCAGACAAGCGCATCGATGGGAACCAGAATTGCCTTTTCAATTAATCATCCTTAATCCTGCTAGACAGCCTTATGCGCTTATTTTTCAATGGGACTGCCAGAAAATGGACCCTTTACTAATCATTGAATGGATTTTTCTGCCTAACCAAGCCACAAAGACGATTTCTACCCAACATGAGATGTTTGCATCTTTAATCATCAGGGCCAGACAGCGATTACTTACCCTGGCGGGCACGGACTTTGCCCTCATATGTATGTCAGTAACAACTGTTTACCTGCAATGGCTACAACAACAATCAGATGCACTAGGTATAGCCCTGACTGGCTATACAGGCCAACTCACTTCTCATCCGCCTTCTCACAAGCTGTTAAGCGTTGATTTTCGCCTTTTACCTGTTCCAAAGCGGAGTGACCAGCCTTTACAAGCCCTTACTGTATTCACAGATGGGTCTGGCAAATCTCACAAGTCTGTTATCCTTTGGTGGGATGACCGGCGGGAACGGTGGAGCTCAGATGTAGAGACTGTGCAGGGTTCTCCTCAAATAGTAGAATTATCTGCAGTTGTTCGAGTGTTTCGAAAATGGTCTATTCCTCTCAATATAATCACTGATTCTGCTTATGTTGCAGGAATTGTTAGCCGAGCAGAAGCTTCTGTGCTACGGGATATTTCTCATGCGGCACTGTTCAATCTGTTACAAGAACTCATTTTCCTGTTAGATTCCCGCCTTCACCCTTATTTTATTATGCATGTCCGATCTCACACTTCTCTACCTGGTTTTATTGCAGAAGGGAACCGACAAGCGGATTTGCTTACGCTACCGGTGCAGGTGTTACCAGATCGATTAGCGCAAGCTCGACTCAGCCACTCCTTTTTTCATCAAAATGCTGCAGGCCTTAAGCGTCAATTTGACCTCACTACACAACAAGCCCATGATATCATTGCGGTGTGTCCTGATTGTCAAAGGCACTCTTTCCCTTCTATAGCAGAAGGAGTTAACCCCAGAGGACTACAAAGCCTTCAACTCTGGCAAACAGATGTCACTCATTTTGCTGAATTTGGTCGTTTAAAGTTTGTTCATTGCTCTATTGATACATTTTCCGGAATGTTATTTGCCTCCTGTCATGTAGGAGAAAAAGCACGCGATGTGCGAAAACATCTGATGCGCGCCTTTGCTACTTTGGGGGTACCCTCTCAAATCAAAACTAATAATGGCCCTGCATATGTATCTAAAACCCTAACGACCTTTTTTGCCTCTTGGGGTATATCACACATTACAGGTATCCCTCATTCTCCTACGGGACAAGCTTTGATAGAACGATCTCACCAAACCTTAAAACGTTTGTTATTAAAACAAAAAGGGGGAATAGGGGCTGCTACACCAGAGGAGCGCTTACAGAAAGCCTTGTATGTTTTTAATTTTTTGAATTGTTCCCTGTTAGACAGCAATCCTCCAGTAGTTCGTCATTTTAGCACAAACACCCTTTTTGAACCCAAGATTAAGCCGCCAGTATTGATCCGGGACCCCGAAACAGGTAAAGTGATGGGACCCTATCCCCTTGTTACATGGGGTAGAGGCTATGCTTGTGTTTCCACAGAGAGAGGCCCCCGTTGGATCCCAGCCAAGAATGTGAGACCTTTTCGAGAAACATTGCAGCAGCCTCCTGAAGACATTCCTGGGCCTGATCCTGCGACTGATATAGAAGACCCTACCGATCAATAATTGAATGAATTCTGTTCCAGAGGTTAACAAATGGGAGCTTAAATGTCTCCAATGTGAAAAATGTAATCCGTGGATTTGTAGAATTTGTGTATTATTACTAACGATTCCATGTATTTTGCAGTGCTTACAAAAGTCGATAACCGCTTCAGTAAATAAGATTTTTCTTGTACAAGCACAAGACCTTCTGAAAACTCCCAGTACAGAAATGTTGGTGAAGCAAGACGTCCTCGAACTGGTTGGGCGCCGACCTTGGGAAGAAGCAAATGTTTGAAAACAAAAAGGGGGAGATGTGGGTTATCTTGGCTGTATTTATAGGCAATGTGCTGATTTTAGTTATTGGACCTGCTGTGTTAGCATGGGAAGTTACTGGGGGGTTGTGGAAAATTACAGCCGATGGGTGTAAGAACAAAGCACAGGAGCTGGTGGTTTGGCAACAGTATCTTGTTATAGTCGCGCGAAGCTTTCCTAACACGAAAGGCATGTAGTTACAAGGACCTAAGATAAGATATGCATGCTTTCTTACTAACCTATCATGAGCTCAGCTTTTGTAATATGTATGAGCTAATTAGTTGGTATACCAATCAGTATAATCCACGATAGTAGTTGTAATGTATGTAACAGTATAAAAGGATTGTGTAGAGAACAATAAAGTGGACACTTTGCTTGCATCAAGTTGCGTCCCCGTCTCTTCATCGCGGCAGTCATTTGTCTTGTGTGACCTGAGAATGGCCTGTCTTTTCTGAGTGCTGCTCTGTACTTCTTTTTGGAAACTACCAGTTACCCCATTGACTGGCAAAGCTCACCCAGCTGCACAGAGTGAGTTTGAAACCTGTGGTCCTTCTCAAGGTGAATATGGTGACAAAATCATTAGCCATTCTCAGCACACATCTACCTTAAATAAAACCTACCCCCCCTGTGATGATGATATAGGCAGCCCAGCTTCTCCAGACACTCACAGCTGGCATCTGCATCAATCTTGTTGACAAAGACACTTCTTGAGAGCAAGTGCTAGACTGTTTTTTTCTCTCCCAGGCGGGGCTTTGAAGCAAAAGCATTCCTGTGGGCTCTGGCAGCCCTCAGGATCAGCGGCTCAGCTCTGCCCCTTCACCGCTCATATTTGCTAAGGGTTATAATGTAACATGAGCTAACATTAGGCTTTCTTTTTCCTTTTCTGCTGCCTATTAAATTAGCAATAAGCATTCTGATAATCAGGTCAACTTACAATATACCTTCATGACTTCAAAGCACCTCCCCAACAACAAGTTGCAGCTTCATGTTGGTTTAGAACAAGACTTTGGGGAGTCACACTTGAAAGTTTTTTTTTTCCATGTGCCACTTGTTTTCACTGAGATGCTTTATGAACAGCTGATGAATTCAGAAGAATGACACCAATAGAAAATGGTGACCATAATGCATTTATCTCAAACAGCTGTGTATCAAATGATGCTTAAGTAGTTAAAGGAAATTTATGTTAATCAACTTATAAAAATCTAGATAGAATCTTATGACTTGTCCCAAACACATGTGGAGTCACTGTAGGTAAATGTTTTTTGATATGATGTGCCAGAGTGTTTACGTTAAGCAGTAAAGATATTTGCTTCTTAATTACACAGGTTTCTGCTCAATGATTTTAGATCAAAGTGTGGAAAATTACCATGTCAGCTACATTAAAATTTAGCTTAACAAAAAATGGCTAAGAATTTCCTTACACACATAATTTTTTTTAATACAACACAACACTCCTCCTGAATAGGTAATTCACTTCATATAATTACAGTTAGCCAAATTAGACAAGTTTAAATTGAAATATTCTCTTTAAAATGCCTTTATAAAAAAGAGTCTGTGTAGATAGATAGTTTGCATTTTTTCAATGCCCATGACTTTGTTAGTTTAAAAACCCAGTTTAAACTAGCAAAATGCGTTGGATCTTGACTACGTACTCAGAATCACAAATCAAATTTAGAGGTTCCTCCTTAAAAAGCTCTAAGTAATTTAAAGCTGTGCCAAGTTCTGCTAATTGGGTTGAACCTTCAATAATTTTTACAGAATGATGCCAATCGTTACCTTCACACCAAACCACTACAGCTTTATGAGACTTCCCAGAACCATCAACAAAAACTTTGCAAGTATGTAGGATCAGACCAAATACAAGTATGGCCTATGACCTGATGTGAAAGACTTGCAGGTTCTGCAGCAATTTACATTCAGGCATGCCAAAAGCTGTGCTGTTAAAAAAAAACAGATAGTCCAATTCACAAAGACATAGATTACAAATAAAAAAAAAAAAATCAGAATTAAATTTCACAAATGGTACATATATGACAAAAGGATCATGGCCTATTAAGACTTAAATTCATTCCCTGCATTTTCTTGATCAGAGTGACAATTGAACAGTCGGTATATCAGTCTGCCAGCAATCTCATCATACTGTCCCACAATAGCCACAGGTTGTTTCATAGACAAATCTGCAAGTCCAATCGAATGCAGTCAGCCTGTAAGGTTGTCATAAATTTATTCCTCAACATTTCTAAGTCCATTTTGGTTGTCATATTTATTGGGTATTGTTTTCCCTTACCGGATCGAAGTCCTGGTTCAGATCAATCAGTGTAGTATTTGCTTTATCGAAACATTGGCTGTTAATACTAGTGGAAATACACTTGCAGCAAGCACATCTGCGCCATCCAAGCAGCTTCTTGTAGGCCATGCAACTAAACAGAATTCTCAGAAAACGTTATTTGAGCTTACAATTTACTTAAGAAACCTTGACCCAAGTGAGGTATAGGACTTTCTGGCAACTACAAGAATTCATGTATCAAAACTTTGTTCCAAATTTGTCATTCTATTGGTCTCAAAAAACAGCCTTTCTTTCGTTCTCTCCCATGACCTCAAAAACTAGCATGGTGAATTTACTGAGAAGTCTCTTACAAATAATTACCACAGAATAAGCCTATTAACAAATCTTTGGTTTGATTTTCCAATTTCATTAGAACTACGGGTCTGCTAGGGATGCCTTTAAACTTCACCCTCAGACTGCTCCATTCAGTATTACATCGCTGCAGTGGGGGGGAGATGATTCACGCCATGTGGGGACCCCGCTGATTGAGGAACACACCTCTTTCTCACAGCAGATTCTGTTCTCAGCTTCTTCAAGTGGCCTTGAGATTCCTTTGAGCCAGACTAATTCAGCAACAAATCTTTATCCATCAAAACCCCTCCACAGGGTAGTGGCAGCTATTATTGGAAAGATTCACTGTGGGACTGAGGGTACTTTATATAATTGGACCAAGTTCTTTGGGATGTAAGACATTATTCGATCTCTTTTTCTTCTTACTGTTTTTGTTTGTTTTTTAAATTATAACCCAGTTCCTAGCAACATTTTTCATAGGCTTGGTTTGTGCAGAAGACTAAAGATGGGTGATTCTTGTCTGTAAATATGATCTCATTTGCAGTGCAAAATGTATGCTTTGTGTGTCTTTCCGCTGTTTTTCTCTGTGTTTTTCAAGCCAAATTATCAAACATGTTTCATATTGGAATTTTCATAGGTTAGTCTGTTTCTGTGAAGTTAATAAAGCAAAAGTCTAGATTTAAAAAGAAAAAAAAAAATAAATTTTCCACCACCTGGAAGTATCCTGAGAGAGAAGCTGGAAATCAACTCAGGAAATCAATGCTAGGAATGCTTCAATTACAGACAAATTTCAGCTGAAGGTTGCATGCTTTTAGGCAACCAGGTATCTCAACAAAATATAAATCGATACAAAAACAGGCATTTATTTAAGGCATATAGATTTTGTGTTGGGCAAGAGAGAGCCAGTCAAACTCATGATTATCACGTGATGCCGCCTGTGTTTTCACTTAAATGATGTCCAAAATAAATACAAGTAATTCTTTACATAAGCCATGGCATTAGATTTAGGCTCAATTCAGCCTGATCTGCATGCCTGTGACCGAGTTTTATTATGCCATATGGATGGAAATGAGCTGTCTATAATTCTCCTGCTCCCTCATTAATGTCCCAGATGGAACAAAGGGTCGAGTCCGTGCTTAAATTTCTTGATGAACTACGACACTAATGCATGGTAATTTTCGTGAGGAGCAGCGTGAAAATTTTTGTTATATATTGTCATGGGATACACACAAAAATTCTGAGACAGACCACATTACCCTAATTCAGAAATCCAGAATTAAACTTAGAGATACCTGTAGCTGGTTAACTGGCCTTTGAGGCTGGGACTTCATCTGCTCATAACAACATTCCTCTACAGTTTATCAAAGTAGAAAAATGTTTTAGTTATTAAGGCACACTACTGAGTCTTAAAAGATCAAATTAACAGCTCCTCCCTGTTACAGAACCAACTTTGCCCAGCTTACTTTGGTAGAAGTTTGTTTTGGTTTGAATTCACACACAGATCTCTTTCTCTATTAACAGAAGGGCAAATAGCTAAGAAATTCAGACATGCATACTGTGAAAATGAAAAGCATTTTCTGTTCATATGGATGGAAAGTTTCTCATTATTCACTAAGTGGGCGTCATTTTAGACTGCTAGGGGTACATCTTGCAATTAGAGTGTAACCACATATTAATGTATTTTTCAGCACGGGCAAACTTATACTGGGCCACAAAAGAGGCTGTGAGTTGCAGCAGCTGGTGATTAAATTGTATTCCTGACTGTACTTCCAGTTTTCTGAAAAATCTGGTGTAAGTCATTTTTTCATCACGTATCTCATTTTAGCCATCAGTAAAACAGATTATTTCCTCACAGTTTTCAGACTTGTTCCAGCATATTTGTTAACATTGCTGATGATCTGTGGACAGCCACAACAGAGAACTGGTCTGTGTCTGTTTCTACCAGCTTGTGTGGGAGCATTGACTTTGGGCAGGGAGTAATATGTGTCTTAGATTGCTGTAACTGCATGGATGAAGCTGTTATTTCAACTGGTGCAGCTTTACATGAAGAACAGCTCTTGGTTTTGAGATATCTGGCTGAACAGGATCATTTGGACTGCAAAAAATCCAATTCAGTATGAGACCTGGTCTTAAAAAGAGTAGTGCAGTATGATGGTTTGCAGTTCTATCCCAAGCTGGTATTAATTCTGTGTTGAGAAACACAGAAAGTGTTGGTCAGTCAGTTTTTAACTACACATTTATCACAGCCTCTGAACAGACACGTGTTCTCAAAGTGAAGCTTACCTAAAATATCTTGATTGAGATTGCCATAAACTGGGTCATCTTCTGTGTAGTAGCCATCATAGCTAGAAGGGCAAAGGGCAAAATACTTTTAATTCACAGAATATGCTTGATTTAGGACTTCACTATTAGACTTTAAACATTTTACACACATGTGGCAGTAGCAAGCAGATTGTATGTGATCTGAAAGACAAGACCAAAAATATCGGGGGGGGGAAACAAGTGTGGGGACACAGCACAGAAATGGCTATGTGCATGTTCTGAAGAGAGATTTGTTATCTAGCCAAGAATAGAACTCTTTTTTCCTGGAACTTACTTAATTATAAAGCTAATCTCAAGACCACTAAGCTACCGTTTTACATAGTTCTAGAGGTATTATTGATCACTGAAACGAACCCACTTCATGTCCTCTGAGCCTGCTTTGCAATAAAAGTAAAGCACTAAATGGGTCTCTTGGGGCAATGTTCTTAAAAACTCCAGTCTTGATTCAACTAAAATGTTTACGTTGCTAGTTCTGCTGCTTATATCTCTGAAAGAGGGATATATATCCTGTGACCACGCAGAAAAAGAAACTGAGGCAGAGAGGCATTGGCTCCAAAGAGATTTGTTGCTAGAGCTTGATTAATAACTCAGGAACGTTAGACTTTCTATCTTCTGCTCCAGAACTCCCGAATTTAGCACAGTAAGCTCCGATTACATGAGCAATGCAACATCAGCCAACCTTACCAAAACCTTGCTCAGCATTAGTTTTGTAAATTACTGTGATTTTTCATCGTAGAAATCTCTGCCTAGCAGCACTAAAAGACAAACCAAAAAGGCACTCCCTCATCCCACAGCTCTCCAGCAGCTCTTTTAATATCCTGCCATATTCTAATTCTCTTGTACTTGGTGAGTTCAGTTTATAAGCATAGGCCTGTTTATCTAGGTTATGTACGTATGTTTGTTTAACGTGATTGAACCCGCTAGTGTTTGCCTGAGCACCCATGTGCATATAGCACAGGTGCAGTTTTCCCTGTGGAAACGCACTTTTTCTCTGAATGGGCGTGGTGAGGATGTGCAACTGAAATCTACAGAATTGCATGCATAAGAGAGGTTGCAATGGCATCATCAAATCTGTTGAAAGTCATAGTTAATTTTAACCGAAACAAGAGTATGACTGTAGTCACCCTCTAACGTGAATTAAACAAATCAGTTCCTTATTGTGTGTGACACATTGATTTAAGAGCTACATTAGCATCCCACGATGAAAAGCAATTTGGCCTTTTTCAAAACAAACTAATTAAGCACAAAATGTGCATGAAATCTGAAATTCAAATAAGCATTCAGGAATTTTGGGAAGATAAAATTTTCTCAAATGTATTTTGTATCAGTGCAGCTACTTAAAATTCTTTTTAAACTAAAGTACGAATAACAACCAGTTACATGAAAAGTACACCTCAATAAAGAAGTTGCAGATGGTAAAAATGTACATTAAAAATACAAATTTAGCCAAAACTTAATTCCTCAACTTGTACGTGTTCTGTTGGTTTTTCTTCAGAGAATGGACTCAGCTGTGTTTGGCAATGGACTGGGCAGCTAGCAACCATTGTATAATCATACCTGGCTCCCCTAAACATGTTTAAAAGTTGCATGCTCTCTACTAGAATCATTCTTGCCGAAAGATAATTAATCCATTTGTTGGCTTGAAATCTCCAAGCAGTGATGGCTTTCTCTGCAAACACTTTAACCCCTCAAACTCCATTCCTTACAGAGACATTACTTACCTTGCTTCTTTTTCATATAGTGTGAAATGTTCAGTATCAACGAAACAACAAGAGCCAAACTCAGAAAGGCCAAAACTCCCCAGACAGAAAAATGGCAGTCCATTTCTGCAACCGAGAGAAAAGAATTCCATAGTTTGTGTTGTCAACAATTTTACTGTATTCTTTGTGGTGGGCTGGTTTTTGCTTTCTGTAATTGAAGCTACTATTTTGTTGTTTACTCTGTGACAGCCATTGCTATACAAGCTAAATAATTAATATCAATCCCAGATGCTCAATAATAAGAGAGCAATGTCAATAAGCTGTTAACAGAACTACTATTTCGTAGAAATTCGGCCAAAGGTTGGACTATTGGTTTACCTGTAAGATGCAGTAAAAGTCAGAAATCGATAAAGAAAAAAGTCAATAGCTTTGAAATTATTTTTGTAATTGTCGTTAACTTATGCATTCAACTTATGCATTTAACTTATGCATTAAAAGGTCTAGCTGGAACAGAGCAGTCAAGGGGAGAGTCTAGATGGTACTCTCAGAATGAGATTAGAGCAGGTTCTTAACACACTTATTTGGTTTTGCTGTAGCTGGATTCCTTCAGGGGGCTGATGTTTTGCTTGGTCTGTAAAGGAAAGCTGAGGTAAAAGAATACAGGAACACACGTTCCCGTGTTGCCAGCCACATGTGGCGGAGGCAATGGATGTGATCCTGCTGAGAAGACAGATTTTTTTCCCTGGTTGACTGGCTCCAGCTCATCTTGGGGACAGTCCCTTTATGGGCTTTGTTCCCTAATTATGCTGGGGTTGCAAAAGCTCTCTTAGTTTTGTTTTATTTCAAGCCAGAGTTGTGTTTATGATGTTGAAACAAGAGAAGATAATCCTTGGTAGTAAAAAATCACAAATCACATGGAATTCTATGATGCAGGTTTCCTTCATATCAGAACTCTCTTTTAAAAGGGACAAAACAGAGATGTAACTTTCTGACAGTCTTGTAGCTGTTTTTATCACATTCTACTTCCAGTGGCCATTTATCCTTCCTTTTATACTAAACAACCAATTTCCAGTCCTTTCTTTTCTCCTAGAGTTCTCCCAAAGGTGTTTGAGGGTTCTCCATCACAGCAATACTACTTTTCATATTGAGAGGCACATTTTTACAAGGTACAGACGTTCTTGAGGAGGGATGACACCTCCATGAAGCAGCTACATATCATTCTGATTTTTCAGAGAAGGAGTTAAAAGAAAGAGACATCATACCTTGAGAAGATGTTGTCAGGCCACGTCAAGAACCATCAGTGCTTGGAACGTGGTTAGTCTACAATTAGTCACTCGGCATTTGCATCCTATGCAACCTGTCCAAAACTACAAGAAGTCTGTGTCAAAGGCAAGAGCTTTTAAGTCTCAAGGTAGTGCCTAAATAATAAGGGTCATCCTTGTCCTCCTTCCTTCTTCTCCTACAAAATCTCTTTTTTTTTTTTTTTTTTTTTTTTTTTTTTCAGGGAACAAAACCAGTATTGTTGCATAAGAGAAGTGAAGCATGTGTAACTGAGATAGAAACTACAACCCTGTGATTCGTTTGAAAGAGAGTCAATACCTAAAATAAAGTTCTGATCTAAGTATGTACCTTTTTCTTAATCCTGAATGCTGTCATTTATTTTTCTGATACAGGAATACTTTTTTTTTCCCTGGTGTTTCCAGGCAGAAGGAGAACTCTTAGTTTTAATTTTTTATTTTAATATTTTCAGCCCTTAATTGAAGTGCAGGAGGAAAACAAATTTTTGATGACAAGTATTATTTTTGTGTTTCCAATTCTGATTTAACTTGGAATTATTATCTGGAAAAAAGTAAAGGTTTGAAAAAAAAGTTGTATCCCTTTTCAGTCTCAGGTTTAACATCTACAGTATTTGAGCAGTCCCACTTCTCTAGGACTTTAAAAATATTCTAGCAAAACAAAAGGCATGAAACTTGGATTTCTAATACAACGTACCAATGTGTTAAACTTCACTATCTATAGTTCTTTCTTAAACATGATTTAGGAAATTGCATAGGTGTGGGGAGATTAAGAAAACAATATTTATATGTATTCCAAGCTGAACACAACTGAGTTTATTTTTAAATTTATTTTCCACAACTCTGACTTAAACACCTGGTTGTATTTCAGGGGAATGTATACAAACATACGTGTGACTTCAGGTTGTTTTGGTTTTTGTCTTTGCCATAGGAGCTATTTGTTTGTCAGACAACACTAGTTGTATCTGAGAAACAACAGCAGTTTTCATTTACCCTATAAAACCATAGTAAAGGCATGATCAGAGACATACAGGTGCCACTCTGAGTTCTCTATGTTTTTCCAATGTCCGTTTCAAGTTAATCTTACGTTCCAAGGACAAAATACGCGAGATTTTGATTATATATCTTAGCTTTACAGATATACAACTCGCAGCTCTTTCCCACGTGTTCTTGTACTACCCTTACAGCTGTTGCCAGTTTGCTGTTTACATTTATAACTGAATACATTAAATATTTACTACTTTGGCAACAGCAGCAATAGAAGAAAAGCTGAATACCTGTGCGAAGAAAAAAATTCGCCTCCTCAGATAACTACACTGCTGTCCCTTTATGTATAATAGCAAATGCAACCCATGACGGTTAACTGGTTGTGCTGGTTGTTGATGGAGAGTGAGAAATAAACAGAAAGAGAAGTCTATTAGACTAATTATAGTCTGTTCTGAAATAGTCTCTTGTATTCTATACTCTAATTTTAATTATCATTCAAGTAATTTACGGTCAAATGTAGCAAAAGCAGATTATTATTTTTTACGTATTACATATTTCTTCCAAAGCTCCTGTAGCACTGTGTTCAGGGGCATTCTCACTCTATTGCAATCAAATTGCATATTTTTAAAAAAATTTGTTATATCTTTGAAAAAAAAAAAGTCCTAAGCAAAAATTTAGGCTCCTGGAAATAGTACATTATGATTCTAATGGGATAAGCTTAAATTTCATCAGGGTTTTCTGTCATAGTCTATCTCCGATGGGGAAAAGTAAGAGCCATGGTAGTTTGTTCATAAGAAACTATATTGAAGCTATTCTTAGACTAATGCGCTCCTCTGTGAAAGAGTTCATCATATAGCCAAAGGTTTCATGAGAAGGACGATTCTCGTTTTATTGTTCCAAGCTGGGAAGTGTAAGTGGCAGAAGTACTATATTTAATCATTATAAAGGTGAGAGTGTTTTGACTATCTAATACCTGAATCTCTCTAGTATTAATTATATATTCCTGTTCTGCTGTTCTTTCACTTCTATTTGGAAACAGGGTCAAACTTGGAGTTGCACCCAAGTAAACACCTACCATCAGTAATTTGCTCCATCTGGATGATGTTTTTACTTTTCTGAGCTTAGGGATGGAGTTACTCGTCTCCTCTTAGTATATTTTACAGTGCTGTAAACTATATTCAACAACAAAATACAGGCAAGTAAAAGACTTTCTAAAGACATAGTTACTTGTGCCTTTTCTCTTTTTTAAATCTATTATTTATGACTTTCTCTACCAACAGAGAAAAAACATGGGAACAAATAAACTTTTGGTCACTTGTCAGGTTTTCTCTTTGCAGGGCTCGTTATACTGTAATTGGAGGGGGGTGGAGAGGAGGAAGCAAACAAAAAAGAATAACCAAACAAACAGAAGGCCCCCAGACATTCTAAACTTTCCTGGATTAATTTCTGCAATTCAGTACTACTGCAACTCAAAGGAGAAGATATAATCTTGTACTTACCTTTGGGGGCAGGGGACAGATTTAACAATTTGGGGCTAGAAATAGGTGTTTGTCCTCCTAACAGCATAAGGATAGGTAGCAGAAGTACTATGTTTGGTTCCTTCTTGTTCTAATGTATTTTGTTTAGAGAATCTCTCACAAAGGCTAACAGGAAGATACCATACTTCGACCAGTTTCTCCTACTGAAAAGGAACGTGAGGTGCGGAATACAGATACACATCTAGCTGGACATGCCATCTATTGTATCATCTTAAGCAACCTCACTAGCAAACTGACAGTCTCCTTCAGTTTTTACCTCATTCAAATGTGTAATTTATTTCAAAGGAATTTGAAATTCATTTGCATATGCAACTGTGTATATATTTATTAGTGTATTTATTATCCACCTGCCTTGCCACAGAAGAGCATGTACAGGAATATTAGTTCCATTTTATGTGATACAAACCTGCTTTTGTGATATTCACATGAGACCCACGCTCTAAGTCTTCCTGTTTGTGATGTTGTGTTGAATTCAACAAAAGTATTTAGATACCTCTTAAACTAAATTACAGATCTGTATTGCCTAGGTGTGCTATTTGACTCTTTATCTCTTGAGATTTCTAAACCAAGCCTGAAAGTTCATCTCCGAGAGAGACTATGGTTTAGCTGAAATAGGATTCAGAGGCACGATGCAAAAATGATACCATTGCCAGCTCTGGAAGGTCAGGTTAGGATATCATGATATGTTTCCTCTATTCTTTAAAGTCTATAAATCTGGACCCACAATCCAGAACATTTGTGGAAAGACAGGGTACATCAGCATGTGGCTTACGATGTGTATTTATCTTTAAAATTTAATGAAACATGCCCGTGTTTGGGTAGAAAAGCCATTGGAGTAGCTTCTTCCAGAGGAAGATTGCACTCTGAGCACCGTCGAAGAAGTTTTCTGTTATCTTCTGAGGGTTTGGTTTTTTTATGGATTTGTTTATTTGTTTGTTTTTGCAGAGCACACGATTTTATTTCCAATCGTGCATAATGTAGAAGGCGGAACGGTTTCTTAACAGAAAAAGTGAATCGCATGACTACATTTATCTTTTTTGAATACCTACATTGAAATAGCCCTCAGTGTAGTCTAAGGAGCAATGTAAAACGTTCTTCAAGAAAAATTCTTATGTGAGAAAATATCCTTTGCAGTATATGCTTATTTGAGATGTTATTACTCTGGAAAATTATTTTTACATTAACTACCTTAGATCAATGCTTAAGAAATAATTTACTGGATTAGCATCTTATTTGAACATGAAGGAGCAGGTTAGTCTTGATTAATATAATATAACCTTCCATCTGAATCCAAAGGTGATATAGACTCTTAACTATTTAGAGCTTTATCATAATGAAGAGAGTTGATGAGGAGAAATTAATATAAAAACGCTGAAAATTGTGGGAATTCTTCCACTTTATACCATTCTTGAGGTTGTAATTAACATGATGAAAAATCGCATGAAAATGACACTGTTTTAAAGTGGACATAGCTTTGGCATCTGCCAGCAACTGAATTTAGAGACCACACTCATCAATACGAGTAGAATCAAAATTTCTCATCGATAAACCAAAAGGCACGGGTCCATCACATTTCACTGAAAACCAGGACATATAATAGAACTAGAACTCCTTTTGGTAAGTGATGCATTCTATCATCTGTAGTCTGAACTGTGGCTTAAAGCAGGGAAGACATAGGTTTTATGAAGTGGAGACTGCAATTCATGTGTTTGAAAGTAAAGGTTTTGTCACAAGCCCAGGGAAGGAGAAGGACTCAAGCAGTTATAAGGACTGGATTGAGTCATTCCATTTGTACGATCAAGTGAACAGAAGAGTCCCGGGGCCATCTGATAGGAGTCTGCACCTCAAGAGGAGGCCTCTTGTTCAGCAAAGAAGGATCTTGTACTGAAAGAGAAGCTGGGGAGAGTGGGAGATACGCATTGTAATACTGGAGACAGTTGCTTAGTTTCTCAGCGAAGAGCATGAGGAGAAAAACCGAGATCTGCAGAGGATTCAGAATGAAATGCTTATCAGCCTGAACAAGAAGCTTACAAGGAATAAACTCCTTTGGAGATAATTCGGGGCATAATGGAAAGGTGAACACTGAGAATGCAGCAAAGGATTTCTGGGTTTGCGGTCCTGGTGGTGTGTTAATAAATCTGCTCTCCAAGAGCAAATCACTGTTGTACAGTGTCAGCTTTGACTGGCTACAGAAGCAAAGTCTATTGGACTGGACACGAGCTTGGTATGCTATTTTGAGCAGCCTGCAACAGAATGGAAGCTCTCTTCAATAGCAAGAAATTATTTGCTGCAGGCTGTAAAATCCATTGTGAATATAAAGGACTTCTTACTTTTCTTTCTTGTTCTTTATATCAGTGTTACATTAAAAAAATTAGTGAGCCAGAGCATGCTTAACGTGCTGTTATTCGGGATGATAAAGACAAGGACAAATCAAGTCCAGTTTTAGAAAGATGGGACATAAGGTAATATTATTCCATCCACATCTATTGTGCACAAAGACATTTCCTCTTCTTTTCAAAGTCCCCAAGCTATAAACTGCTGGGTGCATATTCTGGGAAAGTATCTCTGACTGCTTGGCTACTTATGTGATCTTTGGTAAACATATGCTGCTGATGTCTCCAAGGTAAGAACCTATGTCAAATGGACATGTGACTTGCCTGGGAATAGCTCTTGGTATTTAAGTGCTTGGAGAAGGTAAATGGAGTATTATTAAATATTGACGTGCACAGCTGTATATGAAGGAGTAAGTCTGCTCAAATGGAGACAAGCAAACAGTAGTGTCTGGCTAAAGGCTTACATGATTGAGTGAAGCTGACTGAGACAACACTTGACAAAGTAAAAAAAAAAAAAAAGAGCTTATGAGGTAGTATTTTGTTTGTTGTTTTAGAGAACGACAAGGAGATGTAGGGGGCTGTTGTTGCTTTTTTGTTTGTATGTTTTTGTCTTGAATATACATTGTGCCATCTACAGAGTGGAATAGTTAGAAAACCTGGAAGTGCCTGTGTTCAGTACTCATGTTCTAGTAGATGGTAACTCACACTTACTATGAAGTTCCTTCTACATGTGTGTTTATCCATCAGTGGTATATATGAAACTGGAAGGCTTACACTAAATTTTTGAGGAAGGACATATGTGGCAGCAGCCAAACAGGTTAGATATCTGTATCTAACTTTTGTGATGAGATAGCAGAGTGTTGCCATGGAGCATGGAGCTAAGGCAGTGGCTGACCAAGGAAAGATTATAATAGTGCTGAGATCCCAAGAGAGGAAGTGAGCCAGTTTCCAGAAGCAATACAGTTATCAGAACTTTTATATTTAAAGGGCTTTTCTGGTTGTGGATGAAGCATGGAAGGATGGAATGTTTTACTGTTGGTGTCTTAAAAAGGTAACAACACCCTTAGCAGTTGCCAGCAGGCTCTTCCAAGCCTGGAATTTGCTCTACATGAGCAGAAACCTCAAGGGAAAAGAATTTTCAGCCTTATTGACCTGAAAGCAGTTTCACAGTTTCTTCCTTTCCTCTAGCCTAAGAAGTCAAAAAGCTGTCTTGAATCCTTCCTCTCTGTTTTCAAAGAAGAAAGTGTTTTCTATGCCACTGAAAGAAGACTTCTGGGGACTAGCTTAACTCTTGCTCCAAAAATGAGCGTTAAAACTAAATACTACATTTTTCAAGTGTAATTAAAGAAAATGCAAATTTAACAGGCAGCTGGCACAAGGCTTCAATGCATTGGACTTGATAAATCTGCATCTCTTATTTACTTAACAAGTAAATCTTGGGAGGTTTGCGCAGGTCCATGTGGTAGGCTTGATAATTAACGTCTAGGATACCTGCAGACCGGTCCCTGTTTGCGTGGAGACAGTGTGCCTGAAAGTCTGGGTTCGTTAGCGCCTGCTGTATCTATGCGTTGCTCCACACGCATGTGAGTCCATGTCTTTCTCTCCACGAGCATGTGGGTTGATTTCGTCGCAAAAGTGCATCTGCGTTAGTATTGAGCTCAGCGGAGTGTGTCTGTTGACACTTGGTGTGCGTTGGCTGTGCCTGTGTGTAACACAACACAGTCATGACTGCTCAAGTGAACAGAGAAAAGGGAAACTATCTAGGTAGAGGCAACAAAGGAAAGCCGAGGCAGGACTGACATTTGCTAGACAGAGACGGATTCCCTGCGCTGACATTTCTCAGTTACACGAGAAGAAAGCTGACCGGTAGATCGACCGGAGAAAGGTTTCCAAAGAGGGCATTTAGCGAATGAACAGCAGTGTGCGCAGCTTTCAGGAGCGTGCCTGAAAGGTGCCCAAACCAGCACAGCCTGTCGTCAAAAGCTAGTGCCTATGTGACTGCATTGATGCACATTCCCGTGTCTGTGAGTGTATAGATGGCTGTCTCATGTTCACCCAAAGGCAAATGGTCCGGTTCTTCTTCTGTGCATGCACACGCGACTACGTTCTCGCTTCCTGACAGAGGTAGGTCTGTGCATGCAAAACTACATGGTGAAACACGTACGCATATGTTTTGGTAAACAATCGAGTGTGCGTGTTCAGGCAGCGGCATCTACGCAGACGTCTCCACAGATCCAGTTCTGAAAGCCCCGCACCCCAGGACTTGAATGTATGAACAACCAATTGCACCCATGTGCGCAATCACATATTCAGAGGGACATATTTAATCTCACAGAAGCACAAACGTATTTGCGTTCAAGCATATATCAGAAACAAGGTGTGAACAGAGGAGCTGCTGGTATTTTCTCTGTTCGGTGTGTTGTAGTGCATTCTCTGTACAAGGCACTACATTGCAGCAAAGACCGTGAAATAATTAACCTCAGTCTAACCCTAGGTATATGCAGTTGTTTCTTACTATAGATGCATTGGATGTTAAAAATTCCCACAAATTGTAATGAATCTGCAATAATTATTTGAATACAAGCATCGCAAGAGCATCCAGTTTTTGGAGCACTTATGGAGCATGACAAAGCCAGACAGAGACTGACAAAGCCCCACAGAGCCCAACAGGGCTTAGCAGAGCCTGATAGAACTCGACAGGGCCCGACAAATCCTGTCAGCACTTGACCACTAACAGTGGAGTCTGGCAGGGCCCGACAGAGGCTATCAAAGCACAAAAGAGCCTGAAAGAGCTCACCAAAGCATTACAGAGCCCAACAAGGCCCAGGAAAGCTTGAAAGACCCCAACAGGGCCAAACGGAGCCTGATGGAGCCCGACCATACCCAACAGGGCTCCACAAAATCCAACAGAGCCCTACAAATCCTGACATAGCCTGGGAAAGCCTGATAGACCCTGCCGAAGTCTGACAGAGCCTGACAAATCCTGCATAAGGGAAGAAAGCCTGACAAAGCCCGGCAAAGCTTGACAGAGCCTGACAGGTGTTGACAGAGCCTGACTAAGCCTCACAGTGCCTGACAACGCTCAACAGGGCCCACAGAGCCATGCAAATCCTGACAGAGCACAACAGAGAACAACAGATTTCCACAAAGCTATCCCGAGCAAGCCAAATCCTGACAGAGCGTGACAGGGCCCAACTGAGTAGGACAGAGCCCAGTAAAGCTGGACAGAGTTTCACATTGCCAAACAAAGCCTGACAGAGCCAGAGGAGCTTGACAGAGCCCAGCAAACCCGACAGGGATAGACAAGGCCTGACAGAGCCTGGGTGATTGTGGAAAGGTTTCTGCCTGTTTTTCAGTGAGGAATGGTGTGTTTGCATGTGGACAAACAGAAGGCGTGGCAACTAGGTTCCTACACTGAAGAAGGCAGAAGGCAAGATTTCCCACGCTCTCTTTCTCTCCCTATAACTATTAAACGTTATAAGGAACCAATCTTTTACTTATGTGACTGTGTACTAGTTGCGGTTCCAGTAACATGGAGAGCTCGATCACCTGAGACATGAAGCTCTTCAGAAGCTCCGCCAAAACAGACTGCATTCTCTGTAAATAAGCTAGATGGAAGCAAATACAGTGAAATAACGATCGTCTGTCTAACCCTAGGTATATGCAATTATTTCTTTATTCAGATGCGTTGTATGTTCAAAGTTACCTCACGCTCTCTCTCAAAACAAAGCAGGAATCTCAGACATAGTGATAAGGTGCCTAGAGTTTCTCACAGGCCTATGTTATCTAACACAGAGGTTCTACTCATCAAGCACACAAGGTCAGTAAAACAATTAGTGTGACCTATGTGCTTTTTCTACAGACAGGTGCAAGTCACTTGAGCGTATTTACGTTTAACTAACCTCCTCGCCAAATCTTCCACTATATCCCCATTCACCACATTTTTAGCAGTGTGCATATTCCGGTAAAATAAGACAGCTGCACCAATAAATAACTAGCAAATTGTCACGGAGGCACCCCGTAGGTTAATTTAAGGGACAACAAGGTCCAAGAACAACTTTTATTAAACCGGTGAGAAACAGGGTTTCAGCACTCCAAAACTTCTCGCAGGATTGTGAGTATATTTATACTTTTTGTGCACATATGCACATATAACTTTCCGCGCTCCGTATGAGTGCGTGTAAAATTAATCCTCGCAGAATCGCAGGTGTATTTTCCTTCCGTGCACATTTGCACGCGTACTTTAAATTATTTCCTCGCACAATCGCGAGTGTATTTTCCTTCTGTGCACACTTGCACGCGTAACTTTCCGTGCCCAATACGAGCACATGTATAAGTTATTTCCTCTCACAATCGCGAGTGGCCGCCAAGAGCCCCTCGCACAATCGCGAGTGTATTTTCCTCCCGTGCTTCCACATAAGCACGTGTAGGATTCCGTGCACACTTGCACGTGTAAGTAAATTAACTCTCGCAGGATTGCGGGTGTATTATAAATTTACCCTCACGGAATCGCGAGTGTACACTTCCCGTACTCACTACGAGTGCGTGTATCTCTTTAAAAATAATCCTGCACTGCGTTTAGGCAAGTGTGTATTTCTCCGGGACTCAGGGACGGCTTCGGCATTGTATTGGGTGAAGCCACGTGCATGCACACTGTGGACCGCCTGTTGTATTAGTTGCTGCCTTAAATAATTTTCCTCAACTGATATCCGAATCTGTATTTAAGTCACTTTTGGAGTGCTAAAACCCTATTTCTCACCGGTTTAATAAAAGTTGTTCTTGGACCTTGTTGTCCCTTAAATTAACCTACGGGGTGCCTCCGTGACAATTTTGGCGTCTTGCTCGTGCTCCGAGAGACCCGCAACAATGGGCGGAGTCTCGACAAGAATCCCATTTTTATCTGATCAGATCTGACTGTAGGCACTCTAGAAGCTTCTCTGCACCCCCCACACTGGCTGTGGGTGCCCCTGAAGCCTCCAAATATCCCCCACGCTGGGCGCGGCTCAGTGTGCCTTGGCACTCCCTTCTCCTAATGGCCCTGGCCAGGGTGCTCTGGGGCCAAACAAAAGAAGCTGTTAGCCTCAATTAGCAGAGAAAGAGGGAGATGTGCCCACTCCTTCCATACTGAAGGAGGGAGGGGGAGAGAGGTGGGGGGGGGGTTGCATTCTGCCACACGAATATACAGGTTTAACGCAGTAGCTGCACCGTTGAAAATGTAGCGAATATACAGGTAAAATACAGTAGCTGTAGCGCTATGTGGCAAACATCCAGGTAAAGTTACACCGCTAGAAACGTGGTGAATATGCGGGTAAAACACAGGACACGCACTGCTAAAATAGGGGCAAATATACAGGTAAAATACGGCAGCTGCATCAATAAAGATGTGGCGAATATACAGGTGAAAAAAGGCACGTGCACTGCTAAAAATGTGGCGAAAATACAGGTAAAATACTGTAATTGCACCGCTAATAATATGGCAAAATGGGACTGTACCTGGACCGTCCCATTCCTTACACCAACTTTAAAACCTCTCCCTGCAATTCCCAGCACGTCCCCTGCCCTGGTCCCTTCACTTAGCTTTCAGAGAGGCATGGGTCTGAATCCATCCGCAACAAAAAGAAACACCGCATTGTCTAGTGGGCATCTTCCTGCAGTCACCAGACTCCTTTAAAACATCTGCAACATCAACAAACAAAAACAAGAAGAAGAGCCAGTCAGTGCCGGTAATAAGTATCTCATCCGTCAGTGATAACTATTTCCACAACAGCCACTTGCGCAAAACTCCCATGGCATTCCATTCACCTGCTCATTCCGGAGGGGGACTCTGAAGCCCTTGTCGCTCATAGCACCTAAGACAGCAAAAAACAAAATGACTGTAGTGCTTGGGACAAGTCCCCAACCCCACGCTCTTTCTGGCCTCTAGCCCAGCTCAACGCAAGTGCTCATCTGATTCCAAAGGCGGCCTGCAAAGCAAGAAGGAAACGCTTCACTAATTCACCAGAAAAGGCCGTGCTCCTTAACACCGAGCAGCACCCCACCTTCTCAGCTGCTGGTTGGTGTGTGCCTTCACCCCTCTGGGCTTGTGTCCAGCACCTGCAAAAACAAAACAAAGGCACATCCTCAAACACTGCCCAAAAGTGCAGCTTGCCCGCAGCCAGTCCCACTCCTTTACCTTGGCTGCTCCCCCATTTGGCCCCAGCCCTTTGGGCTGCCACCTCAACCACGTGGAGGCTCAGGCACCATCTGTGAAACACAACCAAAGGATGCTCACACCTGCACCAGCAGCACAGCCCCTGAAAACGAGCTGCTGCTTCAGCCCTGCACTCAATGCTCACCTCCTCCAAATAGCTGCAGTGCTGATACCCACATTCCCTCATTGTTTTGTTTAATAGGTGTGAAGCAATCAAGCAAATTTATACAGAGGCACCTGGCACACCTTCCCTCTGACACTGCTCACCAACCCACCTTCTTACAGCGCTCCACCCGCCTCCTCCTTCCCTCTTTAGTGCACGTGTTGTCCCCTGGCCTCTGAAAAATTGTGCAAACAAGTCACCCAGATGCTGATGATCAAGAGATTAACCATTCCAGAGGTCTGCTTTCCAGTTAGAAACACCACCTGGAGTCCAGCTACAGCCTGCCATTCAAAAAACAGTCCAAACATTAAGACCCACCCATACAAGCCTTAACACCTTACAGATTAAACCGCCTTCCATCCCACCCAACAGCCCCTCCCAGAAGACTCCGATCCTTCTCATCAAATGCTGCGCAAGTGACTGCCCACGGCTGCTCCATCCCAGATAACTGCACAACCTTTGCCTACACAATCTATGCGTATCAACCTATTAACAACCACGGATGTTTAGTGCTATTCCACCAGCCACGACTCAACGCCTCCAGGCAGAGCAGTTCCAAGCCAAACGCGCACATGCGCGCAGTCCCTTAAATTGGATGGCTAGAGAGCAGAGCTGCCAACGCAGCCCAGAACTACACCATAAAACACAGTCGACTGGAAAAGTCCAAGGCGCAAGACCCACCCACGCTTTTGGCTCATTACGCAAGAACACCAGCTCCCAGTTGGCACTAGGCCAATTGGCACTGGCATTCCAGAGCCCAGAAACGCACCTGAGAAGACTGCCCTGCACCTTGAGCACAACGAGGCGCCATCATCGTCTAACAGGCGCAAAGCAGGCTTCGCAGACTACTCAACAATGCAGACACACAGGCCGGAGCTGCCCTGCCCAGCACAACCTGGCATCATGCTGAAATCACAGAATCACAGAAGCGACTGGATTGGAAAAGACCTCAGAGATCATTGAGTCCCTGCCCCATTTTCCTGCCTAAAGGGGACTGTGTCGTGGTTGAGACAGACAAACGACATGGACCAAATTCTTTCAAGACGAAAGTAATAGGTGCCATTTATTGCTACAAGTGCATTTTTATACAATTCTACCAGTTCATGTGTCTTTTCACTATTGGTTACAAGTTACAGCACTAACATCTCATTGGTTAATTTTGCTATCATCCATGTTATTCTTCTATCCCCTTCTCTCTCACGGGTACATCTCTCCTCTCTCACGGGTACAACTCCATATCTCCGGATACCCCTTTACCCCCATCGTTCTCATGGGTAAATCTTAATATCTTCAAGGCTGATCTCTACTCCCATATTTTCTGTCAAGGATTCCACAGACCCGCTGCAGTTTCCCATAGGACTGTTCCAGGATGGCCATCTCCCCTATGTCAACTTTCAATATATTCATCAGTGACTTGGATGAGGGAAGAGAGTGTACTATCAGCAAGTCTGCTGATGACACAAAGCTGGGAGGAGTGGCTGATACACCAGAAGGCTGTGCTGCCATTCAGCGAGACCTCGACAGGCCGGAGAGTTGGGCAGGGAAAAATTTAATGAAATATAACAAGGCAAAGTGTAGAGTCTTTCATTTGGGTAGGAACAACCCCAGGTTCCAGTATAAGTTTGGGAATGACCTATTAGAGAGCAGTGTAGGGGAAAGGGACCTGAGGGTCCTGGTGGACAGCAGGATGACCATGAGCCAGCACTGTGCCCTTGTGGCCAGGAAGGCCAAGAGCATCCTGGGATATATTTGAAGAGGGGTGGTTAGTAGGTCCAGAGAGGTTCTCCTTCCCCTCTACTCTCCCCTGGCGAGACCACATCTGGAATACTGTGTCCAGTTCTAGGCCCGTCAGTTCAAGAAGGACAGGAAATTGCTGGAGAGAGTCCAGCGTAGGGCAACAAAGATGATTAAGGGAGTGGAGCAACGCCCTTATGAGGAAAGGCTGAGGGAGCTGGGTCTCTTTAGTTTGGAGAAGAGGAGACTGAGGGGTGACCTCATTCATGTGTACAGATAGATAAAGGGTGAGTGTCACGAGGATGGAGCCAGGCTCTTCTCGGTGACAACCAATGATAGGACAAGGGGTAATGGGTACAAACTGGAACACAAAAGGTTCCACTTAAATTTGAGAAGAAACTTCTTCTCAGCAAGGGTGACAGAACACTGGAACAGGCTGCCCAGGGAGCTTGTGGAGTCTCCTACTCTGGAGGCATTCAAGACCTGCCTGGACACCTTCCTGTGTAACCTCATCTAGGTGTTCCTGCTCCGGTGGGGGGCTTGGACTAGATGATCTTTCACGGTCCCTTCCAATCCCTAACATCCTGTGATTCTGTGAACTTTAAACCCCTTCCTGCAATTCCCAGTCCCCCCAGCCCCTGTCCCTCCACTTAGCTTTCAGAGGGCTAAGGGACTATACCCATCCTCAACAAAGGAAAACACCACATGGGCTAAGGGGGACCTTCCTGTAATTGCCAGGTGCGTCTTCAATATCTGCAATAAAGGGATATAAAACAAATAAATAAAAAATAAAAACAACAACAAAACATACCACACATACTAAGCAAAGCAAAAGCCAAACCAAGCCCACTGAGAAGCATACTTTCTGTCATATATGCTACTGAACCCAGCTTGGTTCTGAAGCTCTTACCTCAAATAGACACCTCTGCTTCTCCAGCTCAGAACCTGCAAACTACTGCAGGAACAAAGGAACAGCAGAACACCAACAGCAAAGCAGCCCAGGAGCAAAATGAGTTCCCTGATGAGAGGCTGTGGCTCATATCGCCAGGGCCACCGCCGCCGCCGCCGCCGCCGCCGCCGCCGCCGCCGCCTCCTCCTCCTCCTCCTCCTCCTCCCCCCCACCCCCTTACCCCAATCACCTGGACCTTTACTGGAAATGACAACACCTGCCCTTTTCCTACAACTACATCTATCACATCTGCAATGTGACTGAGTAAGGATTTAAATTTCAGTTTTCTAGGGCAGAGAGAGAAAAAGATATCATACTAAGCTGTATAAAAAGCTAGCTGATTAAATGCAGTAACTATATTATTATTGAAATTATGTACTTACATTTCCTTAAAAAAAATAATCAAATGCTATTGCATTACACTGAATTTTTAGCAAGACCACGCATCCTACCTAACTATGTTCTGGGAAGGACTGAAGGACAGAGCAGACTTAGATTCCATAAGAATCTCTTCTAAAAAGTAAACTAGGGCTTGCCTTGCCTCTCCAGGACTCCCAAGGCCTCCCCTCATCTTCCAGGGCTCCCCAGACCCTCCCTCTCCAGGTAGGGCCTCATCTCCCTAGGGCTCCCTTGAGATCCACAATCCTCCCCAGGGCTCACTTGATTCCTCAAGGCACCCAAGTTCTCCCCAGGGCTTGTCTCATTTCCCCAGGGCTCCCAAGGCCTCACTTGATCTGCCTTGGTCTCCCCAGGACTCTGCAATGCTCTCCATGGGTCCCCAAGCTCACCTCATCTACCCAGGGCTTGTCTGTATTCCCCAGGAATCCCCCCTTCTCCCCAGGACTCACTTCCGTTCCCCAAGACTCTCCAGTCCTCCCCAGGTCTCCTCCATTCTCCCAAGGGCCATGGTCCCCCAAAACTCATCTCAGCTCCCCAGGTCATGCCGAGGTTCCCCAAGGCTCCCCAGTCATCCTCAGGGCTCCTCGTCAGCTCCTTTCAGCTCCTTATTCCTCCCCAGGGATCGCGCTGGCTCCCAAGGATTCCCCATCTTCCTCTCTGACACCACAGGCTAACTCACCTTCTTACTGCATTCAGTTCACCTCCTCTGTCACTTTTTGGTGTGCATCGTCATCTTCTTCTTCTGAAAAAGATCATTCAACAAGTACGGTACGTGAATGTGGAAAATATAGAGGTAAAAATACGGTAGCTGTACCAATAAAAAACTGGCGAATATACAGGTAAAAAATGGCAGCTGCACAGCTTAAAATGTGAAGAACACACAGGTAAAACACGGTAGCTGCATGGCTAAAATTTTGGCAAATATACAGGAAATATATGGTAAACGCACTGCTAAAAATGTGAAAACATACAGGTAAAATACGTTACCTGCACTGCAAAATATGTGGCAGGTATACAGGCAATATACGGTACCTACACTGCTAAAAATTTCACGAAGATAGAGGTAAAATACAGTACATGAACCACTGAAATTGTGGCGAATATACAGGTAAAATACGGTAGTTGCACAGCTAAAAGTGTGATGAACATACAGGAAAACTATGGTAGCTTCAGCACTAAAAATGTGAATATGTACAGGTAATATACAGTAGATGCACCGCTAAAAATTTGGTGAATATATGGGAAAAATACGGTAGTTACACATCTGAAAATATGGTGAATATACAAGCAAAATATGGTAGCTGCACCGCTAAAGCTGTGACGAATATACAGTTAATATACGACAGCTGCACCGCTAAAAACGTGGCAACTGTACAGGTAATATACTGTACACACACTACTAATAATGCGGTGAACGTACGGGCAAAATACTGTAGCTGCAAGAATACAAACAGTGGCGAATATACAGGTAAGATATGGTAGCTGCACCACTAAAACTGTGATGAATATACAGCTAAAATACACTACTTCCACCGATAAAAACGTGGAGAATATACTAGTAAAATATAGGACACGCACTACAAAAAAAGTGGCAAACATACAGGTAAAATACAGTAGCTGTACCAATAAAAAACTGGCAAATATAGTGGTAAAATACGGTAGGTGCACCTCTGGAAATGTGGCGAATACACAGGTAAAATAGGGTACGTAAACCGCTAAAATTGTGGCGAATATACAGTTAAAATACAGTAGTTACACTACAAAAGATGTGGTGAATTTACAGGTAAAATACGGTACACGCACTGCTAAAAATGTGGCGAATATTCGAGGCTTGCGAGGGCGAAAACTCATGGACTCCACACAATTCAATATGAATTCAAGCTAAGCCATTTATTACAGAAACAAGCCTCCTTATATATGCAGTTATTTCCTGATCACGCGTCCACGCTCCAAGCATGCATTAGCTGATTGAATATTGTCCATGTTCACGAGCTGTCCACGCGCCCGAGTCTCACTGCTAATAGGTCTGTTGATTTACATCTTTTTGAGGCCCTGAGGCCTCACTCCCACAGCAGGTGCTGTTTTTCAGCCTTCGAGCTGCCCTTGAGATTCCTTTGGCTAGTTCAGAAATAAATCTCCATCTAATAGAAACCCATCCACACAACAACCTCAAGAAAATTCCACAAATCTCCCACTATTTCCCCTTTTTGTTTCTGAACCAGCCAGGCCTTGTTTACAATGCGCGGAATCATCTTTGAAATACACTGCAGCATACAACATATGATTAACAACAATGATTACAGTTACATATAATGTAGCTAAGCCTTGCATAATAAGATCAAACAACTACCCACCATTTGTTAAACCCTAATTCTACTATGACAATCTTATTAACGTGCTGGTTTAGTTTTCTAAAGTACTATGAATACATCCAGAATGATTAAACAAGTCAGTACAACATCTTGCTCTTAAATTCATCACAACCATGTCCTTATGATAACAACAAAAATCTCTAGCAACATGATTTTGAAGGGTAACATGCCTAATACCATCAACATCTACTATTAATTGAGTTAGTATCTCAGAAGTTAGATTAGCCTGTTTAAAAGACCAATAGCTTAACTTTGATATGTCTCCTAAAGCTTTACCAGCTGCTAGACTAGGGAGGAGGAGTGCAGTAGATACTATGGTAGGAATGTCTCATAATTTTACCTCATTTTTGCATTGACTATCTAAGTGTAATATCACCCTTTTGGCTCTCCTGCTGTTTGTTCAAATTGCCATTCTCCACAGAAGGTACACCACCTGCTTGCTAATAGGCTTCTGGACCACCAGGTCTGTGAGCATCTATAACACTGAATTAGGATCCATGGTTTACATCTGAAACAGTCCTCACAACTTATCTCCCTCCTGTCCGTCTGCATCCGTTAAGTCTTTGTTGTCTTTATTCAGCCATGGCTTAACCCATTTCGCAGGAATCCACTTCGATCCTTGGCCTGTAATGACACAAACATAACCTTTTCCCCAGGTTATCAATTGATGTGGCCTTTTCCATTTACCATTAACTAGTGATTTGACCATAACTAATGCAGGTTCTTTCTGATTTAGCATGGTTTTGGGTCATACTTGCAAAGTGTTTCATCACAGGGCAAATTTAGGCTGCACCACTTAGATATAAGTGATTCATCACATACAGTGCTTTTGACAATTGGGTTTGTGGTGTTTTCCCTACTTCTCCCCCCTTTTTGTTTAAAAAAAAATCCAAAACAGTTCAGAATCAGATGTGTGTGTTGGACCTTGACTACGTACTCAGAATCACAAATCAAATTTAGAGGTTCCTCCTTAAAAAGCTCTAAGTAATGTAAAGCTGCGCCAAGTTCTGCTGATAGGGTTGAAACTTCAATAATTTTTACAGAATGATGCCAATTGTTATCTTCATGCCAGACCACTACAGCTTTATGAGACTTCCCAGAACCATCAACAAAAACTGTGCAAGTATGTAGGATCAGACCCACTACAAGTATGGTCTGTGACCTGATGTTGAAGACTTTCAGGTTCTGCATATATTTACATTTATGCATGCCAAAAGCTGTACTGGTAAAAAAAATCAGCTAGTGTAATTGACAAGGACGTAGATTGCAAATAAAAAATCAAAATTAAATTTCACAAACGGAACATGTATGATAAAAGGTTCATAGCCTATTAAGACTTAAATTAATTCCCTGCATTTCTTGATCAGAGTAACAATCGGTATATCAGTCTGTTAGCAATCTCATCATACTGTCCCACAATAGCCACAGCTTGTTTCTATGTTGTAGCTATAAATAGAGAAATCTGCAAGTCCAATCAAATACAGTTAGCTTTTAAGGTGGTCATAAATTTATTCCTCAAAGTTTCTAACACCATTTTGGCTGTCATATTTATTGGATATTGTTTTCCCTTACTGGATCGAAGTCCTGTTTCAGATCTATCAGTGTAGTATTTGCTTTATCGAAACATTGGCTGTTAATACTAGTGGAAATACAACATTCAAAATTTCCTTGGAGATTTCTCACTTGCAGCAAGCAGATCTGCACCATCCAAGCAGCTTCTTGTAGGCCATACAACTATACAGAATTCTCAGAAAGCATTATTTGAGCTTACAATTTACTTAACAAATCTTGACCCAAGAGAGGTATAGGACTTTCTGGCAACTACAAGAATTCATGTATCAAAACTTTGTTCCAAATTTGGCATTCTATTGGTCTCAAAAAAAAGCCTTTCTTTCATTCTCTCCCATGGCCTCAAAACCTAGTACAGTGAATTTACTGAGAAGTCTCTTACAACTAGTTACCACAGAATAAGTCTATTAAAAAAAAAAAAAAATTGGTTTAATTTCCCAGCTTCATTAGAACTATGGATCCACTGGCAATGCCTTTAAAATTCAACCCTCAGACTCCTTCATGCAGTATGACAGTTCCCTAGCAGTAACATCGCTGGGGAGGGGGGAAAAAAACCTCCCTCTTGCCCCCATCTGAGATGGCAGGATCTCCAGCCCAGCATGAAAACAGATCAGTTCGAACTCCACATCAAACCAACCTGGCTCCACTCCACACCCAAATCAGTACCAGTCTGACCCAGAGAAGCACTGAGCACTCTGACCCCCAAAAGCTGACCAGTGTGAAAAGACCGACCTCAGCAAGGAGGTAAAATGATGAGCTCTCTCCCCAGATGTGTCAAAACCTAGGAAAAAAAGACAGAAGCAAAAAGAAACAACACCAACAACCCCTGATTCAAAGCCGAGAAGCAACACGGTGCCACAACAAGGACGGATGACAATACTCCAGGAAAAAAAGAAGAGACAGAGCAGGGGGTTTAAAGCCCCATTTTCCATTTTTTTTTTCTTCTTTGTCTTCTTGCTGCAGTTCGGATGTAGCCAAGGCCACACAGCTGGCGTAATCGCTGGTACGAAGTGGGAGGCTCTGGCAAACTCCTCAATTGCAATGAGCCGACTTTATCTTGCAGCTTCACACAGGCCTGAAATCCATGTTCAGGCACAGGCCTGGGATATGTTGCTTTTTTGTTCTCCCATTTCACTCCAACCATAACATACTACATACACAATTCCAACCAGCTCAAGAGTTTCCACATTCCTCAGCTCCATTTACCTTTTACAATTCACAGATGTCAAAAAACAGTATATTAAGCATCAATCCATTATTCCATTTTCTTAAATCAAAGTTCATATTCTAGCAGCTTTAAAATACAACCTCATACAATACCAAGTTCACATTCATCATAGCATTTAGGTGTTTGGTTGGTTGGTGGTTGTTTTTTCGTTTGTTTGTTTGGTTTTGTTTTTTGTTTTTTTTGTTTTTTTTCAAAGCTGAGTTTAACAATGTAAGTTCTTTTCTGGTCTCAAAATTACTAGATAACAATATAAGCAATTACTCTAATGTGTAAGGATGCATCCTAAGGGGGAGCAAGGTGGAATTTTAGCAGTGGAACCGGTTCCCATTTTGTAATTATCTCCCCAAACAAAATTCTTTTGGTACCAAATAGAAATATGTGGGGATTTTTTACACTGGCAGCATACCTTTGGCACATAACTTTAATGGTTCTGGACAATATGGGAAGAGTTTGCATGTTTCCTCATCTTTTTATTTAAATTACAAACTGCTTCTATCCTGGAGGATTTCAAAACACTTCAGATTTAAAACACAGCTCACTCTTTAAGAGAGCTGCTAACGCTTAGAGGAAAAAGTTGAACATTGGCAGTTAAATAGTATACAGGATATAGTATACACACCCATGTGGGACAGGGGAAAGAACAGGAAGAACAAATGCAAGAAAACTTGTGAGTCAGGATAAAGAGAGCTGAGAAGGTGAAGGAAAGAGGGGAACAACAACAACAAACTCTACAAGAACACTGCAAAGGCAATGACTCCCTACCTCCTATAAGCAGAGCTTGCTGAGCAATGGTCAACATGGAAGGAAAAAAAAAACTTCTTCTTCTGCCTAAGTTTTTACTGCTGAGCATGACATTATATGGCATGGAATATCCTTTTGGTCAATTTGGATCAGCTGTCCTGCTGTGTCCCCTCCCAACTTCTTGAACAGCCCCAGCCTACTCATTCTCACTGCGGGGGGTGGGGGGGGGTTGGGGGGGGGTAGAGGGGGAGAGAGCAGAGTGGGGTAAAAGAGAAAGCCTCATGTTTGCAAGCACTGTTCAGCAATAGTCACATAATTAATATTTTGCCAACACTGTTTTAACCTCAAACCCAAAACACAGCACCACACGGCTGCTATGAAGAAAGTTAGCTCCATCCCAGCCACACCCAGTACACCAGGAAACTAAACAGCAAAGTCCCATTCTGGCAGAGGACTGATTAGACTGGAACTGATTAAATTACTTCTTCACAAAATTAAACATGCTCTTGAACAACTGAGTTCAGTAAACAAACTTCAGAGAATGAGCAGCCCAGGAAGGGCAGCCTTAGAGCCTGCTCCGATTCCCTTCCAGCAGGCCTGCACCCCATGTTTGGAAATATAGAGCCAAATAATGTTACTCTGCCCAGTACCACGTTTTCGAGCTTAGCAAAGTATTTGACTTGACGGGGAAGATTTGTGATGGCTTCCTGATGGCCAGCCATGGTTGGTTTGGTTTCTTTTATGTTTTGTATAAACAGAGTTATGAGTGGTTGGGTGTGTTTAATTATTATAAGGTTTGGAAACAGTTGTCCGTTTAACAGACACTCATGCAGGGACTGCCTTCCGTGAAAGAAGAAATTTGTGGCTTTGGTTAGAGTAAAATACCATTTTCTGTCCTACCTCCAGAAGAGCAGGGAAGGCAGGACTCCTCGCAGAGGCGATGGTACATGGCACCTGCTGCAGCACCTGGCCTGTGCTGACTAATTTACCACGATGTTTTCCAGTGATGCTCATGCTCCCTTTACCACAGGCTACCAGCTCTTCCACAGCTACTCCCCTCTCCACACTTCTCAGTCGTTTTTCACAGCCTCTGAATCTCTAATTATATTCACTGAGTTGACACAATCTGAGCTGTGCAAGGGTTTCTGGAAAAGAGCAGTTATTTTATGCTTTCATACTCCCTTGTACAAAGGGAGCAGCGTGCAATCCCAAAGAAATGTACTGAAGAGACATGAGTTTGTCATTTCAAGAGTCAATGTGATGTTTTGGCTGTATCTGAAGATCAACATTTACAGAGAATGGATGTGTAAATCACTTTTTTATATGGTTCTTCAGACATTATTTACTATTCCAGATGCCTACATACTCAAAGATATTGACTGTAAGAGTTCAGAGTAGAATAGTAAAAATGATCACTTAGTGCAGATATTTTGATTTATAAAAAAGTGATTAAATGATTAAAGGGATAAAATGCAGCTTGGGGCTGGACCAACTGATGAGCTAGAGTGGGCACAGCCCTCTGCAGATATGAATAAAGACCATAAATAAAACAAGTACATATGGCAGCATACCACGGGGTAAGCAGTGGCACACAGAACTCAGTCCCACAAATTATTCTTCTGTAAGCCAAATTAATCCAAGAGAAGTTGAGGTTAGATCTTCTGTCAATCACTTCTGTGCAGACCTACTCAACAGAATTGCAGAAAATGTGGAGCTTGGACAGAACAGAGGACAAGCTTCTAGCATTACACAGGCACCAAAGGAGTTTTCTTCTTGAAATGCCTGCGTTTCTGCATCATATTAATTAACAATATCATCTTTTATAGCCAAAAAGTGGCACAATGTTCATCGTTTACTTAATCATAAGATTAAAAAGATGCTGGCTGTCTTCACACCCTAAGAAATTTCCTGCTGATGTCAGTATGGCCTTTCCCAGTGGCAGAGCAAGAGTGAGAACCGATTTAAAAGCAAAGCCTCAGAAGTCTGCCTGTGCACTGATGGTGGGACCAGGACATCTTCATCTCTCTGCTGGTACCGTCCAAAACCCACATTTCCTCATGCCGCAGATTGCACAGTTACAGCTTTACAACCTAGCCATCCCCACTCACATGAGGACTGCAAACCACTCCTCACAGTACTCAGTTTACTCGTGACTCCAGAAATAGTTTTAATGATTTATTGAGTATCTTTATGGGAGTAGAACATAAGACAAGGTCCCTTCCAATCCCTACAACAGAGACTTTATCATGCTTTTTTTTTTTTTTTTTCACAAGTGACTTTATGATACATTTTTTCCCATGGGAATAGCACTTTGTTGAAAGAACTGAATTGTTCATTATCCAATACTTCTTTTGATACTTCTTTAAGTGTGGCACCTCAAGTTTTGTTTATTACAGATCATGTAAACTTTGCCCTGAACAGGTACCGAATTACTTGTTTACTAATAAACTTCCTACTGCTATTCTGACCTATCCCAATATTTGACCATGTTGAAAGTACCACAGAATTTATTTTTCCAGTATTCAGGGGAGTAAAAGTAGTAGTAGTAGTATTCCTCTTTTGCCCATGGGAAAGATTGCAGGGACTTGATTCAAACTACTACATGCGCACCAATTTTGTCAAGTCAATCTGAGCTACACAAAATCTGATTTATTCAGGGTATTTAGAATTATTTTTTTTTTTTTTTTGTCGTCATAGAAAGTTTATATATGCTTTTATATATTCAAAGTCTATCTTCCATTAAAGTGAACAGCAAAAGAAAGTCCTGAGAGCTTCTGCAAATTTCCTCACAGGTGGATATCAAGAAAATAAAGAACATGCAGTTAGGCGATCCTCAGTGATGTTCTGGTTTTTAGATTATTTGTCTTGCATTCATCCCAGTGGGAGAAGAGTGACAAATGCAGGAGTGTGATCTAGTTCATCAAGATTTGTATTACCACACTCATCTTTTCTCATCCTGCTAGCTGAAATCAACACTTTGCTACTCTTGTAAATGTGATTTAACCACTGACCACAGGGGCCCATGCAGTGGTGGCAGAAAAATCGTACCTTGAAAAACAGTAAGTCCTTAGTGCAGAACCAGAAAAAGGGTAAGACCTGCTAAAAACAGGGTGAGGCCTTAATGCAAAACTTGTCAACTGTGTCTCTTGATTTTGTTAAAAACCAAGTTTCTCTTTTAGTGAATTTGCCTGTCAGCTAAAGCTTTCATATTAGCTGCTTTCCCAAAAAGCCAGATACATGTTTTGGTAGACACAGCAATGGAATGTGAGGTCATGGATGAGGATGGATGGATGTACATCTCACAAGGGGGGCAACGAGAAACAGGTGACCAGAAACTGACCAACAGAGTATAACATCCCATTCACGTGAATACTTCATATAAAAGTGGGAGATCACAAGGATCTCGTCCCTTTTTCCTTATGGCTGACATTAGGAGAGGACCTTGCTAGTCGTCCCTGGGAACTGAGGCCTAGTGACAGACTGAACCCAGTTCTGGTTGGCCGCAGAGTCCAGTCCAGGACTTCGGGTGCCAGCCCAACATCTGCCAGAGCAGTTGCCGGGACTTTCAAGATTAGTTTTGTATATTTGGTATTCTTTTCCTCTATTTTATCAGTAGCATTAGTAAAACATTTTTAATTTTTTCAACTCTCTTCTCTCTGTCCTTCTTTCCCTCCCGATCGCCTGTCCTCAGTGGGAAGGGGGAGAGGGAGGGGCTGAAGGGGGAATTTGGGGGAAGAGGGGGTAAACAATACATCTGCCAGTTTTATTGTCATCCCGCAATCAAAACCTCGACACTGTGGAAATTTCACAACCACATAATAGTAAGAATGCTTAAAAATGGATGAAAAAAAGTATTTTTCTTTAGTTGTGTAATTTTAAAAAAACACAGTATCACAGTATGTTTGGGATTGGAAGGGACCTCAAAAGATCATCTAGTCCAATCCCCCTGCTGGAGCAGGAACGCCTAGGTGAGGTCGCACAGGAACATGTCCAGGCGCATTTTGAATGTCTCCAGAGAAGGAGACTCCACAACCTCCCTGGGCAGCCTGTTGCACTGCTCTGTCACCCTCACTGAGAAGAAGTTTTTTCTCAAATTTAAGCGGAACCTCTTGTGTTCCAGCTTGATCCCATTACCCCTTGTCCTATCATTGTTTGCCACCGAGAAGAGCCTGGCTCCATCCTCATGGCACTCACCCTTTATATATTTATAAACATGAATAAGGTCCCCCCTTAGTCTCCTCTTCTCCAAGCTAAAGAGACCCAGCTCCCTCAGCCTTTCTTCATAAGGGAGGTGCTCCACTCCCTTAATCATCTTTGTTGCCGTACGCTGGACCCTCTCCAGCAGTTCCCTGTCCTTCTGGAACTGAGGGGCCCAGAACTGGACACAATATTCCAGATGTGGTCTCACCAGGGCGGAGTAGAGGGGAAGGAGGACCTCTCTCGATCTACTAACCACCCCCCTTCTAATACACCCCAGGATGCCATTGGCCTTCCTGGCCACAAGGGCACAGTGCTGGCTCTCGGTCATCCTGTTGTCCACCAGGACCCCCAGGTCCCTTTCCCCTACACTGCTCTCTAATATGTAATTTCCCAACCTATACTGGAACCTGGGGTTGTTCCTGCCCAGATGCAGGACTCTACACTTTCCCTTGTTAAATTTCATTAGGTTATTCCCCACCCAACTCTCCAGCCTGTCCAGGTCCCGCTGGATGGCAGCACAGCCTTCTGGCGTGTCAGCCACCCCTCCCAGCTTAGTGTCATCAGCAAACTTGCTGACAGTACACTCTATTCCCTCGTCTAAATCGGTAATGAATATATTGAATAATATTGGCCCCAGTACTGACCCCTGAGGCACTCCACTAGATACTGGCCTCCAACTAGACATAAAATAACATTTATTACAACTGAACACATAAAAAGTTAGTAGATAAGTAAAAGTCAGCTTTAGACAAGATGCCATTATGAAGATGCCATTCTGAAATGATGCATCTAAGCCTTTATATCGGTGAAATAGCAAAGGTTTTTGGAATGGGAGGTTCCAGGCAACTCGATGTACTGATAGCAATTTTTAAAAATTAAATCTTTATTTATAGAAAATGGTTGGTTTAGGAATATTGGGAGAGGAATGGGATGATATCAAAAATACCAGTGCCAGCAGACTGGTAATGCTTTTGGTGGTGCCAGTTCCAGCCCTTCTCCTCAGTGGCCTCAGGCCTGCAACCCTTCAGGACCCAATGGAGAACAACCAGAAAGGGCATGAGTCGTGGTGGCCACTTAGAGTCCAGTTTTCCAGCCCTTGTTCCTCTGGCCATTTCTGCGGAACACAACAGGAAGGTTACATTCTGTATTGCTTTGCCCAGAGCTCCCCACTGGGAGCCACAGTTTGATATTAAACCGCTAGAGACTGTCCAGAAGAGGGCTGCAAAGTTGTGAAGGGTTTGGAGGGGAAGCTGTATGAGGAGTGGCTAAAGTCACTTGGTTTGTTCAGCCTGGAGGAGACTGAGAGGAGATCTCATGGGGCTACAGCTTCCTCACAAGGGGAGGAGGAGGGGCAGGCGCTGATCTCTTCTCTCTGGTGACCAGTGACAGAACCCGAGGGAATGGCAGGAAGATGTGCCAGGGGAGGTTTAAGTTGGACATTAGGAAAATGTTCTTCCCCCAGAGGGTGGTGGAGCACTGGAACAGGCTCCCCAGGGAGGTGTCACGGCCCCAAGCCTGACAGTGTTCAAGAAGAGACTGGGCAAGGCCCTCAGACACATGGTGTGAACTGTGGGGTTGTCATATGCAGGGACAGGAATTGCACTCTATGATCCTTGTGGATCACAGGACATTCTGTGATTCTGTGATTGCCCGGTCCATACCGCTCCCCAGCTGGGGGGCAGCACAGCCTGCAGACCCAGGGAGCCCTGGCTAAGCCTTGCTTAAAACAAACAAACAAAAAACAAAACAAAGTCAAAAAAAACAAACAAACAGTTTTACATGAAGTGGCTCATGGTCTTTTTTTAAAATATTGGCCTTTTGCCGACGGCAGGGCACCACCTTGCAGGGAAAGCAGAATTTTCTGGTCTCGGCACCCGCTTTCACAGCGGCCACCCGCGGGGCCCCTGGGCCGCCACGTTCACCCCAGCAGCGTTCCCGCTGGCAGAGCTCTCCTCAGAGCACCCAACCCCACACGGCCCACGACCACTAAGCAGCGGCTACAGCCCGCAGGCGGGCCACGGCTCCAGGACCCCCCCGACAGGAGGAGCCCGCGGTCGGGAAACAGCCACAAGGCCGGGGCCGCCACCGCCCCCCAACCCAAGCACAGAGTTCGGCGGGCTGCGCCTGCGCCTGACCCCGCGGCCAATGGGAGCTCATGGTGGGACACTGTTGCTAAGTAGAACAGAGACTTCGCGCCGCGTCCAACCCCCGATTCGCTGCGAGCCCCGTAGCCAATGGGAGGACCTTGAGGCGAACTGGCGGTGAGGAGGGGGTGGGTGCTCGGCAGCTCTAGCAGCCAGTCAGAATAAGAAGCGCTCCTGGCCACGTACTCGGATGGGCTGCGGCGCCTGTGCGAGACCCAGTCAGAGGTGGGGTAGGGGCGGAGGGGGCGAGTCAGTGCGCAATTTGAATTGGCGTGGGGCGGGGTGGGAGCGTCTGACGGCGGTGGAAGTCGGGTTGGGGTCGGGGTGAGCAAACGCTCACGGCTGGGTGCGTGTGTGGAGCGGCTGCTGCCATTCCCGCAGCGCCGCGGAGGAGCCCAGCCCGTGTGCCATGGCCCTGGAAGAAGCACCATTTGGGATGGGCCAGGGAAAAAGTAAGTCCCTAGGTTCTCGGGTTCCCAGGGGAGGGAGGCCCAAGAGGTTGAAGGGGAGCGACCTACCAGAAATACCCCCAGACAGTCCCTTGGGGGTTATACTGGAATTTTGGGATGAGGAGAAGTTTACTCAATGTAAGAGTAAAGAGAAAATGATTCAGTATTGTATGGTAGAATGGACTAAGGAGGAAATTAGACCTGATCACATATACTGGCCTATTTTTGGAACTTTTGATGATTGGATGTGTCAGGTTCTAAATTTATATGTAAATGGCAAAGAACCTTTTTGTCAGGAGGAAATGGATTATGCTGCCTGCTGGAGAGGTAGTTCAAAAATGATAGGATTGTATGCTCTCAAGAAAGAAGAGGATGAGAAAAGTCCCTGGGACCCATTAGAGGCTTTACCTCCGCCGTATCACGGGCAACCCCCATCTCCTGCTGAAAATATCTCTACCGCTACTACAGCTCCAGCCCCTCCTACCTCCCCCCCTTCAAGCAGGACAAGGAGTAAAACTATGAGTCAGGAGGAGCTAGAGGGTGAGAGTGAAGGGAAATTATACCCTCTTAGAGAAGTGCCTATGGGGGGTAATGTAGGGGGCATAGGGTTTGTAACGGCGCCCTTAAACACTGGAGATGTCAGGAATTTCAAAAAGGATATGGGGAAATTATTAGATGATCCAATAGGTGTGTCAGAAGGGCTGGACCAATTTTTAGGCCCCAATATATATACCTGGGAGGAACCTCAGTCTGAGTATTTTATTTACTACAGAAGAAAGGGAAATGATTCGAGTGGCAGGTATGCGAGATTGGGAAAGGAGACACCAACAAGGAGCCCAGGGGGACCTAAAATGGCCAACCCAGAGACCTAATTGGAATTCCCAGGACCCACAGGGGAGACAAAATATGATAGATTTAAGGGAAATGGTTATACAAGGTATCCGAGAGGCAGTCCCTCGAGGACAAAATATTAATAAAGCCTTTAATGAGTACCAAAGGCAGGATGAATCCCCCACAGATTGGCTGGAATGACTTAGAAAGAGTATACAGATGTACTCGGGATTAGATCCCGAATCCCCTGTGGGTGCCACATTATTGAAAACTCAGTTTGTAGCTGAATCTTGGGGGGACATAAGAAAGAAATTAGAAAAGATAGATGATTGGCAAGACAGGGGATTACAGGAGCTTCTGAGGGAAGCACAGAAGGTGTATGTGAGAAGGGATGAGGAAAAGCAGAGGGCAAAATCAAAAGTCTTAGTAGCTGCAGTGAGGGAGTGCCAGAAAAAGGAAGATAACATGCCACTTAGGGAAGAACAGAATTCACAGAGAGGGAGAGCAGCCCCAATAAACTGGATGCCTAGGAACAGACCACAGGGAAGGTCAGCCCCAGTAAACAGCGTATCAGTTAACACAGGTCAACGGGAAAGCATTCCTACTTGTTATTATTGTGGGAAAAAGGGGCATATACAGCGGGTGTGTCTAAAAAGGGAGAAAGATGAGAAAATGTTTATTATGTTAGGGGCCAAAGCGACTAACGAGCCCTTGATAAAACTTAAAATAGGCCCCTATCATGAAGAAATAACATTTTTAGTAGATACGGGAGCAGAAAGATCCACAGTACAGCAACTTCCTAAAGGATGCTCATTAAGTAGAAAAACTGCTTTTGTAGTTGGGGCAAAGGGAGAACCCTTCAAGGTCCCTGTTTTATGTGATGTAGAAATAGAATCAGAAAATCGAATTTGCCTTAATGATTCGTTGTTAGTTTCTGAAGCTGAGAATAATTTGCTGGGGAGGGACTTGATTGTAGCTTTAGGGCTGACCATAGGGGTCGAGCAGGGGGAGTTGAAAGTAAAGATTTATACCTTAACCTCGAATGATGAAACAGAGATCAATCCTGCTGTGTGGTCAGCCCCTGAAACCGTGGGAAAATTAGAAATAGAACCTATAAGGATAGAAGTAATAGACCCGGACACTCCAATTCGAGTGTGCCAATATCCTTTTCCCCTGGAAGGAAGTAAGGGATTAAAACCTGTAATAGAAAGGTTGCTAAAACATGGCACCTTAGAGCCGTGTATGTCTCCCCATAATACCCCAGTCCTGCCAATCCAAAAGGCAGACGGGACATACAGACTCGTTCAAGATTTAAGAGCAGTAAACCAGCGAACTAAAACCCGATTTCCTGTAGTGGCAAACCCATATACGTTATTAAATCAGATATCTCCCGAAAATATTTGGTATAGTGTAGTGGGCCTAAAGGATGCGTTCTGGGCTCGTCCTCTAGATGAAAATAGTAGAAATTATTTTGCATTTGAGTGGGAGGACCCTGACATGGGGAGACAGCAACAGTTAAGGTGGACTGTGCTGCCCCAGGGATTCACTGAATCTCCCAACCTGTTCGGACAAGCACTGGAAAAATTATTGTTAGAATTTGAATCACCTTTGGGGGTAAAACTCATACAATATGTAGACGATTTATTAGTTGCTGGAAAGGAAGAAGAAGCAGTGCGAACAGGGACTATTAGATTACTCAATTTTTTGGGGGAAAAAGGACTGAGGGTTTCAAAAAGCAAGTTGCAGTTCGTGGAGCCAGAAGTAAAGTATTTAGGACACTGGCTAGTGAAAGGGCAGAAGAAGTTAGACCCAGACCGAGTGTCAGGGATTATAGCCTTGCCTGCACCAAAAAGTAAGCGAGAAGTCAGGCAATTGCTGGGATTATTAGGATATTGTAGACAGTGGATAGAAGGCTATAGCGAGAAAGTAAAATTTTTATATGAGAAACTAGCAATGAACTCACTCAAATGGAGTGACAAAGATGAAGAACGTTTGAGAATATTAAAAAACTCTCTGATGACAGCCCCTGTTTTAAGTTTACCTGATGTAGGGAGACCATTTCAGCTTTTTGTAGAAACAACTAACCAAACTGCATATGGAGTACTGACCCAAGATTGGGCAGGGAGCAAGAAACCTATAGGGTATTACTCGAAATTATTAGATCCTGTAAGCCGAGGATGGCCTACATGCTTACAAGCTTTAGTGGCAGTAGCTTTGTTGGTGGAGGAAGCTAAGAAAGTATCATTTGGGGGGGAATTAACTGTTTATACCCCACATGATGTAAGAGGGATCTTACAACAGAAAGCAGAGAAATGGTTAACAGATAGCAGGATGCTGAAATATGAAACCACTCTCCTGAGCTCCCCTCGCTTAGAGCTGAAAACAACGGGAGCTAGGAATCCAGCACAATTCCTATTTGGAAATGTAGCTGAATCTTCTAAACATGATTGTGTGCAAGTGATAGAATTACAAACTAAAATCAGACCCGATTTAGAAGAAGAGGAATTAACAAAAGTAGAAAAGTATTTTATTGATGGGTCTTCGAGAGTGGTAGACGGGAAACGAAAATCAGGATATGCGATAGTAAATGGAAAAACTATGAGCGTTCTCGAGTCAGGATCTTTAAGCCCTGTGTGGTCGGCGCAGGCTTGTGAACTTTTTGCTCTATATCGAGCATGAAAACTTTTAAGAGGGAAAGAAGGTACCATATATACAGATTCCAAATATGCTTATGGAGTGGTGCACACATTTGGAAAGCTTTGAGAAGAGAGAGGGCTCGTTAACACTCAAGGAAAGGGGCTAGTACACCAAGAGTTAATAATCAGAGTGTTGCAAGCCCTGAGGGAGCCTTCAGTGATAGCAGTGGTTCATGTAAGGGGGCATCAGAGAGGAACAGGGTTAAGAATTAGAGGGAATAATTTTGCTGACCAAGAAGCCAGGAAAGCAGCAGTGCTACCTTTAAAACCAGTTGTTTTACAGCCTCTGAAAGAAGGATCAGAAAGTACGGGAGAGAAGTCGTTCACTCCAAAAGAAATGCAAGAATTAGAAAAGATAGGAGCACAATTTAAAAATAATAAGTGGATATTACCAGATAATAGAGAAATGGTTCCAAAAAGTTATGCTAGGGTAATTTTACACCAGTTGCATCAGAGAACTCATTGGGGAACCCGAGCATTGGGTGATCAATTTCTTAAGTATTTTGGGTGTTTTGGGATATATGAACTAGCGAAACAAATCACCCACGGGTGCATGACTTGTCAAAAGATAAATAAAGGAAACATGAGGCGGGCCCAAGCAGGGGGAAGAAAAACTGCCTATAGACCTTTTGAAAGGATCCAAGTAGATTATACAGAACTTCCAAAAGTGGGACGGCACAAATATCTGCTAGTTATAGTGGATCAATTAACACACTGGATTGAAGCCTTCCCAGCAGCGAGAGCTAATGCTCTGTTTGTGGCCAAGATATTGTTAGAACAAATCATCCCCAGGTTTGGGATGATTTTGGCCATTGATTCAGATCAGGGAACGCATTTTACATCTAAAATACTAAAGGCTGTAGTATCTGCTTTAGGCATAGCCTGGGAATATCATACTCCATGGCATCCCCAGAGTTCCGGAAGGGTAGAAAGAATGAATCAGACTCTGAAACAACAACTATCTAAACTGATGATTGAAACTCAGTTATCTTGGATAAAGTGCTTGCCTTTAGCTTTACTGAACATAAGGACAATGCCTAATTCAGACACTGGCCTTTCCCCTTATGAAATGTTGTATGGCATGCCGTTTACTCAGTGGATGCCAACATCCCCTCCTGAAATTGAAGCTTTATCTTTCCAACACTATGTGACAAAAATCAAACAAAAATCAAAATGAACTAAGAGAGAAAGGGATTTTAAATCAGACTCCGCCTTTAGGGTTTCCAATTCATAAACTACAACCTGGGGATAAAGTACTAATTAAAACCTGGAAAGAAGATACTCTAACTCCACGATGGGAGGAGCCTTTTCTTGTTTTGTTAACTACAGAAACAGCGGTTCGGACTGCAGAGAAAGGATGGACACACGCCTCTCGAGTTAAAGGACCCCTGACAGAAGAAAGAACCTGGAAAGTAACTCAAGGACCAGGGGAATTGAAATTGAAATTGAAATTAACATGGGATCGGTGATGTAACTACTATCAGTATTGTTCATATGAATGTCCAGTATAAATGAAAATCAGAATGTCTTAATAGTTAAGCATGTTGAACTAAGTTGTATATGTAATTCTCTTATCTGTATTTGATGTTTAGGTTGTAATGAACTGTGATATAAGCATATCCACAAAGGGAAATTACCAACAGGATTGTGTAATAAGCATTTAAGAATAGAAGATAAGGAAACCAAAGCTAGGTTGAGAATTCTAACAGTCACTGGAAGAATACAAAAAGAATAGTGAAGAATGATGGGAGGTGTTTACTAAAGGGGTGTATGGGAATTTAGAGAGTCCACCAGTGATAGGAAGAATAGAGTGTAAAAAGAGAAATCAAATTTCGTGTTGTCCTGTTGCTCCTGGGAACTGAAGGCCAAGAGTTTGGAATACGATAAAAAGTCATCACCTTATGGCAAAAATAGGAAAGGCGGGGACACTACCCTTGCTGCTGAGAAGATGATGAACTCGGCTGCCAGCTGCAACCTGGTAGGCCAGAGAGGCAGAGGGTGTAGAAACCTGGACCTGATCCTCTTGCTAAGAGTGGTGACTTATTGTTCCAACTTAGCCTGGCCAATCCCTGTACCAAGTGCTATGAGCGCGTGAGAATAGGACGACTGACACAATATGTTCTCAATTATCACACTCATGTTAATTCTGGATGTTATGATAGAACAAAATTGAAAAAATGTGAAATCCAAGGGCAGAAGTTATGGGTAGCAACTAATCTAGGGAAAGGTGGACTCGGTGTAGGCTCTGTCTCCTGCCCTAGGGGAGAACAGAGTATCTGTTTTTCACAAACTGGTATGTGGGGCTATTCAGATGGAGGGGGAGTGCAAGATCAGTATAAGGAGGAGTTAGTTAAGAGTGCTACTCAGGAATTGAAAAGAAGGCGAGAGAAACAGAAAGTGGTACAGAAAAGCAGTGATTGGTATGAAGAAATCAGGCAAAAAGACAAGCGATTACAATTACCAACAGTAGGGAAAAACCTGTTTATAGACCTTATGGAAAAGATAGCCTGGGAATTAAATGTCACATCATGCTGGATATGTGGGAGGTCTCAAATGGCAGAACAGTGGCCTTGGAGAGGAGAGAGTGTAAGCCCAGAAGGATTACTGGTATGGAACAGAATGCATGTAACTCGAGAAAAAAGACCAGAAGGATGGGTATTAAGTCACTTAATAATAGGGCAGATGTGCATATCAAGGGATGATGGTAAACGAGATTTTACTGAATACGTTGGACAAACCCCTTGTAAGTTAGTGTTGCGGGCAAATTCATAAAATACTTCTATTCCTCCCACTTGGTGGCCAGGTCCACCTAATGGATATTGGTCTTGAAATTGTAGCCTGGGAAATGAAACGATATGCTGGAAGAATCAAAGCAAAGCAAACCCCTTTGAGGAAATTGGGGATTTAAGGAGATATTGGCAGAATCCTGGCTCTACCGATATAAACGAACCATGGAAAGCCCCTGATGGATTATTTTGGATATGTGGGAATAGAGCTTATAATGAGTTAATGCCTAGGTGGAGAGGGTCCTGTACAATAGGGATAATTCAACCAGCATTTTTCCTTTTACCAAAGGAAAAAGGGAGTCATCTGGGGAAACCTCTGTACGAAACTTTAAACAGAGAGAAGAGGGGTTTAATAAATGTCCCCATAGGAGGAACGCAAACTTGGAAAGCTGATGAATGGCCTGCGAAAAGGATAATTGAATACTATGATCCAGCCACCTGGGCCCAAGATGGAAGCTGGGGATACCGTACCCCAATATATATGCTAAACCGAATTATCCGGTTGCAAGCAGTGGTTGAAATAACAAGCAAATGGACAGCTGAGGCACTGAATCTTATAGCAAGACAATTGTCTCAGACCAGGGCTGCAGTGTACCAAAATCGGGTAGCCTTAGATTATCTTTTAGCTGAAGAGGGGGGCGTCTGTGGGAAATGGAATACTTCTGAGTGTTGTTTGGAAATAAATGATAATGGGGAAGCTATAATGAAAATAGCAGAGGAGATAAAACGAGTTGCACATGTACCAGTAGAGAAATGGAATTCTATACTTACTAGCCATTGGTGGGATAACTTATTTGGGGGAGCCTGGTGGAAGAAAATAGGGTTCATGATATTATGCGCATTTCTGGGTTTACTGATGTACCATGTATGATCCCGTGCTTTATTCGGTTAATACATTCAGTAGTCCAAGGCATGCAAATCTCAGCTATGCCTATAGATCCTGAAATGGCAACAAAAGGAATGGGGCATAAATTGATGATTTTAAAAGATAACACCAAACTGGACCTAGCTGCCGCTAGGCAGGTGCTGGCTAACTTTGAGGCCAAAGCACAAATCAATAGGATAAAAAGGGGGAATTGTGAAAAATGTGGTTGTGATTCGTGCTAAGATGTTTCATGTTTACAGGTATAACCAAATGAGGCACGGACTCTGAACTTGGAAAAGGGAAAGGTAGTTAAGTTCTATGTAAAAAGTTATGAAACTTGTTTAGGAAGTTATATTGATAGAGCGAACTAACATTTTAAGGGTTAAGCAACTATATAATAAGGGCCTACTAACAAGCTAACATTTTAAACCACATAATCAATATCTAGTTTAGAGCTGTATGTAACTAATTGTGCTAAAAAAAAAAAAGAAAAAGCAGGACTTCATTAAATGCCGAGATAAGAAGTTTTACAGCACCAGCTGCAACCTTGAGGAGACAAGATAGCCAAGATTTACAGCAAAAAGGAGGCACCAGTCTGGTTCCAGTCGGTTTGGTAGCTTGGATTCCAGCCAGTTCCTCCTAATGAGCCAAAGGTAAAAAGTCCACTGTGATGAAGCTGAAGGAGCCTTCATCCAAAGACCCCTAAAGACCCTTCCTCAAATTCACCAAGTGACATTGCACAGGTGCAACAGGGGAGGATCAAGGAGGGGAATATGTAAATGGTTATCTGAGACTCATTTTAATAAAAGGCGGGAAAGGTCACGAATATGTATAGGCGTTTCTGGGGTCATTATGAATATTTAATACCATATGGTATTTAAGCATATTTCTTATTCTTAAAAGTGTGCGTGTTGGGTGGAGTGAATCCCCCGCGCACCCAGCGCTGTTTTGCTTATGCTCTAATGAACACGTGTGTAAGGAATACAAGGAATTGGATTAAACGTTGTTTATCCATAGAAAAAGCATAATTATTTCAAAGCTATATTTATATATATATATATTTATATATAAGGCCATATTTACATACAAAGCACCTATTACCATATCAATAAACATTCTTTGGAACCACTCTGACAGCAGAGGTAAGAACAGGAGTTAGCCTGTTAGTACCTCAGCAATGGTTTCCAACAACTTAAAAAAAAGCCACAAGACTCTGTTTCTAGAATGTTTTCCTCATCTCACATTAGACTGGATGACATTTTCATATGTCATGACCTGTAGGTCTCTGGTAAGTGGCTGCTTCCAGTTACGACAGAGGGAGTTTAGAAGCTCTGTAATTAAGTAACTTAAGCGTTTTTGAAAACTCGCTGAAGCCTCGTTTTGTCAGCAACTGGCTTATGCCTTGAGATTGAACAACTCATACATATGCTTAAAATATGTGTGTTTTTTCTAGGAATTAAAGTTTTGAGATTGCTAATTTCAGCCAATAGAGCAGCATGTGGATAATTTCATGTTTTGGTCAAAACAAAATTGTGTAAAAACAGTACTTAAAATGCATGTTAAAAACATCACTGTAAGCATTTATTCTAATCTTTAATGGTCCTTTTTATTTAGTATAATCATCCTTTTGAAGATGATTTACTTATCTCCATGGAAACTCTCACTTACAGTACGCCTGACGGTAAGAACTTCGTAAAGCTTCAATATTTACGTGCTGTGTATTTATACTTAGTCAAACATGCAACTGGTGGAAGTTATATAACATTTGATGGCAGAAGATGCTGAATTTTGTACACTTTGGTGTGGCCTTTCATATGTAAACTTTGAGGCATGCATGTAATACCTGGAGATTTTCTTTATATGCACCATTTTGGTCTATTGCGTGCTCTGTTTTAGACAACAGAAAAGAGTTATTAGTGAAGTTCAGGATAACAATGGTTAATATTTAGATGACTTGTAAGAAGAAGAATCAAAGTGAAGAAGACTGAGAGGAAACAAAGGATTGACACCTTCCTGTATAACCTCATCTAGGTGTTCCTGCTCCGGCAGGGGGATTGGACTAGATGATCTTTTGAGGTTCTTTCCAATCCCTAACATTCTGTGATTCTGTGAATGGAGGTATTAGCAGGAAGTTGATACACATGAATGGACTGTGTAATTTCCTTTCCGCTTAGTATTCTGAAAGCTGCTCTGATAAGTTTCTCTTATGTCAAATGCCAGGGGGAACTGGGTGGATAGTCTCTTTAACTTTTCATTGAATGTTTCAGTGGTTAGCATAAATCTGTACCACATTGTGCTATGTCATATTTTTCCAGTGTTTCATTATAAATGTTGATCCATTATAGAGTTGACAATGCTTATGCAGAGTTGATTGGGGAAAAAAAAAAAAAACCTGTTGTTCTAAAATACTTTCCTCGGGGTTTTAGTAGGACTAATGACTCAGCGTCCTGGTGGCTTTACAGGGAAATGAAATGTTCTTCCAGTAGTTATTATCACTGAAGTGATGATTATGTTTTGTAAGTTACTTTATCAATTCTTGTAAAGTAGAACTTACCACACGTACACGTGATGTACTACCACAGTACCAAGCCTTATCTAATCATTGCACCAAATATGATTTACCTTTTAAAGGCTTTTACAGACTGGGAAAATTGCATTTCATAGCATTTTGTATACGTTGTCCATCAAGAGAAGGAGAGGGTGGCATACAGCACTGTAATTCACAACCGTTGATTTGTATAGACTGGCTTATACTTCTGGTTTACTAACCTCTACTCAGTATGGAATTAATATGGATCTCAGTCCTGTCAAGCCTTAACTATGGCTTTAACTAACGTTGCTTTTGTTTTGTTTTGCCTGACTTCTCAATTAACTTAGAATTACAATTTTCTCTTGGCTTGTTTACCCATGAGGTTTTGCTTCTACAATTGTTTTGGAGGCTGTTCAGATTTGATAATGTGTTGTTACTATGTAATACGTTCTTCCTAAATGTTTATGTTTGTTAGAATGATACTGGGTGTATATATAGTGCTATAAGAAAAGCTGTGTTTATACTGATCTCTCTTGTTATTTCTAGGACCAAAATCATGGGAAGATGTGTCAACCGAGAACCTTAGAAAATGGCAGGAGGAAGTACTTGAGGTAGCTATTAATGTGGTCCTACTATGCAGTTTGTAGTAATGTTTCTTTTTCCTTCATATATAATATCTATAGGAATAAATTCAAATCTCGCTGTGCCATCTCATATTTTTTTTTTTACATGTGTACTTTTGGATCTCATCAGAATATTGTCACTGAAGTTAACAAGCATTGAATCAATTTATCTTGGTTCAGGGGTAATCAGCTCTTAAATTCCAGAGGGCTTACTGGTTTCATTATTAGAATTTTTTTTTTTTTTTCCCTGCAAAATAATGCTGAAGTAATTAAAGTATCTTTGCAGTCTCAGCACTTGCTGTCTCTGCCAGACTAAAGCCATTACTGTTGTGTGATATGTATTTTTTTTATTCTGAGTACTTACATTAAGCATGCAGTTACTTCTTTTTCCTGAACTCCCTCATAAGAACTCAACAGTGAATTTATTCTAAATCTCAGTGTTTGTACCATAACTGCCAAAAGTCACCTTGTTGCTACATTCCTAATATCTGCCTAAAAAGCCAAGTTATGTGGTGTGCCTTGGGAGTTAACACAGAAGCTGTTTGGAACCCCACAGAGTGAGGGGACAAGGGGTAAAATTCAGTCTTGGGAAACAAGAGAGTATCTAATGGAGAGAGCAAAGGGGCTGTATTTCCCTTTCCTTTTCCACTCCTGGGTAATACCTTGTGCATCATCTACTAATCCTTGCTGCACAACTTTACAGACTAAATACATTAAGGACTGTAAGAGGAATTATCTGTCTTAGCCTGGGCCAAGGTAGCTAAAGCTTACATTGTTGTAGCGATTTTAACAGCAATAGTATGACAAGAAGTAAGTGATCAGATAACTTTTAACACATATAGTATTTGTGGCTTTTCTCATCAGGCCGTGGGAAACCTGATGGAAACGGAATTATTATTTAGGAAGTGCCTAGTTGTGAGATGTACCAAAGTAAACAAAGGCATCCATTAATTACTATTCCAATATTCTTCTGATGTTTCTTCTTTTCCTGTTTCTAATTGCAGTGTAACAGAGGAAGTGAAAGGAATGCAGGTAAAGTGTTTAAGAAAATAAGTGCCATAGATTATCTTATCCAAAGAGTCTTGACTTAATAGAAGACATCCTGGTTTTATGCCAAACTCTCTAGGATACTCACTGTTTTTTGTGGGGGGAACCACACAAAACCAATAATGTTCATAATTAAAAGCTTCAGTTAAATATATCTTCCCTAGCATAACTTCCCAGAGAACCTACTCCAATTTTAAGAACTTAGAGCAAATGTTAATTTCATGCAAACCAGGCTTCATTCTTAATTGATCCAGATAGAATGCAGTCCTTCCTAGAAGTTTGTGTCCACACTTCAGATAGTAGATTAAAGAGCCTGTACTTAAAAGAAGAAATTTGTTAAATCCGTGTTTTCTATAAAGGTTGCATTTAGTGGTACTTTCATTATTTTATTGTTTACTCTGAACAGTGTTCATGGAGACCAAGTGAGTTACTTGTACTGCATCAAAAAACTTGCCTGTTATACGTGGGCAAAGGTTTGTGTTCTGTGGCTGCTACAGTCATTAATGAGGGAAATAAAGAACAGGAGAGCTACAGAGTCAAGAGTGAAAATTGTTACTCCTGGAGCAGGCCACCTGCTGTTGCCTTGGCAAGCTTGGACAATTTAAAGCTCTCTGAACATTTCAAATATTATCTTCCTTCAACTGATGACACAGATGCCACCTGCATCACTGGATCCTTCAGACACTGTGGCACCTGCCGCTCTGTATGACCTTGAGCATGTTGGAAAGGTCAAAACTTCTCAGAATCAATTCCATTAGGTCCTCATCTCTTTCCACACTGTGGATAAATTCTTCTAGAGTGAGCTCCCCTAAAAGGAAATCAAATACCTCTTTGGAGCTGAGGGTTAGCCCCCAGCCCCACGCTCCTTCTCACCTCTAGCCCAGCTCAACGCAAGTGCTCATCTGATTCCAAAGGCGGCCTGCAAAGCAAGAAGGAAACGCTTCACTAATTCACCAGAAAAGGCCATGCTCCTTAACAATGAGCAGCGCCCCACCTTCTCAGCGGCTGGTTGGTGTGTGCCTTCACCCCTCTGGGCTTGTGTCCAGCACCTGCAAAAACAAAACAAAGGCACATCCTCAAACACTGCCAAAAAGCACAGCTTGCCCCCAGCCAGTCTCACCTCCCGCTCCTTTACCTTGGCTGCTGCCCCATTTGGCCCCAGCCCTTTGGGCTGCCACCTCAACCACGTGGAGGCTCAGGCACCATCTGTGAAACACAACCAAAGGATGCTCATACCTGCACCAGCAACACAACCCCTAAAAACAAGCTGCTGCTTCAGCCCTGCACTCAATGCTCACCTCCTCCGAATAGCTGCAGGGCTGATACCCACATTTCCTCATTGTTTTGTTTAATAGGTGTGAAGCAATCAAGCAAATTTATACAGAGGCACCTGGCACACCTTCCCTCTGACACAGCTCACCAACCCACCTTCTTACAGTGCTCCACCCGCCTCCTCTGTCGCTCTTTTGTGCACATGTTGTCCCATGGCCTCTGAAAAAACGTGCATCAAACAAGTCACCCGGATGCTGACAATCAAGAGATCAACCATTCCAGAGGTCTGCTTTCCAGTTAGAAACACTGCCTGGAGTCCAGCTACAGCCTGCCATTCAAAAAACAGTCCAAACATTAAGACCCACCCATACAAACCTTAACACCTTACAGATTAAACAGCCTTCCATCCCACCCAACAGCCCCTCCCAGAAGGCTCCGATCCTTTTCATAAAATGCTGCGGAAGCGACTGCCCAGACTCCCTGCCCACAGCTGCTCCATCCCAAATAACTGCACAACCTTTGCCTACACAATCTATGCATATCAACCTATTAACAACCACGGACGCTTAGCGCTATTCCACCAGCCACGACTCAACGCCTCCAGGCAGAGCTGTTCCAAGCCAAACGCGCACGTGCACGCAGTCCCTTAAACTGGATGGCTAGAAAGCAGAGCTGCCAACGCAGCCCAGAACGACACCGTAAAACACAGTCGACTGGAAAAGTCCAAGGCTCAAGACCCATCCAAGCTTTCGGCTCATTAAGCAAGAACACCAGCTCCCAATTGGCACTAGGCCAATCAGCACTGGCATTCCAGAGCCCAGGAACGCACCTGAGAAGACTGCCCTGCCCCTCGAGCACAACAAGTGCCAGCATCGTCTAACAGGCGCAAGGCAGGCTTCGTAAACTACTCAACAGTGCAGACACACAGGCTGGAGCAGCCCTGCCCAGCACAACCTGGCATCATGCTGAAATGTTCCCTGCCCCGTTTTCCTGCCTAAAGGGGACTGTTCCGGGATGGCCCTCTCCCCATGTCAACTTTCAATATATTCATCAGTGACTTGGATGAGGGAAGAGAGTGTACTATCAGCAAGTCTGCTGATGACACAAAGCTCAGAGGAGTGGCTGATACGCCAGAAGGCTGTGCTGCCATCCAGTGACAACTGGACAGGGAAAAATTTAATGAAATATAACAAGGCAAAGTGTAGAGTCTTTCATCTGGGTAGGAACAACCCCAGGTTCCAGTATAGGTTGGGGAATGACCTATTAGAGGGCAGTGTAGGGGAAAGGGACCTGAGGGTCTTGGTGGACAGCAGGATGACCATGAGCCAGCGCAGTGCCCTCGTGGCCAGGAAGGCCAAGGGCATCCTGGAGTATATTAGAAGGGGAGTGGTTAGTAGGTCCAGAGAGGTTCTCCTTCCCCTCTACTCTGCCCTGGCGAGACCCCATCTGGAATATTGTGTCCAGTTCTGGGCCCCTCAGTTCAAGAAGGACAAGGAACTGCTGGAGAGAGTCCAGCATAGGGCAACAAAGATGATTAAGGGAGTGGAGCAACGCCCTTATGAGGAAAGGCTGAGGGAGCTGGGTCTCTTTAGTTTGGAGAAGAGGAGACTGAGGGGTGACCTCATTCATGTGTACAGATAGATAAAGGGTGAGTGTCACGAGGATGGAGCCAGGCTCTTCTCGGTGACAACCAATGATAGGACAAGGGGTAATGGGTACAAACTGGAACACAAAAGGTTCCACTTAAATTTGAGAAGAAACTTCTTCTCAGCAAGGGTGACAGAACACTGGAACAGGCTGCCCAGGGAGCTTGTGGAGTCTCCTACTCTGGAGGCATTCAAGACCTGCCTGGACACCTTCCTGTGTAACCTCATCTAGGTGTTCCTGCTCCGGTGGGGGGCTTGGACTAGATGATCTTTCACGGTCCCTTCCAATCCCTAACATCCTGTGATTCTGTGAACTTTAAACCCCTTCCTGCAATTCCCAGTCCCCCCAGCCCCTGTCCCTCCACTTAGCTTTCAGAGGGCTAAGGGACTATACCCATCCTCAACAAAGGAAAACACCACATGGGCTAAGGGGGACCTTCCTGTAATTGCCAGGTGCGTCTTCAATATCTGCAATAAAGGGATATAAAACAAATAAATAAAAAATAAAAACAACAACAAAACATACCACACATACTAAGCAAAGCAAAAGCCAAACCAAGCCCACTGAGAAGCATACTTTCTGTCATATATGCTACTGAACCCGGCTTGGTTCTGAAGCTCTTACCTCAAATAGACACCTCTGCTTCTCCAGCTCAGAACCTGCAAACTACTGCAGGAACAAAGGAACAGCAGAACACCAACAGCAAAGCAGCCCAGGAACAAAATGAGCTCCCTTATGAGAGACTGTGGCTCATATGGCCAAGGCCTCCTCCCCCTTACCCCAATCACCTGGACCTTTACTGGAAATGACAACACCTGCCCTTTTCCTACAACTACATCTATCACATCTGCAATGTGACTGAGTAAGGATTTAAATTTCAGTTTTCTAGGGCAGAGAGAGAAAAAGATATCATACTAAGCTGTATAAAAAGCTAGCTCATTAAATGCAGTAACTATATTATTATTGAAATTATGTACTTACATTTCCTTAAAAAAAATTAATCAAAATGCTATTGCATTACATTGAATTTCTAGCAAGACCACACATCCTACCTAACTTCTACCAGAACTATGTTCTGGGAAGGACTGAAGGACAGAGCAGACTTAGATTCCATAAGAATCTCTTCTAAAAAGTAAACTAGGGCTTGCCTTGCCTCTCCAGGACTCCCAAGGCCTCCCCTCATCTTCCAGGGCTCCCCAGACCCTCCCTCTCCAGGTAGGGCCTCATCTCCCTAGGGCTCCCTTGAGATCCACAATCCTCCCCAGGGCTCACTTGATTCCTCAAGGCACCCAAGTTCTCCCCAGGGCTTGTCTCATTTCCCCAGGGCTCCCAAGGCCTCACTTGATCTGCCTTGGTCTCCCCAGGACTCTGCAATGCTCTCCATGGGTCCCCCAGGGCTTGTCTGTATTCCCCAGGAATGCCCCCTTCTCCCAGGGACTCACTTCCATTCCCCAAGACTCTCCAGTCCTCCCCAGGTCTCCTCCATTCTCCCAAGGGCCACGGTCCCCCAAAACTCATCTCAGCTCCCCAGGTCATGCCTCAGTTCCCCCAGTCATCCTCAGGGCTCCTCGTCGGCTCCTTTCAGCTCCTTATTCCTCCCCAGGGATCGTGCTGGCTCCCAAGGATTCCCCATCTTCCTCTCTGACACCGCACGCTAACTCTCCTTCTTACTGCATTCAGTTCACCTCCTCGGTCGCTTTTTGGTGTGCATCATCATCATCTTCTTCTTCTGAAAAAGATCATTCAACAAGTACGGTACGTGAATGTGGCAAATAAACTGGTAAAATATGGTACGTGAACCACTAAAAACGTGACAAAAACACAGGTAAAATACAGCAGCCGTAAAGCTAAAACTGTGGCGAACACACAGATAACATACGGTACTTCCACCGCTAAAAATATGAAAATATACAAGTAAAACAGGATAGCTGCACCACTAAAAATACGGCAAATATACAGGTAATATACGGTAGCTGCATCAATAAAAACTGGGGAATATACAGGTAAAATACGGTAACTGCAAGACTAAAAATGTGAAAATATGCGGGTAATATACAGAAGCTGCACCGCTAAAAATTCAGAGAATATACAGGAAAAATATGGTACATTAACCACTAAAATTGTGACGAATATACAGGCAAATAATGGTAGCTGAAGTGCTAAAAGTGTGCCGAACATCCCAGAAAAACACGGAAGCTACACCGCCAGAAATGTGGCAAACATATGGGTGAAATATGGCAGCTGCACCGCTGAAAAGGTGGCGAATATACAGGAAAAATACAGCACCTTCACCACTAAAAATGTAAAAATATACAGGTAATATACAGGAGCTGCACCGCTAAAAATATGGTGAATGTATAGGAAAAATATGGTACCTGCACCGCTAAAACTGTGATGAAAATACAGGTAATATATGGCAGTTGCACCGCTATCAAACGTGGTGACTATACAGGTAAAATACTGTACACGCACTACTAAAAATGTGGTGAACATACGGGTAAAATACCGTAGCTGCACCAATAAAGAAGTGGGGAATATACAGGTAAACTATGGTAACTGCACCACTAAAACTGTGATGAATATACAGCTAAAATATGCTACTTCCACCGATAAAAATGGGGAGACGATACTAGCAAAATACAGGAAACGCACTACTAAAAATGCGGCAAATATACAGGTAAAATACGGTAGCTGAACCAATAAAAAACTGGTGAATATACTGGTAAAATATACAGGTAAAAAACTGGTGAATATACAGGTGAAAAAGCTGCATGGCTTACAATGTGAAGAACATACAGGTAAAACACGGTAGCTGCATGGCTAAAATTTTGTCGAATATACAGGAAATATACGGTAAACACACTGCTAAAAATGTGAAAAGATACAGGTAAAACACGTTACCTGCACCGCAAAATATGTGGCGGGTATACAGGCAATATACGGGACCTACACTGCTAAAAATTTCACGAAGATACAGGTAAAATACAGTACAGGAACCACTGCAATTGTGGCGAATATACAGGTAAAATACGGTAGTTGCACCGCTAAAAGTGTGATGAACATACAGGAAAAATATGGTAGCTTCAGCACTAAAAATGTGGCGATAAGGATGTCATCCATGTATTGAATGATTGTCGTGGTCGGGTCACTGCGCCAAACTGGTGTCAGCGCCCGATCCACCGTGATCTGGCAGATGGTAGGCGAGTTGATCATTCCTTGAGGCAGCACTTTCCACTGGAAGCGTAGGTTAGGACGTTGACTGTTTGGAAACACGATAGAGAAAGCAAACCGCTCCTTGTCTTCTTCATGTGAAGGTATTGAGAAAAAACAGTCTTTAATATCAAGAACGGCACAAGGTTGCCCCTCTGGTATCATAGAGTTCATGGGCAGCAACGTTTGAACAGGACCCATTGGTTGAATTGTCTTGTTTACTTCACGCAGATCATGGAGGAGACGAAACCCTTCACCGGTTCGCTTGGGTATTACAAAAACAGGAGTGTTCCAAGGGCTGGTAGAAGGCTCTATGTGACCCCGTTGCAGTTCGCGGTCGACTAACTCGAGAAGAGCATCCATTCGAGGCTTTGATAGGGGCCACTGCTCGACCCACACTGGATCGGACGATTTCCATGTCAGTTTGATCGGTGGAAGTGGGCATGCGGCAGTGGCCCTCACGGTAAATTTGTCACCCTGGTTTTCAATAGGGCTAAAGCGTCCCTTCCCAACAGGGGTGGGACTCCTGGCAAGACATACGGGAAGAGAATAATGTTTTTTTCCGGTCCCTTTTCTGTGTGAATTGTGATTGCAACCAATTGAACACTCTTCCGAGCTCAGGTTAGTCCCCCAACTCCACCCACCATTGGAGCATCTTCCAGTTCCCAACACGGAGGCCAGTTTGCCTCAGGGATAACTGTAACGTCTGCTCCGGTATCGATCAAGAAGGGGACACTAATGGTGGTGCTATTTGGGGTATTATAAAGGGAGCAGATCCCCCACACCACTGGCGGGCTATCACACGTTACGGCCAGAGCCACCCTGGGGTCTCGCCCCCAGGGGGTGGTGCTTGCTGTCCCTGAGATGAAGGCAGGTTTGGCTGGACAGCCGGTTGTGCTGTAAGGTTGGTCACCTCTTGAGGGGGCAGTGGATTCAGGGGAACCAGTTTTTGGGGCACCGGGTTTGGAAGCACTGGGTTCGGGAGCACCGCACTCCATGTGGGGTTGGCGTAATTGGGCCGCCTCATATCCCAAGTGGGAGAGGGCTGTGCACGGCCCAATTGCCCTCTCCCCCACCCGTTTCCCTGGGTCTTAGATCTGCATTCCCTGGCGAAGTGCCCCCTCTTTTCACAGGCCCAGCACGGTCCTTTGGGTCGGTTTTGGTGTGAGGGGAGCGCTGTTGACGGATTTGACGGATCCCCCAACTGAGGGCAATTTGCTGTGACATGGCCTGCCTGGCCACATTTAAAACATACCATCATGTTAGTTATTGCGGTGCGAACAGATGCCTGGATCGGGGCTAGGTGCTCTTCTTTCGCAACATGTTTAATCATGTCCGCGATGCTGGACCCTGCTGGCAGTGATCGCAAAATATCTTTGGTCGTTGAATTGCACTGCTGGCGTAGGCATTCTGCTGCGACTGGGCCCTTTGCCTCCGAAGGCAGTGTCGAGGAGTCGATCGCTGCCTGGAGGCGATCTACAAATTGCGTGAAGCTCTCGCTTTCACTTTGTTTTATTGTTGACCATGGCGATGGTTTGGCAATAATTCTACAGGCTGTGTGAATAGCCTCTCTGGCTGCACGTGTAGTTGCCGTGACTTCTTGGGCCCGCAAGCCCTGGGCCTGTAACTGGGGGGTGATCATTGTTGGATCCGAGCCCATTAGCCGCTGCAGGTTAGAACCATGTAGCGGGTGATCCGCCCCAGTTACTTGGGCCAGTTGTTTCGTACAGTTGTCCTCCCATTCTTGTTTAAAAACGATCATCCCTGCTCAGTCAAAGAACAGCCTACAGGCTTGTTTAATATCAAACGGGAGCATGTTGTCTCCCCCAAAAACACCGTCTATGAGGGTGGAGACCATGGCAGAATTAAGCCCTTTATCTGCGATGGCTTTAACAATCGCTTGTATATCCTTAGGGTTTATCGGTGTGTGAACCCTTTGTCCCCCGTCCGACACGCGGACCGGGAATGCCATCACGGCCGATGGGGCCCAGTTGGCACACGCTATCTTAATCTTCCTCCAATCCGTAAGAGGAATTTTTTCCCCTCGCGGTTCCGCTTTATTTCAGAAGGGGATATTTTTGCTTTTAATTCTGTTTGTCCCCATTTCCTCCTCCGAATATGAATCCGTATCTGAATCGGAGTCGGAACTCGACTGATCAGTCACTTCCGTATCTGATCTGGAACCGGAACTTGACTGACCGGTTACTTCCGAGTTCCGGCCCAGCCCACCACCCTTGCGGGCGGGCCGCTCTCTGCTCCGGTCCCGCCCACTACCCTTGTGGGCGGGCCGTTCCCTCCCTCTTGGCTCGCCCCGCCTTCTGCTCGGGGAGGTGTCCATCCCCCAGTGGCACCTCTCCAGATGAACACCTTGGTCGGCTCTCCGCCCCTTGTCCATGCCTCCACTGCCCCCAAAGCTATTTTCTCTATTGTTCTCTTCCACCCGCTCGCGCGCGCCAGCCAGGTCCAAAACTACCTCCACATTCCCGCCAAGAGCATCTTCGTCCCGCCCCCCGCCCACGAATTGGGGGCCATCTTGGGGGGCATATGGCGGGGGTCTCGTCCAGACTTCCTCAGACCCTGCTTTCTCAGCGGCGCACCTGGCTTCCTCAACTAACCCGCCCCAAAAGGATTTAGCTCACTCCTGCGCCTCCGTGAGCGGGTCGGGGTTCGGGGATTGGGGGGGGGTTTCGCCCTCTCGCAGATCTTTGGGCTCGGCAGTATCGTCATTATCTGGGGGGTACGGGGTCTGCGTAGCCGCCCCGACCCCCAGTTGCGGGGTGGCCCACAAGCAAGCCTGTGCTGCCTTCCAGGTCTCCTGCGCCTGCATGGCCTTCTGCAGGGCCTGTACAACTTTCCCCCACGACTTAAGGTTTTTCCCACAGCCCGAGGACATCGTTTCCTCGGCAAACGCTTAGTGCACTTGTCCCACGCCTCAGGGTGGAGAATATCCACCGGCTGGTCAATGACCCCGATTTGCAAAAGCCTCGCAACTGCGAGAGTAAAGTCTTTAGGCTTACAATCAATACCCCATTGCTTATGTAATTGAGATACGACCTTCACGAGGGCTTCCATCCTCCTCGGGGCTCCGGAAGCGTCCTCCTCGCCAGGCTGGTCCTACCGCTCCGGCCGCTGTTCACCTGAGTCCAAGCGATTTTCCCGGGTTTCGGCACCACTTGTTGCCTCTAGGAGGCAGTAGCGACCTGGTTCAGGAACAGCATGGCGACCAACCCCAGGTCGCTCGGTCCATCAGGTCGCAGACACCAATGTGGTGGATGGCAAATGGCGTTTATTGGCAGGTAACACAGGTTTATATACCTTGAGTTTACAACGTCACTTCCGTTTGCTTACATCACACACTCCTACCTGTCTAGGGAGGGGCTACTACCTTTCCGTACAGCGCGAGATCTTCCGGCCACCAGACCCTAATTACCTACACCCGGATTACCCTCCATGGTGTTTCACAGGCTTTCTTCACTCTAGAATGATGAATCCAGGCATTCTGTTCTCTAATATTGGTAGCAATGAAGGATATCAGGAGGTCTTGAAACGGACCTTCCTATTATGATTCCAAAGTTCTCTGCAAAAGACTTCACATACACATAAATAAAATGTGGCCCTCTATCAGAGGATATAACAGCTGGAACTTCAAACCTTGGTGTTATTTCATGGATCAATGTTCTAGTCACCTCCTAAACTTTTGCTGTCCTGGTAGGGAATGCTTCTGGCCAACCTGAAAAAGTATCAGTTAATACCAACAAATATCGGTACCCCCCTTTTCCTGGGAGTTCTGAAATCTCAATTTGCCATTGTGGTCCAGGCGCATTCCGCTTCCCCATTTGACCCATTTCTAGCTTGGGCATATTTTTGGGATTAGTCTGGAGGCAAAGATCACACTGCTGTCACCTGTTTTACAGTGATATACAAATTTCTAGCTCCTTTTTCCCTAATCAAATGTTTGCATAGTGAGTGGTTCTACTCCCCAAAATCCTTTCTTATGTTCTTCCCTTACTAAAGGCCAAACTAGGTGAAAGGGGACAATAAGTTTTCCCTGGGGGATGTGAACCCACCCTTCCTTATTATATGATTCCTCTAAATCTATGATGAGTTTCGATTCTCTTTAGTATACTCTGGCTTACCTTTTAAAGAGACCTGCCCACCAAGGACTAGAGCACTTTCTGTTTTTACCTTTTGCTTAGCCGTTTGTTTTGCCTCTCTGTCCGCCAGCCTTTTCTGGTTCCGAGCTCACTTTCTGGTGTGCCTTAATATGCATGGTTGCCATTTTCTTAGGAAGTTGAACTGCTTCCGGTAGTTTCAATATCTCCTCCGCACGTTTGATATGCTTGCCTTGAGAGTTCAAAAGTCCCTTTTCTTTCCAAATTGCTCTGTCCACATGCACAAGCCTCACGGTTAGCTGCTTCCGTTTTCAGAGTTTTCAATAGGAATGTCTTTTAGATCTGGTCGATTGGATTATGTTGCTTCGATGGTCTCCAGGCAGTCATGATGAACTGGTTCTCCAAAGTTACCACTGAGGAAAGAAGCTGGGTTGACAATGTAAGTGACGATAATTTCTACACCATCTTGTTAGACACTGTGTGGGATGCTAGCACAGTCATTTTCTGACCCATGGTAAATCTCCAGGCCTCCTGTATATTCAGTACCACTGCGGCAACTGCCTGCAGGCATCCAGGCCACCCCTTTGCAGTTGCGCCTAACTGTTCGGAGAAATAGGCCACTGCTCGTTGATATGGGCCAAGATCCTGTGCCAATATACCCAAGGCTATTCCCTGTTTCTCGTGAAAGAATAGGAAAAATGGTTTACTCACATATTGGAGTCCTAGAGCAGGGGCTGACATCAAAGCCTTTTTAAGTTCTTTAAAGGCTCGTGTGGCTTCCTTATTCCATTGCAGGTGTTTCTGGTCCATACGGTCCAGGTCATGCACATCTCCTTGGTTCTAGTAGCGATTAAAATGTCATCCACATATTGTAGCATCTGTCCCTCATCAGACGAGGCTTCCCAGGATTCAAAATCTTTAGCAAGCTGATTTCCAAATATTGTCGGGCTATTCGTGAATCTTTGTGGCAACACCGTCCATGTGAGCTGGGTTTTACATTTATTTTTAGGGTTCTCTCATTCAAATGCACGTATTGTCTGGCTAGCTTCATGGAGAGGGAGGCAAAAGAAAGCATCTTTTAAATCTAAAATGATAAACCAAGTCAAATTAGGTGTTAATACTCTCAGAAGGGTGTATGGGTCTGCTACCACTGGGTAGAGGTCCTCAGGTATTTTGTTTATAGCTCATAAGTCCTGAACCACCCAATATGACCCATCTGGCTTGCGGACAGGCAACATAGGGGTGTTATAACTGGACTCACATTCCTTTAATAACCCTATTTGCAGGAATTTCTCTATTACTGGCCGAATTCCTACTTCTGCCCCTCCCCGCTTCATCCCTCGCGGGCAGCTTATCAAGGGGAAGCTGCTGGGCATAGGCTTGGGCTCCTCTTGCCCTTTTTCTCTCTTCATTTAATTCCTGCGACTATAAACTTTATATGCAATTCTGCAATTCCAATTAGCTGAGCAATAGTTAGGTCCCTCAGCTCCTACCTTTTGTAATTTCTTACAGATGTCAATAGACAGCATATTAAGCATCAATCCCTTACATTAATTTTAGATCCAAATCAATCTATCCACAGAACAACACTAACTGCAATACAGCTAACTCAGAATTTCACATTCAAATCACTTCCCCCACTAATTTACTCTCATGTGTACAGATGCATCTGAAGGGGGAGCAAGGTGGTACTTTAGTAACAGAACTGGTTCTCATCTTGTAATTATCTCCCCAAAGAAATTCTTTTGGTACCAAATATAAATATACAAACTAAAATACTGAGCTCAGACACGCAAACCAAATACCAAGTTCAAATATGCGAACAGATCACAATTACACTTCTTCAAGCCAATATCTCAGTTTTAGCATTGCACCTTTGAACCGCTCACTGCTCAGCCAGGTGGAGGCACCGCTGGCTCTCCCTGACAAAACAGGTCAGTGCGCGCTGGAGCCCCATTGGCACCCTCCCCCCACCGCTGCCGCAGTGAGCTGGACTGGGCAAGGCTTTTATTAGTGTCTCATCTGGTGTGCTACAACTGTTATCCCAAAAACAGGATTCTTTATCCGGTGCACAAAAATACACAAACCAAACCAAAACAAATACACAAACCAAACCAAATGCCGAACCTACAGAGGTTTTCCTCTGTCTGATGGACGGCGCCTAGGCTGTACCTCGGGAGCTCCCTGCCCAACCGAGCATGGCTTTCGCCGCATCTGACCGGCAGGCTACCAAACCAAACCAAACCAAATATTAGGTACCCGAAACCCAAATAATAAAAGCACCTTCTTACCAATCAGAGGTCCGTCGAGAGCAGCGGAGGGTCGGTCGCGTCCGATGCGCTCCCTAAGAATACCTCGGTGCTAGCCGGAGCGGGATCGAGACGCGATTCGCCTCAGCAGTGCCCACGAGGTCCCACCTGGGTCGCCAAAAATGTTAGCAAGCGAAAACACATAACCACGAACGTAGTTATATGCGGTGCTTTTATTTCAGCACTGGGAAACCAGGGGTTCGCACCCAAAGCTGGTTTCAACCACTGATTTGAACTCCACTACATTTATACAATTTGGTCACATACATATTCATTAGGTTTACAACATATGTATTGCATATTCATTAGATTCCACAACTATTTCGCAATATCAATTACGACATCTTTGGAACTACTCTAAGCATGCGCAGTGTCCTCTGGTGGTCGTTTAGGTGGTCTTCAGGATGAAGTAAGTAGTCTTCTTCACTCGTGTGCTTTTCACCTCTTGTCACAGCACATGCGCCACTATCCATATGCTCATTATAGAATCCTGTGAGACTCTTGGATGCACATCCTACACTTTCAAGATAAGATAAGGACTAACTTTCAGCTCTCTATTCTCAAAATAAGATAAGAACCTGAATACAACCTGCAAAGCTTCAAGATGAGGTAAGAATCTTGGACATAGTTTACAAAACCGAATACAGCTTACAAAAAAACAGTTCAACTATAACAAATATACAGCTAAAATACGGTACTTCCACCGATAAAAACATGGAGAATATGCTAGTAAAATATAGGACACGCACTACAAAAAAAGTGGCAAATATACAGGTAAAATACGGTAGCTGTACCAATAAAAAACTGGCGAATATAGTGGTAACATACGGCAGGTGCACCGCTGGAAATGTGGCAAATACACAGGTAAAATAGGGTACGTAAACCGCTAAAATTGTGGCGAATATACAGGTAAAATACGGTAGTTACACCACAAAAGATGTGGTGAATTTACAGGTAAAATACGGTACATGCACTGTGCGTACACGTACGCAGGCACGTCGCAAGAAGAGCCACAGGCCACGTATGCATTGCAAAGAGCAAGTTTTATTTAAGTTACCTCTCTACTGGGGGATCTCCGAAGCCACACCTAAGCTCCCAGGCAGAGGTGACACAAGCGGGGACGCAGGCGCTGGTGAATTCAGCCCTGCTGGAAGATCACTGGGCCTGCTGACCTCGCCTGTATTTCAAGGCTTCAGGCAGGCGCAGCCTCCCGCTCTTTCTCAAAACAAAGCAGGAATCTCAGACATAGTGATAAGGTGCCTAGAGTTTCTCACAGGCCTACGTTATCTAACACAGAGGTTCTACTCATCAAGCACACAAGGTCAGTAAAACAATTAGTGTGACCTATGTGCTTTTTCTACAGACAGGTGCAAGTCACTTGAGCGTATTTACATTTAACTAACCTCCTCACCAAATCTTCCACTATATCCCCATACACACTGCTAAAAATGTGGTGAATATTCCGGTAAAATAAGACAGCTGCACCAATAAAAAACTGGCGAATATACGGGTTTAATATGGTAACTGCACCGCTGAAAAAGGTAGCGAATATACAGGTAAAATACGGTAGCTCTAGCGCTAAAAATGTGGCGAACATCCAGGTAAAGTAAAGTTACACCGCTAGAAATGTGGCGAATATACGGGTAAAACACAGGACACGCATTTGTCGAATATACAGGAAATATACGGTAAACACACTGCTAAAAATGTGAAAACATACAGGTAAAATACGTTACCTGCACCGCAAAATATGTGGCGGGTATACAGGCAATATACGGGACCTACACTGCTAAAAATTTCACGAAGATACAGGTAAAATACAGTACAGGAACCACTGAAATTGTGGCGAATATACAGGTAAAATACGGTAGTTGCACCGCTAAAAGTGTGATGAACATACAGGAAAAATATGGTAGCTTCAGCACTAAAAATGTGGTGAAAATACAGGTAAAATACCGTAGCTGCACCGCTAATTATGTGGCGAAACGGGACTGTACCCCGACCGTCCCATCCCTTACACCAACTTTAAAACCTCCCTGCATCTCCCAGCGCCTCCCCTGCCCTGGTCCCTTTACTTAGCTTTCAGAGAGGCATAGGTCTGAATCCATCCGCAACAAAAAGAAACATCGCATTGTCTAGTGGGCATCTTCCTGCAGTCACCAGACTCCTTTAAAACATCTGCAACAGCAACAAACAAAAACAACAAGAAGAGCCAGTCAGTGCCGGCAATAAGTATCGCATCCGTCGGCGATAACTATTTCCACAACAGCCACTTCCTCAAAACTCCCATGGCATTCCACGTCGAGGCTCAGGAACTATCTGAGAGAGAAAAAAACAGGCAAGAGAAAAAACAGGCAAAAAGGAATGATGTCTTCCAGGCCGTTTCTTTAAACGGTCAAGAGATTATAAAATTGCACATGTCTTCTCCAAGCAGAATGAGCCTGTGAATCCACAAAACAGCAGGGCAAAGAGCAGGTCAGCTTGTCAGAGAGGGACAGGGAGCAAGACAAGGTGACACAGAGAGAGGGAGAGAGAGGCAAAAGGGACAGGGAGGCAGGGCAAGGGGAAGAGGAGGCCAAAATCGGAGACGGGGAGCAGGACAGAGACGGTGGGGGAAAAATATCCTAGAACGGGCAGCGGGAGAGACAGATGAAGGACAAGTGGGCACCGAGCTGCGAGACAGGGAGCGGGGCAGACCGACAGAAAAACAAAAACAAAGAGGGAACGGGACAGAGAAACTGCATTACAATTTTTGAAAAGTTTGACATACATATACTAGGAAATATTTGATGATGTTAGTTATAATTGTTTAGTTTCTTACTGACATTACATCTGTTAATTATTAGTTAAATATAAACCAAGCCCTCAGCTTCTAAACAATGTGTTACTTAATCTTCTGTCTCCCTCTTGTCATGCAGAAGAATCTAAAATGTTAAAAATATCCCCTCACTGTGCAGGTGGTCAGAAAGCCTTTACCTCATGTCAATTGGTTAATGATGGGTACATCTTCTATAACTTCATCACAGTATACGTTAACTTGGCAGCTTCTCTTCAAAAGCAAGACAGAAAAAAGGGAGAGGCATCTGAAAAAACATGACAGAGAAAAATGCAGCAGGGACAGAGGAAAAGAGACCAAAAGAGCACCAAGGAATAGGGCAGTGAAAGAAAAAAAAAAAAAAAACCAAAAAATCACTGTGGCAGAAGCAGGGCGGAAATAGAGGAAAAAACCTGGCATGGTCAACAGGTAGCTCTTTCTCCATTTAGTGGAACGTTCTGTTTTCCCAGCTTGCAAGGCAAGGACATCCCACTTTGCCTCACCTCCAGTCTCTATAGAGCTATTTTTTCTCAGTTAGGTTTCTGTCACATTAGGCCTAGTCTTGCTACATTATGCCGAGAGCTTTCTAAAAGATTTTTATTCCTCTTATCAACGGGGAGCAAGAGAGAGAACAACAGCTGCTCTTATCAGCTGTATCGGGCTCCGTCTCCACAGCTCTTCTTTGGCTGTTCACAGCTTCACGCTGTCACCTTGTCATGCGAGATCCTCTTCAGGCAGGATCATGTCGGGGTCACCATATGTCGCGGTTGAGACGGACAAATGACATGGACCAAGTTCTTTCAAGATGAAAGTAATAGGTGCCATTTATTGCTACAAGTGCATTTTTATACAATTCTACCAGTTCACGTGTCTTTTCACTATTGGTTACAAGTTACAGCACTAACACCTCATTGGTTAATTTTGCTATCATCCATGTTATTCTTCTATCCCCTTCTCTCTCACGGGTACATCTCTCCTCTCTCCGGATACTCCTTTACTCCCATCCTTCTCAAGGCTAAATCTTAATATCTCAAGGCTGATCTCTACTCTCATATTTTCTGTCAAGGTTTCCACAGACCCGCTGCAGTTTCCCACAATTCCCCCTTTTTTTTATTTTTGCTAAAAATGCTGCCCTCATTGTCCGCTGCAGGGCCCTTTGCAGCAGAGAACATGAGTAACACAACCACAACAATCATCAAAATGATCAGTCCTGTTTTCACTACTGATAACAACCATCCTGAAAGCCCCCAGCTACTAAACAATTTATTTAACCAATCCCATCAAAATCTTCACACCCATGTCCTTGAGCTAATAACAAAAAATCTATCGCCACCCTACTCGGCCATGTGGCATGTCTTACAGAATCTACATCTAGAAAAAGTCCACTTAAAGCCCTTTAAGTTCTGTTAGTTTGCTTAACTAGCCAGAATCCTAATTTTCTAAAATATTTAAAGCTTTTAGCTGTGCCAACACCAGATACAAGAGAACCTAAAACCCTTAACCTTGATCCCCAAAAATCTACATTATCATCACATTTTGACTCATATACACGCGAAAAGTGTTTTTCTCGTCTTGCTCTTCTGTGATCTATTATCATAGATACATTGGGCATTAAGAGAGTTAATAGTCCCAAAATACACAGTCCTTCAACAGCATTAGAAGGAATTCCTGGTCAGGCTCTATCTCCACAGATCAAGAATACACCATACAGGAGGTTTTGGGGTCGCTCTCCCACATTATCAATGACACCCCTTGGATTCTTCTGCGAGGAATTACACCATTGAGTTTCATTTCTATAGTCACCAAGGGTAGCATTAATATTTTGCAGTTTATCCATTCATGTTCTCTTATGTTGTTCTGACACTTTTCACAAACCAGGTTGATACAAGTGTCCATGGGCATAGATGCCAGCAATTCCAGTTCCTGTGGTTCAATGTCTGTTTCCAGGAGGCAATTAATCCAAGGTGCCATGTTAGTATTATTACAGTTTGATGCAATGCCTTTGCACCGACCATTATTTTGAAACAATTGTGTGATGCTGCTGTAGTCATCAAGGGGGATGCCAACCAAGCACATGTGGAACGGGTTTTCCGGAGATGCCATAGCTAGGCATATGGGGTCCTGGTCAGTCATGCTGGCTAAAGTACTCCACATGTTAGTCTTTGTCTGTGCGGGCATCCAAAACACAGCAGCTGCAACAATCATTGTCAAGAAGATAACACAGGTTTCACGTTTCGTGCAGGCAACCATTGCTGACCTTGATCTGTAAAGACACAAGCAGAGCCTCTCCCCCAGGTTATCAATTGATGTGGCCTTTTCCATTGACCATTAACTAGTGATTTGGCCGTAACTAATGCAGGTTCTTTCTGATTTAGCATGGTTTTGGGTCACACTTGCAAAGTATTTCATCACATACAATGCTTTTGACAATTGGTTTTGTGGTGTTTTCCCTACTTCTCCCCCCTTTTTGTTTTAAAAAAGAACAGAACCAAAACAAAAAACACAGTTCAGAAGCAGATATGTGCATTGGACCTTGACTATGTACTCAGAATCACAAATCAAATTTAGAGGTTCCACCTTAAAAAGCTCTAAGTAATGTAAAGCTGTGCCAAGTTCTGCTAATTGGGTTGAACCTTCAATAATTTTTACAGAATGATGCCAATTGTTATCTTCACACCAAACCACTACAGCTTTATGAGACTTCCCAGAACCATCGACAAAAACTTTGCAAGTATGTAGGATCAGACCAAGTACAAGTATGGCCCATGGCCTGATGTTAGACTTGCAGGTTCTGCAGCAATTTACATTTTACATTTATGCATGCCAAAAGCTGTGCTGTTAAGAAAACCAGCTAGTGCAATTGACAAAGACATAGATTACAAATAAAATAAAAAAATCAGAATTAAATTTCACAAATGGTACATATATGACAAAAGGATAATGGCCTATTGAAACTTAAATTCATTCCCTGCTTTTCTTGATCAGAGTAACAAGCAGTATATCAGTCTGCTAGCAATCTCATCATACTGTTCCACAATAGCCACAGGTTGTTTCTATGTTGTAGCTATAAATAGACAAATCTCGAAGTCCAATCGAATGCAGTCAGCCTGTAAGGTTGTCATAAATTTATTCCTCAACATTTCTAAGTCCATTTTGGCTGTCATATTTATTGGGTATTGTTTTCTCTTACCAGATCGAAGTCCTGGTTCAGATCAATCAGTGTAGTATTTGCTTTATCGAAACATTGGCTGTTAATACTAGTGGAAACACAGCATTCGGAATTTCCTTGGAGATTTCTCACTTGCAGCAAGCAGATCTGCACCATCCAAGCAGCTTCTTGTAGGCCATGCAACTAAACAGAATTCTCAGAAAATGTTATTTGAGCTTACAATTTACTTAACAAATCTTAACCTAAGAGAGGTATAGGAGTTTCTAACAACTAAAAGAATTCATGTATTTAAACTTTGTTCCAAATTTGGCATTCCATTGGTCTCAAAAAATGGCCTTTCTTTCGTTCTCTCTCATGACCTCAAAAACTAGCATGGTGAATTTACTAAGAAGTCACTTACAACTAATTACCACAGAATAAGTCTATTAACAAATTTTTGGTTTAATTTTCCAGTTTCATTAGAACTATGGATCCACTGGTGATGCCTTTAAACTTCACCCTCGGACTGCTCCATTCAGTATTACATTGCTGCAGTGGGGGGGGGGGGGGGAGTGAGAACCCCCCTTTCACTGCTTTAAAAGCGGGCAGCCAGTTTTTTCCAGTTGTTTTTTCTTTCTGTGCAGTGTAGATATAACCAAGGTCACGCAGCTGGCATACTGGCTGGTACGAAGTAGGAGGCTCAGGGAAACATCTCAGTTACAATGAGCTGCACATAGGCCTGGGATATTTTGCTCTTTTGTTTACCCATTTCATTCCAACTACACTTTATATGCAATTTCAAGTAGCTCAGAAATAGTTACATTCCTTAGCTCCAGTTACCTTTTACAATTTAGAGATGTCAAAAAACAGTATAAACCAGTATAATAAACATAAATCCATTATTCTATTTTCCTAGATCCAAATCAGTTCACATTCCAGCAACCTTTTCCTAATTCACATCTATCATAGCATTTTAACAAGTTAAATGCTTTTCTAACAATATAATCAATCATTCTAATGTGTAAGGATGCATCCTAAGGGGAGGCAAGGTGGAATTTTAGCAGTGGAACCAGTTTCCATTTTGTAATTATCTCCCCAAACAAGATTCTTTTGGTACCAAATATGAATATGCAAACTAAAATACTGAGCTCAGATACGAAAACCATATACCAAGTTCAAATAAGCAGATGGATCACAGTTACACCAATTTAAGACAATATCTCAATTTTTTGCATTGCACCTTTGGGCCGCTTACTGCTCAGCCAGGTGGAGGTACCTCTGGGTCTCCCTGACAAAAAAAGTCAGTGCGCACTGGAGCCCCATCGGCCCCTGCAGCGAGATGGACTGGACAAGGATTTTTTTTTTTTTTTTTTTTTTTTTTTTAGTGTCTCATCTGGTGCGCTACAGCTGTTATTCCAAAACCAGGATTCTGTACATGGTGTGCATAAGGGAAAGCCAAATCCAGCACACCGAGATGAGACACAGCCTGTCACAGAGTTGCGCAAGTCTGAATTCTGGAATAAAGGCAGCATGCTAGAGAAAAGAAAAAAAATAACAGCTACTACACACAAAATTTTACCATCACATTCACGCAGTAAAGAACTAAATTACTTATGATCTTCTGTATTATCACAAAACGCACATTTTGAGTCAACGGATTCTCATAATTTAACAGACCGTGAACTTATCGTACCATATAACAAAGACCTACCAAAATTGCAACATGCTTAAACCGATACCCACAAAGAAAACAGGTTAATGAGGAAAGCATCTTGCAGACTTGAGCAAGTTTACTGTGACCTGTGTGTTATCAGTTAACTCTCTCTCAGCTTGTTGAGGGGAGAGGGCCATCCCGGAACAGTCCCCTTTAGGCAGGAAAACGGGGCAGGGAACATTTCAGCATGATGCCAGGTTGTGCTGGGCAGGGCAGCTCCGGCCTGTGTGTCTGCACTGTTGAGTAGTTTACGAAGATGTTTTAAAGGAGTCTGGTGACTGCAAGAAGATCCCCACTAGACAATGCGGTGTTTCTTTTTGTTGCGGATGGATTCAGACCCATGCCTCTCTGAAAGCTAAGCGAAGGGACCAGGGCAGGGGAGGCGCTGGGAGTTGCAGGGAGAGGTTTTAAAGTTGGTGTAAGGGATGGGACGGTCCAGGTACAGTCCCGTTTTGCCATGTAACTAGCGGTGCAGCTACGGTATTTTACCTGTATTTTCGCCACATTTTTAGTTGTTCACGTACCTTATTTTACCTGAACATTCACCACATTTTTAGCAGTGCACGTGCCTTTTTTCACCTGTATATTCGCCACATCTTTATTGATGCAGCTGCCGTATTTTACCTGTATATTTGCCCCTTTTTTAGCAGTGCGTGTCCTGCATTGTCTAAAATGCCCAAGTCCGTATTATCTGACATGGATAAGGATCCGCGGCACTTTCTTGGAAAGTTAAAAGGAATGGAGGAGGAGCGTACGTATGTGTGGCCCCGAGATCAGAAAAAAACTATGAAAGACTCGTATACATATGTGTGGCCCCGAGATCAGATAAAAGCTATGAAAGACTCACATGAAAAAACAGCGTTATGGTCTCAGGAGGGGCCCTCAGAGCACCAGTCGGAGCACCGGTCAGAGCGGTGCGTTCGGCCGACCGCTCCGCTGTCATCCATCACGGCTCAAACCTCTCCTCTACCATCATCAACCGCGGTTCCGCTGTCTGCGTCACCGCCATTACTCACAGTTCAATCCTCTGCCCTGCCGCTATCAGTCGTGGAAGAAAAAAAAATGGACTTTTTTTTTTCCTATCCCCCCTTGCCTGGAGATTTAGGTGGGGAGGACCCCCCCGTGGTGAGCCAGACCGAGCCAAATAACATAATAAATAATCATAATCCATAGGATTTGGGTCCCCCCAACCTGCCCCTGCCTCCCTCCCACACTGCTGAAAAGCGAATTCCTGAGGGTGGGGGTAGAGTTTCAGAGCATAAACCGAACTTACCAAAAAGCTGGGATTTACCCCCAGTTTCGATTACAGTTAAACCACGGGACCCTGTGCATTTCTGGAAGAGACACTAATTGACACACCACAACTACAGGCACGATAACTTTCTGAAATCCTGAGGCAGTCAACAGACCTCGCATATCAAGCTACAATAAAGGTGCCTGAAACCGACAAAACAGCCAAATCATTTGCAGCTATTAATCAGGGTGCCAGTGAGAATTACATGCAATTTATTGACCATCTTCAAGAGGCCATCAATAAGCAGGTTGAAAACTTAGAAGCTAACGAAGCATTGCTGTTGAAATTAGCAGTAGAGAATGCTAATGTTTGCTATCAACATGTTATCTGCAAGTTTTACAGTACATATTATGTGTTTCTGTGTATTGCCTCTCTGAAAATCAAGCAGCTTCTTAGGAATGTGAGTTAACTGTTTTAATAGTTGTTTTTCAGTGCGCCGTAAAACTCTCTCCCCATTTTTCCCAGTCGTGCTGCAAGCAGCCTGTGTTTTCTACCCCTCCCTCCCCCTTCTCAAAGTTTTTACTTGCAAGATGGGGTCAGGAATAATTGTTTTCAGTTGTGTTCCTGAAAAATCAGTATTGGGAGGTGTTTTAAAACTTAGGAAAGCACTCAGAATTATGAGGAAGGAAGATCTTGTTAAATATTCAAATCAGTGTTCGCTGCTGTTTAAGTTAAATGATTGGGAAAAGTGTCCGGAGAATAGAATTTTGTTGCAATTAATGTTGTTTTAAGGTGAGAAGAGCAGGACAAAATAAATCTCTACAAGAGATCATTAGATCATTACAGACAGTTTTACAGCTGGAACGGTTTGAACGTCAACAGCTGAGAGAGAGTTAACTGATAACACACAGGTCACAGTAAACTTGCTCAAGTCTGCAAGATGCTTTCCTCATTAACCTGTTTTCTTTGTGGGTATCGGTTTAAGCATGTTGCAATTTTGGTAGGTCTTTGTTATATGGTACGATAAGTTCACGGTCTGTTAAATTATGAGAATCCGTTGACTCAAAATGTGCGTTTTGTGATAATACAGAAGATCGTAAGTAATTTAGTTCTTTACTGCGTGAATGTGATGGTAAAATTTTGTGTGTAGTAGCTGTTATTTTTTTTCTTTTCTCTAGCATGCTGCCTTTATTCCAGAATTCAGACTTGCGCAACTCTGTGACAGGCTGTGTCTCATCTCGGTGTGCTGGATTTGGCTTTCCCTTATGCACACCATGTACAGAATCCTGGTTTTGGAATAACAGCTGTAGCGCACCAGATGAGACACTAAAAAAAAAAAAAAAAAAAAAAAAAAAATCCTTGTCCAGTCCATCTCGCTGCAGGGGCCGATGGGGCTCCAGTGCGCACTGACTTTTTTTGTCAGGGAGACCCAGAGGTACCTCCACCTGGCTGAGCAGTAAGCGGCCCAAAGGTGCAATGCAAAAAATTGAGATATTGTCTTAAATTGGTGTAACTGTGATCCATCTGCTTATTTGAACTTGGTATATGGTTTTCGTATCTGAGCTCAGTATTTTAGTTTGCATATTCATATTTGGTACCAAAAGAATCTTGTTTGGGGAGATAATTACAAAATGGAAACTGGTTCCACTGCTAAAATTCCACCTTGCCTCCCCTTAGGATGCATCCTTACACATTAGAATGATTGATTATATTGTTAGAAAAGCATTTAACTTGTTAAAATGCTATGATAGATGTGAATTAGGAAAAGGTTGCTGGAATGTGAACTGATTTGGATCTAGGAAAATAGAATAATGGATTTATGTTTATTATACTGGTTTATACTGTTTTTTGACATCTCTAAATTGTAAAAGGTAACTGGAGCTAAGGAATGTAACTATTTCTGAGCTACTTGAAATTGCATATAAAGTGTAGTTGGAATGAAATGGGTAAACAAAAGAGCAAAATATCCCAGGCCTATGTGCAGCTCATTGTAACTGAGATGTTTCCCTGAGCCTCCTACTTCGTACCAGCCAGTATGCCAGCTGCGTGACCTTGGTTATATCTACACTGCACAGAAAGAAAAAACAACTGGAAAAAACTGGCTGCCCGCTTTTAAAGCAGTGAAAGGGGGGTTCTCACTCCCCCCCCCCCCCCCACTGCAGCAATGTAATACTGAATGGAGCAGTCCGAGGGTGAAGTTTAAAGGCATCACCAGTGGATCCATAGTTCTAATGAAACTGGAAAATTAAACCAAAAATTTGTTAATAGACTTATTCTGTGGTAATTAGTTGTAAGTGACTTCTTAGTAAATTCACCATGCTAGTTTTTGAGGTCATGAGAGAGAACGAAAGAAAGGCCATTTTTTGAGACCAATGGAATGCCAAATTTGGAACAAAGTTTAAATACATGAATTCTTTTAGTTGTTAGAAACTCCTATACCTCTCTTAGGTTAAGATTTGTTAAGTAAATTGTAAGCTCAAATAACATTTTCTGAGAATTCTGTTTAGTTGCATGGCCTACAAGAAGCTGCTTGGATGGTGCAGATCTGCTTGCTGCAAGTGAGAAATCTCCAAGGAAATTCCGAATGCTGTGTTTCCACTAGTATTAACAGCCAATGTTTCGATAAAGCAAATACTACACTGATTGATCTGAACCAGGACTTCGATCTGGTAAGAGAAAACAATACCCAATAAATATGACAGCCAAAATGGACTTAGAAATGTTGAGGAATAAATTTATGACAACCTTACAGGCTGACTGCATTCGATTGGACTTCGAGATTTGTCTATTTATAGCTACAACATAGAAACAACCTGTGGCTATTGTGGAACAGTATGATGAGATTGCTAGCAGACTGATATACTGCTTGTTACTCTGATCAAGAAAAGCAGGGAATGAATTTAAGTTTCAATAGGCCATTATCCTTTTGTCATATATGTACCATTTGTGAAATTTAATTCTGATTTTTTTATTTTATTTGTAATCTATGTCTTTGTCAATTGCACTAGCTGGTTTTCTTAACAGCACAGCTTTTGGCATGCATAAATGTAAAATGTAAATTGCTGCAGAACCTGCAAGTCTAACATCAGGCCATGGGCCATACTTGTACTTGGTCTGATCCTACATACTTGCAAAGTTTTTGTCGATGGTTCTGGGAAGTCTCATAAAGCTGTAGTGGTTTGGTGTGAAGATAACAATTGGCATCATTCTGTAAAAATTATTGAAGGTTCAACCCAATTAGCAGAACTTGGCACAGCTTTACATTACTTAGAGCTTTTTAAGGTGGAACCTCTAAATTTGATTTGTGATTCTGAGTACATAGTCAAGGTCCAATGCACATATCTGCTTCTGAACTGTGTTTTTTGTTTTGGTTCTGTTCTTTTTTAAAACAAAAAGGGGGGAGAAGTAGGGAAAACACCACAAAACCAATTGTCAAAAGCATTGTATGTGATGAAATACTTTGCAAGTGTGACCCAAAACCATGCTAAATCAGAAAGAACCTGCATTAGTTACGGCCAAATCACTAGTTAATGGTCAATGGAAAAGGCCACATCAATTGATAACCTGGGGGAGAGGCTCTGCTTGTGTCTTTACAGATCAAGGTCAGCAATGGTTGCCTGCACGAAACGTGAAACCTGTGTTATCTTCTTGACAATGATTGTTGCAGCTGCTGTGTTTTGGATGCCCGCACAGACAAAGACTAACATGTGGAGTACTTTAGCCAGCATGACTGACCAGGACCCCATATGCCTAGCTATGGCATCTCCGGAAAACCCGTTCCACATGTGCTTGGTTGGCATCCCCCTTGATGACTACAGCAGCATCACACAATTGTTTCAAAATAATGGTCGGTGCAAAGGCATTGCATCAAACTGTAATAATACTAACATGGCACCTTGGATTAATTGCCTCCTGGAAACAGACATTGAACCACAGGAACTGGAATTGCTGGCATCTATGCCCATGGACACTTGTATCAACCTGGTTTGTGAAAAGTGTCAGAACAACATAAGAGAACATGAATGGATAAACTGCAAAATATTAATGCTACCCTTGGTGACTATAGAAATGAAACTCAATGGTGTAATTCCTCGCAGAAGAATCCAAGGGGTGTCATTGATAATGTGGGAGAGCGACCCCAAAACCTCCTGTATGGTGTATTCTTGATCTGTGGAGATAGAGCCTGACCAGGAATTCCTTCTAATGCTGTTGAAGGACTGTGTATTTTGGGACTATTAACTCTCTTAATGCCCAATGTATCTATGATAATAGATCACAGAAGAGCAAGACGAGAAAAACACTTTTCGCGTGTATATGAGTCAAAATGTGATGATAATGTAGATTTTTGGGGATCAAGGTTAAGGGTTTTAGGTTCTCTTGTATCTGGTGTTGGCACAGCTAAAAGCTTTAAATATTTTAGAAAATTAGGATTCTGGCTAGTTAAGCAAACTAACAGAACTTAAAGGGCTTTAAGTGGACTTTTTCTAGATGTAGATTCTGTAAGACATGCCACATGGCCGAGTAGGGTGGCGATAGATTTTTTGTTATTAGCTCAAGGACATGGGTGTGAAGATTTTGATGGGATTGGTTAAATAAATTGTTTAGTAGCTGGGGGCTTTCAGGATGGTTGTTATCAGTAGTGAAAACAGGACTGATCATTTTGATGATTGTTGTGGTTGTGTTACTCATGTTCTCTGCTGCAAAGGGCCCTGCAGCGGACAATGAGGGCAGCATTTTTAGCAAAAATAAAAAAAAGGGGGAATTGTGGGAAACTGCAGCGGGTCTGTGGAAACCTTGACAGAAAATATGAGAGTAGAGATCAGCCTTGAGATATTAAGATTTAGCCTTGAGAAGGATGGGAGTAAAGGAGTATCCGGAGAGAGGAGAGATGTACCCGTGAGAGAGAAGGGGATAGAAGAATAACATGGATGATAGCAAAATTAACCAATGAGGTGTTAGTGCTGTAACTTGTAACCAATAGTGAAAAGACACGTGAACTGGTAGAATTGTATAAAAATGCACTTGTAGCAATAAATGGCACCTATTACTTTCATCTTGAAAGAACTTGGTCCATGTCATTTGTCCGTCTCAACCGCGACATATGGTGACCCCGACATGATCCTGCCTGAAGAGGATCTCGCATGACAAGGTGACAGCGTGAAGCTGTGAACAGCCAAAGAAGAGCTGTGGAGACGGAGCCCGATACAGCTG